>NC_000073.6:98818823-99418823 GCF_000001635.26 Mus musculus
CAGGACACAGGCCCCTTTGTGCAGCTTGTGGCCGGAGTGAGCATCCTGCCCTCTTGCCACTGGGAGCTGGGGACCGTGTGGCAGTCACCGTCCCAGCTTGGGTTCAGCGAATCGAGGATAAAGTGGGGCTGAGCCCTGTGTGCTGACTCCAGTCCCCGATGGTAGAATCATCAGAAGCTGGCACCTGCCACCCGTGCAACCATCGTTGTCATTGTGTGGAGTTGTCTGTCGTGCAGGTGTCTAGGGAGGCCCAGAGTCTTCCAGACAGTTCCCTGGAGGAAGGATTGCTAGTGGCCCCTGTTTTGTGGAGACAGAAACATACAGTTCAGTGAAAAAGTGACCCAAGTTCTGTCCTACAAGGAGTTGGGAACAAATTCAGGATGAGGTGCTGTGGACTGATCGGACAGCCCTTATACTCACTGTAATCTTCCATCTACCTACTCAGACACCAAACTGTCCCTCTTTTAGCCACAGCCAGATCCCCTGAGGTCCTCAGATACCAGCATTAACCACAAATACGCTGGGATTGCATGTTCTCAGGTCAGAATCCAGACTAACAATCCAGAAATTGTCGGAGTGGAACCCAGCTCTCCAGACTTCAACAGCCTGCCCCAGGGATTCTGCTGGAAGCTGAAGTTGAGAATCCTGTACTGCTGCCTTGTTTTCCATAAGGTTAGGCTAACACATGGGCTGGGTGTGAACCTGGGCCAGGCATCCTTTTAGCCATACAAATATTAACTCAGGGAAGTTCACAAATGACTCCGTGAGAAAACCTAATGAAGTGGAGGTGCACAGTGGCAGAGGAAACCAGGCAGCTTTGAGCAGCCAAAAGGATTCTAGAGTCAAGCTCTTCTGGGCTGAGACAAAAATCCCCAGCAGTGTGTCTGGCTCCTAGAGGACATTCTGGGCCTGGCTGAGAATGCGGTCCTACAGGTGGCATTACCTCACCTGAGAGAGACGATGGCCCCCGTTCTCTGAGATCTGCTGCTTTGTCAAGACTGAGGTATATGTCATCTGCAACGCCAACTTCAGTGTCTGGAACCCTGGGGAATGTTAGCCTCGCCCTGCACCAGGCCACAAACTCAAAATGACATCCTGGGCTTTTGAAACACCTCACTATACGGGACACAGAGTAGTGGTCTCTCACAGGGAGCTGGGACCTCAGTTTGACCTCTCCGAACCTCTGTTTCTTCTTCTATGAAGTGAAGGGCAATAGTTGTAAATCCACAGGGCTTCTGTGAGTTTGGGAATGGTGATGTTTGTCACACCCAGAAGTGTGCACAGAGCAGCAGGCTGTGGTTAAGCCGACTACCCTCCTTCTCCCCCTGCCTTCTGGTGGCTTTGGGGAATACCAGCGTCCAGAAAAGTTCAAAGGAAGAAGCAAGTTCCCAAATGAACCAAGTGTACTTGGCCTCCAGCCCCTCGGCTCTCTCCATCTCCTGGGCACAGGGCTCCGGGGAGGTTTTGGAGGTTAAACACAGGCGCCTGCTATATCCTGGCAGAAACTTAGTTACCTGTGTTGAGGAGCACCAGCTCTACCACCCCTCACCACATCTCACACGCCACAGCACACTGGCCAGGCCAGGCCAAACTAGGCTTCCGCAATCACTGTTATGTTTGGGGACCAGTTGCCGCCAGACTGAGAACATCTGAAGCTCGTAAACTGCAGGTTCCCTGGGGGCTGACCCCCACTTTGGCTTGGGGAGAATTACCCATAGACAGAGCTTGCAAGGGATGCAAAAGAAGACCAGGTGAGGGGTGGCCATGAAGGTAGGGGGAGGCAGCATCTCTGGAGTAGCCTCTGGGGACCTAAGGAGAGAGAGCTGAGAAGGCTAGGAGGAGAGTCCCAGGCCTGGCTCAGCTCCAGCCCAGAGTGGCTCACCAGTTATGCAGCCTGGGGGGCAGGGCCTGGTTTTTCCTCTCTAGGCCTCAGTGCCCATGTGTGTACATCACTGGAAGGGGCTGACTGGAAGGGTCTACACACAGAAGGCTTTTGCATTCTAGAATTTTGGGCCTCTGAGGTCTAGCTTAGTGCTATAGGGAGGTAAACAATCGGTAATTCAACCAGGGGCAAGTCAGTGCGAGGGAACCATGACTCCATTCAGTCCTGGAGATCACAGGAGAGTCAGGAGCAGAAGGCCAAGAGTATGACCCCATAGCTCAGAACCATCAACTTAGGGTTCTCAGTGCCTAAAAGTAGCACAAATGGTTATACTAGCCAGAGACGGGGCAGATAGGAACCTTCCAGAAGCAGGGCTTGCAGCTGGGTGCATGGTCCAGAAGCCAAGGGCTTCTCCTTAGGACTCACTGCCCTTACCTTTCTCTCCCTTAGACCACAGCCAACATTCACTGAGAACTTTTTATGATCATGCCCTGCGGGGTTCTAGGCCATACACATACATTAAAAGCAATTCAACTTCCCAGTGTGCCAGGTCCTGATGCCTGACAAGCCTGGAATGTGGTCACCACAGGGAGTCTCAAGACACCTAACAGGGCGGGCAGGCTGGTCCTAACACTACCCTGACCTCAGGCAGCCTCCTGTTCCCCCTTAGGACCCATGTCTCTGAAAAGCTGTGGCCTGGTGAGCCTGAGACTCACACACCTCGGTGACACAACCTCTCCTCAGAGATGCCTGCTGTGGGCATTGGGGTGGACACGTCTCCCAGACGGTACATCTGGCTTTGGGAATGAGAGCATGCATGTGGCCAGAGTGGGCTTTCCTCAGCCTTGGTTCTGCTCTGGGTGCCTTACTTCTCAGAGTATCCCTCAAGCACAGGCCGCAGAGTGCCTCTGAGCTGGGAGCCTTTGATTCATTGAACTTCAAAGATTATACGTCTAAAGGCCCAGTCACAACAGGACCACTCTAAACACACTGTCACAATTAAACACTTGATCATTTTCAAATAAGAAAAACTAGCTGGAGGTCTGTAGAAAATACAGACTAGCTGTGAATATGTGAAAACATACCTTGGGTTAGTTCCTCAGAGAAATTCCAACCCATTACTCCATCCTCTTACTCCCCCCACCTCTGCACTGATCTGAAACGCCCTCCTCCAACCCCAGACATAATCAATATCTCACTACTTTTGCCAACAGCTGTTACCTGAGGAATCCTTGACAGCAGATCCCGAAAGACCGCCCTAGACCGGATTCTGGAAAGGTCAGGAGTCTTTTGGAACAGCAAAGTTTCCACCCAATCAGAACTGCTTAGGAGATATTGTTCCTGGTCAGTGATCCAGAGACTGAAGGGGCTTCCAGGTCCCTTGCCTACTTTGTGGACTGGATGTGTGGCCCTGGGCCTGTCCCTGCTCCTCTCTGAGTCTGTCTCTATAAAGGACTGGGACTGATCAGGTGGTTTCTGCCTGGCCAGTCCCAGGCACTCAGGCTCAGCCTACTAGGACTGGGCTATCCTGCTCTGAGGACAAGCTCTCACACCACTCTGAGTTCCCCCATGAAGAGGATCAGACCAGAGTGCCTGTCCTGTATATCAGGCCTGCCTAGAGTTCTTGGAAGGTAGACATCCAGGACCTGTGAGAGTGTGAGGGGGGGGGGGTGGGGGGCTCCTGCCTGCCTTGCACCTGGGGACTGGGCCAGGCTTACCGATGGGCGTGCTCACTGCCACATGCTCACAACTCTGAGGAGAAGTGTGGATCCTGGCCCAGCTCTCCACATGAAGTGTCAGAAATGTTTCCCAGAGGGCCTCGGGGCTCATGACATCATAGATAGCAGTTTCCATGTGGCACTCACAGAGCTAAGTTCACTTAAAAATGAGCAATGTCTTTTCCTCCTCCTCCTCCTCTTCCTCCTCCTCCTCCTCCTCTTCCTCCTCCTCCTTCTTCTTTTTTCTTCTTTCTCCTTTCTATTATGGCTGAGACATGAATATAAGATTAATGACTGCAGGAATTTACAAAATCCAGAAGTTCATCGTCTTCTTTCTTTCTTTTTTAAGATTTATTTATTTTATGTATATGAGTACACTGTCTCTGTCTTCAGACACACCAAAAGAGGGCATCAGATCCCATTTCAGATGGCTGCGAGCCACCATGTGGTTGCTGGGAATTGAACTCAGGACCTCTAGAAGGGCAGTTGGTGCTCTTCACCTCTGAGCCATCTCTCCAGGCCTCCCTTCTTTCTTAAAGCCACCCTGACTCTATTCCAGTTTCCTCCAGTAGGACCACGGTTAGGGAAAATGCGTGGCCCAGCTCTCCATATGAACTGTCAGTAATGTTTAGGGTCCAGATGTGCTCTCTCAACCTCAGCTCATATTTATCAGCCTTCGCTCGAGCACTGCTGAGAGGCAGCACAACACTGGCCATCTGTGCCTTCACTCCACCGCGACCTACCAAGTACCTACTCTGCCAGCACTGTCCAGTAATTCCTCAGAACTCCAGTGCAATGGAGAAGACAGAATAGACCAATAATGAAGGTGACTCTGTTTAATGTTACTATTAGAGAATACCAGAGGTAAGGCACATAATAAAGAAAAGAGGTTATAAAATGCCTGAGCTATGATAGCCACATCTTGTCAGCTTCTGATGAGGGCTCTGTGCTTTATCTATCCATGGTGAAGAATCAGAAAGGAACAGAAGGGGACGTGTAAGAGGGACAGACTTACTTGTGACAACCCACTCTGAGGTAACAATCCAGCCTGGGGGGGGGTTCTTCTTTTGGAGACAAGAGAGACCTCACTCCTTCTTGTGAGAACTAATCTAATTTATGAAGAAATCATAAATCCATTCATGATGGTGGTGTCTCCCTTTCCAATAGACCTCCCCTATCAATACCGTTACACCGAGAGTCAGGCCTCTCACATGCACCTTTGCAGGGCACACTACACTCCCAATGCATCACATAGATTGTGTTCTGTGATAGCGATAAAAACTGTCTGGAGGAAGGGAAGTACCAGTGGGCCACACAGGGCGACCAGGCAGCCTCACCAAAAGTGGGGCTGGGTGTGAGAAAATCTCATCTCTGAAGATGTGGCTCTGTAGACATGTAGAGGAAAGGCACCCCAAACTAAGGGAGGACATTGGTGATTGTGAGAACAGGAAGTGAGCTGGACATTAAATTCTCAGCCCCACCCTGGGCTTCAGCAGCTCTGGGGAGTCAGGGGACGATCAGTCAGGTGACAGTCAGAGACCCCCTCCACATCCAACTGGTTGACTCCACTCGACAGCCTCCATTAGGCACTTCACATGGCCAGAGTGTGGCCGAGAGTGCCTATCAGAGAAGCTCAAGTGTCAAACCTGAGTGTGGCAGATGGGGTATTGGCAGGCCCGGACTGGACTCTAATTCCTCTGCTGACTAGCCAGCCAGTCATGTGACATAGGGACAGTCTCTGCTCTTTCCTCCGCCTCAACTCCCCTCTCTTTCAGAAGATAGCAGGGACGACTGTACACCAGTGAATATACAAAAGTGAGTTGCACATTTTTTAACAAGATTTTTTTTTCTTTTCTTTGGAGACAGGGCTTCACTATCATAAGTTGTGTTCCTGGGAGACCAGAGTGAGTTCCCGGAACCCCTTGGGGGCCATGCATAGCCTCTTATGCGCATGCTCCTCTCCCATTCTCATGCTGCCCTTGACTTGGCTCCCCCTGACCCTGCTCCAGGTCCGCTGCTCTGTGCGCTGAGGAGTCAAGGGCGGGCTGCTAGAGAGAGCAGCCAGAGCCATTACTAAGCTGAAAGATGGCTCTGCTTGGCAGGCCTTAGCTACCCGGCCTCTTTGCAGGCAGACCCTGCTCCCCCCACCCCAGCCTGGTGCCAGCTCCCCCACCTCTGCAGTGTCTTGAGGTGAGAGCTTTTCCACCATGCACAAGCCAAGCCTGGTTCTTGGCTCCAGGTTCAGTGAGCTGATTTCCGCTGTCCCCACCCTGGCCTGCTGCCCCAGGACCTGATGCGGGCCTCAGCCAGGCCAGAGCCGTAAGTTCTTTCCACCCTTGGTTTTTTTTTTTTTTTTTTTTAATTTTTCTCTCACCTTTTAGTGTGGCTCTATCCCTCTGCTGGAACTCTCTACACCCCCTCCCTCTCGCTTCCCTCCCTCCAGTCAGTTAGCATTATGAGAAAGATAGGCGACCCAAGACAGATGGATCAGGGTTCAAACCCCAGTTCCCACCGCACCCTTCTGCCTGCCTCGGTTTCCTATCCTAGGACATGGAATGAGCCTTCCAATTCCTGCTCCTCTGGAACAAGTAAGCTGAGCCTAGAATCCTGCAACATAGTAGATGCTCAACAAAGGGGAAGTTCTCCCTTACCTGCCTGTGTACTTTCTCCCCATGAGCTTCTGCGTGCCTCGGCTACA
The DNA here is from genome assembly GCF_000001635.26 of Mus musculus. Classification (NCBI taxonomy): domain Eukaryota; kingdom Metazoa; phylum Chordata; class Mammalia; order Rodentia; family Muridae; genus Mus; species Mus musculus. The sequence continues at coordinate 98,825,122 of NC_000073.6, forward strand.
CACAAATCAACAGATAACACACACACACGCACACGCACACGCACGCACACACACACACACACGCACACGCACACACACACTCACACATGCACTCCCAACCCCCACCATGCTATGAAGCCAATAGCATTCAGTGCTCATTCTGGCCCCCATGCTGGAAGACACGCCTAATTGTCATGCTAGCCACTGCCACGGGCTTCCCAAAGGGACTTGTAAGGTGTCCTCTAGGCTGTAGCTGCGGCTCCAGAGTTGTTGGTTGTTTTGATTTTATTTTTTTCACCAATTAGAATACAGTAGAGACATGCTGTTGTCATCACAGTATGGCCCACAGGCTTCTCAATGACCCCACATCACACCCCGTATATGTCAGGCTTCCAGCTAGTTCCTGTATCCTTGACTCCAGCCAGAGAGTCTAACATCCTCAATTCACTTTTTAAAGAACTCTCTTGAGATGGAGTCTCATGTCATCTGGGCTGACCTCTAACTCTTGTTAGAGTTAGCTGGGGATGGCCTTGAACCTCTAATCCTGCCGCCACTTGCCGAGTAGTAGAATTGTAGGCATGTAAAGTCATACCTGGCTGATTACCCAAGATTTTTTGATGGAAAAAATATTTGAAAACACATTTCTCCAAAGAAGATAAAGAAAGGGCTGATTATCACACAGATTGAGGCTCATTTGCATTAGTGACTGGCTAGGGGCAAATCAGAGCCACAGTTCAGAACTGGGAGTGTGGCCCCGTTGGTAGAGTGCTTGCCTGGTGTGCACAGAACCCTGAGTTTGATCTTCATTACCTCATACAACCATGCCTGACATCTCAGCACTTGGGAATGGGGGTGGCAGTAGGAGGATCATAAATCCAATGCCATCCTTGCCTCTATATTGAGTTTGGGGCTAGCATGGGCTACAGGTGGCTCTATCTCAAAATAAAATTTAAAAAATGAGACCTCTTTTTACACTAAGGTGGTTATAATAAAATCAGCAGAAAATGACAAGCTTTGTCAAGACTGTTGAGAGACTGGGTCCCTCATACATTGCTGGTAGAAATGTGGAAAGGCACAGTATGGTGGAAGGCTGGCGCTCTCCCAAAGTCACACAGTGTCACCATATAACCTAGCAATTCCTAGCTATATGCATCAAAGAACTGAAAACATACATCTCACAACATGTTTGCCTATGACTGTCCACAGCAGCATTATCTACAATGGCTCAAAGGGTCCAGGTGCCCACCCAGCTGTTGAGTGGATAAACAGAGTGTAGCAAGCATGTCCACGGGGTGGAGTGATATCCAGCACAAGAAGAAATGCAATGTCCATACGTGCTGCGACATGGAGAAATTCCAACATGAACTTGAAATGTCCAGAAAAGAAAAATTCACATTCTTGGTTTTAAAGGAAATAATGATTTTTTAAAGTCTGGGATGGTGAGTGGTATTGGGGTGTCACAGCTAATGGGTGTTGGGTGTTTCAGAGGGTGGTGGATGGAAGTGTTCTAGGATTTGAAGCGGTGAGTAGGTTATGCATCCATTTTTAATGCCAAGAGGTCTGGAGGAATCTTTAGCAAATCAAGCCTGGTACCTTCATGTTAAAGATAGGAGGTTACAGCTCAGAGAGACAGAGCGGGGTCCTGAACCCAGAGCTATCCACACCCTTCTCTCTACCCCAGATTATTTGTTCTGAGAGGATTGGATTCTCGTCAGGCCTGTTGCTCCTGACAGGATAGCGTAGCCTCAGGCTCATAGCCTCAGGCAGGATGGCAGGCATTGCCAGAGAACAGAGACCCACAGTGGGTGAACCCAAGGAAATGTGGGCTTGGTGGCCACTGGAGGTACAGGGGATGCTCCGGGCCACCAGTGATCCCCCCTTCACACCTGGTTCTTCTCTTCCTTACATGGGAGGAAGCACTGAGCTGGGAGCTCCCCCCAAATCCACTAAAGCCCAGGGAGACTGTTCAGGGTGTCCCGTCCCCTCCCCCCACCGGGTCACATACTCCTAGATCAGTTATGTAGCTAGAAAATGGAATTCTCTAGAAGACCCGGCCTTCTGTCAGGGTCTAGGCTCTGTGACTGGCACTTCTCCCTAGCCCAACATTCAGAAAATGGGTGTGGGGTGGGAGGTAGGGATACATTTGTCAACAGGAACAAGAAGGGAGAGACTGGGCAGGCACAAACACAGCCACCTCCTGCCCTGAGCACTGAGGGCACTGGCCATTACTCTACAGAGAAGGTAGCCATGGTGTTTGGAGGGCAAGTGACCTGGCGCTCAAGACCCAGTTTGTCTGCTTTCTGGCTGGGTGCAATGGATGGTGAGTCTCAGCTTCCTGGACTGCAGAACTCATGTTCATTGAGTCAAAAACACTGGAGGTAAAGAGATAGAGCGCCAGCTTTATCCTCAGTCTGCTGCAGGGGAGGGCAGGGCTAAGCACCATTGCTACTGGCGTTATGAGTGGGTTCCTGTTCAGCCACAAATAAGAAGCTGAGGATTCTGGGAAAATGCTTCAATGTGAGCTGCCCAGTGAATGGCAGTGAGTGCAGCTGCCTGCCCTGAGCTCAGGTTTCTTCTCTATAGGTCCCAAGAATGGAATTGGCTACTGAAGAGCCCAGTGCCTCTCTAAACTGCTGGATGTCTTTGCCCTTTCTGAGCTCAGTGAGAGCCACTGACTAGGAGTCCAGGGCTCTTGCTCATTTAAGGCTCCTATGAACTTCAGTGTCATGAACCCACCCCCACGTAGCCTCTATTTTGCAAAAGGACCAAGAAGCCCTCACCACTGTTAGACATTTGGCTTTTTTTGTAAGACTGTGGGCTGGGTATGGCTCCTCATAGATGATTGGCCTAGACGTGTTCTCAATGTGACTATAGCCTGGCTGGACAAACAGCCTTACCTGGACCAGGCTCACTGGGGCTCTGACTGTGTGACTTTAATCAACTCACTATTACCCCCTGGGTCTCCAGACTCCTGAGGAAAGGATTTATACTGGAGGGCAAGAGCCTGAGGCTAGGCCCACAGCCTTGAAGGAGTAGATGGGTAGCCCAGCCCCCACACTTCAGCTGCATCTGGTGACATCACCCCACCTCCTCCTGCTTCCCCAGCAACTGGGGTGCTGGAGGAGGCTCCCCAGAGGCCCAGACCGTCTGGATTTCTTTGCATACAACTGTACCTCATCCACATTTGCACAATTAAGTTGTCAGTCTGGGTTAAGTGCTGTCTGTTGATGGCTGTCAGCCTCTCTCTGGCTCCATTCACTAACAGTTTGCTCAGACCCCGTGCGAATGTCTTGCCCATCTCTCAGTTCTAGGGACAGAGAGTATGGTAGGAGAGGTGGGAGCCAAGGGGCCTAGATTCCAGCCCAACTAGGCCACACATCTGCTGTGAGTCTTGGTCAAGTCGCTTCCCCTGGCTGGGTCTGTATCTCTCCCTTGTAAGAATAGGGCTGATCATGTCTAACCAGTCTTCATTCCTCTCAAAGCAACCTCAAGGGGCCTGTAACTGTGGCAGAGCTTAGAAACTGTGAACTCAGTGCCAAGTCCAAGGTAGCTGAGAAGATGGATGAGAGGAATCTCTGATTCCCCACCATGTAGATAAGGTTACCCACTCTCTGGTCTAGCCTGCTCTCTGGCTGTGCATTTGGCTTCCCAATTTCTTCCTAGCCTAAAGATTCAGAGTAGAGGCTCTAAGCTAGAAGGGCAGCTTCCCACAACTGTGCCCATCTATCCCAGATGTTCCATGCCCTCCCCCATACAAGACTCCTCAAACCTGCCTGCCCCAGACCAGAGGCAAGCTGTACCTGACCTTGCAGCCCCTTCTCCCGTTCCTGGAGCGGACCCTGAGCCTGTAGTGTAAGGCCTCCCTCCCACCACTCGTCAGACTGGCAGCTTGGAGCTATGGCCTCGCCCTTCCCTGACACCATGCTTCCCAGACCTGTCTGTGCTCCTCCTGCTCCCCGCTGGATGCCCCTCCCCCACCAGCCTGCTGACAGACAGTTCCTCTCCCACCTACACATGAGCCGGCAAGCTTCCCATCTGGAATGGTTTATGTACCTGGCAGAAGAGGAACTAGCCTTTATCAAGGAGCTGTTACAGCCCAGCCTTCACATCCATCATCTCCTCTTCGCCCCACTGCAACCCTAGGTGGTAAAATTTACTCCTGTTTTCCAGGTGAGAGCCAAGACTCAGGCACAAGGGGGATCTATACAGAGACAGTTGGCATGGCGGCTGAAGCTCAAATCACAGCTGGCAGAGCCGGACTGAGCTTAGGCCTGAGTGGACCTACTTCCTGTATGGAGACTGAGGCACGAGTCCATGTAAATACTTGCTGTTAATGGAATTCTGCTACTTTGCAAAGGCCAGAGACCCCTGTGATGCCCCAGAGTCATCATATAGACAAGGGGATCTTAGGAAGAGAGCCGGGCTCTTCAAGAGTTGTGGGTCGGGGCTGGAGAGACGGCTCAGTGGTTAAGAGCACTGACTGCTTTTCCAGAGGTCCTGAGTTCAATTCCCAGCAACCACATGGTGGCTCACAACCATCTATAATGGTATCTGTATCTGATGCCCTCTTCTGATGTGTCTGAAGACAGTGACAGTGTACTCATATAAATAAAATAAATAAATCCTTTAAAAACGAAGAAGAGTTGTGGGTCTTTGCTTTAGACTCTAGAGGGATGAGGGTCCTCTTGCAGACAGAGCCAACCCATAATAGTAGAGACTGTCTTAGAGGGCGAAAGGTGGGGGGTTGGGTATCCTGCCCCTAGGATTTGTGAGCAGGGCTGGTTGAGGGATGTGGACTGTTTCTTGTGGCACTATGGAGCAACCAGCCTTTATCTTGTGTGACTCTGATGTCACACAAGGGATGCAGCAGAGCCTGAGACCAAGGCACCACTGGTCCCATATTCCCCTCAGATCACTGGCCACCTTAGGGCTATAGGAGTGGCCTACTCTTGAGATGTTGAGACTGGGAAATTGTTTACATTACATAATAATTGCATATTTTAGCTTGTTCACTGTTGCCATGTGTGTGTGCTTGCGCATGCGTGTGTGTTATGTACATACAACATGTGCACATAGAGGCCACTACATGTCACTTTCTGCCTTGTTCTCTTGTAACTGGGTCTCTCATTTGGACCTATGCTGGCAGCCAGCAAACTTCAGTGATCCTCCTGCCTCAGTCAGTCCCCGACAGCTGAATTAGAGAAGCCCGCTGGCTTTTCACACGGATGCTGGGGGATTTCTGCTCCTTACCCATGATCAGAAAGTTCTCTTACCACCAGACTGTCCTAAGCCTATCATTTCACCCTGAGCCTGTTTGTTTCATGTAGCTCATTGCCTACCCCTCCTCCCTCCCCCACCCACACGCCTGTCCCTGAGAGCTGAGAAGGACGCTTCTAGAGCATGGGGCTTGAGTTTTAGCTTTTCTTCATCACACTGGACAAACAATATCAGGGCAGCCCAGATCAAGGGTAGAAGGGCGGACCTCCTCTGTGGCAAGGTGCACTAATCAGCTTTCTCATGCCTGTGATAGTTAGCTGAGAAAAACAGTGGCAAGGAAGGGAGATTTATTTCTGCTCATGATTCCATAGGCTTCAGTCCTTAGCCCTCTACCTTCGAGCCTCCACTCAGTATCTTTAGGCTAGGCCCAACAGAGATACTGGCTCTCACTCAAAGTATGGAAGTAGAGGCACAATGGCAGAAGAAACTGTACCCACACATGTGCCTGGCGGCTCCCTGCTTCCTGGTCCTCTCCTGGTGACAGGAGCTCCTGGTCCTTCCTGGCATCTTCTCAGCAACTGTCACTCAGACAAACACATGACCCAAGCAGTCAGCCAGCCCCTTCTCCAGGACTGACACATAGACCAGAGGGGAAAGGTCTCTGGCTGGAGTTTCTACCTGGGGCTGTCACAGCCAGTTCTCAAAGGAGGAACAAGAGCGAGACCAAGGCTGGGAGGCTTCAGAGAATGATGGATAGATGGTACAGCTCTCCCTCCAGGTCTCTGCTGCTCAAGTCTCCTGCCTGGAGTTCCTTGTAGGTGCACCAGTTGTGGTCCAGTTTGTCTCCGGGAGCTGACAGAGGCCTGAGAAACACAAACATTGTCTCCTGTGCAGCCACCGTGGCCATCCAACAATGAGAGCTGAAAGTGGCCTTTCAGAAGTGACGCCTCAGCAGACATGACGGGCAGTGTTTTGTTATGTGCACCCAGGAAAGCAACCTCTCCCCACCCTATCCTGGGGTGCTATAGAATAATAACACCTCCCCTGTGGCCCTGAAGAGGAGGAGGACAGGCCCCTCCCAGGCAGTGGGCAGAACCAGGTTTGCAGGTCTCTTGCACAACCTCCCTGCAGGCTTGTGGCTCGGTGGGTTCACTTGCAGAGCGATGACTGCCTCTGAGACAGGGGCACCGGAGAGGTCTGGGGTGTGTGCGCAGTGGGTCACACACATATATAGCAACACACACGCACTTCCCATTTGATTGTCTTTCAGTAGCTGTAAGAAGGAGCTGATTGCTGGTTTTCCTGTTGTGCAAATGATGAAAAGCAAAGGTCGTGGTGGTTGAACTACTTCTTTAGAGTCCCACAGTGGGTAAGCAGAAGACATCAGTGTGAGCCCCAGGCCCAGAAGGCTTTGGTGACACTGTGGCTACTTAGTTTGTCTAGAAGGTTTGGCCTCTGGGCATGCTAAGCTGAACTCTGCTCAGACTCATGATCCTTTGAACCTGGACAGGTCTTTGTCAAAGTACGCCTCTGTGTCCTTCTGGGGAGGTCAGTGAGGGTTTCTGCCAGGTTCATCCAGGCTTGAGATCGGGAATCCCTAGGAGTCAGGAGAGAAAGGATAACTGTGTCCTTTCCTTGCCTTCCCCATCCCTCCCTTTCTTCTCTTCTTCCCTCCCATCCCTGGCTCATCTTTTGCTATAGACCAGAGTTAGGACTTGGGTTCTAGAGCCAGAGAGGCCCTTGAAGGTTATGTAGCTCAACCCTCCCTCTGGATGGAACTCGGGGAGAGCAAACAGAGCAAACCAGTGCTGAGTTCAGCAGGTAACTAGCTCTCCTGGTCCCTCTCTGCGGTCCTGGAAACAGCCATCCAGCCCCCACTGTCTCCAAGGCTTTAGCGGAAGTGAATAGAGGGGTCAGTGTGTGTGTGTGCGTGTGCCTGTGTGTGTGCGCGGGTGTCAGCATGACAGACTGAACTACAGCAGGTGCCTCTCTGGGTAAGGCACATACAGGGTTGGGCTGCAAAGCTGTGACCAGCAGCAAGTTCTCTGCGAGGCAGGCGGACTTGACTGATCAGATAACAACAAATACCGCCCTGGCAACCGAGAAGTGCAGCATAAGTGCTCCTAGCAGCAAGAGTGTGACACCTTGTCCTGCCCTGTCCTGCTGGGAGTCCTATGCCCGTTAAATTAGAGCTCAGGACCTAGGTGTCTAGCACAGGCCTTCCAGACAGTGACCTATGAGGTAATCTAAGCAGGGAAGGGGAATAAAAAGGGAAGGAGAAAAGTTAATGGGCCCTCAAGATGCTAAACAACCCGCCCCCAGCATCCAAGGGAACCCCTTCTAGAATACTCCTTTTCATAGGAATAGGAGACTGGGCTACAGGCAGGGCAGACTTGGTCCAGATCTCCTCTGACTCTCAAGCCAAGGTTTTGGCACCTCTCCCTTAGCCCAGCTCCATCCCACTTAGGTTGAGGTGTTCTGCCTGGCTGTGCCCTGTTCTTCACCCACCAGGGAGAGGAGAGCAGTTGGGCGGGGCCACAGCTGGGGTACAGGAGTCCTAGCACTGGCTCCTGGCCTCCATCAGTCCCTAGGAGTCAAGGGAACTCTCCTCCTCCTCCTCCTCCTCCTCCTCCTCCTCCTCCTCCTCCTCCTCCTCCTCTTCCTCCTCCTCCTCCTCCATGATTTCTGCAGCCTGTGCCATGCTGACTCTGAGCAGGAGATGCCTGGCTCTGGGGATTCGCTCAGCACTCTCCAGCAACTTCCTTGTGAGCCTTGGCATTCCTTGTGAGTCTAGGACATTAATCCTGACCTTGGATAGTATAGATGATCTTGTGGGGTTGCATCATTCCTATTTTATGGGTAAGAAAACTAAGTACAGGAGAATTTCAGCAACTCACTCAAGATCACACAGCTAAAAACAGAACCAGGAAGGTTCTACTGGAATCCCAAATGGACTTTGTTGTAGACAATTGCATTTCTGCAACAGGTACTTACTCCCTATAGCCCACTCTAGCCTCTACTTCCCGGTGACTGACTCCCCAGGTGCCAGGGTTACAGGTGTCAGCTGCAGTGTCAGAGTGGAATCCAAGGTCCATATTGTGATTCCTAATTGCTCTCCACTTCCATTCAACTGGACGCCGATGATATCAGGCAGAAGTAGTATTCACGAAAATGTTTAGGTGCTGTCGACTGGCTTCTCCAAGCAGACAGAGGCCACCTGGAATGGCTCTGACTGGGGTGTCTCTGGTGGCAGAGGAGCTAAGGGAAAATGAGCCCTTGGTCACCTTTGCCTTCATCCCCAGACTTCTGAGGGAAAGCCTTACCCTTCCCCTGGCTCCTGGATGCCCCACATAAAGTTCCCACTGCCATGCCATAGTTTTTTTTTTTTTAATGGGACTGACTTAGTGCCCTGGGCTGGACAATGATGATGGCCAAGAGTTGTGTGCTTGTGTTCTTGTGCTCATAGGCTATTCTTGTTTGTGTATGTAGTATATGTGTGTTTGGTGTTGCATGCTGCGTGTGGAAAGTTGTATGTTTGTGAGTGAACTATTTGTGGGTAGTCTATGTGTTGTGTAGCAATCTAATTATATATATATATATATATATATATATATATATATATATATATATATATGACTACTGCACACCTACGTGCTACTGGGTTTATGGACATGTGATATATACAGATATCCCTTGATAGTGTGTTTATAACCATTGTGATGATATGTCCCAGCCTCATGTGCAAGAGGGCTGGTGGCCATTGTGGATGGATTGTGGTTCTCTCTCTCTCTCTCTCTCTCTCTCTCTCTCTCTCTCTCTCTCTCTCTCTCTTTCTCCCTCCCTCCTGTCTATGTGTGTGTGTATGTATTGGGGGGAGCTTGTGAGCACTTCAATAGCAGCTACGAAGAGTGGGGGGAGGGTAGCAGACAGCTTGGGAGATCCCAGGGAAGCCCCTTCTTGCCTCCGGTTTCCTTTCTACTAGTGAGCTAGATAAACCCTGAGCACATTCAGATGTCGAAAACCCTAGAATGAAGAAGACAGAAACTGGTAGAACCACAACACTTGGTTAGAAACCGAGGGAAATAAGGCTGGCCTCGGTTCTAGTCAAGGAAGAGCAATTGAGGGGTAGGGGGTGGGAGCAGGATCAACTCATAAACAGGACTACACTCAGGGGAAGTCTTCACCAGTGCTGGTTAGCTTCTGAAACCTGGTCCTCTGTTGGGACTGAGAGAGCCCCTACTGCCCGCTGGGTTCGCCCACAAGAGTCCCCTGCAACCACAGCCTACTTGGAGGCACTTTTTGATGCTCTTCTCATACCAGAGCCCTTGCACCTCTTAGAGGTGAGCGCCCCTCTGAGATGCCTAGAAAGATGGCCCAGTGAAGCTTGTAGGACCACAGCAGAAGCTCAGGGCTCAAGACCTCCCAACTCCTGAAGCATGTAAGGGGCAAACGCATTTAGTAAAGCTGTCCTCCGCATTTAGGTCAGACCCTCTGGCTAGTTCAGGCTCTTTGCTGATCATTACTAGCTTCGGAGGTGGGCCGTCCCTGCGCCCGGCGCGCCGCTGGCACTCAACAGGCATGCTTTCAACACTAACCGTGGCGAGCAAATTCCCTTCCGTACAGCAATAGGGTGCAAAGTGTCCCGGAGCGCCGGGCGGGCGCCGCGGGTCCGAGGCGTCATGGGGACCCCGCCCCGCCCCGCGCGAGCCACCGGGTGGGGATTCGGCGCGCTGACGTGGGCGGATCAAAGCGACGGTCCGCGCCTTATAAAACGCTTGGGCCGGCGGGCGCCGCAGATCGTGCCGGGCGAGGAGAGAGCTCCGGAGATCCGCGGGCGCAGGCCGGAGAGCCGAGCACAACTGACCGCCTTGGCGTCCGCGCCCGAGTTGCCAGGATCCCCGGCTCCCTGCTGAGCTGCGTCTGGAAGAAGCTATCCTCGCCGCTCCCGCCGGCGGGGGACCGCACTCGCAACTCCTGGGGGCGGCCGAGGTTGCAGGGGCAGGCTGGGCGCGCCGGGAGAGCGTCCCAAAGGTGAGCAGTGGCCGTGGCTAATGTTAATCAGGAACCCACTGGGTAGGGAGGGAGGCGACTGAGCCCTAGAGACCCCCTTATTGATAGGACACCCACTCCCGGAGAAGCAAACCAAAGTGGCTTTCGTCGCTCTCCTTTCCTCACCTCTCTCCTCCGCAGCATTTCGAGTAACTCCTCTTGGGGGAACGCAACTTCCCGGACGACCCTGGGACTAGGGGCCTGGTGTGTGTGTGTGTGTGTGTGTGTGTGTGTGTGTGTGTGTGTGTGAAGGATGGGGTGGGTTGTATGGTTCCTTCAGTTCTCCCCCTTCAGGTTCTTCCGTCCTGTCTCCCATCCCAGGACTCGGTCCCCTCCCTCGCAGTCTGCGGGTTGATGAGGTCACGCCCGAGCCATCCCGGGGGTGGGGGGATTTGGATCCCGCGACAGAGGGTGTGTGTGAGGAGGCAAGAGAGGGGGACAAAAGCCGAGAAGTCCCTAGCTCCTGCCAGAGCAGGGGGGGGATAGCTCCGAGAGGTGAGAAGGGCTCCTAGAGGCAGCTGGGAAGGGGGGCGAGTTTGTTTACCGACCTCAGCTCCAGGTTGGGGGCTGGGGATAGGGAGGAGAGTCCTGCCCCCGCCCTGTGACACATCTGGAGCGCTCCGAACATCTGGCTTACATCCACCAGCCCGGTACCTTCCACCCGTGGCACTGAATTGCCTCCGTGTCCCTTACAGTCTTTGGGAACACAGGATTCCGCTCCAGCGGGTGGCAGGAGTTCCGCACTCTCCCTATCCACTTTTCAAACACTGCGTCTCCGCGGTGACCTGGAACAACATAGAAGATCCTGACAGCCTCTCCGCTGAGCTTAAAGTCAGGTCTCACGCAACCTCGCAGGTAACCTTGAAGCTGTCGCTCGGCGTCCCTGTCGCACCCTTTTTGTTTTGAGTGCTGCGCGGCCAGCCTCTTGGAGCAGCCCATTTGGTCATTATAGTCGGTCAATTGCGGACATTGTCCCGGCGCACAGCACCAAAGCTGGAGCCAGCATAGCACACCGGGGGTGGGAGAGGCTCGGCCAATCCTCGCCGGTTAGCCTGAGCGGGAAGGTTATCTAAAGTAAAGTTTCTAAAGCTCTCCAAGGCTCCAAGCCTTAAGATCACCTGTTGGCGGCCCGTGGCTGGGCCACAGTGTCCGTAGTGTCCGACGTTTGCACAGCTCTGGGAGGCTCATTCTTCAGACTGCTGCAAGCTGGGTAGCTTAGACTAAGTGTCCAAGGAGAGGAAGAAAGATTTGCTCTCTCTTTCTCTATAAGCACTGCTTTTTTTTTTTCCCGCGGGCCCACTATGAGACTGTTCCCATTGCAGGCTGGGCGCCCAGTCTGAAGCAAGAGGTTGCGTAGTTAGTTCAGGGATAACGAAAACAAGTCTTAAGGGATAACCAAGGCCAAGAGGGAAGTCACTCTGCGCTTCATCCAAGACGCGAACAGTAGAGCCCGAAGTCCCACTGTGTGAGGCCGGGGCAGATATTTCTTTGAACCCAGGCTTAGCTCCCCCTGGCGGACCGGGGACTTCGAGCGACGAATGCGCTCTGACCCTCTGGGCGCAAGGTGAGGGTGACACAGCGGCTCCCAAGGCTGTCCTGGACCTTCTTAGGTAGGACGAGAATAATATCAGTACCCAGAGACCAAGGTGCCTTTTAAGCAACGCGCCGGGGTGACGGAAGGAGAAGTCTAGGGCCTCTGGAGCTGCTGGGAAGAGCAGGGAATAGCTGGAGGCCTGGGTCCCCGACCGACTGCTGTGCGGTTTGGGCCACCCTTCCTCTCACTGGGAGTCGTATATTGATACCCCGGTGTAAGTCCTTGAGATTCCTTCTGCGACTTAGCGATCCCTTCCCACTTAGAAACTCTGGGTGCCTTCGGGGATCCCACACTTTAAGTGGGAACAAAGAGACAATGACTGGTGTTTTGAGGCCCCCCCCCTCCTCTGCGATCTGATCCTGCAGACATTTTTCTGATTTGGGGGAAGTGTGCAAACTTCCAACAGGGAGGGAAAGATCTGGATACGGAAGAGGTAAGAGGAAGATTCGGACTGCACCAAAAATCCCGTTGAGACCCCAGCTTGGAGTCGTGTTTGTGCCAAGCATTTCAGACTTGGGGGACTCTGTGAAGGGGGGGGGGTAATTCAAGGTTTTCTGCTTGAATTCCTCTGGATTCTGCCAGAAGGCCCCAGAAAACTATGACGTTTCAAACGTGTGTGTGTGTGTGTGTGTGTGTGTGTGTGTGTGTTCAAGCCTGTACATTTGAAACACACAGGCGTGCATAGGCTACACAGGTATGTATAATAATAGCGGATACAGAGAGAAGATCAGACGAAGATCAGAAAGCTGGAGTCCAGGTCTTTGCTTTTTAATAAAAGGGAAAACTTAGGCTGGGGTGGTTGAGGAATTGCCCAAACTCACAGAGCCAGATGAGAACCGCTCTTCCCTGTTCCAGAGACCCCCCCCCCCCCAAGTCTGGCACCTCCTTCCTCAGACTCTGTAGACCCTTTTGGAAGGAATCCCTTTGTCCTTGCTGCTCCAGAGAGGAGAGGGGCTGTGTATGACTCGGGGCGAATGCCAGGTGTTGGTAAATTTGGGAGAAGCCTGGAAGGGAGTTAATGAGGTGAGAATGATGAGAAGGGAGTCAAGCCTCAGAAAGCAGCTCCGCAGGCTGCAAGCGGGCGGGGTGGCGGCTCCTCCGCGGCCCTAGCTCGCCGCCTGGCGGTCCCAGAATCAACCTCTTGCAGGCCTGGAGCTTCCCTGCTCTGCTAGGGAGCTTTGGCGCTGCCTCGTCCGGACCGAGGCACTGAAGTGGCAAGTCTGAAGTAGCTCTTCAGGCGCTGGAGATGCCTCAGTGTGTAAAGAGCACCCACCTCCACCCCATTTTTGCAGTTTCCCCTTCCCTTACTGGAAAGTAGGTGCCCAGAAATAGCACCGTCTTCTGTGTTCTCCCTGCCCTTAGCTTACCCGGCACAGGTAGACAAAATAGCTCAACAGCCCAGCACCAGACGGGTGCTCACTAACTGAACAGCCTAACAACTAACTGAACAGATGTTTCCACATCTCTGGGCCTCGGTTTCCTCATCTGAGATGGATGGAGTGACAATACCCATCACAGGTCTGAGAGGAGTAAAGATGGCTGGCTACACTGGGAGACTGTTCTCTGTAAAAGGAGAATTCTGCTCAGATCACCCCATTCGCAGATGAATAAACTGTAGACTCATTAAAGCTGCAATAACTAATAATCGATATCGTGGATTAGTATAGGAGCCTAAATCATATTCCGGATCAGTTCCTCTCCTTGCGGTCGCTACGTCAGTTGGTTTTCGCGCTGCTGCTGGTGGTGGGGTCTCCTCCTTGCGGTCCTCTCCAGACTCTCTGCTGGGTCTCCCGAGAACCTCCTATCTGCTTCACCCTGTCCTTCCTGGGCCGCTCAACCCTGATCTGCCCTGGGCGACACGCCCTCGGCCGCGCTAGGGTCTCACCTAATCCGAGCCTGACGCCGGCGGGTCTCGGGCGGTTCGGGGAGAGAGCGGACTCCTTCCTCGCTCAGCCTCCCCGGCCCGACCCCTCCTTTGTAATTTGAATAAAACGCCTCCCAGCCCGCGCGCCGCCTTAACCCGCCGCCCTGTTCTCCGTGATTGCAGGCGGCGTGCGCGCAGGAACAGCAGCGGTGGCCTGCAGGCGGCGGAGTTCGGTGCGGCTCCTGCAGGGTGCGACCCCCGGGAGCGCCGGGCGCGCGCGACGATGAGGGCGCGGCCGCAGGTCTGCGAGGCTCTGCTCTTTGCCTTGGCGCTCCACACCGGCGTGTGCTATGGCATCAAGTGGCTGTAAGTAGGACTCCGTTTTCACTCCAATGGGCCATTGGGCGAGAAGCTGGAGAGGTTGGGTGAGCCCACCAAAATCTGCGAGGCTAAGTTGGCTTGGGCGTCGTGGGCGAGCCGTTCTTAGCTCGGCGACTTCTTCTGTGATATGCTGTTCTTACCCTCCGCGGGCTTGCGAAGTGGGTGAGCGGATTTTCTCATCCAGGCCAGGGTTGCTCAAAGGCCAGTGAGGGACTAGGGAAACATCCTCTCCAAGTGGCACAACTCAGAGAGAGTCTGCTCAGTTCAGGACACAGGGTCCAGTTCGGGATCATGGCCTGTCAGCCTCCAGGAGGTCTGCTAAGAGAGTTTTGACCCCTTCCACCTGGGGACCTTGGGGGAAGTGTCACCTTCTGGGGCCTCCGAGTACTCGGTCTGTCAGAAGGATAGTTAGTACCGGCTCCTTGGGATCTGATTGGAGACTCCCTAAAGAGCTGCTGAAGGTCCGAAGCTAAGGGATGTCCTGGAAGGATAAATGGTCGCTGGGGGCAATTTTCCTGGTTTCCTCGTGCAGTGCTAGTTCCTCCTGTGGTGGCTGCCGTAGGCAGTGTGAAAGGAGTGGGATATGGGGAAAGGCAGCCCCTTCCTGAAGGATCTGTCCCTGGGCTGGGAGAGATAAGCCCGGGCTGTAAATAACTTTCCAGGGGTTGTAAGAGTGGAGGCTCCGGGGCTCGGAGGAGGGCAGCCTGGTTGGGTCACCCATGAGGGTTACAGAGATTTTCTAGAGGCTGCCACTTTTGGCTGCACAAGTGAGGAGTTTGGCAGGTAGGAGATATGGAGGACACTCTCAGAGTACAGTGCCCGGAGTGGGAGAGTCAAGAACAGGAATGTGTCTGCCTTGCTCAGGTCATGGTTAGGGAGCCTGCAGATCAAACAAGGGATTGATAGATTATGGGCACTGAAGAGGGTCGGTCCAGGAATTCGCTTTGAAGAAGGAATTACTGCAACACACTGAACCTCTGGAAAACTGGAGGTTCCTGGTCCAGCCTTTTCTGGTGCTGAGTTCTTGATTAAATAATTCGGGAGGGAAATCCCATCTTCTTGTACTTCTGGTTTACAAGAAAGGGGGTCTGTCCTGGGCCAGGCTCCTTCGAACCTCCTCCTGCTGCTGTCAGGCACTCTTGCTTATTGGGCTGGGCACAAGTCAGTGAGAGAAGCCCCTTCAGCCATTGCTTTACAGACCAGGGGATGAGGTGAAGAGAAGGAAGGGGTTGCTGAGAGCTACAGGGGCCTTCATGGCCTAGCACCAAGCTTGGGTGACTTGTTTTGTTTATAGAGTCCTGGGGACACAACTCTCATCTCTCTTTATCTGCCCTACAAAGGGCGTCCTGAGGTTCTAAGGATTCATGTGACACACACAGTCCCAAGCTGGCGTGTGCTGGGGATGGGGTGGGGTACGAGGCCGGCTGAGAGCAACACCCAGTTTTGCTCTACTACGTCTAAGCCTTGACACACATGGGCACAGCTCAGAGTCTGCACTCAAGACATCCCCCAGGGAGGACTTGACGGGCAGAGATGGAATGTGAAGCAGGTGTCCCAGGCTGGAGGAAGAACAAGGACAGAAGTATGGGGGCAGGAGCATCCCCTGTCCCCTGCAGGGAGCAGGGACCACAGGGTGTCCTATTACACAGCTCTGAGAGCTGCAGGCCTCTATCTGATTTGTTAACACTCCATGAGATAGGTGACAGACTGACTTTTCGTTGCTTCACAATAAGGAAGTTAAGGTATAGAGATGGTAAGTAGCGGCCACAAGGTCACATGCTGGCCCTGTGGCTGTGAGATCAGAGGAACCCAAGCAGAGGGCTTACGAGGCTAACCCTTGATAATGGTTGAACTATTACTGCAGCTGGAAAATAGAGGGCCTGGGAGAAGCAAAGCTTAAGAATAGTATAGCCAAGCTTGGTGGCAGAGGCTGGTAATCTCAGCTACTGAAGGGGCTGAGGCAGGAGGATTGCAAGTTCAGTGCCTAGCCAAGGTACAGGTTCATTCAAAGCCAGCCAGAGCCACGTGGTGAGACTCTGCCTTAACATTTAAAAATAATGATAAGGGTTGGGAGTACAGCCCAGCATGTGCGAGGCCCTGGGTTCAGCCCCCTGCCCGTGGGGGGAAGAGTGGGAGCAGGCATAGGCACTTGTGCACACAGATGCAGCCTTGCTGGGTGCCGGGTGCTATTTTTGACATACATACGGCTTCTTTTCAGTCTCCCAATCTGTGTTGTGTGTTCTGCTTTCCTGAGCCCCTCTGCCCAGCAGAGGAAAGGAACACCTTGGAGGATCTTTAGCAGAGTTTCATAGCCAATGAGGAGTAGAGCAGACCTTTGGGTTGGGCTGTTGGTAGAAGGAAGTCCCGGGACAGTTGTGCAGTGGGGGTAGGGACTCGTCAGGGCCAGCTGTCCTGGGGCAGTCCTGGGGACCATGTGTGCAGGCTTGGAAAGTGACCTGGAGATGAAAGGGACATTTGACACAAGAACTGAAACCAGATGTGAGTTGGTGGCCTGAGGTGCCCACCTGGTGGGCTTCTGGGACAGACAAGCTAAACAGGTGGGATCAGGGATTGGGGAGCAGGGTCGAAATCTGACTGCCTGGTGATCCTGGTGATACACTGAGAACCTTAAGCATTGCCTCCAAAGCCAGGGGTGGAGGGAAACCATGATGGGTCAAATGTGGGGAGGGATGGGGTGGGGGAGATGTGAGCCTCTTGCTCCCTCTGGTGGAGGGGTTGGGGAAGAAAGACCCCTGGCCAGCTAAGGGACTTTGATAGGCTGTTCTCTCCACAGCTGGCAGTACTGAGCCTGCCACTCAGTAAGGGCGGGGCCTCTCTAGGAAGAGTCTTAAGAGGCTCTGGCAGGAATGCAGCGGCTCTGAAGTAGGGCAGCAAGAGCGCCAGCCTAGGAATCCATGTTTAGCTTAAGTGATCACTTTCTGTCAGGCAGACCTTGGTCAAGACTTCAGTCTCTCTGTACCTCAGCTTCTCAGCTCTGACACAGGCCAGAGGAAGTCCTGGTCTGGGGTCTGGGAGGTTTAGCTTCTAGCTGGGATCTGCCTCTAATAGGCTGCACACAGAAGTGGGCAAGTTCTGCTCTCCCTCACCGGGGTTGATAGCACATGGGATCTTTTTTTCCACTTTGGCTAGCAAGTGTCTGGCCAAGGCCACCAGCTAGGGCTCTTTTTAAGGCTAATCCTGTGCCTGTGGAGCCAGTTGGGGCCTCAGAGGTCTAGGCAGCGCCTGCTAGGCAGGACTGGAGCTACAGCTTAGAGGTTACCAACCTTCATCCAGTTCAGTCGTCCCCTCTGTGCAGTGCAGGGAAGGAGCTGGCCTTGTTCGTTGTGGTTCTAAGATCCTAAGACAAGTTCCTGGGGAGATTCTGGGACCCCTGTTCCCTGGTTCTTCTCCTTGGAACTGGTAGCTTCATCCTCCACCTAGCCCGGTGTCCTGAAGAGCACTGGGTTTAGATCTAGGATATCATTGAGGAATTCCAATTTGTCATCAAAGGGAAAGCTCCCCAGGCCATCCCTGGGGGGGGGGGGGGCAGATGGGAGTACAGAGAAGGTCTGACCTTGCCTGGTTGGCATAGACAGGTTCCATTTTTCCTGCTTCATGGGTAATTGTCTATGAAGTTGTCCAGACAGCCCAAAGCTTGGTAGGTAGATGAGCTAAATAGTTTTAGTGAATAGTTTCTCCCACCTTCCTGGGGTCAGCAGGGTCCCCAGAAACATAAACAAAGGGCCACTTTCCTTGGCCAGCTTTGAGAACCCTGAAGCTGGCCATATCCATGACCACTGTCTCCTAATTTTACAAGTGGAGTTTTTGATGTCAGATTCAATCTACTGCCAGGCTTGCCCCTAGGTATGCTTCTTTGGAGTCCAGCTTTGCCCAAGAAAACCCTAGACAAACAGTTTGGTTTCACTTAGCATTGTGAGAACCAGACTGCAGAATGACAAGAGACTTTGGACCAGGCCACCCAAGGCAGTAAAGGGTGGGGCCATAAGGAAGGCCTTTCTGGAAGGTGGCCTTACCTGAGTCAAGTACCACAGAACTGCTCAGACACAAAGCTACTGGCAACCCAAAAAGACCCCCTCATGATGGACTTGCCAGAAAGAAGCCCCACGGTGTGAGAAAGGAGAAGCAACGGCCGCTCAGGACCTGGGGGTAGGAGGAGGGGTGGACCTGGAGACAGAACCAGGGGGTAGGAGAGGGATGGAAGTCTATGGCTTAGTTGAGGACGTTGGAAGGTGACTTCCCAGTTGTGTCACTGAAAAACATGCTCTCGCAGAACTATGAGCATTGAATGCTCTACACTGGGAAACTGAGGCTGGGCGCTGGCAACGGCTCGCCCAGGTCACACGGTGAATGTGC
The DNA here is from genome assembly GCF_000001635.26 of Mus musculus. NCBI lineage: Eukaryota > Metazoa > Chordata > Mammalia > Rodentia > Muridae > Mus > Mus musculus. The sequence continues at coordinate 98,843,580 of NC_000073.6, forward strand.
AACCGAGCCTGAGCTTGATCCAGAAGAACCCCGACTTCTGAGTGAGAGAAGTCTCTCTCAACCCAGGGCCTAGGCTCCCCAGTGAACTCTCCTTTCCCTCCTGTCCTCTCCTGCATCCTCTCCCCCACATCCCCACTCCTAGATAAACTGAAATGTTTCCAATTAGGGGTATTCTGGAGCAGGCCAGCTTGTGAGCTGTCCACGGTGGCTCCCCCGCCTCTGCCTTAGTCCTGATTGCCTCCCCAAGGGGGTTCACTTACCCAGGTCATTACCGCTAATCAGCGGATGCCTGGGCTGCCCTTGCAGTGCGTGGGGGAGGGGAGGGAGGTCTATGGCTGTGCCAGCTGCTCCTGAGGATCCCGTAGATGACCATGTCCCCCTCTGTCCCTGGCAGGGGTCTGCACTCTGCCTGCCTCGCTTCCAGGTGTCTGCTGAGATAGCCCTGTGGGAGGGCCCCTTCCTAGATAGAATCCCTTTAGCCTGGGGACTTCAGAGGGGGTTAGAGAAGCAGAGTCCCCCAGATTCCCCCACCAGTGAACCCTAGGTACTGGGGTGCACTGGGTGCTGGGCCTCAGAGTATCTCCAGACCTCAGGAACTGCCCGCACTGCCCAGCAGGAAGGACTCCATCAGCACTCCACTTCTTGGCTAACACCTACTTTTTAGTGAGCAGGCATCCAGGGTTATGCCAAGAAGACATCCATGATACTTGCATGGGCTGTGTGCCTCTGGCCCTTGTAAACGTTCCACGTTATCCATAGCAAGCGGCCCGGTGGGAAGGGAAAAAACAGCATCCAGGAAGGATGAAGTGGTTGCTTATACCCACCCAGGGGCGGGAGGCAAGCCTTGCGGGCTGTGTTGGGAGAGCTGAACTCCTGGGCTGCGGGAGAGCTCAGGTGTGCTCAGAGCAGGAGCCACACGAGGCCATTTGCCTCTATGATCTGAGCCCACACAGGCGGGCTTCATAGGCCAAATGGATCTGCTTAGACCAGGAAGCCATCTGAGACACACACCCTGCACGATCCCTCTCTATGGGCCAGGGCTGCAAGAGGTAACATGGTTTAGGACACTCACCTTCGCATCAGGTTAGTTAAGGCAACCTAACCACAAATGTCAGGCTAGGCCTTCTGCCCTCAGGGGCTTGCTTCCTGGGTCCTCTATATTAGGTTCTGTATTGGGGCTTTCTCTCTCTCTCTCTCTCTCTCTCTCTCTCTCTCTCTCTCTCTCTCTGTGTGTGTGTGTGTGTGTGTGTGTGTTATAGTGGATAGAGTAATAGAGTATAGTGGATAGAGTATGGCAGAGAGGGGCGAGAAGAAGTCAACTTATCAAGAATTACCTCATTTGGCCTTTTTGGCCTTCACCAGCATTTTGTAGTTTTTCAAAATGAAGAGTTGTACACTCTGTGCACACAGCACACAGAGGAAATCGGGTCTCTTCACTCCTTTAGATTTAAGATTCCCTTAACAATGATCTGAGGCACTAATTCTGGGATCACAGGCATGTGTCACCATGCCTGACATGAGTACATTATCTTACTTAAGCCTCTCCATTGCCTTCTTTTGGGGGGAGGGGAGGGGTAGGGAGTTCTAGACAGGGTGTGGCCTATCTCTGAAGCCCCTGGCTGTTCTGGAACTTGCTCTGTAGATCAGGTTGGCCTTGAACTCAGAGATCCACCTGCTTTTACCTCCCAGGTACTTGGGATGAACCGTAATCCATTGTCTTTTAAGGTAGAAATGATACTTGAAGCAGATGAGGGCCATGAGGCCCAGAGAGGTTAGGTGATTTGCTTAAGTGCACACAGCAGTGTCTCAAGCTTGGGTCTTTCCCTAGGCCATACATACATACATACATACATACATACATACATACATACATACAGCTGGAACCTCTGGGGCCCTTACTGTCTAATTGCTGATGGGCTTGTGTAGCCCTTAGGTTGGGGCCTCCTGGAAGAAAGGATCTATGCCATGTTTGTAACCAAAGGAGGCTGGGAAGTGTGTAGTTACCATTCCTTCCTTGAGTAGAAGTTCTTTGATTCAGTTGGGAATGAGAAGGAAAAGGCATTCCTGGCGTCAGGACAACCCTGGGCAAAGGCATGGTGGTAAGGAAGTCCCAGGATCACCAGATCCCAACCAGGGACATGTAGCATGCAAGTCCAGAGATCGTTGAAGGTCTGGGTTCGATGCTGAATTTTCTGAATTCTGGATCACCCTAAAATTGAGTGTCCTTGCGTTATTGAATCCTTTGCTCAGGGGTGGACTTTACAATGGTGATAAATGGGTGTAGAAGTAAATGCAGTAATGGTGTAAAGCTCTTAAATCACGGTGTGCACTAGAAAAAGGACTTAATTAATAGCACGTGTGGTTATTATGAGACTCAGCAGTTGCCCGGGATCTGGCACACGGCTACCAGTGCTGCGTGAACGGATGGAATGGGAGTGGGTCGTGACCAGGAGAACCCAGGCAGCAGCTGGAAGTGCCTTACAGATTGCAAATGTCTTCATTCCTAAGAATATAATTCCATTCCATTCCATTTATATAATTCAGTCAGGATAAGAGACGTGATCTCGTGTTAGAATTCGGGGATAAGACCCAGAGAGGGACAATGTCATGCTCCGGGTGGTGGGTGGGCTAGGGCGGGCAAGCCATGTTGCTCTGCGACATGGCGCTTTGCTTCTTGGTTTCCTGGCTCTTTGCAAGAGTGACTCTGAGCCTGTGGAGGGGAGGGCTGGCCTGCAGAGCAAACGCCCCTCACACCCCGTCTTTCTCCCCCGTTGGTGGTTTTCGGGGTATGCAGGGCACTGTCCAAGACTCCGGCAGCCTTGGCACTGAATCAGACGCAACACTGTAAACAGCTGGAGGGCCTGGTGTCTGCGCAGGTGCAGCTCTGCCGCAGCAACCTGGAGCTCATGCGCACCATCGTGCACGCCGCCCGGGGGGCCATGAAGGCCTGCCGTAGGGCCTTCGCTGACATGCGCTGGAACTGCTCCTCCATCGAGCTCGCCCCCAACTACCTGCTTGACCTGGAGAGAGGTATGGGCTCTGGGGCGCCGCACTACTGTGGTGGGGGGATCCAGAGGGAAGCTCGGTGTGTTTGGATAGGTGCGTGGATTCATGGGTGGACGGATGGATGACTAGATGGATGGTTACACAGATGGATAAGCCGTGGCTGGGTGGACGCTTGAGCGGATGAGTCAATCTTAGATATGGCTTTCAGGCACGAATTGAAGAATGAATAAACATTAGTGAATGAATATATCAGCACATACAGTGGCCCGAATAACACTTCTGGATACACATGTGCTATAATGCACTGATGAAGGAGGGGTATAGCCGTAGAAGGTACCAAGGTGGCTGCCTGCTGTACTGAAAGCCACATCAATATAATGAGACTGCTGGAGAGCACACCCCTGGGCAGGCAGGTGGGCCTAGGCAAACCTGGTTGGCAGGAACTGTTTCGATGTGCAAAGTAGTCAGGGGTAGCAGGTATAGCAGGCTTCCTAGAGGAGGGTGTGGGACCCGAATACATATAGTGGATAATGCCTTCCTGGCTCTCAGTGATAGCAGTCTGCTTGCTGACGCTCACCTCTCCCACAGGTACACGGGAGTCAGCCTTCGTGTATGCCCTGTCGGCCGCCACCATCAGTCACACCATCGCCCGGGCCTGCACCTCTGGCGACCTGCCCGGCTGCTCCTGCGGCCCCGTCCCAGGTGAGCCACCCGGGCCCGGGAACCGCTGGGGAGGATGTGCGGACAACCTCAGCTACGGGCTCCTCATGGGGGCCAAGTTTTCCGATGCTCCTATGAAGGTGAAAAAAACAGGATCCCAAGCCAATAAACTGATGCGTCTACACAACAGTGAAGTGGGGAGACAGGTAACCACCCCCCACCCGCCCCCGAGGGTGTGCCTGGGCCACTGGCTGGAGAAGGGCCATAGTGGGCCCCAAGAGGGGGTGGGAGAGGGGGTGGACTGGGACCCTGCTGCTTCTCCCTCTCTAGAGCTTGGGCTCCTTCTCCTTTAGGGAGTCTCCAAGATTCAGGTGCTCCAAGCAGAGGGATCAGTGAACTAGGAGCCCAGAGCTCAGGGTTCTGTCTTTGGCTCTGGTCCTGAGCTTCTTTCCCAACTGTAAAGTGGTGGCAGGGTGGGTGCTCCTGCAAGCTCCTCAGCCTTCCTTCAGGGCAGGGAGGGGCTGGGCCAGAGGCTTTACACCGAATCATGTCTTTGTAAGTGGGGAAAGAGATTCCACACTGCCCTGAGAGCAGAGCTCCCATCATGTGCTACCTGAGAGTACAGCTCCCATCGTGTGTTCCCTGAGAGCAGCTCCCATCATGCCATCATGTGTTCCCTGAGAGCACAGTTCCCATCATGTGCTACTTGAGAGCACAGCTCCCATCATGCCATCATGTGCTACCTGAGAGCACAGCTCCCATCATGTGCTACCTGAGAGCACAGCTCCCATCATGTGCTACCTGAGAGCATAGCTCCCATCATGTGCTACCAGTGTCTCCCCATTTCTCAGTTACTGCACAGAAGGCTGGGTGAGTGTGAGAGCAAATGTATCAAATTAAACCTTTACGTGTGTGTGTGTGTGTGTGTGTGTGTGTGTGTGTGTGTGTGTATCTGCGTGTGTTAGATAAAAGTACAACTTGTGGGGAGGGTTAGATTGGATCTCCCCTACTGGGTTCTAGGGATCCAACTCAGATTATCAGGCTTGGCACAAGTCATCTTTACTTGTTGAATGTTCCAGCCCCTTCTTCATTTTTTTAAAGATGAAAACTGACTTCACACCAATCCATGATGTGACCATGTGCTGACTCTTTCCCTCCTGGGATCCCAGAACAACTCCCAGGTTCTATTGTTCCCTTTCCACTGATAAGGAAACGACCCCAGCATGAGTATCCTGTGCAGAAGGCATCTCTCACACAATTTAGCCAGGGTGGCTCAGTTAGGAACACGTGGCCTGAGGAGGCGGAATATGTGAAACCCACACCTCTTCACCTGTCACTGTGGCCTGTCATGGCAGGACACTTGAATGTCCGGGCCATCCTTGGACGGTCTGGGAAAACTGAGGCCAAATCACACTATGGATCTGTTTCAGAGCCTTGCCAGGGACTTAGGGCTCCTGCCTCCCAGTTATAGGGCTTGTCCCATTGCAGGAAGCCAGAGAGCTCTCTACCCACCCCTCTTCTAGCTATGGCAACCCCAGGCTCCAGCCAGGATGCACACCCTCTGAGCTCCTGTGCTGAGCAAGAGGATGCCTGGCTTCCATCTCTCAGGCCTGCCCTTGGGGCCACATGCAAAAGGCCAATGCTGCCCCCCCAGTATTTGGGGCTGTGTGAGGATGACCCCAGGACTAGACAGTTTAGCGCCTGCCCATTAGTAGCCAACCCTTCCCCCACCTGACTCAAGGAACTGAGCCTCAGGCTCTGTTCCGGGTTCCTTCGGCCCTATGTGGCTCTTTCTTCTCCCTCCTGGGTTTCCAGCATGTTCTAGACTTTATACCTAGTGTGCTTCTTCCTGTTGCAGTTCCTTCCTGCAGACTGGCCCTTTGTCTGGCTCCCTGCCAACTCACTGACAGAGGGATTGGGGCAAAGCCATGACAACTCTAGCCTCAGTTTCTCCAGCCAGGAGATGCAGAGTGTGAGTTCAGGTGACCTGCGACCCTTGCAGGTCAAGGGAGGGGGAATTGTCCTGTGACTAGAAGAGGGTTTGAAGAGCCGCTGAATAGAAGGGGCCTTGGGAGAGGTCTAACCTCTGCCTTTCAGACACCAACAGGAAACTGAGGCCTATCGCGTAGAGTCTTATCTCAGACCAGGGCTAGATCCTATCTAAGGGCCTAGCCCAGAGGTTTCCAGTTTCCCCCACAGCTCTGAATTAAACTGCATGTTCAGAGCCAATATTGACTTACACTGTTGTAACTCACACACCCCTTTGGCCTGGCCCATTTAACCCGTGCAGCATTCTACCAGGTAGCAGCAGCATGCCAGCCAGCTTTGTACTTTATAGCAGAGGTCCTGTCCTTTAGACAGAAGGTCACCTGGCAGCCTGTGGGTGGGTCCTGAAGGAGATGCCACCAAACCCTCACACTGTCCCCCTCCTGTTTACCCCATCCGTCCTCCCTCCCCAGCTGCCTTCCCTCTTGCTTCTCTTTTTCTTGCTGCTCTTCTGGCAAGCCTCTAGTGAGTCTTGGTTTTATGGAAGAGAGAAGGCATAGAATGATTGAAAATCACAGCTATGGATTCCCTGTCAGATGCAGGTTCAAGTCCCAGCCCCACAATTTTCTAACTGCAAACTTAGGTGTCACGTCTTTGAGCCTTCCTGTTTAGTAGAGGGGAAAGCAGGAGTCTCCCGGATGGGCTAAGGTGGCTGTGTTAGAGCACTTGTCCAGAGTGGATACCTGAGAAGTGGCACCTGATACTCCCCACCCGCCGCAAAGACCACTCTCTTCCTACCTGCCCCTCTTAGCTCCTCTGGAGTGGAAGCATGACTCCCAACTCCTCCTAGCTGTAGAGCCAATGCTTCATCCCTTGAGGGTCCAGTGGGGCATGAATCCCTAAGATCACCCAGGCATGGAGTAGGGGGTCAGGGTACTGACAGGCCAGGGAGGGGTTCTGTCCTGTCACCTTGCCAACACCCCGACTGTCCGCAGGCTCTACGTGCCTCCCTGGAAACGAAGTGTAAATGCCATGGGGTGTCTGGCTCCTGCTCCATCCGCACCTGTTGGAAGGGGCTGCAAGAGCTCCAGGACGTGGCTGCTGACCTCAAGACCCGCTACCTGTCAGCCACGAAGGTGGTACACCGGCCTATGGGCACCCGCAAACACTTGGTGCCCAAGGACCTGGATATCCGGCCTGTGAAGGACTCAGAACTTGTGTATCTACAGAGCTCCCCTGACTTCTGCATGAAGAATGAGAAGGTGGGATCCCATGGGACCCAAGACAGGTGAGTGCCACAGGGATGTCACACTCAGGGCTGGGCCAGGCATAGTGGTGACTCAGCAGGCATTCAGAGGGTGGAGTCCTTGCTTAGTGGAGGGCAGAGGTTCCAGGGAGACTAATGGGACGCTGGAGATAGTGGCTGGTGGCTCCACCTTCTCCCAGATAGGAAGTAACAATAGCAGTACAGGAAGACAGGGGACACGAAGGGCTGCCTAACATGGAGCAGGAGCTCAGTAAACGTCCCACAAACAGGTGAAGGATAAATGCCTGCCCTCCCTGGACAAAGGAGGAACTGAGAGGCACAAGAAGTAGGGACAGCATCAAATCTAAGGATACACAGGAAGTACCTGAAACAGAGCAAATGAGCTTTTGTAGAAAGGATACTCCTTTGTCCCCTGATAAGTGCCAGCCCTCCCTCAGGCTCTAGATCCTCCCATGTCCACTTGGAGTCCACCTGGTTTGGGCCTGGGATCCTCACAGCTGCCCCAGCTTTGGCTATGGATAGGGAGACAGGGAAGACAAGAAAGGAGCCCATGCCGATGGTTCTGCGCAGACCTACTGTGTGCCAGGTAGTGCTACATCCCCAAAGATGGTTCATGGAAACCCAGCAAAGAAAGGTCTATGATCAGATGTACTTGGGAAGCTCTCCGGTCATCCCCAAAGCCTGAAGGAGCCTCAGCTAAGGATTTGATTAAACAGAGTTTCCCAGAGGTACACAGCCAGGGAAATCTTTTATTAAGGAGCCCCTAATAGCATTCCACAAAGCTGGTGTGCACAAGGTTAGGGAAATACGGAGCAGAGAGCGGGTGTCTGGGAACGTGTCTGGCACATAGTTGGTGCCCAGCCAGCATCTGCTTCCTCCGCAGCCCACGGTCCTGCCTGTAAGAGGGGAGGGATGGTTTGAGGCTCCGTCCCCATAGGCCAGGGCTCTGTGAGGAAGAGGCCCAGGCTCCCATCTGGAGGCCAGATTGAGGGGGTCGGCAGAGTGGAGATGGAATGGGTCAGGCAAAGGAGACAGGAAGGAACGGGAGTCTGGTTTGAAGCGGCAGGGTAAGTGTGAGTGCCAGAAGGGGAGATGATTCTGTTACACAGAGGGGCTGGGCACAGGGCTCCAGCGGGCTATGGAATGAGCCCTGTATCACTGGAAAACTCTGTCCATAGGCTGTGAGCTGGTTTCCTGCCAGGTTCCTCAGCCCCCAACTATATGCCACAGACATAGCCCTTCTTCAGCTGTGGCTCTGTTGGTGGACAGTTAATCTTTCTATGCTGTTATGACCTGATTAGTCTTTATTAGGCAGGGACATGGCAGTGGGAGACACTGACTTTCACGGAGACCTTCCCCTCTGCCATAGCTTAGGGCAGGCAGTGAGCAGTGGTCTTGGAGGCTGTGTTGAGGAAGAGAACTTTTGCTTGTCACTGATTCTAGTGAGAGCATCTGCTGTCCTGCACTGTCTGCTGCACAAACAGAAGGGCACAGGAATGTCTCTGGGGAGATGAGCCACCGCCAGCTCCCTTGGACACCTGCAGGCTAGCACTCACAGACAAAGTGCCCAGGCCCATCTTGCCTCCTGTGTTGTTTTTAGTGTTCCAGAATGTATCCTGGGAGTTTTAATTGTAAAGATGACGCTCGTCTCCACGGCAGCATAGTGAAAGATTAACTGTGAAGGCTGGGTTCTCTATGGTAAAATGCTGGCCTTGTAAGCGTGAGGATCTGCATGAGGATCCCCACCACCCGCATGATGGTAGCAACTCGAACAGTGAGGTGGGGCAGGGATAGGAGGGGTCCCCAAAACTCACTGTCCATTCTTCCCAAGTGGATCCCTGAGCTCTGGGTTTAAACTTCCAATGGGTAGATGGATGGATGCATGGATAGATGCATGCATACATACATACATACATACATACATACATACATACATACACACATAGGTAGGTAGATAGGTAAGGAGATACAGATACGTACATGCACACACATACATACATGGGTAGGTAGATAGATTGATTGATAGATAGATAGATAGATAGATAGATAGATAGATAGATAGATAGATAGATAGATACATGGATACATGGGTAGATACATGGATAGATACAGAGACAGACAGTAGGGTGGAAGAGACAGAGACAGAGCCCCAGTGGAACATGCAGTGCAGGGCAGCAGTTGTTCTCACTGGAATCTGGGCCAAGCAAAAGCTCTTTCTCAACATTGACCCCATGGCAGCTCACCCCTCTCCCCTAAATATGACATTCAATGTGGACCTCGACCTCCAAGTAAATGTATGCACACATCTGTGCACATGGACAGGTAATACACACACGCTACATACAATAGACACTGGTTCTTCTGGGATTTGGAAGTAGAAAAAAAATAATAAAGGAAACCAGACAACTTAAGAGATAAAATAGGCTCAGCTCAAGTGTTCTATCGAGGCTTATTGGAAACACAGGGAAGTTAGGGGACAGGAAAGCCTGTTTCCCCAAAGATTGATTCCCCCTTCTTAGAGCCAGCCACCAGGTGAGGCTCCAGGCTACTTGGCAGGGAGGCGCAGGTACTGGAGGTGATGGGTACCCACTGACCTCTTGTTCCCACCCCCCAGGCAGTGCAACAAGACTTCCAACGGCAGTGACAGCTGCGACCTCATGTGCTGTGGGCGCGGCTACAACCCCTACACGGACAGAGTGGTGGAGCGATGTCACTGCAAGTACCACTGGTGCTGCTACGTCACCTGCCGCAGGTGTGAGCGCACGGTGGAGCGCTACGTCTGCAAGTGAGACCATATGCCCCACCCCTGAGGAGGGGTGCTGCTCCTCTGAGGACCCACTCAAGGGCCTAGAGACCTTGGTGGACTTCCCTGCAGATGCCAGATGCCAGGCGTGGGAGGCGGCTTGTGCTGTGCCTCCACTTGGAAGACACCACACCAGGAGGCCTGGTCGCCCTGGGAGAGCCGGGGCTTCAAAGGAAACTGATAGGATTAAAAATAACCTGGCAGCCTGGGGCCTGAGTGCCCACATGTTGCCTTCCAGGCTGCTCCAAGAAGTCAGGGCAGGGATGGGTAAGACTGTGCATTTGACCTTTCAAGGCCAGAAAGACCGGCTTTCTGGAATGTTCTTTGGGACCCTGTGCCCACCACATGGAACCACTAACTTGGGTTGTAAATTTTTATTTTCCTTCCCCTCTCCGTGGGATGTGGGAGTTACAGAAATATTTATAAAAATACAGCTTTTTCTTTGGGGTGGCTCACTTCAATCCCTCTTTATATATTATATATATAAATATATATAATGATTATATATTTTAAACAAGTGTGTGAAATAAATGCTGAGCAAGCCCCAATCTGCCCCCAAATCTCTGCCCTCCTCAAGTGACCCCAGCAGATCCTGGGCTGGCAGGAGGACTCTTCAGTTTCCAGGCAAGGCGGCCTCCCATTGATGTCCCAGCCCCACCCGGTCCTCCGACCTGGTCCTGGCCCGTTTCCCTGTATGTGATCTGTTGGTCAAGGGTGAGGACAGACGTCTTGAAACATAACCCTAGTTGGCAGTATCTTTATTCCTCAGGGACATTCTTACAGCACAGCCATTGGCCATGGTTTCAGACCCATTAAGCTTGCTGCAAGAAAGCTGAGACCTTAGGGAGGCCGCCCTGGTAGGTTTTTGGTGGGACCCTGAATGGTGGGCCTGGCCCATACTATTGCCCTGTCTATGAGGCTGGGCTTGCACTGTCTAAGCCTGGACGTTGGGGAAGGCCCAGGCTCACAGCTCATGCCCGAACAGGGCTTGTGGCTACTGATGTGCTAAGATACAGGGACCAGCAGGACCGATTCCCTCTTTCAAGTGTGGAACCAGGTGGGCCAGGAAAAACTGTTTGGGTTTGGAGGGTCGGGGGAGGAGGGAAGGCCTGCTGCAGGTGGGGTTAGGGAGATGGGGGGATCTGATTTGGACAGGGGTGTAGACTGAGGTGCAGGGCGGACTCCCATGTGGGAATGAGCAGATGTTAGGGCCTAGGGTTCTGAAGTAAGCCAGGCTGCAGAGTCACCTTTGTCAAGCCAGAAGGACCTGGCCTGTTTGTGATGTCTGCCAATAGGCTGGAGGCCGAAAGTAAAGGACAGAGGGACAGCCCAGGAGAAGGCAAGAGCTGGGGGACTCGGCCATCCTTCTCTGGCTTTATCTTTCATTCACCATTTTAAAGATTTTTTTAGCAATGGAAACAAAAATATACCTAAAACTGAAACTTCTCGGGGAACCACTTGTTCTTTCGTGTCTTAGGCAGATCTTCAATTCCACTTAACCTTGGCCTCCAGCCTGGCCTTGCAGTTTCAGAGCTGGGTCTCCAAAGGCATCCTCGTTGACAACAGTTTTGTCCAAGAGGATATCCACAGGGCACCTCATGGGCATGAGGTGATTGTAATTATAAACTCTCACAAAGGACTTGACCTTTGACCTCTTGACAATTTTCTTTTTGCTCATGGCGGTTTTGTCCTCTTGGGGATAGTGGTCAATTCCAGCCACCTGAGCAGAGTTGTAAGGATTATCTGAGAGGCGCCGTCATCAATGTTCTTCATGACAACAGCTTTGCATCCAGCCAGCCAGCAAACTTCTTTAGGTTTCCTGAACTTGCCCAACCCAACAACATCCAGCAGGCAAATAGCAGGAAAATAAAGTTAACTCTTGAAAATGGTTGCTACAAAGAACAGGCCTGGCCCATGTAAGTCCCTCCCCCACCCCAAGACAGAAAAATTGCTAAGAACCTGTGTTTTGTGCTGCTGGTATTTTGGGGGACCACCCAAAACAAGGATGCAAAAGAATGTTCCAAACAGTTTCTGTGTGTGGCTTCCACACTTCGAAGCTAACAGATAGGCTCCCTCAGAGGCAGCTAGAAAGGGAGACCTTCCCCACTGAAGCCCTGCTGAGCAAGGCCCCAGGACCTGGGCAGGGTTTCATGGAGAGGAAGGGGTGGGGAGGGGCTACTGGTGGGTCAGGGAGGATGGAATGGAAGATTTGTCAGAAGCCAGGCAGGTCGTAGGTTGGGAGATAGCTGGGTTTTGTGGCTCTCCTCCAAGCTCTGCCTGCAGGCTTGTGATGTGGGGGTGGCAGAGTCTCAGAAACAGCGGCTGGAAAGAACCTCAAGATAAGTCTTCAGGTCTCCTTTGAGTCTGTTTTCCAGATGAGGAAGTCCCTGATGGGAGGGGTCATCTGATGGCCATTGCTGAAAGAGGCTGGGGATAGAGAGGGACCCTGCCAGGGTGACCAGTGTCTTTATTAGTCTGCCCTGATGTGTCTTCTCCTTGGCCCCGGTCCCCTCAGCACTTGAGTCCACCTCTCGCCATAGACTAGCTTTCTGCTGCAATTTCTGTAGCTCAGCACCCCTCAGCTATGATGCCCACTGTTTACATGCCTACTGTGGCAACATGCCTACTGTGGGCATCTGCTGATTCTTTCAGAGGCCCAGAATTATCACTCTCCCCCCTCCCTCCTTTTTTTTTTTTTTTTTTTTTTGAGACAGGGTTTTCCTGTGTAGTCCTAACTGTCCTGGAACTCACTCTGTAGACCAGGCTGGTATTGTCACTCTTAGAATGCCCCTTTGCATGCCTCCCTCCTCTGGCTCCTCACAGCCCTTGAACCTTTCAAGCAACCATAGCAAGCCCCTCCCCTAAGTCAGTCAAAGCTCTCCTCCAAGGCCCAGGTAGACAGCTCCCTTTTCCAGTGAGCCTTTTGTGACCACTCCTAGCCTAGCCTGGCCTCTCCAGGGTTCCTGCAGTCTCTGGTATCTCTCTCTAATGCCCTGCTGGGCCAGAGTGTTTCCGAGCCTGCATTGTATCCCGACCTGCCCCCCCCCCCCCCCAGCTCTCTGAGTCACCCTGGGCTGAGACTAGTCTGTGAACACAATGGGGCTCTGGAGCTGAGCACAAAGCACTCCTCAGAATTGAAGGCACACCGCAATGGTGCAGAGTAGCTATATTATTATAAAGGAACTGTTCACATGTCCCTGCTGTGTTCCAGTCCCCCTATCCCAGGTCATCCTCACAGCAGTGTCCCCATATGTGAGCAGTCACTCTCTGACAGGTGAAATCTTGGGTTCTCAAATGACACCTGACTTGCCCCAAATCATAGCCAGCTCTCAACAGAGTGGGGCTCAGAGCTCAGGCATGCCCTATTGCTGCGTTTCCTAGATGGGAGGGAGACTTGGCTCAGGGCAGGAGAGGCTCCTGACTCAGGGGGTCTGTGTGCCTGCCACTGACTAGTCCCTAGACCTGTGAAGAAGCCCTGAACCTCCTGGCTAACGAGGTGCTAGGCAACCAAGAGGGGGGGAATCCCTAGACCCTGGACAGCATCTTACCCCAAGCTTCAGGTTGAACCCTGCTGGGTCTACTCATCAGGGGACAAGGCTTCGTTGTAAGTCACAGGCTCCTGGGAGCTCCGGCAGCCCAGGAATTTACTGTGTTCAGAGATTTAGAGTCAGAATCTCTGCACCTGGGAGTTTCGGCATAAAACGTTCCATCATATGCTGGACAGTCCAGAGGACTTGGGTTCAGAGCGTCGGCCACTGCAGGTTTCCCATCTGTACCATCCTGAGCCAGGGGTGGCCATGCTAGACTCTGAGCCCCCTGTGCTGAACAGCTTAGACCTGAGTGGGAGGCTGGCTGGAGTCTCCGGAGACAGACAAGACGGCGGGGAGGAAACAGGAACTTTCCAAGAGAAAGAAAGATTAGTTTGTGGGAAAGGAGAGAATGGACAGATAAGGCCCTGTGGAGAGGTGGCTCAGGCCAAGGGAGCCACCATGTGGGGCCCAGCCCAGCCTCAAACATCTCTGCTGTGTTCTGCCACAGCCCAGGGAACATAGACCAGGCCCCAGACAGAAGTCCAGGCTCAAGAGAGGCCAGATGGTGTTCAAAGAGGTCTGGCATCACCCAGCATCTTGCTTACTCTCTTGTAAGCTCTCTCTCCAGGCAACCTCTGGCCCTCTCTGGGTTTCTGCAGCCCCTGTCTTCCATAATTATCCCATGGCATAGGGCCCACCATCCCTGTTTTATTAATGAGGAAGCAGGCTCATAAAAGGAAAAAAAATGTGGCTTAAGGTCATGGTCTATCAGTGGCAGAGTCAAGATTCAAACACCAGGCTGTCTGGCTCCGACTTCTAAGTCTGTTCTCGGTTTCCATATGGGTTTCCCAGAGCGAGAGTAACCTCCGCTGAGCTGGGGCTGGTGTCACACAGGAGGGAAAGAACAATCCAGGACTGAGAAGTCTGGGATGTCTGTGGCTTTACTGCCAGGACTTCTTCTCCAGGTGAACTATTACTGGGGTGTCCCCTTCCTGTCCACCCACCTCCAGAGACAGCTGTGACAGCACACAGAGTGATTTGGTCATCATACTTTTAGCAGGTTCCCTTGATTACATGACCAAATCGATACCAGTTTCCCAGGCTGGTGGCTGCTGAGGACATTCTCCATCTCGGTGGCTGGGTCTCCATTGCCTCACCTGCACAGGCCTCAGGGCCAAGGTTGGGGGTGACTGCGGGAAGAGGAGCAGGAGAGAGGCTAGCCCATAGCCACTTAAGCGGTTGTGTGATGAGGGCCCTGCGCTCCAGGGCTCCAGGGCAGGGCACTGATGAAGTAAAACCCAAGTGTTTATTTTATGTTCTCACTGCCTCTGCCTCCATAAAAGTGTGCTGGGCTCAAGGGGCCTAAAAAGCAGGAGGCAGCCTGTGAGGCACAGGGGCCGGAGCCACTTGAAGGTTCCTTCCAGCTCTAGACCAGGGTCTGGGCCTCATCTGGACAAACCCAGAATGTAAGGATGCCGATCCTCGCTTGTCCATGGTTTGGAAGACCCCAGACTATCCCCTTTGCCTTTCTCCATCAGGACCATGGTTTGTCTCGGCTTGCACTAGCCTCACTCCCTCCTCTCAAGACTCCCGTCCCAAGTGCTCCCTCTCCAGCTCCAGCCAAACCATCAGGCCCAGAGCAGGCAGCCACCTCGTGCAGACCCCAATTCTGTTAACCCTAGAACTTACTTAGAGGGATATCTGAATGGCTGACCCCAACAATGCCCACATTGCTGCAGTCAGAAGGATGAGGAACAGCTAGGGTGTCCAGGGATACCTGGACGATGATTGAAAGAGATAGGAGACAAGGTCTCTCAGGACACAGGCTCAGGGGCTTCAGGTTTACAGAGGCCCAGTTCTGTGGGATACCGTGGAGACCCTGCTCTGTGTGATAGCTGGCATTCACTGACTGGGCTGAGATCAAGTCTTTGTCCTACCTGTGATGGGCCAGACTCTACTCCTAGGATACCTCAAGTTTCTGAGAGGGTCTTCTCTAATACACACCTCAGGGCCCCTGTGCTCGTTGGGCTATGAACACTGACAAATTGGACTTCCGGGATGCCATCTTGCTAGCTGTGGTTTCCGAGACCCACTCCTGTCTGGAGAACAGAAGCAACAGTGCTGAGCCCATATCAGGGCAGACTGTGGGTGAGTGTCATCTCCCCGATGTAACTCACCTGGTGTTTGGAGAGCCTGGACCCCATCCACCTGTGAAGGGCAGTTTAACCCTAGCCAACTTCTCCACTAGAAGCCCTCTGGTCCTGGCCTCAACCACCGGAGGTTCAACTCGGTCAACCCGTGCCACCTTGTAGAAGGTTCAACCCGGTCAACCCTTGCCACCTTGTCCCTAAGCTTCGGTCTGCTATGCAACTGCTGGATTCAGGCTCTGAGGCATTTCCCAGATCCCTCTGGTGACCAGGACCATGCGGGATTGAAGAAGAAGCAGAAACTGGGTTCTAACCCCCTCTTCCCTGTGACTCAGTATCTAGGGCCTGGCCTTGAGGCAGGACATGGGTTCCTAGGAGAAGCTCCCAATGGAAACATAACTGGAAGAAGGTTCTATAAAAATTTAATCACAGCCAGGCATGGTGGTGATACAGGCCTGTAATCCCAGAAGTTGGGAGTTGGGATAGCCTGGTGTAACCTGGGATATGTATGAAGACCCTATCTCAGAAATCCAAAATCAAGGACACCGAGATGCTCCGGTAGGAGCCAGGGGACATCTTAGGAGGTGTGCCCAGCCCTTTTCCTTCCAAGTCCATTCTAGCTAGAGACGAGGAATTGGGACGAGAGGGTAATGGCTGTCTCTGTGAGTTGGAGGCAGAGGCTTCTGTGGGGCTGGTGACAGAGCAGGGTCAGATGCCATCAATCCCATCAACCTCCAGAGTGGCCTCAGAGAGGACTTCCTCTCTCCTGTTCAGTGATGGGTCTGGGTGTGGGTAGACTAGGGGACAAGCAGCTCAAATATGTAGCCTGTGCAGAAAGGAGCAGGGCTCAGATCCTGGCCCAGTGGCCCTGACCAGATCCTGTGCCAAAGGTCATAGCACAGAGATCCAGGTCCAGTTCAAGGGCCCAGTCACATACTGTTAGGGTGCCCAAATGCCACCCTCTGTAATTCCTCTGAATTAAGATTGTGTTCCTCGCAAATATTCTTTTCCCCAAAAAAATAAAAATCAGCACAGATGTACAGGGCACAGTTATATGGGGCCCCCACATTCTGAGATACTCCAGAGTTTTCCAAGGCCAACTCTCGAGGACATTGTATATGGGAAACCAGGGCTCCAGAGATTAATGTGACTTCCGCAGGGTGACAGCACTAAGGAGACACAGCAGTGAAGGTTTGGATAGAAAGGCTCCTGACTCACACCGCTCCCTGTCTCAAAAATAAACAATTAGCAAAACAAACAAACAAAAAAACCTCAACTGAACAAAGTCCTTCTAGTTGTTAACCATGCTATAGTGGCTACACTGGTATTTTTTTTCAGTCCATCATTTTCCTATGCTATGCTGGGCATACTGCCTGCTCTGTCTGCTCCTGACAGGCCTGACTGGCCCACTTTCCGACATCCCCAGCCATGCCTGGCCTGGGTGGTAGGCTGGACTCCACCTGGCCAATTCTAACTCCTACCTGGGTGTCACCCCCAGGATGAGTGTCCCTGGCTCCAGGCTGCCCTGAAGCTCCCCTCTGTCTCCTTGCCTGGGCTCTGTCTAAGTTCTGGCCAACAAGGCAGGCCCTCTCGTCCCCAGAACCCTCCAGTGTGGGAGACTGACAGTAAGCAAATCTGAAAAGCACACAGTGTGTGTGTGTGTGCTTTAACAGGTGGCCTAGGAGGCTTCATGAAAGCAGCCTGGAGTAGCCAGGAACACTGGTGGAAGATGAAGGAGTCTTCCGGGGAGAACTTCCAGGCGAGGCAGCATTTGAACAGGGTTGCTATAGTCGGGGAACCCTGTGTTTATGGTGGCTGACAGGGAGCCACAGCAGGGAGATGGCCATCCCAAGGACTAGAGTGCTGGAGGGGGCTACAGATGAAGCCCAAGAGGGACCAGGGTCAGACTGAGGAATCATGGGAGCCACTGTGCACTTCATAGACAGGCCATAGTGCAGCCTGCTCTACACCGGGCTCTGAGCTGGGAACCTGGCATCTCACTTCTTAGGCAATCTCCTGGCAATTTTAGACTCACTTCAAAGGCATCAGAAGCCCAAAGAGGGAAGGGACCTGGCCAAGGTTACCCAGTGGGAGGCCTCTCCCTTTTCCCTGGGCCTGTGGCAAGTTAGCACCCAGGAGGAGGGGAGATTCCCTAAGACTGTGGTATTTTCTTTAGCCTCTTCTCTCAGCATCTGCCCATAAATCACTCTGACACTCAACAAGGGGGGCAGAGACATACAAGATCACCTCCACGGGTGAGCCGTTCCCAGGCCCCTGCACTTCATGAGCTTGTGGTTCTTGGCTCTGGACACTGGCTGCCCAACCCTGGGCTCCAAATGAACAGCCCAGAATATCAAGGGAGGCATGTTTTCCCTGAGCTGGGTGGGGGACTCAGGAGAAAGGGAGACAGTGTCCTCCCCAGGTGGGAGGGTCCTGGCTACCAGATGAAGGCCAGGAAGGCTCAGTGCTACCCAGAGGCGTGGGCAAGCCCTGGGCTGTGTGAAGAAGTGTGAAGGTTTCTGAGGGGCCCAAAGCTCCTCTCTGTGCACTTGCTGAGCCGCTGCTCTGGTTAGAGCAGGAGTGACGCCCTGGGGCAGGAATTCTCCAGAGAAGAAAGATCCCTGGGGCCTAGTTACTCCTCAGTGTAGACCATGTCAGGCATAAAATGGGTTCTTTTTGCCCAAAGTGGCTGGGGGCTGTTTGAAGAAGGCCTTGGGGCATCCTAGGATCCCTGGAGGACATGCCTTGGGGTTCAGAGAGCACCTTTCATTTACGCATCTCAGGTGGTATGTATGGGAGGTGTCACAGCACTGCACCCTACACTCAAGATATCTCAAGTCTCAGCTAGACAGGTCAGACCTCAGGGTGGTCTGGCCACTTCTCATCCTCCTAGCTTGCCATATCCCACGGTTGTGAGCCTGCTGCTCAGGCTGACCCCTCTGCCCAGCTCTCCCCCCACCCCATGTCCTGGAATGTCCACAGGGCCTGCATGCACTGTGTACATCACACCATATAGTGGGAGGAGGGACAGCCTGGGGCTAGAGCTGGAAAAATCATGGCTTCTAGGGTCCAAGCTGGCTGGATCTGCATCCTGAAGCAAGCCCCCATCCCTCCACGCTCAGCCTCCTCCATGAGGTTATCACGGAAGAATTGTTCTACAAAGCTCAACCTGGGATTCAGGACACTTGTCATCTCTAAAGGGATGGCCTGAGTGTGGGGTCACAGGGGGCCACCCCTCTCCTGAACCCACTTCTTGTTTCCCTTCCACCAGGGGTAGCCTACACTCCTCTTTAGGCCGCTGAAGGGCATGTGAGCATGTCAGGGGTCAGGAAGATGTGGAGAGGCAGCCTCTGGCACCAACAGGATCTGCTCAGTACCCAGCAGGGCCAGGTACTTGGGGGGAGGGGCAAGGTGGGCAGAAGTGGGGCATGGGGAACCATTAGTGGGCTGGCAGGGGGCATAGACCCCCATGGAAGCAGCTTGTTGAGACTTCTTGCCTAATTATCAAATTGTTCCCAGATCCCCTCTTGCAGCTGGACCCATCAGCAGAGTCAGTCAGCGAGCAGAGCACTGAGCCCATCCCAAGAAGAGCTTGTTCTTGGCCCCACACTGAGTGGGACAGTGTGGGGTTAAGCCCTTGACTGGTTCCCCCAACTTCTGCTTTCCTACAGCTCCATGGGGACACTGGTAATTACTGTGTGCTAACTCCCCAAAAGTCACAGCCCCTGCCATTCCCTAACCAGGCAAAGGGAGTCAGATTGTGGTCACACCTCACCCCTAGCCCTACCTTGACCTTGATTCCTTTGTATCAGTCATCAAACCTTCTTTCTTCCCTATCTCCAGATGGGTTCCCACCTCATGCCAGAGTCAGTCTGTGTCTAACTCTGGCTCTTCCTAACCAGCCCACATAGGGAGCAGGGGCCATCTTGATATAGCCACAGCCTAGGGCTTTGAACAGAAGGCCTTACCCTGAGGTGCCCTGCTCAGGACCCAAGGGAACCAAGTTATATATGGAACAGGGACTTCCCAGGGTTCTCTGCGAGCCTAAAAGAGTTAGCCCTTTCCTCAGCCCCATGCAATGTTTTGCAGTGCACATGAACACACACACACACACACACACACACACACACACACACACACACACACACACAGCACCCGGTGGGGTAGTACGGAGCAGACATCTGCAGGACAGGTGTGACCCAGCTGTTAATCAGTACTTGGAAGAAGCCATGCATAGAGACCCCAAGGGAGGTGAGGGCAGCCAAAGGTTTCCTGAAGTTCCCACAGCCCCTCATGGTGGCCACACCATGAGCCAGCAGCTTGTCAGCCCCTCGGGCACCCTCTTCTGTTTCCAGATGGGAAGTGGGACTCTGATCAGACAGGGGTTCCACGGGGATCTTACAATGTTAGGGGCAGCTGAACTTCCTACCCCACCCCCAGGGCCTGAGCCAGGACTCCCCCAACCTGCATGGAACGGAGAGGGCCTGGGAGCTCAGCAAGATCTCCAGGCTGGGGAGGCTGAGCCAGCTCTGTAGGAGGACATATGGCCTCTAGACAGCTGTCCCACAGACTAGAGGCTGGACTGCTGTGAGCAGGCCACGGTTCTTGTTCCTGAGGTGTTAAGGACCAGCTAAGGGTGCCAGGGAGTGGGGTAGAGGTCCTCAGATGCTCTGCTAGGTGTGGCTCTCTTTGGCATGTAGGGACTGTCAGAGTGGAGCACCCCTCTGAAGTCTCAGTTAGATGCTAGCTTTGCCCAGCTTGCCTCTGGTCCCCACTTTGTGATGCTCTTAAAGCCTAGAAGTGTTTGTGTTGATGGGAACTCAGGTCCACATTCACGAAGGCTAGCAAGGACTGTGCCTCTCCAGGCCTCATTGGCTTCACGTGCCGGTCCTATAGCACCTGTCTCACCAGAACTGGGCTGGAATGGACTGGATCGGACCGGGTGATCCCAGCCTGGCTGCAGGAGGGCCTGATGGAGCCAGTGTGGCTGAGGAAACCACAGAGAGAAGGGCTGAGTGTGGGCATGGAAACCAAAGCCGGCTGAAGACAGGTGTAGGGGGATGGGGGAGGGGAGGCCCCAGGACCTGTGCAAGGGACATGGGGTTTCCTAGCAAGACCTCAGTGTCCATGATAGCTCAGGCTGTGGCCACAGGCATCGGCAGATCAAAGGGCTAACAGCTGAGCTGACACTGCCTATGTTGACCCCAGCTGGTGGCCAGGCCTTGGGAAAGGAGCCCAGGAGGAGGCCTGGGGAGGAGGCTGGACAGAGATCCAGCCGGATGCACCTCTTGTGTGCTGGACTCCAGAGGGTAGGTCCCTCATCATGGAACTGTTCATACAACCCGAAGATCCATTTCATACACAAGGACACCAAGCCCTTGGATCCCTTCTATCTGTGGATCCTGCCTTAAACACAACAGAGATGTGAGTGCAGAGGGTGCTTCTAGGTTGATTAGGGAGAAAAGAAAGGAGTGGGGCCGAGTGCCGAGAATTGTCTTCCCTGCCAGCTCAGCCTCCCCTTAGGTGTCTGCAGGCCTCTGCCTCCCTGTCTGTGAAATGGCTGGGGGGTGGGGGCTCTGCTGGATCTGCCCAAGCCAGACCAGGATAGAGCTGCCTTGTTGGCTGGCAGGATTTGAAGCTGCCAGGAATTCATCCCTCGCTGTTGCAGCGACTAGCTGGGTTCCTGTGGGGTTTGCAGAGTGGGCCAGACTTCTTATCCCGTCTCTTCACTCTGAGCCTGACCACGGAGAGCTGGGAGAGCATGAGACTCAAGACCAGGCCTCCTGATGTGCCGCCTGGCTAGCCTGTGGGAGCAGGGGGCGGGGGGTGGGGGAAAGCTGGGCACCACATGCTCCAGTAAGGGCTCACCAGTATGAGCACACACTCAGTGGAGGGGCCAGTAAGTGGCCCCAGGAAACTAGGAGACCCTGCCTGAATGCCCAACTTGGAAAACCAGGAATCTGAGGTCCCCTTATTACCAAGCCTCCTCTGAAGCCCTCTGCCCCATGGTTCCTGTGGGCAGACAGCCTGGCCAGTGCCTCCTGCGCACACACAAGTCTGCCAAGTCTGTCTCATGTTCATCCCATTTCCTCCGCCACATAAAAAGCTGGTTTGGGGAGGAGAGGGGACTCCTGCTCATGTTCTCCACCCTAGGTGAATAGAATTTCTGGAGATGAACTTATAATGAGAGAGGTCTTAGGCCATCAGGGATGGAGAGGTGACTGTAGATAAAGTGCTTGTCACACAAGCATGATGACCCGAGGTCAGATTCCCAGAACCGTGGTGCAGTATGCAGTAGCTCTCAGACCTGTAATCTCAGCATCCTTGTTGGGAGATGGGAAGCAGCCACGAGAATCCTCAGAAGTTTGCTAGTGGCAGGCATAGTGGCCATGAAAACCCTGCTTCAAACAGTAAAGGTGGAGACTAGCACTCAAGGTTGTCCTCTGCATGCTACACGTGTGACATATGCCACATACACATATACCTGTATGTGCATGTCCACCCACACACTACATACACAATACATATTAAAAAAAAAAAAACTGGGCATCAGAGAATGTAGACTGTAATTCCAAACCAGCCCAAATTTCTATGTGACCTGGAACAAGGCACTATCTTTCTCTGGTTCTTTGGGCCTATTGTGATTTTATTTTCTATTTCATGACTCCCACCTCTCACCTGAGTCACCAGGAACTTATTCTCCTCACCTCATAGGTGTGTAGAGGACAGAATGTGGGCAGGGCCTCACCATGTCCTCCCAGGGGACCTTGCAATGGATGCTCCCATAGCAACAGAGGCCTTCATCTCAGATCCCACTGGAAGAGGCATCCAGCCTGAGGTGCTAATGAGCACCACAGCTGTAGGATGGCTGACAGGCGTTCCTGCATGCCATGCATCATTGATTGACCCAGGGCTCCTGAAGCCCGAACAACTCACTTGTCCTCAGACTGTCCCCCTTAAACCCATGACACAGGTGAAGAGCCCTAGGCTCAGAGAAGCAAGGTGACTGGCCCATAGCCACACAGCTTGTAAATTACAGGGCCGGGGTTTGAGCTGAGTTGTGTGACATCCATCCCTGAAAGATTCAAACCCAAATATGCCTGACCATAAAGGTTCTCAGCTGCCATCCTAGCAGGCACACATGCAGGGAGAACAGATACCCATGCTGTAGAGGGCCCCGCAGAGCAGGGCCAGCTTCAGTCCTCTCAGCACAGTGGCTGACACAGAATCTCAGAGGCCCTCCTAATCCACTGTGCCCTCCGCTGGTGGAAAAGAGCCTGAGGACCACTGGGTTAATGGAGTCTCTGGGATAATGGAGTCATCCATTCTGGGAGGGCACCGTTCTTCTATGTGTATATGTATGTATATGTGTATACATGTGTGTGTGTGTGTGCCCTACTGAGTGGATGTCTTTTCTCCACTCTGTGCTGCCAGGTCAGGACAAGGAGAAACAGACACCCAGGGAATGACTGACTGGCCTATGGGGTAGCCAGGTAAGAGAGACAGTCCAGTCACCCATGGGCCTCAGTTTCCTTCTCTGAACAGTAGCCCCCTCTCCAATGCCACCTGAGGAACCACCTGGGAGGATGACAAGCCAAGGCAATGCCTGATGCCCTTCAGGACCACAAGCCTCAGGAGGGAGCTGGTGTTGAGCCATTATCCCAGGCCCAGTGCTGTACCCAGGGTGCTCTGCTGCAGCAGGTGGTGCTGCGGGGGCCACCCAGCTCCATCCTCATGCTTAGCAGGCTGAGGAGGGACTAAGGGGCAGGATAGACATTATCAAGTGGCTCTGAGCCTGGGCCCTCCTGTGTCCTTGTGTGGAGTGCCCTGCCCCCAGTGCCTGTGCAGTCCACCTGTGCGGAGTCTGAGAAGCAAAGCCATCCAGATAGCTGGAGGCCAGCCTGTGCTGGGAACTCTGAAATCGCCTGACTCGTGTGTGTGTGTGTGTGTGTGTGTGTGTGTGTGTGTGTGTGTGTGTGTGTGTATGTGTGTGTGTGTGTGAGAGAGGGAGGGAGGGCTTGAGTGAGCTTGGATGAGCACCCACGGGGGCTGAATGGAGCCATCTTTCTCTTGGCTTCTCAAAGTCACCATCTGGGTGGGGACAGTGGCTGGAAGGATTGGGTCCAGAATGCTGCCTATTGTCACTCACCCCAGCCCTTCCCCTCCCCTGGAGAGTAGTAGGACTATGGGCAGTTCACAGAACACCAGAGCCTACCAGGGTGCCTGGGTGTGGGACTCTAGGGTTTCTTGAAATGCTGCAGGCCCCTGTGCCCCTCCCATCTGGCTGGGCTGGAGCAGGGCCAGGGCTGCCAGCTGGAGATGAAACGGCGCTGGGCTCTGGGGTGGGGATGGGAGAGTAGGGTCTGTGACCCGCCAGGCAATGGGAAGAGTGGAGTCTAAATAAATCACTAACGGGACAGAGAATTCCTTGAACAGACATCT
The DNA here is from genome assembly GCF_000001635.26 of Mus musculus. Taxonomy (NCBI): domain Eukaryota; kingdom Metazoa; phylum Chordata; class Mammalia; order Rodentia; family Muridae; genus Mus; species Mus musculus. The sequence continues at coordinate 98,867,421 of NC_000073.6, forward strand.
ATGATTGTGGACGGAGGGGAGCAGAGGGAAGGGAGCTTCGGGTGAGCCACCATGCAACCCCTCACTCTCACACTTCAGGGCCTGCGACTGTCTGGGGGAGGAGGCTCGGTTGGGGGACCCTCTGCCCAGGGGCCCCTTGATCCTTGCGTGAGAAACTCTGACAGCCCGTGTGGGTCTGAGGGGAGGGAGGTGATGAGAGCTGCATCCTGCTCTGGGCTGGGCGTGTGCCAGAGATAATATCACAGGGCTGAGGAGCAGTGGATGGTCTCCCAGACCCCAACACCCCAGACTCTCACCCAGCCCGGGACAGAGAGGTAGCAGAGGCCAGCCACATAGCCTGTGAGGGGCAGTTGGGTCCTACCTACTACTGACTGGCAGGATAGGAACAGAGACAGCCAGTTTGGGTAGGGGGGCAATGGGAGGTTGGTGTCTGAAGGTCATTCACTTTGCCCCTCCTCTCTGGTTCCTTTCTGAGTCTGTTCCCATATCTTGAAAATGGAATGCAAGAGACCCCAGTCATATCTTAAGGCTTCCAGGGCTTCCCTGGGTGGAGCAGTTCCTGTTTTAGTGGCAGCTCCTGGGGCAGGTTATGGCAGCTGCTGGGTAGATGAATAGATGGGTGGGTGGATGAGTGGATGGATGGACGGACGGATGGATGGATGGATGGATGGATGGATGGGTGGGTGGATGGATGGAAGAGGCTGCAATCCAAGCATGAGGGAGACCAGGTCCTGAGAGGAGAGAAAGGGCTCCATTGCCTCAATCCACAGAGACCTTCATAAACCCCGCCCCTCACCGATTACAAAGGGGCCTCAGTATGCCCTTGAGGGCCCTGAGGGGGCACCCAGGCAGGGGCTTGTGTCCTCTGTGGCAGAAGAGGAAACAAGAAAATTCTTGGCACCAGGTAGCCTCCCAGAGCCAGTGTGACCTCTGTTCCAAGGGCACGGGCACCATCAGCCCGACAGAATTGCCGATGAAACCCAAGGAGGATGGGCACAGAAAAAAAGGGCAGCCAGAAGCGGGACTTGGGAATCTGGCTACTAGTTGATCCCATCCAGGCTCTGTGTGCTGACTCTGGACACATAGCACAGCCATTCCCCCAGCTGAGGGTCTGGGTGTGCTTGGTCCCAGAGGGAGCCTGTCCTGTCTGCTCAGGTTCCTGTCCCATCTCTGACTCCATCACTCCTTAGGAAGCATGTGGTGGTGGTGGTGGGGGGGGGGGATCATGCTACTGCCAATCTCTGTGCTAGGAAATGTTCCCTTGCCCTGGGAACCACACTGTTTAGCACATTTCCAGACTCACCGACCCCTAACCACACACTCAGACTCTGGGTTCCCTGCCAGACCACAGAACCACCCGCCCCACCCAACCCCCAAGGCTCCCTGGCTCCCCCATGAGGTGTGGGAAAGTGCTGCTTGCTCTAGAGCTGTGCTTTTACCACCTGGGGTCTTTGGCCCTGTACCCCCTCCTCAGAGCCAGTGGAGTAGGGTGCTGAGGTGTGTACCCCAGAGGATGTGAGCATCTTGAAGTTCAAAGGAGAAGAAAACAGCCAGCCTTTGGATGCTGTTCAGAATGCTAATGAAGTGGGCAGGAAGGGCCAGGTGGGCTGTGTAGGCCTGCACAGAGCACTCCTGACTGTCCCATGCAAATCCTCTCCCCCAACGAGACAACCTTGGTAAGTATGACCTGCGCCAGTTGCTCTTGTGAGTGGGATCCTGATCAGGGACATTGCCTGGCACCTTCTCTGTGGAGATGTGGTGGGAACACTGGCCATAGGACACTGCCTCTGACTGCAGGAATGGAAGCATCTGAAGGGGGTGGGGGATGGTATGGAAAGCAGAAGTCACTCATGGGCCCCCTCTACAGGGCATGGAGGCCCCTTGTCAGCTTCCTCTTAGCATCTGTTTTATTCATGCCTCTCAAAGCACGGAGGCAAGATATGTTTTCTCTGATTTAGAGATGAGGACACCAGATGCTGAAGAGATTAAGGCATTCACCCAGGGCCATAAAGCCAGCAGTGGACAGGGAAGGACCTTCAGCTCAGGTGTAGGAGGTTAAAATTGGAAGTCCTTTTCAGCGTTCCCAACCTCCCTCACCACCTCCTACCCCCACCCCACAGGAAGTCTCTAAGAAAGACTTTCTTAGGAGAAGAGACTTGACCCTGACACCTCCACTGGACTCAACAGGGGACATCTTGGCATCAGGGCACTGCCCCCCACCCCCAAACAGGCCCCATCACTCTGGTGAACACCCAGGACCGCCTCGAATATATTAGCAATGCCCTGAGCCTGTAAGAACAATGGATGGGTTCCAGGTCTATTTATCATCCCTGCTGCACCTGAAGTTTGCCTGTTGCCTATAGCTTTGCTCTTCCACAAACAGTTCAGCACACTGGGGAGCTAAGGGAGCCCCCAGTGACAGCTGAAGCCCCCAGGGTCAGCCTTTACCTGAAGGCAGTGGGGAGCCATGGAGCATGCCCACCAGGGAGGGGCAGGGAGAAGCCTAGCTGTGGGCTCTGCAGTGACTTTCCTAAGCAGCCAATGGCCTTGAGCTCAGGCCACTCACACACTCAGGTTCCTGCCCACCTAGAGGGGGACAAGGTATTAGTGATGAGTTTGTATGATTAGGTTTTAGTAAACATCATCTTCTCCTTGGCTGTTTCAGATCCCATCCTCTTGGGAAACTGTTATAGTTTGGGACCCAATTAGCACAGCTGTCCTCTCATTTGGGGTCACAAGATGCATTAATGTGGTCACAGTCACTTGCACGTAACAGGTCTGTCGTGGCTGCCTATGGTGGTGAGGAGCGGCTTCAGGGCTACTCCCCTCTTGAGCGCAGTGCCACTGAGGTGTAGGACCATGCATGCCCTTGGCATCAGCATGCCCTTCAGACCCAGCCAGGTAGGCTGTGGTGGGGGTCACAATGCTTGAACAGGTTAGAGCCGGACATCACCTGAGAAAAATTCTTCCCACCATCAGTAAACTCCAAGCGAGAGATTTGGTCTTCAGGGGCACATGAGCAGGGGTGGAACCGTTTTTCCACCATGGTCTTCTTCAGTAAAGAGTCAGGGTCACCGGGGAATCGTTCGTCGGATTCTTGTGCTGTTTGTCTGAGCAGGGACATCTTGAATCCATTCTCAGGCACCTTGGCATTCCTAAACATCTTGTCAGGACACAGAGTCTCTGCAATAGATGAAATAGTAGGCAAAACCTTTTTTTTTTTTCTCAACAAGGACACTCCATATTGTATAAGGAGGGCCTCACAAGTTCTATCTGCCCTGGTCAACCCAAGAGGATGCTTAGCCTTGCTTGCTTGGACCTGAAAAACTTTCTCTGTCAGCAGATCTTGTGAGTGTAACCACGGAGGCCCTCATCCCAGGCAGCCCCATCATCTGGGTGCCTCTGTCTGTGCTTCCCACAGCTTCCCACTGCCCAGCCTGCACACCTCCCCTAGCGGGCCTCCTCACACGCTGGGGAAGCACTCCTGCAGCAGCCGAGAAGCTGGAAGGGGCCGGGAGAGCGAGAGTGAGGCCTCTAAAGAGACAAATGTGGTGCTGCCCTAGGCCTCTGCAGCTGGATAGCACGTGGCGATGCACTCCCCAGGCATGCAGTCCGGAGGAAATGAATCCAGCAAGGCTGCAGAGAGCGGCTCTAGGGATGAACGCTTAGAGCCTGCAGACTCTCAGCCAGCCTTCCCCAACCTCAGCCAGCTCTGTGCTCAGCCCCTCTCGGGATGTGAGAAAGCTTGAGAGGAACCAACCTTCGCCTCTTTGTGACTTCCTCCCACCCAGCTCTTGAGTGCATCCTTGGATCATGCAGGACAAGTCACACCAAAGGCAAACTGAGCTCCTGTTTACCCTTCATGCTCTCCTAATCATTGCTCCCCTGCTTTCTTCTCCCACTCATAAGCTCCAAACCAGGAGCAGGAGGCTGGTACCCAAAGACTATGGATGCAGCGGAGGAGTGACTGAGGCTGGGCACAGAGACATCGTCTAGCTGCTTGCCGCCTGTGAGGCACAAGTCACATATCCCAGTCCCTCTCCCTGCCATCCCCTCAAGAGACAGGTATACCTTGCCCTCTGATCTGACACTTTGCTGTTAGCATTCCTTTGTCTCACAAGAATATTCTTTCTTTCCTTTGAGCTATGTCTTGCTATGTTGCCCAGGTTAGCCTTGAACTCCTAGGTGTAGGGATCCTCTGGCCTTGGTCTCCCTGAGTAGCTAGAACTATGGGTGACTTCACCCTTTCCTCTGGGTTTTCCAGCTCCTGGTTCTCAGGTCTTTCCTTCTTGGTCCCATGGGAGACCTCAATCTTTTTCTTATCTCTGAAGGATGCTGGTGGCTCAGTTTGACCTGAATCTCAGAATGGCTTCTCCCATCAGCAAGCTCTCTCAGGAACTGCTGTGTGCATGTCTCGCAGCTGTCAACATTACCGGAAATTCTGGGTAGTGTTGGCAGAGTCGCCACCTTTTCCCAGGGAAATCTGGGTTCCCTTTTGGGGTCCTGAGTCTTGTTAGTAAAATAATTTTAAAATGGCCTCAAAAAGGAAGCTCGAGGACAATTTTATTAGAGAAAAAAAAAAAAACCCTCAAGCAGAGTAAAACTGCAAGTCTTGGCAGCTGCCCAGAGGAGAAAGGAGAAGAGAGAGAGAGAGAAAAAGTCATACAATTTAAATTAAGCCAGCCTGGAGGACAGTCACATGGTAGGCAAACGGCCACATGGTCGGGAGGACTTCAGAGCAGATGAGAACTTTGGAACCACGCACCGGGCAGAAAACTTACTCTGGTGTCGATGAGCATCGGCGAGGATGGAGGATCGGAAACCGGAAGGGAAAGCTCGCCTTTCTGAGCTCTGGCTCAGACCAGCATGCACGCGCTGGAACTCACGGAACTCACAGACCTGGCAGAGGCTCTGGAGAGACTACACCCGGGGTCTGGGGGGGGGGGGGGGGGAGATTCCGGAAGGAAAGATACAGTATCTCATTAGAGGGGTAACTATTTCTCCTGTCTCTTCAGCACAGGTTAGGGTAGATTCACCTTCCTGAGGGGTGGCCCCTTGGTCAGGTGACTAACCCACCCAACTGAATGTGCTTGAAATGTTGGGTCTCCACCCAAGCCAGAGCAACAGCTTCTCCCCAATGGACCGCACCGAGCTCTGAACAAGATCACTCTAACATTAGCGCCTCCCTCTCCTGTCCAGGGTTAATCCTACCTTGAGCTCTCAGTGTGTGTACCCCACCTTCCCTGTTCTCTAGACCCCACTCCATCCCAGGTAAGAAACCATGTTTGCCTGCCCATTGTGGCTCCCCATCTACACATCCACCTCGGCGTCCTCTGCCCTCCCCTTTCCTCACTCTTCCTTGTTTCCAGCTAAGATCTCATATAGCTCAAGCTTGCCCTGAAGTCTCGTACCCAAGGACGACCCTGAATTCCTAATCCTCCTGCTTCTGCTTCCCAAGTGCTGAGACTGCAGGTGAGCACCACCACGGCTGGCTTGTAAACACACACACAAAACACACACACAGAAGCTTTATTGAGCTTGCTTGTCTTAGTCCCGGCTACCCCTGCCTTTGGATTGGAATCGTTCTACACTTGGATTTGCTGGGACAAGATTACCACCATTTCCTTGACGAAGGGTCTCTCTATGAAGTCCAGGCTGGCCTTTAGCTGCAGATCCTCTGGTCTCTGTCTCTCCTAATTTTTAGTGATTGCCCCAGAAGTTACAACATGTGTCCTTAATATATTTATGTGCATATTATATGCATACAGAAGTATATCTTTATCAGGGTCTACCTAGCTTTAGTGAAGTGTGTTAGATAATATCCGGGGATGTTACAGCAATGTGCTTCCAATTCTTTCCAAATCTCAATGTTATCAACATCCAATGTTCTCAGTATACAACAGGCAGACAGGCAGGCAGGCAGGCAGGCACGCACGCACGCACGCATGCACGTACAGGAATACAGACACGCACGCACGCATGCACGCACACACAGGAATACAGACACAGTATCTTAACTCCAGTCCCAGGCGTCCTCAGATCTTCAGTCCTTCCACCTGTAGAGCTTCCTTTGCCACCCCCACCCCCACCCTCCCCTGCAGATCTCCTCCATTGTGTCCCTGGAGCCAGCGCATTCTCAGCGCTTTGGTGTGGTCCAGTATCTGTGCTTCCCTTGTTTTGGAGATACTGGCTATGGATTTTTTAACTGTACCACAGCCCTTCAAGGCCAGGCAGCTTTTGTTAAGGGCTGCTGACAAGATTTCTCCCTATCTTGGGCTTTAGTGAGTCTGGCTACTCTGTGCCCAGGCTTGGCTTTCTTTCTGTTTGTCCCAATTAAGGTGTGCTGGGATTTTTAGGTTTTAAAATTTGTCTTTTTAAAAATATTCCCCGTTGGGAGGTTTTGGGCCAATTTGTATTAAAATCGCCCCTTCTGCCTTTATCTCCACTCTTCTCCCTCTGAGGCTCCAATTACATAGGTTTGGAACTTTAGATCTTACCTTCTGGGTGTCCAGCATTTTGTTTGCTACTCCCCCCACCCAACCCACCCACCGCACCCCACCCGCTGCCTTTCTTCAAATTATGTAGTATCTATCAGTGCTGACCTGTCTTCAGAGTCACTTGCATTTTTTTCTACATTTCTTTTCTTCTTTTTTTTTTTTTTTTTCTTTTTTCTGTATTTTACTGTTGATCCAACCTGGGATTTTTCAATTCCATTCTTGCACTTCAGAACTCTTTGTAGTTCCGTTCAGTTCCGTGGACATATATGGTGATCCCTATCTTTCTGTTGGGAATCCCTTTCTCTTTAGCCATTGCAATTTCTCTTTCCTTTATGTCTTTCAGCCAGGTTTTTTGTTTTGTTTTGTTTGTTTTGTTTGTTTTGTTTTTGTCATATTTTTAAAATATCTATTGCCGACATTTATTCAGACTCCAGGTCAGCTGCCTCTCCAACCCATCTATTTCGCTTCAGTTTGATTTCTAGATCTTGTAGTAATCCCCCCCCCCCCACACACACACTTCTTTTTCTCTGTCCTTCCTTCATTTTTCCTCCCTTCTTTCTTGCACTGATGACTGTAGACTGCTGTAGAGAGAGCCACTGTGCAGGCCACCCTCTCTACAGTGGGCAGTGGTGACTGTCCTATGGACAGTGCCCATCGTTCTGACGTGGCCCTCTAGAGTCTCCTTGAACCCCTAGAACTTGGCTGTCAGCCCAGGATCTGGGAAGTTTATGTTGAGAATCTGGCATCCACTTCTCCAGAGCCACTTGTTCCTGTACTCTCACCTGCCTTTCCCAGTGTTTTATCAGCCCGGTGATCCTGCCCTTTGACCTTCTGCTCCTAGAGCCAAATACTGGACACTGGTCGGGAAGTTCCCTCTGCCTATTACAGGCAGTGGGTTCCTTTACTCTCCCCAGTCCAGGGCACACGGTTGGCCAGTTAGGTTCGTTCTTGGGTCCCTGACTGTTTTTGTCATTAGGCCCTTCAGCATGTGGCTGTGGAGGCCAACAGATTTGCTCTAGGATTTGGGTGTGAGGCCTGCTGTAGCTCTTTCACCTGCAGAGTCCCCCTTCCATGGGTCCTAAAGGGGTAAGACTGCATTTTCTACTTATCCGAGGCTTGGGGGATGGGGTTACCCCCTTTTAGTAGCAGATGTCCAATAACAGACTTTCTTTGACTTCTATCTTTTTAAATATTTCCGTCTTCAATAATTGTATTGAAAATATTTTGCTCCTATTTTGTAATTGGCATGTACCAAGAGGTCCGTGGAGTCACTACAGACGCCTCCCTGTGCTGCCAGCCACCACAATCAACAAGTCACATGCAGACACTGGCTGGCCTTTTTTTTTTTTTTTTTTTTTTTTTGAGGTGCTGCTGTGGATGAAGCTCACACTCAGGAGTGAACCGCTCCGCCACTGAGCCGTATCCCCACTGAGCCATATCCCCACTGAGCCGTATCCCCACTGAGCTGTATCCCCACTCAGGGATTCCTTTACGATTGAAAGTCTCCTGTCCACCCCTAAGGCTAGAAGTTATTTTTGTTCGTAATATTGGCTAAATAAGCCGATGCCAGGACTGCATCCTTCCCCTTCCTGCTTGTTCCTGGGGCCTGGCACGTGCTAAAGCCAGAAGCAGAGGGGCAGGCAACTGGGAATGGGCCAAGCGAAGTGAGCCAGAGCCTCTCTTGGCACAGCGGCTGCCTGCAAGGATCTGGCAAGGAAAACATCAGTGGGGCTGCAGGGGGCTCTGCTTCCAGGATTTGAAGTCCCCTTCCCTCTGCCTGATCCTCCCCAGGAACGGGGCAGGGAGAGGGGGGTGGGAGGTGTGGTGTGTGTTATGAGAAAAACATGGAAACCAATTGAGAGGGGGGAGGGCCTATGAGGCAGGGTCTACCCAGGGCACAGAACTGGAGGACAAGACAGGTGGGACCCAAAGCTGAAACGAAGGCTGCTGCGTTTCGCTCTGGATGGGGAGGGGGCGGGGGAGGGAGGTAGTTGGAGAGGAGGGGAGAGGGTTGGGCCAGGGGAGAAGGGCAGGAGCGAGTTAGTGAGCATCTGCGAGTAGGAACTATTCTGTATTACTGGGCCACGTTTCATTTTCACTCTCAAGCATATATATATTTTTAAATCCTAAATAAATACAAACTAAAGTTTATAACTCTTCTACAACCATAAAAAGCAAAGCAAGCTCGTAAACTAAACCACACAGGAGTAATACCGCAATTAAAGTCATATCAACAATATTAACGTAATGTGGTGGGTGATGTTTTACTGAAGCCAACCCTTCCTCCCTCTGTGACTCTGGCATTCCGACACGGGGCTCACCAGCCTTCCGCAGCCCACGCAACAGGCGCCAGGGACAGCATCCTCTTCTTCTGAACTTGGGATTCCATTGTTTGGGCGGCAGCCTGACATCACTTCTACCTCACACAACAGGAATGCTTCATCCCGTGGCCGTGGCCTGTGGCTTGAGTCGTTGGGCCCCTGCTTTGTCTCTGTTGGGGCCGTGAGAGCCACTCCCAGGGCAGAGAGAAGAACAATCCAGGGAACTGGAAGTGCCACAGTGTCTCCAAGGCCAAGTGTGTGCTGCAAAGCCAGGCTTCGTGGAACAAGAAAGGGATGTGGGAATTCTGACTATACAGAGCCTAGGGGAAGATTTTGTGTGGAGAGCAGGAGATGGAGAAGAGAGAGGAGAGAGGAAAGGGGAGGGGAGGGGAGGGGAGAGGGGAGGGGAGGGGAGGAGAGGAGAGGAGAGGAGAGGAAAGAGCAGGAAGAGAAGAGAGAGGCTGTTTTGTTGTGTTTTGTCAAAAAGAAAAAGAAGGCAGGGATATGTTTGGTGGAAGCGTGGTATGGTGTGGGGGAAGGGAATGTCCCTGCAGGCCAATGCTGAGGTATCCCTTACCTCTGAGGTACCAGTCACATGATAGTAAAGTATAGAATAGTTTATTCAGGACATGGGGAGGGGGGAGGGGAGTTGAGGGGGTAGAGACAGAGAAAGGGAGAGAGAGAGAGAGAGAGAGAGAGAGAATAGAGAGAGAGAATAGAGAGGGGGAAGGGAATGGGGAGAGAAGGGGAAGGGGGTAAGAGAGCAAGAGAAGAGAGTGGGGAGGGGGCAAGCAGCCCTGTCAGGCACATCTGGCTGTTGCCAGGTAACTGTGGGGCAGAGCCTAGAAGAAATGCTAACCCTGTTGGTGAGCTGGGAAAATGTTCTCACCTCTAAAGAGGAAGCAGAGTGAGTGTGAGTGAAGTCAGATGACAGAGTGGAAGGGCTGGTGGAGCCTGGGAAGACTCCTATTCCCATGTTCCTGTCCCCCACTAGGCTCTAAACAGGGACCTGCCTGCCCAGGAGATCCATGCAGGTCCCTGAAGGAGACCCTGCCTGGCAGTTAGGCCAAGGTCCCTTTCACAGAGCAGAGAGAAAAGAGGGCACTGGGGGGTGGCCAATTCCCAAGGGCCTGAGGGGCTCAGTGAGGGAAAACCACAGAACCCTACCCCTACCCATGGAGGGGGGGCAGCATCAGCCATCCAGGTGAACCTGCTATGGACCAGGCAGGTCAGAGAGACTCTTGTCAGGGGCCTTGTACCTGGGCCAGAGTGGGTGAGGCCTGAGGTTGGGGGGCTCTGAACACTGAACCAGAGAGGAGATGCCTGCGCAGCATGCATCCCCTTCCTCGTTTTTACTTTTTTTTCCTGGGTTTTTCATAATATACTTCCCTTTATTTACCTTTCTTATTGCTGCGCAGTTTGAGACTGTGAACTCAGGAGTCCCTGCAGGGCCTCTGACACTTTAGTTCCCCGGGGTTAAGCTACCAGAGCTGAGAAAGACTCATTCTCTAAGAACCTGTGTCACTGCTACAACTCTCAGAGTTTTGTTTGTCCAGGGTTAGACCAACAGAGGGCACCCAGCCAGCACTGAATGAATGAATGAATGGATGGATGGATGGATGGATGGATGGATGGATGGGTGGATGGGTCTGTGGCTGCATCTCTGTGAAGAGAGACGCCCCAGTTTCTGGTTTAAAGTCCTGGCTGTGTCACTTGAGTTCTGAGAATTTGGTTAAAGCCAATTTCCCTGGGCCTCATCTGTAACCTGGGGATTCAGCTCACCTCTCCTGATCCATTAGGCTTTCCTACCTGTGCTTTTAAATGAGGTGCCTGCCTCCTGGGAGCTCAGGCCATTCTGGCTGACAGAGAGAGAATGTGGGTGGAGGCAGCGGCAGGACACACAGGCTGGGGAGGGACATGGATGGACAGATGGATGGACAGGCAGAGGGATGACCTGGCCTGATGAGCATGGACAGGGAGTATTGTGGGGAGGACTTTGCAGAGGAAAACTTGACAGCCGACTCAGCTGTTGTGGTAAATCTCTAAACCAAATAAGCTCAGGCAATGAAAACACAACTCAATTAATATGAATCCATGCTGTGCGCCTAGATGGGGCAGATCGACCACTACTACCATCTTCCCCATAAAAGAGGCCCCTTAGAACTTGCAGTTTCTCCAGGCCAGGGGCTTCTGCTCCACTTTCCTTCTTCCTCCTCCTCTGTCATCCTCTCTCTCCCCCAAAACCTTCAGCTCCACCTTCCCTTCTTTCTCCACCCAATCACTGGCTCTAGCCTTTATTTATAAATTAAGGTGGGAAGACCGTTTATAGGAAATCACCAGAGTGCTGATTCACTCCTTGTTCGCAGCCCCTCACAGGAGAACGGAATTAACATCAAACATAATTAGCCCCAGGGCTCTCCGCAATACTCAGCCATGAGGTTGCTGTGGTCTAGGGAAGGGACTTTCTAAGTAGAGACATGGCAGGAACATTCTGTGAACAAGAGCCTCAGTCTAGGGGAAGGCTGGAAGGCACGAGAGTAAACCACCATGACCAATCCTGCTTTACCAACATCGGCTCAGGTCTACCTGACCCAGATAGAAACACTTCATCTGTAAATATTTTGGTAACTCCAAGCAACAGAGACTTAAAAAAATAAAGCCCTCTATACTATTATAGCATCATACCTGAAAAATGTCAGGTCTTTAATATTTAGCCAGTGTTTACATGTTGTTAGTTTACAGGATTCCGACAAGATCCACAAAAGGATTTACACGGGCTCCTTTGCTGCCCGCCCGCTCCATCTTGTCTTGTTTTGATGCTGGGGTCAGAATTTGGGGTTGTTCGTGCTAGGCAAGCACTCTCCACTGAGCTGAATCTCCCCCTGAAATGTCTCTTTCTTGGGGTTCTTTTCTTCTGTTGCTTTCTCCTTGCCCTGTGTTTATGGGGGAATAAGGTGGTTTGTCTGCACCCCTGTTGGGCCTGGGATTTCCTGGCTGCATGCTCCAGGTGCTGATGTGGTCTTCTGTCCCTGCATTCCTTGCAACTGAGAGATGTGCTGGCCAATGGTGAGTGATCTGAGCTGCAAGTGTGAGTCACAACCAGAGATTTAACATTTTTGGCAGTGCGTGTGTGTGTGTGTGTGTGTGTGTGTGTGTGTGTGTGTGTGTGTGTATGTGTGTATGCACATGCGCACAGGATATAGTTGCCTGTGTGCAGGAGAGTTAAAAGCCAGAGGTTGGCATCTGGTGTCCTTTATGTTCTTGATTTTCTGCCAGGTCCCTCACTGGAGCTAGACTGGCTGCCAGTGAGTCCTTGGAATCCACCTGACTCCCCTCACCACAGCACTGGGAGGATTACAGATGTGCAACCCTCTACTCTGCTCCGGTCCCAGGGTTGACTTGGGTGCTGGGGGTCTGAATCCATGTCTTCATGCTTGCCCAGAAGCATCCCGCCATGTTGCCTCCCCAGCCTCTGGAGTCATGTGTTTAATAGGCAAAAAGAAACAGAAGAAGTTGCAGTGATATATTTAACCCAAAATAAGTTAGAACGAAAGCATTTATATTCTTTTAGAATGCCTGTCTCTGGAGTCGGCCACTCACAGCTCACCTTAGCCAGCACTTTTTAATTATGTAAGAGCTGTGTGTGTGTGTGGCTTGACCCTCAGGCACTGCGCAGCACAGAAGTGTGTGGTCACACTAAGAGACAACCATTGACCAGGAGCGTTCCCTGGGTGCTGCCCGGCCTGTCATGAGGTACCTCAGTGGTCCTTATTTGGATTTGCTCATGCCTCACGGGCTGCAGAGTATCAAGAGGCTGCTCTGTGCACCTTCTCTGAATCTTTTCACTTCGTTCTCCTAAGAGAAGTCAACTATTTAGTGAGCTGATTTATGACGTACACAGCAAAGTGGACGTGCCTCCTCTTCCTCCTCAGTTCTCGGAGGGAGCAGCTGTGTTGAGGACAAGTCAAGGTGTGTGCAGTGAGGGGTGTGGGGTGGAGGTGGGAGGTCAGCTGGGGAGCCTGGAGAAGAGGCTGGAGGGCCCTCAGGCAGGCAATCTCCTCCCCAAACTGCAGTTTCATCCCCCAAAACCATGCAGTCCTCAGACACCCTTGCAGTGCTCCCACCATGCAGTCCTCAGACACCCTTTGCGGTGCTCCCACCATGGAGCACTTAGACACTCTTGGGGTGCTCTTGCCATGGAGCACTCAGACACTCTTGGGGTACTCTTGCCATGCAGTTCTCAGACACCATCAGAGTACTACGCCAATCAGGCCCCTCCCAGACTTTCTGCCCTTGGCCACCAGGTCTATGCAGAGACAGCTGCATTCACTCCAACTCTCCCTGTCTTCCTGTTACTTCATGGGGCCTCACTCCTCTCATGGCTTTGTGTTCTAGAACCTTCTCTCAGTCATTGTCTCCTGGGTAGCATTCACATACACCCCCCCCCCCATCTCTCATTCCTCTCCCATATTCTCTTTTGCCATCTTTTTGCCATCTCTTTACAACCACGCCTCTCATGGGATTTTTGACTGTTCCCTGTCTCCATATCACAGGGGCTGGCCGTGCTCCCTGTCTCCATGTCACATAGGGTTGACTGTGCTCCCCATCTCTGTGTCACAGGGGTTGACTGTGCTTCCCATCTCTGTGTCACATAGGGTAGACTGTGCTCCCCATTTCCCTGTCACAGAGGTTGACCATGCTCTCCATCTCCGTGTCACAGGGGTTGGCTGTGCTCCCCATCTCTGTGCCACACAGGGTAGACTGTGCTCCCCATTTCCCTGTCACAGGGGTTGGCTGTGCTCCCTGTCTCTGTCTCTTCTGACCACTGTCTGTCTGTGCTTCCTCGTGGCTCCCTCTCTCTGAAATGACTCCTGGAGGTCTCCAAGGCTGTGTCGTGTTCTGCCTCCTGGTCACCCACAGCCCTGCCAGGGCCCTGCTTGTCTCTTTGCACACCCTTCCTGTCCTGACCTGGGCTGCTGTCTTCTGCTCCTGGGATCCTCTGCCCGCTCCTGCACCCCTGCCCCAACTCATTCACTCGTGAGTGGCTTTGAGACTTTCCTGCCTCAGCCACATGCCTGGCTTCAGATTTCTGAAGTTGTGGCTGTGGCTTTCTGTGCCTGGACTTGGCGTGCAGTGAACTGTCACATGCATGAACACATGTCCCCAGCAATGTCTTTGTTGTTGCCTCTTACCTGGCTTGCAGCCCGGCTTGATTTCATTCCCCACTTTCCTTTTAGTGGTGTGAGTTTGTGTGGTGTGTATGTGTGATGTGTGTGTATGTGTGATATGTATGTGTGATGTATGTGTGGTGATATGTGATGTGTGTGTGTGTGTGTGTGTGTGTGATGTGTTTGTGTGGTGTGTGTGATGTGTGATGTGTGTACATGAATGCTGTCCCTTGAGTATTAAGGCATATGTGTGCAGGGGCAGAGGACAGCTTTCAGGAGTCAATTCTCTCCTTTCACTGTGGGATCCAGGGGATGAGCTTGGGTAATCAGGCCCGTGAAGCCCTTTGACCTGCTGAGCCACCTCACCAGCCAATCACCTTGGTTTGTGAGGTAGTGTCTTTCACTGGCTTTGAACTTGCCAGGTAACCTAGATAGCTCAGCCACCCAGCTCCCATCTGTGTCCCCAGGACTGGGCTTTTTTACACAGGTGCTGGGGATTGAACCCAGGTCCTCATGCTGTGCGTTAAGTCAGCACTTACCCACTAAGCCACCTCTCCCCGATTCCCAAGGTGATTTTAAAATGTCATTACTAATTGTTGTACGTCTAAGCAGACTGTGGAGGGGTGGTTCTAGTGTCTAGAAACCTTGTTCAGGCAGGCTGCCACTAGATGGCTCAGCCTCCAATTCCTCACAACCCAGGCAAAATGGTAGGACAGAGTCTTCTCCTGTCCCACTATGTTCTGGCCAACAAGACAGCAGGAGGCAAGCTCTGAAGAGAACAAATTTGCTGCTATTGCCAGAGGGACCTCCTGCAGTCTCAAAAAACCCCTGGATGATGCCCTACAGGAGTGAATGGGCTCGGAGAAGGCTTGTGCCTTCCTGGGTCACACAGCCAAGGACTCCTTTGTTGGGCTATGGAATTGTCTCGCAAGCTCTGAAGAGACCCTTCCTCTGGCACTGCCTGCTGTGCAGCAGGATCGTCCTTTCTGCCACCTGTGCCAGTAGTGCTTTTCCTTCTCTGTTGCAATAATTATTTTTTATTACATGTATTGTTTATGTGTTACCACACATGGCACAACATGTGTATGGAGGTCGAGGACAACTTGCAGGCTCTCTCCTGCCCGTCCCTGTGTGGTTTCAGGGATTAAATTCTGGTTATCAGCTTTGACTGCAAGCCATTGTTGAACCATTTCAATGGCTGTTTTGCTACCACTGAACAGAGTTTCTCTGTGTAGCCCTGGCTGTCACGGATCTCACTTTGTAGACCAAGCTGGCCTTGAAATCACAGAGACCCACCTGCTTCTGTCTCCTGAGTGCTGGGATTAAAGGCACGAGTCACCACAGCTCGCTCGGCAGCCTCTCTCATTCTTACCTATGTGTCTACTCATTGTTTCTCTGGGTTGCTGGCTTTGCTGGCCTTATATTGCAGACATATCGTTCATTCATTTAAAATCCACAAGGCTGAGTGGTCTACCTACAAAACTGTGGTTAGATATGCTACAAGGTGAAAAAGAAAAAAATGTCTACCTTGAAAATCCTCAGCTCTGGCTACCAATTCGGCAGATAAAGAGTATCAGAGGCTGGCCTGAAGGACATTTGCGACTTGAGGGACAGAGAAACTCATCTGGAGAGGTCCCACCAGGAACCAGAGGCAAGGTAGGTAGGCCCCTCAGCACATCTGTGCAGAGCTGCATTTTGCAGATGCCTGCGTCAATGTTTGCCCGAATCTCTCACTCAGTGACTTCTCCAAAGTCCCTGTTGAATGGTGAATTCCTTCAAGTGGTGCTTGGTTGGAAAGTGAGTACTGAGAGTGGTGGCCACACCTTTGATGGTGGATTTCAGAAGCAGAGACAGCCAGATCTCTGTGAGTTCCAGGCCAGCCTGCTCTACATTGTGAGTTGGGGCCAGCCTGGTCTACAGTGTGAATTCCAGGTTAGTCAGGGCTACATAGGACTCTGTCTTGAAAATCAAACAATAACATGGGCACCCTTTCTCCAGTCGTTTGTCTTTTCTAACCCTGTTAGCGCTGGCTGGGACATTATCCCATTTTCACAGATGCGGAACCAGATCTGGGGAGGAAGTGGCTGTGCCCAAGCCACAGTGGGAAACTTCCTGATGAGGCTCAGGCATTCCTATTACCACAGCAACGTGGCATCCCACAGGACAAAGGAACATGACACAATGGTGGCTGGCAAGGGCAGATTCTTTCCAGCATTTAAAAACAATTAAAAACAACAACAACAACAAACCCCACAGGCTTGTGTGTCCAAGTGTGCGCAGGCATGCCGTGGCATGAGTGTGGTGGTCAGAGGACAACTTTTGGAACCTGTTTTTCTCCTCCTATCATGAGTGTTCTGGGGATCAGACTCAACTGGTCAGGCTTGGTGGTAGGGACCTCTCGAATGGAGCCATCTTGCTGCCTCTTTCTAGGTTTTGGGTTTTTTTTTTTTTTTTTTTTTTTTTTAATAGATTGAGAAATGGAACCAGGCTGTGGTGGCACATGCCCTTAATCCCAGCACTTGGGAGGCAGAGGCAGGTGGATCTCGATGAGTTTGAGGCCAGCCTGGTCTATAGAATGAGTTCCAGGACAGCCAGGGCTACACAGAGAAAACCCTGTCTCAAAAAGCCAAAAGGAAAATAAAGATCCTTAAATGTGTGATGATGTGGTGAGGGTTATAGCTTCCAGTTGCGGAGAGGTGATGGGCTGCCATGGGTCTGAAGAGACAACTGTTCTATGTCACACAGCACTCTACTGAGCACGCACACCGAGGACACAGCTCCACAAGGACTACTTTTTTCCACATGCAGAAAGAGTAAAGAAATCACCACTGGGTTACTCACGTCTGGACCAGCCTCAGCCAGCTCTAGTGTCGTGTCCGGTCTCAGGGACTTGTGCTACGGCCACCCAGTGGCTACCTGGGAATGGTCAATACTGCAAAATCTCACACAGGAGTCAAGCCTTGGACCACGCTGGGAGGGAATCACACAGGGGTCAAGCCTTGGACCACGCCTGGGAGGAAATCACACAGGGGTCGAGCCTTGGACCACGCCTGGGAGGGATTATCTAGATTAACTGAGGTAGGAAGACCCACTTTAACATGTCCGGAAGCACCAATTTACTGACTACAAAGAAGCAAGGGGGCAGAGCACTGACACTTGTCACTCTCTTCTGCTTCCTGATTGCACGTGGCTGGCTGCCCCCAAGTACCCACTGAAATGACTTATCTGCCATGAAGGACCATGTGCTATGACTGTGAGTCTAAATAAACCTCTTCTCTCTTAATTAAGTTGCTTCTGTCACAGCAGTGAGGCGAGCAGCATACCCACCTGATGCCTGAGGTCCTCCAAGCCCACACAGAGCGTCTTAAGGAATTGCTAACAGAGCTGTAACTCCTAGAGAACGCGCATGGGTTAAGGCTTAGCGATCTGCATACACTTTGCTCAGCCCAGCGCCGCACACGAGTGCAGAGTGGATTTGATGATCTATGAGTGCCTGGTTGATTGCTGAAGAACAAGGTTTGTAGAATTAACTCAGCTTCAATAGGAAACTCAAAACAGGAGAAGACAGGACTCAAGTATAACAGGGAAATCACATATACTTTTAACTCTCAAAATAAATACTACTCAATTTTATTTTATAAATACAGATGCTGAATTTTCCTCCAATTGCCAACAGACCAGCTTCACATGCCAGTTATTATTGGTGGTGATTTAAAACTTATCTAAATAACCAGTGAGGTCCGAATAAATGGGTACCATCAGAAATGCTAAAGAGTATAGCTGGGTACAACCTTCCAACACTAATATTCTGAGGGAGAAAAAAAAATCTCTGCAATTTTTAATGTGGCTAAGGGGAAATGGAGAGAGGAAAGACAATCAGACTTTCATTGTATGATCTGTGCAGGCCATTAGAACTGTCCCAGACACATGAAAATGTAATGGGCTCTAAAGGACAGCAACTAGTTCTCCATATCTTCCCAGCAAATTCTGTTATCCCTGTCTATTAGTGATTTACAAGACTAATTAAAAAGATTGGTAGGAGATAAGATCATTTGAAGATTTGGTCTTGGTGAAACATACTCTGTAGCTGCTGGAGGTATGTGATGTGGTAGGCTTCACCCAGGTCACATCAAGTACCAAAGGATGCCAACCCTGGTTGCAAGCTTAGCAGCATTTAGGTGCATTCATGGCTGGTAGCCTGGGCATGCTTAAAGTACGGGCAGAACCGGTCAGCTCAGAGCCACGGGGACCCATGCAAGGGTATCATGCTGTGGAAGTAACTTCACAACCCGCACTTAGGAAGTCCGGAAGGCAGAGTGAAGGTAAGACCTCAGAGCTCTCTGCTGCCGGTCAGGGTCAGGGTCAGGGGACTAGAACGTGTGTACATCTGCATGGAGCCTCAGGTGGCAATCACAGGTCACATGGGACTCTCCTGTCACCTGCACCAGACTGACCTTCAAACACCTGGAGACGCCACCTCTCCCCAGGGTTAAACAGCATCTCTGTACCCATGATGGTGAGGTCCTCCACCCTGCTAACACCCTGTGAAGCAGCCTCCCTCACCCCCACAAATGGACTTCCTCAGACCAAGCAAAAGCACCCATTTGCAGGAGGGCTGTCTGCTGTGTAATAAGTCTATGCATTTTCTATATGGAAATAGTGGTGTGAATTAGTTCATCTAGCAATATGGTGGCTGTACTGGCTAGTTTTGTGTCAACTTGACACAGCTGGAGCTTCAGTTGAGGAAATGCCTCCATGAGATCCAACTGTAAGGCATTTTCTCAATTAGTGATCAAGGGGGAAAGGCCCCTTGTGGGTGGGACCATCTCTGGGCTGGTAGTCTTGGGTTCTATAAGGAAGCAGGCTGAGCAAGCCAGGGGAAGCAAGCCAGTAAGGAACATCTCTCCATGGCCTCTGCATCAGCTCCTGCTTCCTGACCTGCTTGAGTTCCAGTCCTGACTTCCTTGGTGACAAACAGCAATGTGGAAATGTAAGCTGAATAAACCCTTTCCTCCCCAACTTGCTTCTTGGTCATGATGTTTATGTAGGAATAGAAGCCCTGACTAAGACAGCAGCTAACAGAAAGCTGGGTCCAGGAATGCCTGGATGTAATATGGACGTGACTGTGAGACCTGTGAGCTAAGGAGCTACATCCTAATGAGCTGGGGCATATAGCTATGAAGCACATCTTGTTTGTCACAGTATGTAAACTCAGATGAGATCAGCGGCAGCAGCTGAGATACAGCCGTGGCTTTAGCTCAGGCTAGCCTTGTCATGATGTAACGGAAGAGATGAGGGGTTAGAGGGAAAACACCAAACAAAGCTGGGGGGGAAATCAGGTCATGTGAAGTAAATTCAACTTTTATTCTTCTTTACAATACATGGATATGTGGATAAATTTTTCTTTTAAGAGCTTGCAACCCTGAGGCAATGTCTGTGGGTACATAATGTATAATGCAACAGCGAATGGAGTCTGAATGTGCAGGGACAATGGACTTAGAAACATAATTGAACATCGTGACGTTGCACACAGCTATGCTTTGTCTAGTCTCTTAACCCAACTATCTCAACTGTCTCGTGGTCTGCACACTGGGCATCCTGCCTCTCCCTATGCTTTGTCATGTATAATGGCTTCCTTCTGACGGAAAAGTAATAAGTTAACAGGATTTATATCTAGGGGGTCTTTATCTGGGGTGTGTATTGCCAGAGGTGTGCCCAATTTTGGACCACATAAAAACTTTGGCCCCCAAAGAAATCTGGCTGCCATCTGACTGTGGTAAACGTGAGGTTTCTTAGGGTCCCCTGGGGTCCACCACAGGACAATTTTTCATGAGGGTATGGCACACTAGACAGAGACAGAACATCATTCCTGCTGGCTTTGGACTAGTGGGTTTATTGCCCCATCTTTCAGGATGCATGGCCCATCTTGAGGAAGCAGGGCAACAGCGGGGTCTGCAGGCTGACTATGGTTCTCAGGGCCGAGGGCCCGGAACAGAGACCATCACACTGTTTCTTATTCTCAATCTAAAGGATGGGTACAGGCCTCTCAAGGGTGGAAAGTTATTTTTGAATATTCCATTTTGCAAAGTGTTCCAAATGATGGAGAGGGCGGATGCTTATGAGAAACTAAAGGTGAGCTCCTTCTGTTACACAGATTCCCATCTTCCCTCTGAGGAGAACACAGAAGTGTAAATAAACCGCAGACAAATGCCTATAACGGGACTTGAGCTGTAAGCAGAGGGCGACCTTTGCCCAGAAACAACCGCCAGGCCTGGAAAGCTAATCTCACGAACTGGCCCCACTGGTACCCAATGACCCTGAGTCCCCTCAGTTCCCAAAGTCAGCCTTTACGAGGAATCTGCTCCACTGACATCATTTGTGTCGGAATTATTCAAAGATGAAGTGAAGCTTGGCCCCAGGGAGGGCAGCGGCTCTCCCTGGTCCTACGGTCTGCCTGCCTGCCTGCCTGCCTGCCTGCCTGCCTCACTTGTCGGAACTCCTGCGAGGCCGGCGGAAGCTGGACACGTTCTCGCTGAGGGCATAGATCCTGCGAGAGAACTCCTCAAACTCCCCCAGCACCTGCTCGTCACACTCCACTGCCACTGCGCTGTCCACCGGGATGCAGCTGAGCGCCTCCAGCTGGTCACCCGAGGTGAAGCCTGTGGCTTCCAGCCCGATGATTTCCTCTGCTTGCTCCACTGCACAGCAGAGCTCAGCTGAGGGGGCCGGGTGGCACGAGCCTGGCAGCAGGGTGCCGGCAGGGCCAGCCTGCTCGCTGGGCAGTGCAGTGCCATTCACGGCTGCCAGGTGCCCAGGCAGGGCTTCCCCCTGCTCTTGGCCGGAGTCCGAGTTTCCGTGGTCTCCGCTCACACTGCTGCCCAGGTCTACTCCTGCTTTCTTGTTTTCTTTGGAGAAGTCCAGGGAGGTGTCCAGGGAGGAGGACAGAGGGGCGACCTTTCTCTCAGAGTCTCCCGAGGTGGGCATGGCCACCCCGGGCTGTGTCAATGCTGAATTGTAGCTGGGAGGTGGGGTTTTGTACTGGAGTCTCTCGTTCTCTGAGCTGGCCCGCTTGCGATGGACTTTATCTGGTGATGGGATACCCGCAGAGAAGCCTCCATCTGCACCCCCAAACGTGGAGCTTTGTCTCTTCGGGACAGGGATGGCATTGGAGATGTGATGTCTGTCACTAGAAGGCAAACAAAAGCGAGAAGTAACTGTCTGCTTTGGAACTCAGGTTACCTTCTGGGAACAGAAACTGGAAACAATATATTTTAGATTTGAGATTAAAAACCAAAACCAAATGCCCGTGCAGAGTTAGATTACTACCAACCTTAGACTGATATAGCATTTAAAGCAAGCAACACCACAACGTCTGCAGGAGCTCACTTTGGTGACTTCCTTTTAGGAGGAACAAATTTACTCAATATATTTAAGACGAGAGTACCCAAGGTAGGATGAGGGACAGAAAGCATGTCACTTGGGGAGGAGCTGAAGGCTCTGGTTAGACTGGGTCTACACATTAGTGTACGATGGGCCCAGCCATTTCTGTGAATGATGCCAGGCCCTGAGGGCTTCCATTCTGACCGTGACTTTCAATCCTATGAAAAGTGCTCATGCAAGATGAGTTGCCATGGTAACTTGCTGATGGATGGCCTTTCCAACACTCAGTACTCATCACCCAGCGAAAGAGAACCACACAGAGAGCATCAAGGGAACCCTTCTTCCTCTTTAATAAAACATTACCACAGGAAATGGCTTCTCTTTTACAAGGCTGGTCACACACGTTTTTATAATACTTGGTCTGTAGTGCCTACTTTGAGCCAGGAAAAATAATCACTGTCCAGCCACAGCACACTTTAGAGTTTCTTCAGTAACTTCATGTATATCATTTCAGCCGGGCCTTACAAAGGCACTGTCAAGAAAGCAGAGTCAATCTGAGACAATAAATAACCATCAATGATGGGAGTAGCGCAGCAGACCATGAGCCACGGTCGCCAGCGAAGCCTGCAGGAGCGCTGACTGTAGTTACAGATGCTGCTGTGTGAGTGAAATTAGCATCAACACAGCTTTATCAGCAGATGGCACCGGGGCTGACCATCTGACTCTTGTCCTCCAGGGGAGGACACACACATGCAAGGAGGTTAAGGGGCTTGTCACTAGGTAGGACTGAAACCACAGAACAACTGGCTACTACTAAGTCTGTCAGAGGAGACACAGAGGCAGAAGATAGAGGGAGCCTCCAAGCTTCCAATATCGCCAAAGGTGATTTCTAATTATTTTAGCAGCACTACTTTCAAATTATAATGTCAGAATGTCAGTTAAGTGCTCTGACAAAAACAAAACAAACAAAACAAAACAAAAAAAGGGGCCAACAATGTCTCCTGTGTGCACAGACAAGCCTGCAGTCAGATCACTGCTCGCCTGCTGCTCACCCCTGCCCACCTGCCAGGCCTTCTCTGGATTATGCTCTTTTGTTACTTACAAGGTGTCCCTCCATTGGCCTAACACATCTCACTCAGCCAGACCCGAGCACGGTATCAGTGAGCTTCATAAGAAGTGCTCCCTGGGATATTTATCAAACCGGGCAAGTGGACCAGCAAATGGCTGTTTGTGGCTAAGAAAAAGCAGAACCCAACTGAGCAAAGCCTGCTGGTCTCCGTCTAGGTTTTCAGTTACTGTGTTGTCAAGCCCACTGTGATCTTTTTGGCCAGCCTCAGTTTCCTCTGGATGGTCCTGCAGGGGACCAGGCAAGCACATCAGACAGCACCAGCAGCCCTCAGCCTGTTGACTCAGGATGGACAAGATCAGGACAGAGTGGTCGGAGAGGGCACTGGGTGTAACCCTGGCACTTCACAGCTTTTGGTTTTGAAGGGTAAGGGCCCTGATACCCTCTGTGTAGCTCTGGCATCTGGCCCCTCACTTTCATCTTTGCTCCTTGGTTGACAAAGGTAGGTGCAGGGAATGCATGCTGACACACCCAGCTGTGCGCAGGGTAGGAACACATCCTACGGCCCTCATTGGTTTTTATAACTCTCCTCAGCTCTCCTGGACTCTGTACAACAGGGAAGTGATGTGACTCCCCTCCCTGCAGCTACAATGGAAGGGAGCAAGAATTTCCCTGCACACCCTTCTGTTACATCCTTAGCCCCCAGAGCCCATGCCTCTGCCATGGGTGAAGGCAGGCTGGTGAGTGGGTTGTTCGAGGCTAATAACCACAGCTGTCTTAGACTCCGTCTGCACCCACAGTCCATACTGCCATTATGTTCCAGTTTTACCAACCCCGTGTGCATCCTAAGACCAGTGGAACACAGCTGCACGCCACAGAGGGGCCTCACTAACTCAAAGCCTGGCTGTCTACCCCTCTCTCCTGTGCGGGCAGACTTGGGTGTTTTCTGGCATCTTCTGTGACATTCTTCTCTGCATCACTCAGGTACTGGAGCAGCTCAGGAAATGAAAGCGTCTGACATAAACTGGAAAATTATCAAAAACCATGTTCTCATATAAATGGTAAGACAGAGCCAGATGTGATGAAGTGCGTCTGCAGGCCTAGCACGTGGGAGGCTGAGGCAAGGGGATGGGCCGCACAGGGCACCAGCTACAGAGTAAAACACTGTCAGTTATTCTGAGAATCTGCAAGGATGGCTACATCCCATCGCTTACTTTTTTAGCCAACTTCTGTCTTCTCCCTCTTAGTTCTGAGTTATGTGAAATGGAAAACTTTTGAAAGATTTAAATATTAAAGTCTTTCACACAATTTAAAAAAGAAGTACAAAGAAGATATTTCTTGCTGACTGGGCTACTGGTATGAACCCAATCACTGACCGAGTGGAGAGCTGCAGGGTTTTGAGGACTCTGGGTGCAGGGTGTGGGCTGCTTTTGTCCCTCCTGTGACCCAGGTCTCACACTGACCAGTTTCCCTGCTCTTTTAAACTGTTGCCCTAAGGACTGCGTGTGGCATGCATGTAAGCACGGGTGTGGTGGGGCACTAGGCTTTGTTCTGTGAGCTCTGGGCATTGAATACTGGAAGTCTCAGACATGGTGTGCTTTAGATGGGAACTTTGCAAGATTAAAGTCAGTCACTCAGAATGGGTGTGTTTACACTCAGAATCTTAGTGATATTCCAGACTTTTAAGACATCTGAGCTCTGAGTAGCTACGGCATGACATGATGACATTAAAATTATACATTAACGATGCATGCATTTTTAATTATCACAGTAATTTATACTCGCAGGAAAACAACATAAATATAAACTACATATAAAAAACCCTACCATAAGCTATTACCCATCAAGTAACCACTATTAATTTTGGATGTTTTCCTTTTAAACTTCAATTTTATGTATGTTTAATTAAAAAAAAACCCACATAATTCTGTATCCTGCTGTCATATGTTATTAAAATCTCTGGGTAAATATCATTTTAAAAGGCTGCTTTAATGAATGGAATGTTGTAATTTATTTAATTATTCCCTCATTTTTAGGATGTTTCTAAACTTTTTACTGTTAGAAAACAAACGGCTGTTCATATCTTAGGCTGATGATCTGAGTTTGATCCTGGGATCCACAGGGTTTGGTGTGGGTGAGGGGGGCAACTTAGAAAACTTGCCCAATAAGTAAACATAAGTAAAAAGGGCAGCAATCAGAAATACTAATAACTGACTAAAAAAATACAGATAATCAGGTTTTATTTAAGGTACTTTTTGTCTGATTATAGCCTTACTTCATGACTATTTTATCTGATTAAAGAGTCTGAAACTCAGGTTTACTCATTGTGACCAATTTTTAAATGCTATCGACAATTTGCTTATAGAGTGAAAATTGTACATTATGTAAACTGATTAAAAAGAATTTCTACACTTAAACTCACAACACACACGCTCACACCCACCTACCCACCCACCCACACCCACACAAGAGGCATGTGGATATAGCTCAGTGACGAGGGCATTCAAGCTTAGCATGGGACATGGGTGAAGCCCTGGGTTCAATCTGCCGAGTCACCAGTGGGAGGAAGGCACGGGGAGAGGGAAAGCAAACCTCCCCAGACCGTCAGAAAGGATGCAGGAGGAAACACGGACAGACGGCAGTCCTTCCTGACCCCAGCCCCTGCTCAGGGCCCTGGGAGTTCTGAGCCCCAGGTGCCGAGTCTGAGGCTCCGGGAAGCCGAATGAGTTCACCGCCTCTCCTTAGTCCCTTGCCCGGAGAGACCGAGTCTTCTGGCTTGCTATGTGTTCAGACTAGAAACACTGTACCTGGGGTTTAATGCTACAATTAGAAAGAATCTATTAAAACAAACCAACAAACCAGCTATCCTAATTGCAGATTTATTGGGCAGAGTTTAATGGGAAAAACCAAAGGCAGAGCCTGTTAAAGAGCCCACCGGTTGGGGCAGCTGAGTGACCAAACCTAGCTGATGGACAGAAAGGACTTCTCAGGAACATCAGAAGGAGCCAAGTGGCATGGAGTTTAAAAGTCAAAGAGGACATCCTGGTTAGGTTTGGCTTTTCCTAGATGAAGGTGGTGGCTGCCTTTCTCATTGTGGGAGTCCACAGCTATCCAAGCCAGTCACCTTCCCTGGTCCTCTTACAGCTTCATCTAAAGACTGTTCTCTGAAGAAAAGATATTCAGAGGCCTGGACTCCACTCCCAGCGCAGTTTGACCGTCCCTCTATTTGGGGTTACAACTTCCCCATTTACTGGTTACTTGACCAGGGGCAGTTTTTCCCTTTGTATAATAGATTATCTGACCTTGCTTAAGACTAAATACTTAAAATCGTTGGCTAAGCAGGGGGTGGTGGCACATGTCTATAATCCAGCCCTTGGGAGATGGAGGTCGAAGGACTAGGCGACACAGCAAATTTGAGACACGGTCTCAAACTCCCAACTAAAACAAAACAGAAACCAACAAAACAAGGCATCAGTGTGGTTGTGAGGGTGAGAGAGTTGGGGGAAAAGTACTGAATCAATGGACAGGATTTGCCTGCGGTGAGCCAGCAGTGCCTTCCCTCTTGAAGTATGAGGTGAAGAAAGCTTTGAATAAAGGAGAAATGCTTAAAATGCCCTATTTAGATGATCTACCAGCTGCTTAGGGACCACAAGAACTTCCCAGAATCCTTTGGGGTCTACATTCCAATTGTCCCTGAACCCCTAAAGCCTCATTTTTCTCTATATATTTAGCTCATGGAGAGATTTTTTTTTTGTAAAAAGGAAACCTCTATTTCCCTGACCTAAGTCAAGAAGACCATGGGCAGAAACTTAATAGCCTGTACGCGAACCTGTGGTGCCATCACCTGTAACAGGGCAGAGCCCAGTTTGACTCTACCATCCTTGGCCCACCTCCTCTCTTCATGCCCTGTTTGTGACTGAAGCCAGATGCTCCTCTGAAGAGAAGTGGTTAGGAGAGAAAACCTCCAGTGGGAAGGTCTAGCCTAAGAGGTGATTCTCGATATCTGACATCTTCTACTCGTCTCTGGCCCTGCTGTAAACCAGTTACGGCAGTGCGTGGCTGGCTATGGTGGGTGGCATAGGCATGTAAGCCCAGCACTTGGGAGATAGAGGCAGGAGGATTAGGAGTTTAAGGTCATCCGCAGCAGCAGACTTACTGAGTTCAAGGCCTGCCTGGGGTACGCGAGACCTTGCCTTGAAATACTACCGCCACCAACAGGGGCTGGAACGCTTGGTGTTCTTCAAGCGGAATGGAGGGTTTAGTTCTGAGCACCCATGCTAGAAGACTCACAAGTGCCTGTAACTACAGCTCCAGGGACTCCATGCTCTTTCCTGACATCCTTGGGAGCTCACTGTGTTATCTTAAAAGACACAGGAGGACTGGTCATGAGCTGGAGGTTGGCCTGGGATGTCATTAGTGAGGTCCAGGCCAGCTAGGGCTATACAGTGAACCTAAAAACAAAACAAAACAAAACAAACAAGCAAAACACCCAGCAAACCAAAACCAAATAGGATTAAAACGAGGAGTTAAAGAAAAACTCTGCGTACAACAAACAGGTAGTCACCAAGTTACCGCTCAGAAGGCTAACACCCATTAGCAGCTTTACACAACACCACATATCTATACAATGTCACACAGCAAACAGCACCCCCGCTTACATAAGAAGAAATTGCCACATGGAGGTCAGGAACTTGACTAAGGTCACAGGGCCCCAGGTAGAGATCTGAGCTTACAGTAATGAGTAGTATGGCTGCCTCCCACCTCTGTCTTGGCTCCCAGAACTTTAAGGCCCCTGCTGTCAGCAAAGTGGCTCCACTTGTTCGGATTCCCCTTGATGGGAGGCCAGTGAGTGGGTAGCACCCTGGTCTTTCCTTCCTAGAGCCCTGTATGCTGTGAGGGGTTCTCACACCAATTACAATTCAGAAGTTAATTTAGCCACGAAGCCATATAAAATATGGAGGGCGAGAGAAAAATGGAACAAAGAAAACCCATGAAAAGTTACTACATCAAGAGAGTTCGTGAAGCTGGGCTGGCTGTATTTTCAAATGACTCCTCCCATTCTCTTTCAGATCCATGGAGGAGGAATGTTTTATCTGTCTACAGCAGGGGCTCTCCCCGTTGCTTCATGGGGGAAACTACAGCTCAGATACGTTTTCCCTTCTGCAATGTTTCCTCTGAGGAACATTATCAGATCACAGCTGGTCAAAACCCTAAATCCTGATTCTCAGGATTCCAGCCAAAATCTACAGCTACAACTCAGGAACAGGGATGCTTAGAAAGAAAGGGGGCTGGGGGCTAGGGGTGGGGGAGGGGAAAGGGAAACTTTTAGATAACATTCACTCTTCTCAACCCCCCCCCCCCCCGCCCCTGCAGCAGCCGCAGCCTCTCGCTCTATCTGGCGGTGTTTAGGTTGGGGTCCGGCCATCAGGTTTGAAGCTGTAGGCCCTGCTCTGCGCCAATATCATGTCAACTGTGCTAAAAAGCAATAATCGTTTCTCACCTTCTAAAAGATTACTGCTAAAATAATGCAGAGTAGTGACAGGGCTGTGCCCGGCGCCAAAAGCAGGTCGCCAAGGCGAGGCTGAGGTAGGATTACATCTTTTTGGCAGCTAAGAAATTATGACATAAAGTTAGTTTAAAACAAAACAAAACAACCTCCATACATTAGACGGCTATTCTCTTTTCAAAACGTAGCCAAGGGTGGGATTTATCTTTCTCCCCTCCCACTCTTTGATCAAGTGGAAGTCGGGGCCTCTGTGGAAGCCAAATTTAACAGCTAGATCTTATCTCCCAGGAGAGAGAGTGGGGTTAACAGGGTTAAGCAGGGGTCTCCTGCCCACAGGCGAGGGATCTAAGGGCCTCTCACCATTACCAGATAAGTGCAAGTGCTTAATCTTTGCCCTGGATGCTAACAAAAACTCCAAACAAAATAAAAATAGAAACAATCTTAGGCCCAAAGCACAGGCTGAAATGTGTGTCAGTGGCCACCTTCCCCTGGGCTCTGTTTAGGAGGATTTCTGCCAAAGTCTGACGAAAATAAGCAAACTATAAAAAGGCAGAGCCGAACATGGAGCCTTTAGATAGTCTCAACCGAGCAGTGATGGAAAGATGGATCTGGGGACGACAGAGCTCACAGGCAGAGGACAAAATAAGCAGCCAAGGTAATCAGTTCCCCAGGATGTGATGGGGTGGTCGGCCATCAAGCATCCTGGCCTGGGCAACGGGAGCCAGTTTAAGGGAGTAGGCCCTGCGCAGGTTAGGGACGGTGGTGGAGAGCATCTTGCCCGAGCCCCTCCTCAAAGCTGACCTCCTGGGATGGGAATACAGAGATTGTCCATGGGCCATGGGGAGGTCCTGGGATGGGTCAAGTCAGCTCCATCACCCATCAACTTTCACGTTAGGACATCAGGACAAATTAATATACTGAAATTTCAGTCAGGCATCAGACATTCAGGGGACTATAAAATGGTCTGCAGGAATAGACATAGCCCATCTTGATGTCATTTACGTGGTGTGTAAGTAACATCCTCCAAGAGCATGGAAAGAGGTCCAGGAATGACAGCTGGAGGTCCCGTGCCGAGTCTGCACAGCACTCGAGACCTGGGAATAGTAAACTGTTTATGCTGAAATCTGGGAGAGGAGAACCCTCTGCCATTTGCCAGGGAAGCCAGGGGAACAACAATCTCACAGAACCCAGCCTCAGAAGGAGCCCGGCAGGGAAATTAAAGCCCTGGCCTGAGAATGCTCTCAAAATTTAAAACCAGCCTTGGAAAGGAGCTAAAGGAAGCGTGAGACTCCAGAGGCCAATGACAGAAACTGTGAAATGAAGGTTTTGAAAGATATGCTAACGCTGAGCTACCATCAAGTTTCTAATAAAACCTGACATGATCTAAACCACAGGACTCAGCTGCCTGTTGCTCTAAAAGAAAACCAGATCACTCTGCCACCACAGAGAGGGGTGCTGCGGCCTTGGGCAGGATCCCCTGAGTTACAATTGGTCCCCAGTTAATCACTGCTCCATAGCAGACTGAGCACTCTAGGGGTCCTTTGGGGTCCGCTGAACTACTGAAGGGCACAGCACATACTTAGTAGCAGGATGATGAGCCAACACATTTATTCAACCTTGAGTATTCACTGAGTATCTACTACACACAGGCCAGGCACTAGACTTGGGATCTGACAGCAACTGGATAAAGCCACACTTCTGCTCTTATGGGGCTTATAGCTAGTGGTAGGGTCAGACATGCACCACAGAACCCAAGACACAAATGTAAAATGACTACCTCAGACATGTACCATGTAGGTGTGAACACAGGATAAGAGTCCATGATAGAGAAATAAACTGAAAAAGGTCAAGGTCTTCAGGGTCGATAGAAATTTTCACTAGCTGCAGACCAGAAGAGGGCACCAGATCTACTAGGGCTGGGTTTATAGGTGGTTGTGAGCCACCATCTGTACCTGGGAGTGCTGGAACTAGAACCCAGGTCCTCTGGAAGAACAGCAAGTACTCTTAGCTTGTGAGCCATCTCTCCAGTCCAGACCTTCTCTTTTTTTGTAAGCTGATTTTTCTCACATATTTTTTTACAGTAACAGCCGTTCAGCACAACGCGTTTTAGGCAAGGATCCCCACTCCCACACCCCCAGCACACAGTGATGGATCTGGGAAAGCAGGAAGGGCCCAGAGTGGCTGCAGAGACTGCAGGCTGTGCAGTGGAGGGGAGAGGGGAGACTTGCAGGGTCTGCCAAGCTGAATGCGGGCAGGGAAGGAGGAGGCCTGGTGGCTGGCTGAGAAGCTCCACGTGCTGAACAGAGAATACGGGCACACCATAGGCTTACGGCCCCGGCAACAGAGATACAGAAGCAAGCATGGGCAGAGTGTGCTGTGCAGAAGCAAGAGGCTCAGCAGAAGCGCTAAGAACAAGGTGAGGCGGAAGGGGGCCTAAGTCTGCACCTCTAGAAGCAGAACCCTGGTTTGTCATCTTTTTCCTTTGGCTCTAGTGGGGATTGTGTGTGGAAGGCAAATAAATGTTCTACTACTGAGCTCCAGACCCTGCCCAACTCTAGATTTATAATGAAGTTGAAGATGGAGAGTCTACGATAAGGCCAGGGTGCAGCCCGTGGGCTGGATGAAAACAGCAGGCAGTAATATCAGGATCTCCTTGCTGGAGCAGCAGGTGGAGGGTCCTGTGTGTCGAGCACACGTTATTCTAAACACAGCGTGAGAGGCTGTTTTAGATGAGGATTAAAGCTGGACTCCACACTGGCTCTGTTCACATCTCAGTGGTCTGACGGATGTGTCATCTGTGAGTGAGTTTGTCCCTCGGGCCCTTGACTTCTCCATTTGTAAGTTGGGAAAGTGTAAGTCTGGACTCCTGGGGTGTCAGGAGAGTGATGGAGGAGTTCCTGGCCTGGTAACCTCTGGTTGGCTGCACGGATACATACCTCAGGTACTCTCTCACTGGAGAGCTGCTGTACAGCAGCACAGAGAAGGCTCTCAGCAGAAACCCACAAGCTCACAAGCTAGGAGCTGTATTCTAAGCTGAGCTTAAACCCAGGGATTAATGATCAGTGGTCATTTTGGGGTTGGGTTAGCAAAGAGCTTATCAGTAAGCCTTCTTGAAATCTACTGTAATTATGAACCCTGGAGTCAGCTATCTGCTAGTCCTTGTTAGCATGTGATAGAGGCCACCTGAAAAATAGTGACCTTTCAAGTGACTTTTCTGTGAATTCTCTTCCCATTCAGTTAAACATAACTACCCTCAAAAACCGGACCCAAGTGCCACTTCTTTCTCGGAAGCTCCTCTGACCATGCCCATCTGAGCAATCTCTTGGCCACACCCCGACTGCAGGACTTCTGTCACCCAGCTTTGCACTGGTGCACATCTTGGAACCTGTATCTGCTACTTAGCCTGTGAGGCTCTGGAATAAAGAGATGCATAAAGAAGGTCCCTATCATTACCAGGTTTCCTGTAGCCATAACACCTCAGTGTGTGCTATGCACCTTACAGTGAGAAGGGAGCTAGCTGGACGCTCTGCAGAAGAGGCTCTATCTAATGGGCACCGTGGAGGACGTTAATCAGGGAAAGAAGGGAGGGAAGGAGAACATGTGAGTGAGAGCATGGAGATATTCATTCTCTCTCTCTCTCTCTCTCTCTCTCTCTCTCTCTCTCTCTCTCTCTCCCTCTCCCTCTCCCTCCCTCTCTCTCTCTCTCTGGAGGACAGAAAGCTAGAGAAGGAAGGGCGTTTAAGACTGAATAACATGCAACCTGTGTGTATCCAGGCCTTATATATAAAGCAAAGCGTACGTGGGGTCCCTGGCATTCTGCTTGAGCTTCAACTTTCCACTTTGCGATTTATCTCTGTATGGAGCTCACGGTGCATACAGTACCGTGTACCTGGGGCTTTCAATACGGCTGTTCCGATTTGAGATATGGCAATCCTAAGACATGCTAGATGTAAAGGAAGCTAAAATATTGTATTAGTCATTGTAAGGGTCTAGAGCAAAGACTCAGTGGTTAAGAGCACTTGTTGCCCTTTCAGAGGACTGGGTTTGGTTCCTAGTATTTACATGGCCGCTTAGAACACCTCAACTCCAGTTGCAGGGGACCCATTGCCCTCTTCTGGCCTCTCTGCAGGAACCAGGACATGTGGTGCACATAAGTATGCATACAGCCATGTAAATAAAGAAATCTTAAAAAAATAATTTTAAAGTAGTGAGTATATGTTGGTATTATCTTAGCTAGATAATTTGCATCTTACTTGAGTTAAATCAAATATGTTATTAAAAATGAACTTACCTGTTTCCTTTCGCCTGATAAAATGCAGCTGCCAGAAAACTGCTGCTTGCCTTTGCTGCTCATGCTGGTTACTCAGGCCTGACACAGACACAGGGGCCTTGACAACTGGCTGTCCTGACAGTGTTCCCATCTCAGTATTTGGTGGCTACTTTTCATACCGTCTACATTTTATTGAGTAGATATTACTTTATAATCAGGAGGAGCAAACAGAAATTAGACATAAACATGCAAAGCAAACATCTTCAATCTGGATCAGACTTGCAGGCGGAGGAGAAGGCAGCCCCAGTGAACAAAAAACTGTCACTGGCAGAGGTCTGCGCACAGAGGATGCTGGACAGCTGTTCTCCATCCTGACTGAAGACAGAAGAAAGCGGAAATGGGTGTTAACCGCAGGAGGGGGGCTGTGAGTTAAATATAGGGAAGAATTTCCTGAAGTGAGGGTGTTTAAACTCTGGAATGAGTTATGGAAGGAGCCTGTCTCCCCAACCCCCCCCCCCAAGGTCTTTTAAAGTCCCACAGATGCCCATATGCCTTGTGTGTTCCAGTCCAGGGGTAGGGAGATGGCCCATCAAGGCTATCTCAAGAGTAAAGAACTCCAGTAAAACTTCCTCTCTCATTACCTTTCCACAGGGCTCCACCCTTTGTATTAGGATGCCAGCCCAAGAGCCATACTCTCAAAAGCAGGCCGTGTGACACTTAAGTAGTACTCTTGAGACTTCAAAGACAATGTCACTTGATCTAAATTTAAAGACTATCATCAGCTAGCTGTGGTTTTAAGTCCCTTGGAGGTCACCTGCCAGAGCCCCTGCTCTGAATCTGGCACAGGCATGACTAAGGGAAAGGATGAGGGAAGATGTCTGTAAGATGGGAGGACTTCCAAGCTCTGACTGCTGTTGCGTAGTGGTGATTTTGAATGCACTGTTGCTTACTGTAGACAGACGTTTACTGAAACAGCTGAGCCTATGTGTGCCAACCTGTCATCCCAGCCCTTGAGTGGGAGGCGGGGGGCCAAGAGTTTAAGGCCGGCTTTGGCTACACCAGACCTGTATCAAACAACAAACAAATGCCCACCCTAAGTTCCAGAGTTCTTGGGTAAGGACCTTTTCCTACTATTTCTACTTAAAGCTGTTGAGCTCGATTCTCTTTCTTTGTAAAGGAAAAGAAGACTGTAGCATGTGGGAGCAGGGAGGATGAGGAGCAGGGAGGATGAGGAGCAGGGAGGATGAGGAGCAGGGAGGATGAGGAGCAGGGAAGATGAGGAGCAGGGAGGATGCAGAGCATGTGCAGCAAGGGTCTGGAGAGTCTGCCAGTGAAGAGAAGAGCCCCTTACCTACCGAGTCACAGCTACTGTGAGAGATTACTGTGTGAGAATGTCCTGCAAGGCATGCCCTTCAAAACATTCAATCTGTCACAGCTACTTCAGACTAGAAGCTAAACCAATGTGAACTAGGCCCAGACAGCATGAACTTTGTTTTTAAAATCTCCTTCATCTCTTGCACTGCACAAGATGCATAGGAGAAACTTGAGTTGTTAAATGCATGAAAATTTACTCCATTGGGTTTAAAAAAATTTTTTTTTACTCCATTGTTTTTTAAGATTTAATTCTGTGTATATGTGCATAAGTGAGTGCAGTACCTACAGAGGCCAGAAGAGGGCATCGGACCCCCCCTGGAGTTGGCTGGAGTTAACTGACACCTGTGAGTTGCCCAGTTTAGGTGCTGGCAGCTTTGCTTGGGACTTTTGGAAGAGTGGCAAACCCTCTTCACTCCTGAGCCATCTCTCTAGCCCAATTTATGGTTTTATATAGTTCTTTTTGGTTTATAACCCCTTTGGCAGATATATCTCATTTGTTCTACATATCTATGCTTGGGAAACAGGACTGGTTCTATTAATATCAATAAAAATAACTTGATATTTAAAAAATAATTTATGAAATTTAAGTGATACAGCAGAAACTGACATCCATGCCTTTTGACCCCCAAGCTGGGTTCTTTCTCTGCTGTATCACATTCTCTTGCATGAAGGTAATGGTGAATTTATGCTTTAAATTGGGCAGAAAAAGTAAAATTTAGAATAAAAATTTCCTTTATAAAGCACAACAGAGGGCTTTGAAATCATGTTTTTGTCAAGTGTTCACGGAAGACAAAGACTGCAGGCGAGTACGCTCTGCACCCTGGGTTCTCTTCCTGCTTCTTAGCTACAGAGCAGGGACTGAACAGAGGCCGGATTCCAGCATTCCAGTTCTCATGGGTTTTACAAAGCTTATGAGGTACCTGGGTAAGCTTCCCTCAGAACACTGCCAGCCTTGCCATGTATCATTCTACAAGACTCTGGATTTGACTTTGGGGGTGCCCTCAGGAAGGTAACAGGTGTCAGGACAATGGTGCCCAGTATCAGAGGGATGTAGAGGCAGGGAAGGCACAGAGGAGACATTAGCACGCATGTGACAAGAACTGTCCTCTGTGGCTGTCATGTGATTTGGTCAAGTCAACCGTAAGCCTCAGTTTTGAGCTGTGAACCACGATCGAGCCCTCGGCTCTCTCAGGACACATACAGAAAGGTTTTTAAGTAAATGGATTTTTAATAATAAGAATGTAGAAGCTACCAATATGTGCAGGTAAACAGATTGTAGAGTGCTTTTCTCTGGGTCTGCAGAAAGGTTTAGTTAAAGTTAACATTTTATACCATTAGTGTTTAAGAGAGTAAGCCACTGCATCAAACACAAGAACCACATGAATACCTATTTGTAAGCTAAAAAACCAAAATACCTGTAACAAAGAATGAATAATTTTTAAAAACAGATTCTATAACTATGACCTGCTACTCATTATCCATTCACACTAACTGCTAAGTGAGGCATGCAGGGCCTTTATTTAAATCTCAATGGCACCACCATCAGCCAGGTCCTGTCACCCTCAGTTCTGCCCAGAGACTGAGGTCAGAGGCGTTAGCATCAAACAGTCCGTGCTCTTTCCGTTGACTTGACTCTTACGCCACTTTGTAGTGGGAAGAGAACAGGAGAAAGGAATGACTTTAACAGAATAGGCAGGGTGACTTTAAGCAGAGCATTTGGGGATGGGGCTCTAAGCTGAAATTCTGCTCGACAAACTGGCATCACCTGGCAGCTCTAGCTGGGTTCCTGACACTAGGATGGGAAAGCAGGGGTCATCTGGGAAAGAGCTGTCAAAAACCAGTGAGAGCCACCCCCACACCACAGTGTGCATGAAGACAAAGGGCCACTTTAGAACTGCTCAGGTGGAGGGTGACAATATTAGTTAAGAATTTTGTAATATACAAGAAAAGTTACTTCATTAAAAGAGCCTTTATCACTGTCCTTTCTTTACAAAATCAAACAAAATAAGCTGTCATATAACCTGGATGTTTCCCCAAGGAATTCGATGCACCCATGGATCCTCCCTCCGCCAGCCTGCAATCCTCAACTCCAGCAGGCCAGACAGCAGCACCTCCATAGGACCTGTCTGCCAGTGGAAACCACTGCACAAGATGCTAAGTCTCCCCTGGGAGCTGAGACATTAAGAGTCTCTCCAAGGAGGAGCTGAGTTTGTTTGGCCTTTGCCCTAAGGAGCACAAGCTGGGGTAGGGTAGGGACCCCCAGTCTACAGAGGCTTAGGGAAATTCTCGGATTTCTTGAGGCTGAAACAGCTTGCTCCAGCTTTGTTTAGGCTTGTGGAGCCTGGCCTCCTGCGGTGGTCTTGACTTGGAATTATTGGGAGCACTCACTTTCCCAGTACTGTGTCTTGAAAACAGTGGCCCAGTTTTCATGAGAGACCAGAAAGTGGCCATTACTGCATGCTCCTGTTAACGCACCTCGATGGCTGGCACGGATGGGCACCGTGTAAACATTACGTTCAGGGCTTAATGGTTTTGCTATGCCAGTGCCAGGAGACCGAGATTCCCCTTTATTGCTGCAGGGTCACAGGTCAGTGGCACTCACAGTCATTTCATTTCTCTGTGCCTTACTTAGAACGAGTTGCTGAAAAGACTGTTGCAAGTGGGGAAGGGCAGGAGAAGGGCTTGAGGTGAGTGAGTATTTTGCGTAGCTTGTCTGTAAGCCTCTCAGAAGGCCCTACTATCTACAGCTGCAATAACTTGCTGTGCTCTTTCTGTGTCTCTGTCTTTCTCTGTGTCTCTGTCTCTCACACAGACACACAGACACACAGACACACACACACACACACACACACACACACACACACCCGGAGAATGGGACAAGTAGAACCAGGGAGGTGAGCTGCGCCAATCCTGCTGTTTGGATAAGAAAAGCCGGTGGCTAAGACAGGATGAGTAAGAGGGGTGGGGAGAGGAAGGCAGGAGTCAGAGGCTACACACACACTGACCAGGATAATTCAGGACAGTGACCTTTGAGGGTGGGACAGAGCTTAGTAGGCACATTGATAGAACACAGAATCAGATCAGAGTGAGTTTAGCAAGGACATAAATACTACAGAACACAACCAGTCCTGAAATCATTAGACATCAAAGCAGCGCTCCCCCGATGAGCAAACTCCACTGAGCTTCTGCTTACTTCTGTCAGACTGTTAAGACACGCCCTATCCCAGAAGAACTGCTCCAAAGAGCAGGAGGAGGAAAGGTCATCATGGGTCCTCATTCTAGTGGGAGGCTCTTACAAAACCAAAACCAGACACGGGAGATTCTTTTTCTTTTTTTGAGACAAGGTCTCATGTAGATGAAACCGGCCTCACTTTTTGGCTGAGGAAGATCTTCGACTTCCAATTCTCTCTCTGCCTTTACTCCTCAGTGCTGAGGTTACAGGCATACGCCGTGACATTTGGCAATCACACATTTGAGAGAGCCACCTGGGATATATGAAACTCGAGGAAGGACTGCTTCGCTTTACTCTCATGGTGAATGACAGTGGAATCCTGACCTGCCTCCATCTCATTTCTCAAGAGCTGGGATCACAGGCTCGTGCCATCACACCCAGCATGAGATGCCATCTTTATAATTGGTAAGACTCAATATCATCAAGCAACCAAATGACTCAAACAAAATTCCAAATCAATAAGCCTGGTGTTTTACAGAGCCCTGCGAGCGGCAACGGCATACGGGTTGGGACGGCTAAGCACATCGGCCTCAGGAGCCGCGTGGGGCTCTGTCCCACCACTTGCACTCTCTCGCTAGAGAACTTTTCTGTGGGTGATTTAGGGGCAGAATCTGACATCTTGGCTCAGCATTCCGTGGGCCCTGCCAGGGAGTCAGCTGACAGCTCTCTGCAGTGTGCTGAGGGCCTCCTCTGTAGGAGAGCTGGGCTAATGTTCTGAGTAAGTTTAATTTTGAGTGATGTCTTTGCAAACCCTTTTTATTACAGATCTAAAGCCACTTTTTCCAAGAGGCTTTATCAGTAATAAACCTGACATTTTGATTACACTAGTCTGTCTCTTATATCCTCGCTCTCAAATGGTTCCAAATGTCACGGGGGAAGAGGGATGCTGTTTATTGCACATCCTCAAGACGCGTCCAGACGTACAGCAATTACATCTTAGAATAATTAAGGAGGAGGCATGAGCCTCTGGAGAGAAGTTAAAGTCTGAGACAGAACAGGAAGTGTGGAAAAGACCATGGGTACTCGGGAGAGGTGGTGCTGTCTATCAGAGGGAAGGGAGCTCCCGCAGTAAGTGATGCGGGTTCGCTTGGTGCTTAGGATGGGGTCGACTCTTGGTGATGCGGCAGGCAGGGCTGCAGCTGCCTCGTTCCTGCTATCGTTAGTGGCTAGAGTTGGGTTACCTCCTGAATTCCATGCCTGGAAGGCCGGGCTGGAGCACTATACCACCCTCCAGAGAGCCTGGCTCAGAGTTACAGGGAAGGGGACACACACACATCTGCAGTTACTTTTGTCAACACAGGTATGGTTATTATTTTGCATTAAACTTTGATTCTTTGACCACATTTGGGCACTGGAGTCAATATCAAGATTTGACATTCTGAGCTAAGACTTGGTTAAGAGGGGATCTTTGTAAAGGAAGATGTCTAAAATCTGTCATTCTGAGGGTCATATGGGACAGAAATAAATGCCAGAGAGCAACCAGAGATGTCATTTTTTCATTATCCCCAGGGTCCGTCTTCACGGCACAAGAGAGAATGAAGCTGATACTAGACTTCCCACCTCGAACCTCATCCTCACAGCAAACTGCTAAGGATTAACTGCAGAGGTCAACATGAGGAAATCAAGTTTCAGAGAGGCCGGACTTCAAGCCCACACATTATACAAGAACATCTGGGCTCAGAAGCCAGAGCGACTTCTCAGAGACTGGCCACTGCCAGCTACCACCTTCTCAGGCTGATTCCCACTTACAAGATTTGCTAAGTCACCACCCACGCTCCAGGACACAAGCCTCGGGATCCCTGAATGGCGCGAGCACAGACTTTCCACTTCCTCAAGTCATGTGATTCACTTAATGCTAAGGCTGTAATCAGCAGCCCGCCTGCACGGGACAGCTCGTGGTGACCAAACATGAGGTACATTTTAGTAGCAACCCTGGGGCTCAGACTCTAACTCTGGCTGCTGGTCCTGGGGCTCCCGTTCTTTGCTTGTTCTTCTAGGAGTCAGACCGGCCTCACCTGCCTCAGTAGCACACTCTAGGGCTCCATTAGTACTTGCCTCTCACCCAGAGGGTGCTCTGCTGCCTTAGCCAGAGCAGAGGTTACGTTACACGTTGAGATGGCTGCCTTTTTATCTCTTTGGCTATCTCACGGCAGCAGAAAGCCGAGCAGGCAGGCACAGAGCAATGTGGGGGTCCGGCAAGCTTGGCAGGCGTGTTACCCACACCCGTGCTGTGGGAGTCAGGCAAGCAGATACTCACCACCTGACCATCAGTCCGTGCTCCATGAAGTTTTTCAGGTTAGGAAGAGTTTGCCTCAAGTCTGGAGTCCCCAGGCCATGCTGGTATCTCAGCTGCAACGAAAGAACGGAATTGAAAGATGTTTTGGCAGATGCTAGGCAATGCTCAGGACGGTGAACTCCTGAACGAGCAAACATTTAAGTGTACAAAGGCCACACCAACTACAGCCGAGGCACAGCATTTAATGGCTCTTCTTTACCATCACCTTACACCTTGAACTTGAAAACAATATGGCCAACCTTAGGCCTTCACCTACTCTTTTCCACTCCCAGATCTTGGTAAGTGTTTCTAACACCATAGACATAACTCATAGGAAATCTTCTATTTAAATCAGAAAAAGATTAATTTATTCTTATTGTATGTGTATGACTATATTGCCTGCACATATATAGGTGTGCCATGCGTGGCCTGGGCCCACAGAAGCCAGAAGAAGGGTATAGGAACTTTTGGAACTGCAGTTAGAGGGGGTTGTGAGCCACCATGTGGGTGCTGGAAACTGAACCTGGGTCCTTGGCAAGAGCAGTAAGTACTCTTAACCAGAGAACCACCTTCCCACCCCTCTTACTTTTAATTTTGTGTAAAGTGGTATTTCTGTGTATGTTTGCATAAGTGTAGTTGGGAGAGGATTTGGGTCCCTAGGAGCCACCCTACATGGGTGCTGAGACTCACACCCTGGTCTTTGCAAGAGCACTGCTACTCCTGAGCACTGAACCATTTTCTCTCCAGTCCCTCAAAAAAAAAATCAAATGACAGGTATTAGTGTCGCTGTTGACGGGAGCCGCACTCTAGGTTTCTCTACAACGCTCACTGTGTTTTGTGTGTGAGCGTGAGCGAGGGGGGGGGCTCTTGAGGTTTTATTGCTAGCAGCACAAA
Organism: Mus musculus; assembly: GCF_000001635.26. Lineage (NCBI taxonomy): Eukaryota > Metazoa > Chordata > Mammalia > Rodentia > Muridae > Mus > Mus musculus. Next base: position 98,907,404 of record NC_000073.6, read on the forward strand.
AATAAAAGAAAGAAAAAGTGAATTTAAGAGTTAGGTAAAACTTTACCAAAAGATTAATTTAATCCATGATCATCCAGCACTCAGTTGATTTTCTGAGTAATACTTAAAACAGTTTACTCTCTAGAACTGAGACTCTAAAGGAGACTCCTGTAACACAAGTGAGCGTCTAGGATGTTCTGAGTGAATACATCCATCAAATAAGAAGGCAGAAACATGCTGTTAGAACTAGAAGGTGCCCTGGCAAGGACTGAAGCCAGTGGGAAATTCCCCAGGACTCATCGGTGCACACAGAACCAGCGAGAGCCTGCTTTCCACAAGCTGTTCCTTCTATTGTATCCACTCCACTGACTGAAGAGAAAATTGGTAACAGCACTCGGGAGGTCAGGGGAAAAAATTCTCTTCCCTTCAAACCTAGCTTGGTGACCTAAATCACCTCCTGAGATTTGCTAGCCTTGAATTATAAGATCTACTCCATATTAAATGACATCATTCTTTGTATTAATATAAAAGCATTTTTTTCCATACATTGATAAAAGCAAAATGGCTGATATCCCAAAATGACATTCCTGGATTCATTGTTTCAATAAGAAGTGAAATTGTTTACACATGGCATGAAAATTTCACCTGTGATTCATACTGAAAAATATTAAATATTAAAAAAAGACCTATGCGGAATAGCATGAAACTGTGTGTCTCTGGGCCAACACACAGTCAGCTGCCTCTCGGGCTTCACAATGGACGGTGGGTGTTGAGTTGTTTTCAGAGACCACAGTGAAAAAATTCTCTTAAGTCTGATTTTAGGCAAAGAAATGAAAATGTGGGAACGCCAAGCCTCCACCGAGGCCTTAAGTGTTTGTAGCATTGCACTACTGTGCTGAGCTAGCACTTCAGAATTCAACAGGGCAGGGAGGCAATGGACTGCCGCCTTTACAGCCTCCATAAAGGAAGAAGCAAGGCTCACAAAGGAACACAGCATCTCCTTTGCTCAGACTGGAGCCTCTTGATTACAGCTCCGAGGTCGCCCACCACACGGGTCTGCAGTTTTCAGCAGAGAATACAGGAGAGATGTCTGTATTGTGGGGCTGGCTGACTGATCACTTTGCATACACACAGCCTTAGGTTTGGTCCCCAGCACCACGGGAACTGGGCATGGAAGCAGAGCCCTGTAATCCTGGCACTCAGGAGGTTGATGCAGGAGGACCAGAACTTGAGGGCCATCTTGGGCTATATACAGAGTTTAAGGTCAGCCTGGGATACATGAGACCTGGTCTCAAGGAAAAAAAAAAAAGGAGCTCCTATCATATATGTTTCTATATAAACTCTGCTTATTACTAAGTACTACCAAAGAAGTAGTCTAACGTGCCATTGGTTGCTAGTGAAAGAACCCCAATGCCTGGTCTCCAGATCAACTGCTTCTGCCTTTTCTCCCCCACTGCCATCTTCCTAAATGCTGCTGCTAACATTTCCCACTGCCACTCCCCTCAACCCCTTCAGCAGCACTCATGGTCCTGGGACAGGAGAATCCAATTGTCTTGCACTCCTTTTTTTTTTTTTTTTCCAAGACAGAGTTTCTCTGTGTATCCCTGGCTAGTCACTCTGTAGACCAGGCTGGCTCAAATTCACCAGAGATCCCCTGCCTCTGCCTCCTGAGTGCTGGGGTTAAAGGAGTGCGCCACCTGGTTCGCCATTTCTTCCACTCAATCTTACCCACTTTCATTAAATTCCAGAGTTTGCCCATACATACTTTCCTCTCATTGTCTTCAATACATTAATACTTTTTTTTTTTAAACAAAGTCTCATGTAGCCCAGGCTGCCCTGAAACTTGCTATGTAGCCCAGACTGGCCTTGTATCCCCAATTTCCTGTTTTTGTCTCCCATATGTTTGATTATAGGCATGTGCCACCATACCCAATTTCAGCATTCCATGTTTTTTCACCTTAAATCTGGGCCACACCTTCTGGTGGCAGCCCACATAGAGGACACGGAAGAAGGAAGCTCTTGCTTTTTGTCTGCTTGTCCTTGTTCATTCCGTTCTCTGGCATCACAGCCTATATCTCTTGGATTCTGACAGATACTGAAGACCAGCTGAGACACCCAGTCTCATGGACCAAACAACTATTTGATTCTTAGACTTTCTGTTGGGAGGGAGCCATTGCTGAACTAGCTGAACTACAGCCTGTAGGCCACTCTAATAAGTTCCATATTATATAATATATAATACTATATAGAATATGTATGGAATACACATACACACACAGAGACACACACCATTAGTTCTGTTTCTCTAGAGAATCTTGACAAATATGACGTGTCTCACTTCCAGAGAACAGGGCTTCTGAGGTCTGCTTTCAGAGCACCAGGGAGGTCCGGGCAGGAGGATCAGCAGTTAAAGCCAGGAAGACAAGTTTGAGCCAGGAGCTGTTTTCTCTTTGGGACCTTGCCTCGGTTCCATCAAAGCCCACCAAAGTCACTGACTACAAGCAGTACCACTTCCCTATATCTAGCTACTTCTGCCTCTCCCTACTGGGGAGGGGAAGGACAAGGAACCAGCAAATAGAATATCACTTTGGGTCTAACTGCCTCAAATTAGGTTCTGAAATAAACACCTTTTGTAACAAGTCTTCCTGGGCCACCACCCAGAGGCAGGGCAGTGAGTAGAATTTTGGTTTCAATTAGCCTGAAGTTCAGCTTCCTCTGATTGGTCTAGGATGTCATGGAAGCAATTAAGTCTTTCTGCACTTTGGTGGTTGTAGGTGACTGGGAGGAAAAGAGCATGCAGATCACACCGAGATGGGAACGGACAAGTGAGGTGCGGTTTCCCTGGATGAACTAACAAACAGCACTGTCTGGGCGCAAAAGAACAGCCTGGAGGAGGGAGCTGGCTGTACAGTCATGGAACAGACGGAAAGACAGCTAAAGCCGAGCACATGCAGACCGCAGCACCATCTACAGCTCTGCCAAATCCCAGGGCCTAGTTCCTTCCCCACCCTCCCTTTTTTGTATAAAATTACAGTGTGCCATCACATCCCGAGGCCTCTCCAGTGGCTGTGAGATTTACCAAGTGAGACAGGCTGACCTCCATGTTGGAGCTCCTAAGGGCTTGGGATGAACCGGTTTACACAGCGTGGGGAGGGAGTGCAGCTACATTAGCAGGTACCGCCCTCTGCAACTTCAGAGATGGAATTTGAAAATGAGTGTGAGTGTATTTCTGAGAGCTCTGCTCAGTGATTGTCCCCCTACTAAGCAGAGAATTCAGTTTTCATATCCAAGCACTCAGTCTGAGTTTTAATTTTTAAACACAACTTTTCTAGGTCAAGAAAGACTCTGGGGTTTAGGAATCATTTTGTCATTTAGGTTTTGGCAGAAGAGAAATTCACTTTAGACAACAAACACACACACACACACACACACACACACACACACACACACACACGCACATGTGCACGCGCGTGCACATGCGGCTAGTTATTGCATGGTTTATTAGCTCCACATGGGGCTTGAGCGGAGCTGCACGAGATGGCTGATACAAACCGTCTGTTACCGTGAGGGAATGTGGATTAATATGTGGCTTCAATAAAGGTTACTAAAAGATCAACACTTCGTGATGGGATTACAGTGAAGCTGACTACAAAGAGAACTGGTTTGCAGAAACTGAAAGCAAGAAATTAAAAATGTACATATGCATCAAAGACGTAACTTCAGAAGGCTTATGTAGTTAAAAATCTCTATAAGATTGTTTTCTAGTATTTCAACTCAAGACCAAATATTGGGGTCCCACTAACTTGAAAAGAGCTAGATCATGAGCTCTGAAAAGGGCCCTGCCATGTCCAAACCCGCCTTTCTAGAAGGAACTACAACTCATTCAAAGATGCGGATGGGCTGCTTTGAGAGTCTAGCATGGGCAGGCACGCTGCGTCTCAGAGTGAGTCTTGGCAACATACATCTCCAGGGAAAAGCATAAAAACTTGATTATGGGCCTCCTGGTTGCAAGAATGACCTAAATACTTTCCCAAGCCCATCTATAAACACATGCCAGTCTTTTCCACGATAGATGGGCTGTAATGTAAACACTTTACATAGCTAGGCCTGCCGCCCGGAGTTCTGAAGCCTCAGCATCTAGTCTAAGCATCCAGCACTAAGGGCTTCAGACACTCTCCAAGGCATACATCAGCTGCCCTCGAGAGCGGTGAAGCTAAGGCACTGAAAATGCCTTCCCACCTGTTTCTCACACGAGGGAGGGAGCTGTCCCACAGCAGGTCTGCCTCCACTCATTCATGAGATCTACACAGATTGTTGTATGTGGGAGTAGTTTAGGCTACTATTCTACTGTATGGCTACACACCCAACTACAACCCCAGACATTGATCTCAGTCTTGTATTTGCATACACACACACACACACACACACACACACACACAAAATAATAAGAAAAAAAAACTGTCACTATAAATTTGAGTATATAAGGAACAAAGGACATTTTCTAAATATACTCTCCACAAATAATATATCTGATCATTAATAGCAGTTAATTCAATAATCATCTAACAGTCTGTTTATGGTGATGTTCACCAAGGCAGAAATATTTGCATACATATATGCACATGAGCACCCATATATGTGGTAGGGAAATTTGGAAATAATTTGAAATTTAGAGATAAAGTTAAATCGCAGAATCTGAAGGGGCAACGGTAACATACACCTTTAAGCACAGTACTTGGGAGGCCGACGCAGATGAATGTCTATGAGTTCAAGGTCAGCCTTGTGTACAAATTAAGTTCCAGTATTGCCAAGGCTACACAGAGAAAACCTGTCTTGAAACAAATAACCAACCAACCAACCAACCAAACGCAACAAGAAAGACTCCTGTAGCATTGGAATTTGCACCCCAGGTTTGTGAGCCCCTGCCACTCTGAGCCTTAACCTTGAGTGAGGACGCCTGGATGGTTCATTTCCACCCTATGATCTGTGTGCCATGCAGCTTGTACATTTTCACTAATCTTCAAAACTGTCACACAAGACAGATAGTGTGAATTCAGCTCTATGCACAAGAACGGTTAAAAGGTAAGGGTGCAAATAAGAGAAGCTGGCACGTGTATTCAACTCTGAGAGTGGGCCCACAGCACTGCCTAGCTGCCGCGTGCTGGCTGGTGAGTGAGGATCGGCTGCCGTGTGCTGGCTGGCGAGTGAGGATCAGTTCCTGGGCTGCAGCATTTACAGGAGACCCAGTTCCTATCAAAGAAATGGACTCTGTCTATGACTTCTGTTTCCAACATTGATATCTCTACTCGGCTGCGGTTAAGTTGTACTATATACATCCAGTCTTCCAACATTTTACATTATAAATGACTTTCCCATAGTTTCTTTATTGTTCTATGCAGTTCTGAGGTCCCTCCAGTTTCTTTAGAGAACCTGGCAATCGAGTGCTTTAAAAGTGAGGGTTCTCTGGAATGCACTTTTCTCTCATTAATGGATTTTTTCCTCTAAAAATGTTAATTTTATTATAATGTAGCTACTTTTAAGTTGTTTTGAGGAAGTTCACTGACTTCACACGTGCCTACTGTTTAGTCTCTGGTTGATCATAAATAAACAGAGCTTCACAAACACTCCAAACAGCAAAGAGTGACACTGTTGTGAGTTGTTGTGGAATAATGTGAGTCATTGTTTGATCTGACAACTCATTAAGCAGAAAGCAGCTCACTGGACAAATATTTCTGTAGCCAGCTTCCTCTCACTATGATGACACTCCTGAGGCAATTAACATGCTGAGTAAATAGCTGTTTTGGCTAATGGTTTGGAGGTTCTGGTCTGTGATCAAGTGCACCCCACCCAGGCCCCTCCCCTTTGGGCCTCTGGTGAGGCAGCACATCAGGGTGGAAGTGTGGCCCATCAGTCAAGAAGCCCAAAGACACAAGAGGAACACACAAGTGTCCCATAGTCTCTTTCAAGGACTCGCCCTCAGTGATGTCCTACAAAGCCCCATTTTCCTTAAAGGTTCCCCATCAGGAGAGAGCAGAGATCCTTTAATTCATGGCTCAGCAGGGCATATACCCAGGAGAGCACAGCAGTACTCAACACGCTGCATGCAAGGTTCTAAGAGGATCACCAAATGGCAGCCATAAATACTCCCTGGAAAGGGTTACCTATTAAAGGAGGGTCAACTGAGTAAATCCGTAAGGAAAGGATGGCCCACCTTCCTTATCTGAATTTGAAGTGGACAGTAGCCTGCAAAATTGAAAACTCATCCCTGTCGCCTCTCCTCTCCAGGGTTACTTTATGTTTATAGCTAATAGAGATACCTCTGGGTCTAATCTAACCACAAACTTTCAGAAGCATCCTCCCTACCCCCAGCCCCGTCCGTTCCCTTGGTTGGCAGCAAAAGAGAAAGTCAGAGAAGCAGGAAGCAAGAGAAGGGCCTGATGGGACATTTTTGGCCAGAAGATGGAAGAGTCCTGTGAGTAGAATCATGGATGGTCTATAGGAGAAAAGGTGGCCCGGCTGACAGCCAGCAAGAAAATGGGACCCTTAGACCTACAGCTGAAAGGTAACTCTGCCAACAGCCTAAACAAGTTACAAGTGGATAATTCCCGGCAGCATTCCGGTAAGACCAAGCCAGCCTACCACCTTGATTTTGGCCCTGAAAGGCCCTGAGCAGAGAAGCCTGCAGAACCTATCCAGACTCCTGACACAGTCCGTGAGATACAAACGGGAGCTACTTAGGCTGCTAAGCTTATGAAACTTTTGATATGAAGCAAAAGAAAAGCAATACAGGTAGGCAAGATTACAGCTGTCCTTTACCGTCACGAGGCCAGGCCTGAGCAGTTGCTGACAGATTCAGGAGGACCAGTGAGAGCATCTGTGAGCACTGTATCTATCCAGCATGTCCAAGACGCTTCTCCCTATGACTCTGCCACGCACCAGGAACCAACTCTGAGAGTGGTTGGCCCCAGGGAAGCCCACTGGGTTGTGGTCACACGCTCTGGTGGAGCACCAAGGGGGAAAGGCTAGAAACACTGGACAGTCAGCCTCCTTGCTTCACCTCACTCGGGGTGACAGGGTGGTTGTTCTTCACTGATTGTGGTTCTCTAGAATCTCCATCTTTTGTTAGGGTGAGAACTAGATTCAGATGTTTGAAAGTTTGGAGGCTGCAGATGGGATAACTGAAAGCACATGCACGATGGACCCAGTGCAGGACAGATCCGCGGCAGCGACCACACAGCACAGAATCCAGTTCTGGGGGGTGGGGAGGGGCACAACATGTACTCTCTTAAACTTCTGAGCATAAGAGTCACACAGTTTGGGGAGAGGGGGTTTGTGGAGGAGAAACTGGGATTGGGGATAATATTTGAAATGTAAATAAATAAAATAACCAATAAAAAAATAATTAAAAAAAAAAGAGTCACACAGTTCAGCTCTGACAACACTGGGATGTAGAGACAGGAGATCAGAATTCAGTGCCATCCTCAGCTACATAGTAAATGTGAGGTCAGCCTGGAATACACAGATTGTTAAGGAAAGAAAGAAAGAAAGAAAGAAAGAAAGAAAGAAAGAGAGAGAGAGAGAGAGAGAGATAGGAGGAGGGAGGGAGGGAGGGAGGAAGAAAGAAAGAAAGAAAGAAAGAAAGAAAGAAAGAAAGAAAGAAAGAAAGAAAGAGGGAAAAGTCAGTGTAAGACAGACACACTCACTATAATCAGCTCATACTAAGTAGGCCTGAATTATTAGGTAAGAGGCAAAAGTTAAGAGAAATAAAAACTAGAAGACAGGCAAAGCAATCTTTTTTTTTTCTTTTACAGATACATGAATATGAATCTAAAAATCTAAATGAATCAAGTGAAAACTCATTGGAAACAGTAAGACAGACAGCTCCACACACCACTACCATCACCACCACCACCACCACCCCCCCCCCCCAACAACAACAACTAAACAAACCAAGCATGAGTTAGACTACGATGCAGCACCATTTTAAATCACTTTAAACAAAGATGAACTATCTAGAGATAAGCAATCAGGAAGGCAGGCTTTATATTAAGGGAACTTCAGTGTCTCGTTGAAGGATGCTGAAGACCACAAGAAGTGGATACTTACACCCTGCTCTTGGCTAGGAAGACAGAAAGAGAAACACTTCCGTGGCATCAACACATGATGGAAGGAGAAACCCAATCCCTTTAACTTGTCCTCTGACACATGCCTGCACACATACCTGCACATGCACGCACACACACACACACACACACACACACACACCCCTGCGCAGAGCCTGAATTGTGAAGTACCCGGGTGAGATGCACTTTCCCCTCTCCCAGCTGTGATGAGATCCCGGAGGAAGACTTTTGTTAAGGGGTAGACTACGCTATTGCCTGACTGACAGTCGAGCTGAACTGTGCAGCAAACCACAGGAAAGAGGACGGGTCTGTGGACGTGGACTGAAGTGGAGCCAGGCGGGTGAGCCAGGATGAGGGTGAGCTGTGTGTCTAGGCAGGAGACTGGGCAAGGAATTATTCTAGCTCATTTTCATATAAAAAAAAAGCATGAATGCATTTTCCTCTTGATAAATAAGGTTTATATCATGTGTTCATCCCCTAAGCAGGCATTCTAGATAACCTGACTAGGGGGTGTGAAAAAAATTTACAAATTTTCCTTGGATGTGTTAAAATTTCATTGAAATGGGTTGGCAGGTGAGAGCTTAATTTTTCTTTTAATATCACTCTCTGGTACTATTAATTTTTGGAAAACTATGATACAAAGCTGCTCATTATATCTATTAGTGGTTCTGAGGGCCATGCCAAAGTTACTAAATAATGTGATCTTCTACATTCAAATTACCACTTTGACATTAATTTCCTAGCTAACTCCCCAAATTTCTAACTCAACAATAATATAATTAGAAGCCAATTCGGCTGGTGGCTCTAACCCCAGCACTTGAGAGGCTGAGGCAGGCTGCCAGGTTGAGGCAGACTTTTTCTTTAAAAAACAAAAAACAAAAAACCCGGTTCCCCTGAAATGGCACAGGAGGGGTTTAAAAGCCAGAGAGCCTTGAGGTTGGAATTCTATTCTAGGTCTGCTTAGCCTTGCTGCTTGCTTCCTGTGTGACCCTGCGCATGGACCTCTCCCTTCCTCTCCTATAGAACACACACAGCAAGGCCTACTCCATAGTCACCATGGGCTTGGGGTACTGTACGAAAACATAGCATAGTATGCTGAGTGGCAGGTGCCCCCCCCCCCGGCCCCAGGTGTTAATCCTCTTCCCCTCCCTCAACAGAGTCCTAAGAGCGTGACTGTGGCCCCAACACTAGCTATTAGTACTATATACTATACTATACTATACTATACTATACTATACTATACTATACTATACTATATGATACAATATGCTACTACACTACACGACACTGCACTGCATTGCACTGCACTGTACTGCACTACACCATACTATGCTGCCTCACTCAATCAGGAACTTTCTTTCTAACTTCTTTTATACAACGCTCTGCATTCCTATTTGCGGGTCCTAATCAAATAAGGAAAGCTTAAAAAGACAAGACTCACTTATGGGGTCAACTGAGGTGAGGGCATTAGAAAACGGACAGAAAACCAAAAGGGCATTGGCAGTGGTGGGGAGGAGGAGCCACTGCAGGAGCTAAGAGTCAGGCTTACTCTTGGAACCCAAGTTCACTAGTACAGGTCGATTGGACACGAATCAAAGGGGGTTTGAACTACCCACCCACCCAGCTCTGCTAGTGACACTTGTCTATCTTTTCTTTTCTATCTTCTGTCTTGTGGAGGTACAGACATGAGATGCAGCAAGAACTGTGTATACATTCAGTCAACAGATATTGAACACCTTTATGTCCTAGGCCATGGCTCTGTTACAAAGATACACAAGGAAACGTAGCTCCTGCTTGGAATGTAATCTTAATATAAAGGAAACACTACTTAAAAATCAGAAACATAGAATATTAAAAACATCCCAAAGGAGGCCGGTATTTAAGTACAGAGAGTCGACCTGCCCTCTAACTAAATCTCTGGGGACAGGAAGGTTTGGGAAGGACTGACCCTGCCTGGGCCAAGTAGTGCAACCTGGAGTTTGGTAGGAGATAGGAATAGTGCTCCGGACAGGGACTTGCTTGTGTGTGTCGATGTCCAGAAGTACGAGAGGAGCCGGGAAGTGCAAGGCTCTGGTGTGAACAGGAGCAGAGCCAAGCAGCCTGCTAGAGAACAGCTGGCCTTAAACAGGGTTCCAAATTCTGAGGGTTCTGAAGAAGGAAACTCTGTGTCAGATGGCAGTGACACCACACTGCAGAATATGACAAAGAAAGTCTCAACGGATGGTGAAGTTTATACAAGGAAGGAAAAAGAATGGGGTAGAGACATAGACAAAAAAAAAGATATCCCCTCTTTCTCCATCACTTTCTTGCTTTTGTGGGCTGCCAGGAATCAGTTCTCCCATGGAAGGAGGCCACAGGTTTGCACTCAAGAGTAACGGGACAGTTCTCTGGCCGCCTGGGGCAGGGAGCGTGTGTAAGGCACTGGCCTGCCCTGCCTGGACATACATAGGCTCTGTTCTGATGTCCTTGAGGACAGCCGCTGAGGCTTCACTCAGACGGAGACAGTTCCAGCGTTCTCTACAGGACAGAAGAGGCCACTGGAAGCCTGCAATGGACTCTGAGGGCCTGCCTTGAAATAGGCCTGTGGAGCAGTCTCCCACAGGCACAGCCTGGAGCACAGGTCCTATGGCAATGGCAGGGCCTGGTGAGGCTCAGCTCTCTTGCAGGGAGAGCCTTGCCCTCGTTGGCTCTTTGATTTTATAGCTCCACAGACTTATTTCCTATGGCTTTGTCTACAGTCATCTAGGTGTAGCATGAGGGACTCAGCGAGGGACTCGGTGAGGGACTCAGAGACTTAATTCATCCCAGGCGTCCCAGCCCACTGCCAGGCAGTTCTACCTGTTAAAAATATTACTTCTCTGGTAAGCTAAACATTTTCCCTTTCTGATTTCTAAACGTTAACCCAGAGCCTCATCCAGGTTTAATTTCACTCCTCTTGGACAACCTTCCAAATATGAAGATGGCTATCTCCTTCCCTTGGACATATTCTTTACTCATGTTTTAAATTAAGTAGAATAATGATAGATTTAACATATACTTCGGAGCTTATCAATAACTTCTATTACAGTTTTACTCTGTATCAGGTAAGTATTTATGAAGCCATGATAAAATAAGGTCAACAGAGACGGGGTCCTTGATTCCCCAGACACGCTGTGTTTTGTCTGTGAAAACAGTGAGTAGTGGCAGCACTTGTCCAGCCTCACTCATTCACGTCCCGTCCTGAGTCCCTGACTACGCCAAGCACCAAGCAACACTGCCAGTCCTGGAATAAGCCTCTGCCTTCAACCCTTCACTGTATGTCTATGCTATTCTACTCCTTCAGCCTCAAAGGGCCTCCCAATCCCCTCCATCTCTGGTTGCTATGGGCATATATGGTTGCTATATGCTCTTGGGACCCTGCTCTACAATGGGATGGTGGCATCTGGAGTTGGGGCTTGAGGAGGAATTAGGTCATGAGTGTTGGTTCCTCAGGGTGGGAGAAGAAGAGAGAAAATGTTTTCTTCCACACTGCTCCCGGCAGCTAAGACACAATGAGAGGGCCGCCTGCAAACCAGAAGGGCCCTCACCTAATACCCAGCTTCTACATCATGAGAAACAGGCCACAGGTTAAACTGCTCAGGCTTTGATGCTTGTCTCAGGACAGCTCAAGCTAAGACACTGGGTGAGACAGCAGTTCAAACCTTACATGGAGATAGATGGCTTTTCCGACTGAACCAGTGGGAATGACCCACACATTAACAACCAGCTTTCCACATGCCAAGTGCTTTGCGATGCTCTTTATACTGCATCTAACTTACAGCTCATGAAAGCATCAAGGTTTTCTTCCGTTTGCTTTGGGATGGCAGGACTGAAGGTTGGAAAGGTTTACAATAAGGTTTACAATGTCTAATAAACAGCTAAGAGGACATTCAGACCCTGGCTTACCTACTTCAAGCTGTGAATGTATAATGTTGTTACTCCCAGAAACTATGGCAAACATCATAGAGGGACGAAATCTGGTTCATGAAGAATACTTTGCTCAGCTTCCAGAACAGACTGTCTCAGAAGGTAGTACATTTCTCATCCATTAGGGTTTTAGGAGAAAATGCAAGGACTGCTTCCAGGGCTTTCTGCAGTACAGTACCACAGGGCCGGCAGAGAGAATTGGTCAGTGACTTGGGACAGTCACTCACTAGCTTGGATCTCTTTTTGCTGCTGAGTACAATAAAGTAAGGCTGAATTTGGTAACTTGGTTAAAACAAAGAGAAAAAATTAAAAATTTACTATAATTTCATGTAACTTTAAAATATCATTTTTCTCCTCATTTCAGAGCTTTCAAGGAGACTTTGGGCTAACATGACTACCTCAGGACATCTGCAGCCTCCTGAAACCGTACCAAACGTCACTGGTCACGTGTTCTTTTCTGTGCATTTTTAGAGAAAGTTTCAGTATTTCATGCTTTCATTATTTCAAAGGACAGGACAGCCTTATTTTAAATATTTTTTCTTCTGCATAGATTGTGTTCTTTTTTCTAGTTGTTCCCTCTAGCTGCTTGATTCTAGTCACTTGTCTCTGACACTCTTGATATCTTATAGGGTGTGAAACTGTGTGTGTATGTGTCCATGTGTGTGTCACACAGACACACACACGGACACACACACTTTTTCTCTTGAGTAGAACTGAGAATTGAACCCAGAACTTTCTACCATGAGCTACCTCACTAAGCTGGCTAGCTTGGCCTGGAACTTCCTTTGTCCCCAGGCTGGCTTTGAACTTGCAGACTTCCTGCTCCAGCCCCTGAGTAGCTGGGGGTTTCTCTGCTACCACAGCCAGCTCTGACCACTTCTCTGTAACTTGTGCTTCTGTTCCATTCTGTTTCTCCCCTTCTAGTTACACACAATGTCCCACAGTACCCGGAATACACTGCATTTCTCATCTCCTTCCCTTGGGTAGTTCCTGAGGGCAGCCCTTTCAGAACTTGTCCCACAGGCCTGGGCTCTAATAACCTAACTTTCAGTCTTTTAATTTTTTTAAAGATTTATTTATTATAATATCTAAGTACACTGTAGCTGACTTCAGATGCACCAGAAGAGGGCGTCAGATCTCATTACGGATGGTTGTGAGCCACCATGTGGTTGCTGGGATTTGAAGTCAGGGCCTTCGAAAGAGCAATCAGTGCTCTTAACCACTCAGCCATCTCTCCAGCCCCTTTTAATTTTTTTAAAGATTCATTTTTCAATCTCTATTTTACTGCTAAACCTACCCAGAGGCTTGATTTCTATTTTCAAAATTGTCATTGTTGTTGGTGCACACCTTTAATAACAGCACTGGGGAGGGAGAGGCAGGCGGCGTTTGAGGCCAGCCTGGTCTACAGAGCGAAGACAGCCAGGGCTACACAGAGAAACACAATCTCAAACAACAATAACAGAAACTGTCCCCTCCGGTGCTCCTCCCTTCTGTATTTTTCCTTTATAGTTTTCTGTTTCTGTGGACACCTCCTAGCCCGCTGTTCCCTGTCCGTGAAGGACTGCTTCTAGGACTTCCTGCCCCAGCCAAGCTGTGGGGGCTCAGGCTTCCTTTATGAAGCAGCAGATCCTCTGCATCGAACCTATGTGCATCTCCAGGTACACTGCATTTAAATCATTGCTTATTACGTATAGTACCCAAGGCAATGTGAGCAGTGTGAAGATGAAGAGGGAGAAAAGGCCATGCTCAATGCATATGCCTCGGACCTGAGTCTCTGAATCAGTCAATATGGAACCTACGCATAAGGAGGACCAATTACATTTATCTTCACTAAAATAGATGCTTTGTTGAGCCTATACCTGCAATCCAGCACTTGGGAAGATGAGGCAGGAGGATTGCTGCAAGCTTGAGAACAGCCTGGGCAAGGGATTCTATTTAAAAAAGAAGGAGGAGGAGGAAGAAGAGGAGGAGGAGGAGGAGGAGGAGGGGGGGGAGGAGGAGGAGGAGGAGGAGAAAAAAGAAACCCAAACTCCCAAGACAAAATCAAACCAAATCCACAAGCCAAAGAAAGAGTGTTCTTTTACATCCTTTATCATAACTGTAGAAGCTATTTCAAAATCCATGTCCACCAATTCCAAGTTAGGTCATCTTCAGGATGTTCTTCAATGCTTTTTCTTGAAAATGGTTCACAATTTCCTGTTTTGTTATTCATCAAATAGTTTTGGGTTACATCCTAGACAATGCGAAATCACTGGCTTCTTACTTTTGTTTAGCAGGCCATTAACTTGGCTAACCTCAAAGTGCAAGCACTGGTGGGGGATGTGGGGCTTCTTCAGGACTGGATTGTAATTCATGAGTCAGTCAGGGATTTGGGCAGAGGCCGTACACAGCATCTGAGGCTCCCTTCCCTAGTTCTCACCTTGATCTGTCTCCCTTCGCTTTCCCAGGCTGTGATCTCCAGAGATCTGTTCTCTGAGATTGAGAGACCAGAAATGTCCAGGAGAATTTCAATGGCCCACCAACTACAGACAGGGGCTTGTACCCCGGCTAAAACCTCTCAAATCAGACCCTCACCATGTCTCATTCAAAGTTTTACTTTCTAGTAACTGCCCACTTCTGGCTATTCTCTGATGCCTTTTACTTTCATTCATAATTTCTACTGTTTAATCTGCAGTTGGTTGATCTGACAAGAGCCATTTATAACACCACCAGCAGAGTTGCCAAGAGGAGATGATATGCACAAATATAGAGTCACATAGATAGTATTACATGCAAATAACAAAGTCAGATAGGAGAGATAAAATAGCATCAAAATGTTGCAAGCAGTAACTAACTTAGCAGAACCGAAAACACTGGATTTGAAAGCCAAGCTGAAGGCAATGTGAGCTACCCTCAAGAATCCCCAGGAGTTAGTGGCTCTAGGTACTTTGTGGATATACTCATTTGTGTGTGTGCGTGTGTACATGGTCATGCACGTGTATTCACACGTACAAGCAGCAGCCAGGATCAATGATGACTGTCTTCCTTAGTCGCTCTCCATCTGATTTATTGTTTTTGAGAAAGGGTCTCTCACTGAACCTGGAGCTACTGATCAGGCTAGATTTGCTGGCTACTGACCCAGGGATCTGTCTCTGCCTCTGTCTTCTCTCCACACACTGGCTTACAGACTCATGCCTGCTGCTGTGCCTGGTCTCTTTTGTGTGGATTCTTGGCATTCAAACTCTGGGTCTCATGTTCGCACAAGAAGCCCTGTAGCCACGGACGCCCTCCCTGTCTTCCCAGTACTTCTTGGAATGGCAGCCCAATGGGATTAACAACAGAAGACTGGCTGAAAACAGTCATACAGCTATGTCCTCAGAACTGCGCTCACACCCCTGTCCTGACACATGCACTAGCGTTTTCTTCCTTGGAGCAGCAAACATAAGGCACAGCTGGAGACAAAGGTCCTACAGTGGCACCGAGACCATTGAGAGACTTGCACATCACCTGCGCAGATCACTCCAGCTTTCTCTCCCACTCTACTTCCATCACACAAGCAATCTTATGAGGATCCCTGTCAACCTAAGAGCAAAGGCCTACCTAGGAAGACACCAGCTGTTCTCTAACTGAAGAGCTGGCTAAACCACCCTGTAGTGAGCCCCACAAGTGAGCGAGAACCCCATCTTAATTATTATCTCATTCTCCCTTGCTCTCGGCTCATTTCTCAAAGCTCTGTATTATCTTCTAGACACACGCCAAGCCAAGAACGTTTGTAGGAATAAACAGTCTTTCATCAGACACAGGCAGGCCACCCTTCTCTTGGCAGGCTATTCCTTTCAGGTTGAGTTTTTAGTGTTTAGTCCTGGTAAGAAAGGCCCTGGCTCAGTCATTTTCCATGACTAAGCTTCCTGACTCCCTGTTACATGCTACATACTACGTCAGGTTCATGGATAACTCAGTTCAGGCCCTTAAAGAAGTTACTAGTTTAGCAAGAGGCACATACAAAACAACAGTAGAACTATAAGAATATTAACCTATTTGATTGACTGATGTGTTTTCAACAAGGTCAGGGAGAGAGGTAGGTCTACACTGCTTTTCCATCTACAGAGACAGGTTCCTCTGTGTAGCCCTGGATGTCCTGGAGCTTGCTTTGTCTCCCAAGTGCTGGGCTTAGAGGTGTGCACCATGCCACCTGGCTCTGGTTCTCAGCTCTAAGCCAGGAACAGACGTGAACAGATGTGCAGGGCTGCTTGCTGCCTCTCCCTATAAAAAGGCACGTAGTCTGCAGGAGAATATCTGAGGGGGAGTCTACCTAGCACACATTGAAGAATCTCTTACAAAAAAACCAAACCAAACCAACAAACAAAACAGCAAGTGTACAACCATAGTGGCACTGCCATGGTGTGACCAATGTCACAACTGGGTCATACAAATGTTAAGTTCTATTTCGGCTTGGAGGATAGTCCTAGATGGAAACGTGCCTACTGTAGTAGCCACCATATCTACCCAACTCTGAAATGGGAAAACAGGAAGATTACCCCTGCCACTCTTTATGAGTGCTGTCAGGATCAAATCAAATAATACACAGGAAAATCTTTAGAGAAACTATCCCGGGCCTCCTGGCAAGCTGTTTCATTCTCCTGAGCGTTAAGGAGTTCATCTGTAATGTGGGGGGAATTCCACCAATTACAGGGGCCACAGGACCAAAGGGCCATGCTTGACACTCAGGCTTCACATCTATTATCTATGACAGAACCTTCGTTGCTTACATTGGTTTCTGCAATACCAACTGGTCAGTAAGAATCAATGCGCTTTCACAGAGGACATGAAGCAGGCAGGGTTCTGATAAGTCACAATCCCTGAGGAGAAGAAGCAAAATCAGACTTTTTTGAAAAGCACATTACTGAGTGAGCACATCAGCCTTAGCAACCCTGTCAGCTGAAACCTGCCCAGGAAGCTCACAGAGGAATTCGCCAAGCCTCTGTTTGACTTTCTCACTGGTATTCCTGTGTACCAGGCACAGCCACAAGCATACGTGCCAGGGTGTGTGTGAGAGAGTGTGTGCACACGGAGAACCCTTAGGACTCTCTGAGGAAAGTAAATCTCTCACACGTGACAATGCAGGAACTGCAGAGGCAGCACATCCCTGAGCGAAGCTGACGCCGAGGGATCCGCAAGGCAATAATTTATGTTAGGGCCTCGAGAAATGTTAGGCCCAAGGAAAGGAACCAAAACAAGTCAGATTACATCAATGAGAAGGGCTGAGAAACCGGGCCGCCCCTCTGGGACACAGGTTCTTGCTATAAACAGCGATGCCGAGGACTCAGAGGACAGAGCACGCAGCGTGACAATGAAAACAAAGCCTTTCCCATCACGCTGCAGAGCCACAGCCTGGGGATCCGTGAGACCTCGCCTGGTGCCATATTCCAAGCCTTGTGGGTTTCTGCTTTCCTTTTTTCTTTCCTGGGGGGTGGGGGGATGGGTAAGTTCAGATCATTTCTAAACTAGCAATTTGTCTGTCTAGATTTTGTTAAGCCTGTTATGCTTATGATAAAATATGATCTTTCATATTTAAATCACTTCTGACCTTGGAAAAATATTGCTTTATATTAACTGGCTCTTGGGACCCTTTAGCTTTATGAAACATGCACTTTAGTTTTTAAGAGTATGAAAGCAAAACTGGATATTCCTGGTCTACTACATCATGTTAACAAGCTAGCATAGATCTGGGAACACACAGAAAAAACACTGCAAATCTCCACTGAATCAATTTCAAACAGGAAAGGATGCTGACAATTAAAAACAAAATATAGCCAGTACCTCAAATCCCTGTACAAGGGAAGGGGCCCTGAGCAGCCTCCTGGATTCACGGCTCCCTGCCCAAGGCCATTCCAGGGAAGAAAGTCACAGAAGTGAAGAACCATGGGAAATTCCAGCATCCACTGTAGAGAGGGGCACTGTTATGGATTGATATCCAGTATTTCTGGAATATGTAGTGAAAAGAACTAAAAAAAATGTAGGCTTGTGGATCTAAGGAGGGCACTCACGGTTCAAAATGTCTTAGACAGTAGCAGTAACGGGCCACAATCTTCAGCATACATCCATAAGCAGGCGCCATGTTTCTTTTGTATTACTTAAGCCAGGCTACACTCTTGGAGTCTGCTGCAATGCCTGTGCAGAGTGGATGTGGCTAGGCAGAACGGAAGGGTGCACGGTCATCACCAGGCACACGTCTCTGGCGTGCAGCAAGAGCTCCAGAGATGCTGATGAATGGACCACCAAAAGAACGGACCCGGAAATGGACTTGAAAACTGTGACAGAATGCTGACTTTGAGATAGGATCACAGGCCCTGGTGCTGAAGGATGACAAGGATACCAGTGTCCTTACCAGTAACATGACTGTCCCATGCACTGAATGGAGGCCTTCAACATGCAGGCAGGCAGAACACCAGTCAGGAACCCCACAAGCTGGTTTGTAACTTTACAATCCAGCTCTGCTTGTGTGTAACAACCTAGACTGGAGCACCAACCGCTCTTAGAGAGCACTCGCAGCAAACAAGGAACTCATGATGAAGTACCAACAAACATATTGCTTCCTTCACCGAAAATGCCCTCTATAAGTGAAAAAAAGCAGCTCCCGAGCAGAGCACTGTTTACTGATAGGGCCGATTTACATGTGGAGTAAGTTTCTTATCCAGCTGCAGATGGCACGCTGCCCTTCAGATCACACTGGCCGCCTCAGAACCACTCCTGCTTCAATGGTGTAAGAAAGACTCACCCGAAAAATCCAGACTGACCAAGGGAATACTGATGTCCCTCATCTTGGTGATGTCCAGGGCAACAATAACAAAGAGAGAGCAGCGTTGGGGGATAATGTCGACATTTCCACTCCCAATGCTGGTGATGTCTAATGCTCAAGTATTCCCCTACTTTTTTTTACCACTAACAAGGAACTGGGTTTGGCCTTGTTCAGACAAAAAAAAAAAAAAAAAAAAAAGCTATCTAAAACTAACCACGGGCTAGCACAGACTGGTCATTTATTATGGCCATGTTCTAGTGATTTACACATTTATTTACTTCATTTAATATCTTACTGGTCTACATCCTACTTTGTATTTAAGATAACCCCGCTGGCTGTGTTACCATTCTGAACTGAGGTTCAGAGGGCTTTTGCAGTGCTTTAACGGTCACCATGAGCATGGAAGCTGTGGTGTGCATCCCTCACACCTCCGATTACACAGTGTGCAACTGGCTGATGGTCCAGCTAAAGCTCTGGATCCGTCCAGTGGTCCAGCACCTCAGCCAATGACGGTTTGGCAGAGATGCTAAATAAGGCCTGTGGTACATGGACGTCCTCCAGTGGGCAGCTGAGCTTGAGGACTTCCTGTGAGGTAGGATGGGTCTTTCTCAGGGCTGATGAAAGCCCCAATTCTTCCTGGCTTGCCCTCTACCTTCCTTCTATAGACATCCTATATGCATTAGGCTTTCCCCACCCTTCCCACTCTCCTCTAACAAACTGTTTTAATATGTACTCCACTCCTGGAATCTGTTCCGACCCAACCGTCAGTGAGAGTGAATGCCAGTATTGACCTGTGTAATGACCTAGGAAGAGAACTCCAAATGGAGAATTTCCCTAGAGTGAGTCTGGGAAGCACTTCACAGTAGGGAGGCCTGATACAAAGGGCAAATTCAAAAGGCTCTCCAGCCCAGTTCTCCTGCACCTGGGATAACACACAGGGACAAGGAGTCAAAGCTTGAGGTAATGTGTAATGTGCTGGGAGGGAGAGAAGGGCACGAGCTAGCAGGTTTGCAGAGCTGTGGCTTCCTGGTACAATGAGCTGCATGCATAGCTCTGAAAAGCAATAAACGCAAAGCCAAAGGTGAACTAGACAGGTAGCCAGGTGTGCGTGGCACAGAGCGTGGTCCTTGATGGATCCCTCAAATGAGTCACCACTGAGCTGATAATAAAAACCCAAAGACATTGCCTGAGCAGATACGGTGGTAGAGCTGATGCACGAGGGAGAATGTAATCGTCTATGTATCCCCGGAGCTGGAATTACAGGCATTTGTGAGCCTCACTGATGTGGGTGCCAGGAACCAAACTCAAGCCCTCTGCAAGAGCAGGGAGCATTTGTAACTACTAACTTCCTAGCCGCTAGGTTGTCTTTCTTCTCGTTTTCCTTTTTAAAAGATAATTTATTACTTTTTATTTTATGTATCTAAGTGTTTGCCTGCATGGGTGTCTATGTAGCACATATGTACACAGTGTTCACAGAGGCCAGAAGCGGCTGTTGGATCCCTTGGAACTGGACTTACAGATAGCTCTGAGCTGTCATGTTGGTGCTGGGAACTGAAACTGAGTCCTCTGCAAGAACAAGTGTTCTAACCACTGAGCCATCTCTGCAACCTCTGCACTATTTTTCGTAAGAAGAAACTTTTGTATCTGCCAATACCCAGAACTAGACTAGTACATTCAACGAGTACTTTCTGGCTTCCGTGTCCAAGTACACGAACCTTTGAATATATTCTATGTTTTGGTTTAAAATCAGAAAAGCAAGATATAAAGTATAGGGAAACTAGGACAATACATTTTGTTTGGAAAATGATTACACAAAAGATATGAATTAACTTTTAAAATAAACAAAATGAGGTATATCATAATGGCTGTGCTTTAGGACGGGGTAAAGAATAAAACGACAACATAATACGATGTCCCTGCTTCTCGCGGCTACATCTCACTAAATATCTTAGACCGTGACTAAAAGCCCTACATCCTCTTAGCCTCTTACACTTGGTTATTAATGCCGCCTTTATGGAAATAAATAACAAAGCTCCGATGGACGACAGAAAGTGCATTAGTGTGCGTGTTATCTCTCCTGGTATGAATGTAATGGGTATCTTAATAAGGAGATATAAACTAACGTCACTGATTAGAGCATGCATCCACTCACAGCACCTCACATCCTCCAGCGGGGCCTGACGGCCTTGTCTGGGTGGAATTACTATAAAGCAGATGATGAATTAGGACAAGGGGCAGAGGGACACATAAATGTGCCTCAGAGATGAAGCAATTACATTCCAGGACATCACAAGCTCCAAGTCCACACACAAGACAGAGCAGTGACCTAAGGCTGTCCTGCCAATGTGGAATGCCCACTGCTCAGCACTGGCTGGGGCTAAGCTATTCTGATTGCTGGGCCACGGGTTTCGGAATAATCTGAAAGTAACATTTACATGTTTTAGTCTCTTTTAATCTCCAAAATACCATGAAGTGATGTTTATCAGAGTTAAGACACAGGCACATTCCAGTTGGATGACTTCATTCTCAGGGGACCTTGTCATTATGAGAGCATATTAAAAGAAAGCAAGACTTCACAAGCCTTCCAGAAGAATTCTAAGTGACATTACAAATGAAATAAAAAAAAAATTGTTTGGCTTAGCTATACAAAGTAATTTCCTTCTTGTGGTTAGCTTGGCGGTCAGAGTTCAGCCATCTTTGGATAGAGTGACCACCGCAATTAGTGTGTGACTGGCATAGAGGCAGGCTCTCTCACTCTCCTCTAATTAGCTTTGATTTCAGTGCTGAGCACAGAGGATTGACCTGTGAGCAGCAAATGCCCACAAATTCATTTACCACTAGGGTTTTGGAAAATCCCACACATTTGTAGGAATGCTGGAAAGACATCTGTCTAAAACCCAGTCAGCTCGTCTGTGGACAGCTTGCTTTATCACATATTCTTAAGATGTTCACAGATGCTGTTTTCAGCGTATACCTCTATAATATAGAACATCAGAAACACTCCACATAGATTTGCTTCAGTCATTGTTTAAAAATTTCTTTTCTACCCAAAATTAGCCCAAGCTTGCTTCCACACTAATGACACAGAAATACTATATGGTGATTAGGTATATAGAATATACATATAAAAGCCTACTCTGCCTACATATGAGCTATTGCTGCTCTACTTCAAAGTTCTTTTTCTTCTGGGGTACATGACAATAAAACGATGCCTTTCATCATAGCCAATGGCATCTTTAGACCAGACCAGTACTCAGCCGAGGGTGCTACGTATACCCTTTCACTGCTGTTACACAGACGAGCACATGACATACGATGTACAGTTTAAAGGATCAGAATGATAAGGCAAACACTGTGCAGACACGACTCAGGCTACAGAGAGAAGAAGCTGGGTCCCACAGGATCCCCAGGAGCCCCCTTTGTGCTAATTCTTTCCCTTCCTCACTGGTAATCCAGCCTCAGCTTGATGTATAGTTCATTCCTAACAGCACTGCTGACCCTTGTCTGGTGTGAATTGCACACTTGCAGCGATCTCTTTCCGCCATCCCATGTGCTGTGCATCTTGGCATTCAATGTCCTAGTCACTGCCATGGCTCTGTGGTGGCACAGTATTCCATATGTAAACACCCATGATTAGCAATGGACACATTGCTAATGGATTGCAGCCTGTCTTTAGTCTTTGGCTAATATGAATACTGTTGCTATAAACACTCTCATATACAGATGTTCAACTTCCCTGGACAGAGCCAAATTATTATTATTATCCTGTTTGAGACAGGATTTCGTGTATCCCAGGTTGGACTCAAACTTGCTCTGTTAGCTAAGGAGAAACCTGAACTTGTGATTCTCCTGCCTCCACCTCAAATGCTGGGATTACAGACTTGCTAGAACACGCCAGACTTACTCTGTGCTAGCAATGACATCAGCCACCTGGATTATTTTTCTAAATGATCCTTTTCCTATACCATCATGGAGAGATGTCTTGGCAGTTAAGAACAATGGCTGTTTACCCCAACAACGTAGGTTCAATTCCCAGCATCTATATGGCCACTCACAAATGTCTTTTACTCGAATTCTCTAGGGCTTCTGACACCTTCTTCTGGCATTCATGAACAGTGTATGCTTGTGGTATACAGGTATACATGCAGGCAACATATTCATATACATTTAAAAATTTAAAGAATAACCTATTTTTATTTTGTGTCTGTACGTGGGTGCGTGTGCTCCTGTGTGTGCATATGCGTGTGTTTAAAATCATGTATGTGCTCCCAAACCAGGGAGGAGGTATAGCAGAACAGTGCTGTCAGAGGAAATGAAGAGTATTTATCTCAGTCCTCTTGTTGGGCACAATCCTGGGCTTAGAGGCACTGAGACTCATCGGTGTCACCATGAGGAAGAGACACATAGCATGGGCAGGTCAGTTAGAGTTAACTGTGAGATGAGAGCACATCTGGAGCTGGAGACCCTAGGCTGTCTTGCAAGGCACCCTGGGAACGTGACAGGACTGTCCCTGTAAAACTGAGCACAATGGGATAAAGATAGAGAACTGGAGAGAAGTTTGAAAAACCAAACGTCAAAACCACTCCACGGCACAACGGAGGCTATGAGCCCTGTCACATAAAAACATGGGACTCGAGGCCCGGAGAGAATTTCCTTAAATGAGGTCCAGTCAGTCACAACACTGACCAGGAATAAACACAGGTCCCCTTACATTTGTGTTCCTAGCCACAGACTGCTCCAAGTCAAGCCAGCCCAGGGTACAGTGCTATACTGCAGAAGGCAGGAAAAATACATTTATCTTTTACGTTGCTATGAACTAATGAATCCTAGAGAGTAAGGGAAAGCTCTTTGAAGTGGGTGGTCTTCTGCATGTCTTGGCATGCCTGTCCCCTGATGCTGGAAGCCACACAGTGGTGAGCCCTGCAGAAGGAACCCTGTGCTCCAGTTCCCTGTCACTACCATTTTAGAATGTCAAAAAAAAAAAAAAAAAAAAAAAAAAGTCAGTGGGCCTCAGTTTTCAGTCAAAGAAATTAAAGCTAATTTTACAAATGCGGTTATTCAGGGTGTGCTCAAGCCCAGTTATTTCTGACGTTTACGTGGAGTGTGACATAAAGCTTAGTCTGCCGTGTTGATCCCGTCAGAGCCCATTTCTGTTTCTGCCCATGTTTTCATCTACATAGGTAGAATGAGGCATTTTGTAGCTTTTGCTTTAGTGTATGCCATCATTCATTATGTAGCCCAGGCTAGCCTCAAGTTCATAACTCTCTTGCCTCAGCCTCCTTCACATTAAATTTTAGGTTCAGTCCTAAACAGCCTGACTTAATTTCTCACAAGTTAAAAATATTATAGTTTATTAATAGTGAACAGAAAACGTACTGCTAAAAATTTTTAAGGAGACTCCTAGAGACATCTCTAGGAAGTGTGAGTGGAGTGACTTCAGCCTTCTGTTGGAGGTGGCTGACATGCTGCAGGCAACTAGGATGCTGAACTGAGCTGCAGGAGAGGAAGAGGGTAAACACAGGCTGGCGTAAGTCAAAGCTTCAGCAGATCCCACATGTAAGTTACTAGTTACATGTAAGTTACTAGTTACATGTAAGTTACAAGGCATAGGGATTAACTCAGCACAACAGTTTTGGGGACTCTGAATAGCCTTGCTATCATCTTTTAAAAAAGTATTATTCATTATTTTCTTTCTTCTTCCTCCTCCTCCTCTTCTTCCTCCTAAGACAAGAACTTATAACCCAGGCTGGCCTTGAACTTAGAAAGATCATCCTGTCTTAGATTCCCAAGTGTTGGCATTACAGGTGTGAGCTACTATGCCTAGCCTAGATATTTATTCTAGCACATATGCAAATATTTCTGTGGGAGAATAAAGTAATATTTGAAATGACCTAAATGTCTACCAATAAAGAAACTGTTAAGTGAATAATGTTACATGCATACCGCAGGACAACCTTTGCATAGCTCTACTTATCAACAGAAACTGCATTCACAATATACATAAATGGGGAAAAAAAGCAGAAAGGACAACTGCTGCACATTCTGAAACTATTTATTTTAATTGTATCTCTTTTAGCTGTGTACTCTGAGCATCCAGGGTGCGGAGCCAGGAAGCCCCGGAGCTGGAGGCCAGTCTGATCTATACAGATATGAGCCAAGTCTCCATTTTTAAAAGGTAGGCACTCTGGATCAGACGCCGAGGCCGAGTGCCAGAGGCCCGGCAGTTACCAACGTTAAGCTGTTACTCTGTGAGTTGCAGGCTACACATGTGCACAGCACTGCTTGGAAGGCTTTCCCACTTTTCCTACCTTAAGTGGAGTCTGGCAACAGAGCCCAGGCTTGCCCTGACATCTCTGTTCTCCTGTCTCACCTTTCTGGGGGCTGGGATGGTAAGAGTGGACTACTAAGTGCTTAACCATTCAGCTATGCGGCCTCTGAATTAGTTAACTTTAATCTAAATTTTTTGGCTGTTTACTTGCTAAATTTACATTAATAAGGATACTAATTTTATTATCATTGGAAACTCAAGGCTATAAAATTTAAAATGTTCTTCTTTAATGAGTACCAGAATTCAGATATATCATTTTTTTTTTGCAGTTTATTTCTTCAAATAGCTTATGTGAAAGCTATGCTGGTCAGTTTGATGCCAACTAAAATCAGACCAAATTCATTTTTCATATGGTTCATAATTCATTTCATAAGGTTCAATCAATCACAAAGAATACAGTTAGGATTCCTATCTCTGAACCAAGCACTAGCCTCTCAGTTGAGATGCATTCTTTGCATAGCTGCAGACCGCCCCCCCGCCCCTCCCTGCCCCCCCCATCCACCCCCCAGCGGATGTCACTCACTGCTGCTAGTGCTTAGAAAAGCCAACTTCATAGAGTAAGGCTAGTGTGAGAGGGTAGAGAAAGAGATGTTACAGATGCTAAGCCGAGCAGGATGCTAGAACCTTAGCTCCTAACCACGGGAAAACAGGAAAGGTCTCTGCCTCTGAGTGTTGGCCTCGAAGGTGTACACCTCTAGCACCTGGCTTTGTAATATGTCTGTGGCAGTCAGCTAGGAAGAAAAGTAGCAAGCATAGTCGTTGGTCTCAATGCAGGATGGGCAGGCTCTCCATGGCTCTGCTCACCTAATAGCTCTGTGATTGAGCGCAAAGAGCTCTGTCCGCAGAGGTCCAGCTTATCCAGTGGTCAAGTGAGCAGAACACCACCAACACTTATAGAGCTTTTGTAGTCAACCAAACAATAGTTATTATGAAAACAAACTGAATGATTACTTACTAATAATTTATCTTACAGGGGACTTTTATCTACAGTATACCGAGTTCTCTTCCAATTCAATAAAACAACCCAAATTAAAAACAAGCAAAGGTCTGCACAGGCACATCTCCAGAGAAGAAATACAGACAATGGGTATGCTTCTGAAACGATGCTGGACACCTTAGCCAGCAGAAAAACTCAAACCAAATCACAGTGTGATCGTCACCCCACAGCTAGTGGGAAGGCTGTACTCAAAAAGACTGGTCTCCAGGGTGAATTCCAGCCAAGGCTACACAGACAGACCCTGGCTTGAAAATCCAAAAAGGACAGAAAATCACAAGTGTTGGCAGACACGCAGAGAAATTAGAAACCTGGTACAGTGGTGGCAGGAATATAAATGGTATAGACATCAAAAATGTCTGACGATTATTCAAAACATTCAACATAGGGAGACATAACTCAGTAGTTGGGTGCTTACTTAGCATGTATTAGGATCTGGGCTTGATCTTGAATACAGGATAAAAAAAATCAAAGAAAAAGAAGAAAAGAAAGAAAGGGAAAGGAAAGGAAAAGAAAAGATCAAACACAATTATATGGTTCAGCAATTCTGCTAGATATATTCTTGAGGATAATGAAAGTACGTGTCATTTAAACTTATATAAGATGTTCACAGAAACAATACTATAATAAACGTGTGTGTGTGTGTGTGTGTGTGTGTGTGTGTGTGTGTGTGTGTGATCTCAGTGTTTGGGAAAGGCAGAGCTAGAAGATCCTTGGGGCTTGCTGACCAGCCAGTGTAAAGAAACAGTGAGCTGTTCCGGGACCAGTGAGAGACCAAGGGGGAGAGCAATGGAGAACACCCAGCACCGACTCCGGCCTCCACGTGCATATGAACGGTTGGCTACATCAACACACAAAGCTACTGCATATATAGTTTAAGTGGGTGAGTTATAAGGCATGTCAATTACATCTTAGCAAAGTCTTTTTAAGAATTTTAAATATGAACTTTCACTACATTGTTGCCAAATTTTTGTTGGCAGCATGGGGGACATTTTTGACTCTGAAAGTCTCCTTGGAACGCTGGGGTTGCAGCTCACAGCGGTGCTCAGCAAGCATGGGTGAGGCCCCGTGTTCAACCCCCAGTACTAGTGAAGAAAATACAGTCTTTGCAACGTGTACCCCTAGGAATTGCAAAACGAAACGCATGCTCTCCCCGTGTCATATATATTGAACTGCATGTTGGGGGAGCATGGACTGTGGGCACCAGGAGAATGACCGGGTCCTGCACATGTCCTCATAGGTCATGACTTGTTTAAAAGGAGACAGTATTTTCACTTTCTGTGACGCCTCAAAATAATATGCAGGGGCAGAGCAGGAAGGAACCCTGGGCTTTAGAACATGTGCTGCTGGAGTGAGCAGTGGCCCTCAGCTTTTAACTGTTGTTTTACTTAAGCCTTGGTACACAAGTAAAAGTCTATGTGGAATTCACAGAATGGCCTACATTTTTTTTTTTTTAAAAGGACTAGTCACCAAGCTAGTGGGGATACTTAATCTGGATTCTTTTTGTCAATGTGACAGGTTTGGGAAGCTATAGAAATTAGCACACAGGCAGTTCTGTATCTGTAATGCTCGGTCTGGAAAGCATGCAGGTGTGCAATGGGCTATAGGGCTGAAATCATACCAAAGTCCTAGCAGCCAACTGCACGTAGGGCATCGCTGCTATTTGTAAAGTGTATCCACAAAGCATCGGGCCCTCAGCCCCTCAGCTTCTGGGGAGGAGAGAAGGGGGTCTGGGTTAAGAGAAGCCAAAAAGATAGCGGTGAGTTCACAGCGCTGTTGACCTTTTCCCTGCACTGGGCTGCATTCTCGGAGCTCGCGCCGGCAGGCCTGGTCTCATACAAATATTGACATCTAGAGGCTGACAGACAGATCTTGTTAGTTGGGGTATGAACTTTTGTAGGAAGTATAGATAGCTACACTGTCTAGGACAGCAATTCAAATATTTCAGTCTCAAAGGTCCTTTATACGCTGAAAATCAGTTAAGATTTCCAATTTATGTGGGTCACATATAAGTTAATATTTGCCATACTGGAAATGAGAATTAAAATGGACTTTATTAATTCATTAAAAGATTAAAGAGGTGCTAGAGATCTGACTCAGGGGTTGACAGCCTTTGCTGCTCATGAGGTCCTGGGTTCAGTTCCCAGCACCCGTATTAGGCAGCTCAGCTCTAAGGGGTCTGAGTTCGTTGCTCATCCAGATCTGAAGACACATGGCATGCTTGTACAAACACATAAAAATAAAATTTAAAGAAACAACAGAAATCTATTACTTGTCAGTAGAAATAAAAGTTAATACTGACAACTAAATTAAAACAAGCATGTTAAAAAAAAAAAAGATGACCCTGTCGCTAAAGCACTGTAGGTGTGGCTGCTGTGTCATGTGTGCCAGTGGGCGGCAGAGAGGAGGGAGATTACATCTGTGCTCAGGGTTTTGACCTGTGAATGTCTGAGTAGTCTAACGTTTCCTGAAGAAAGCGAGCCTGGGCTGACCACAAGTCTGGTGCCAGGGGGCTTAGGTGGGCAGTTAGCAGCAGTTCAGTAGTCTGAAGCTGTACTGGTGCTCGTGGCTCCATCCTGGGACAAGCCGGACACTAGCAGAACCCTGTCTGGGACTGAGGGGCCTGTGAGGGAGTGAGCCTCTGGGAAGGTCTGGAGGACAGTGAGCCTAAGATGACTACCACATGGGGCCTGAACAGGGAACTAGCCTGAGATGACCACTAGTTGGGTGCCACGTGGGCCTGGTGGGGGTAGACCATGCCCGAGAGGACCCCTGCCCGGCTCCACAATGCACGGATGGGGAACAGCGCTCCTGAGACCACCCCAGATACTCAGAGACCCAGGGCACCTCTAAGAGGAGCAAGTAAGTGGCAGAGAAATGGAAGAGAAAGAGAAAAAGAAGTATGTGGGCACACTCAAGAGGCAGCAAGTGACGGGAGTGAACAAGTCCAGTCATCCCTAGCTTCCACTGGAATTCAGAATTAGGCTGGACCTAAGGCCCTGTGATGTGCTGTTCGTTTCCCTCTGTCTGCTTACAATGCTCCTTCCACACGCACCTTCTTCTTTGTCCCTGCCTTACACAACTGTCTGTATCCTTATCCCTGAACAGCTGGATTTCTAATCATCTCCCATGCCTTAGCTCAACAATAACTTCCTCAGAAAGGCTTATTTAGCAACTTTAGCTAACACAGGTACATAGCCCCTCCCCCAGTTATTTTGCATTATCATAATTAATCTTTAGCACTTTACTTACTTTAATCTAAAATGCTTTTATTTACTGTATGCCTTTCCCCATTCAACTAGAAGTCTAATAAAGTGGGAATCCTTATTTCTTAGTAGTACTAGACATTGAGTCCTAGGCATGTTCTCTATCAGCTGAGCTTATCCAAGCCACAGACAACCTCACTTTAAAAATCAGTGCTAATTATACTGTGTTTAGAAATCTTGGATTTTTGTTGTTATTGTTTGATTTTGAGACTTGCCACTAGCTCAAGCTGGCTTACTTTGTAGTTCAAACTAGTCTTGAGCTGACAGCGATCCTCCTGTCTCCGTCTCCCTGGTGTTGGGATTACAGACATGAGCTGCACTGCAGGATTTTTGTGCCTCAGTCTGACAGGCCCATTTCTGCAGTTTTGCCTGCTGCCCGGCTGTGGAGGCTGTCACCTGCTGAGGGGCTGCCTCTGGATGGACAGCTCTGCTGCTGACAAGCACTGTGCCGGACTAATTCACTCTCATGGCTGGCTCAGCACCCGCAGCCCCTCAGACTGCAGTGGCATTCAGAGGGCAAACGGGTTGGCCAGCTCTCTGCTCTTCTCACGACACTTTCGGAGTTCTGCTTGAAGGCCTGTCTTCCTAAGCCTGTGCTTTCAAAGCACGGGCTGGATTGATCCCAAACCCTGAAGTAACAAATATTACTAAGTTCTGTCATTTCCTCCACCAGAAAAGTGATTTTACTACTACTTCTGGTTGTGATGAAAGGTCCTATTGACTATTCAAATCCTCGACCAAGTTACGGCGCGGTACTAAATGACTTCACTCCCTTTCTCTGGCACGTTAACACATGCCAGCACTTTCATCTACCTCCACTAATGTGGCTTGTAAATCACAGAGGCGGGGCTGCTGCAATGGCGTGCCTTATTCACATCTCTAGAGATGGGGTAGAAACGAGACTCACTGAGAAGACAAATTTCTCCTTGACAGCACGCATTAGTACATGCAGATAATCCGTCCAAAGCTGCACACATCTTGTTGCTGTAAGGCCGGCTTATGAACGATAGTTATTAATAATGCTCTTACCAAAGGAACATGGAAGAGCGGTGCTAGTAAGGTCAAAACACAAAGAAACCTTCCCAAAGCTTCTTGGGGTTACAGATTTGCTACAAATTTCTTTTATGTGCTCCAAAGTGGCTTCCTGAACAAGCTTTCAAATCTATGGAAGTGTGTTTTGAAGAAACAGAAAAGGACACCAGAGAGCTAGCTACTTGTTTCCTATGGGCAGAGTAAATAAGCGATCGCCCGCTCCTGCAAAGAATACATAGTTGGGCACATACAACTTCTACGGGCAGGCTACTTCCTATGCAGATGAGAACATCAGCTCAGCACACCGTGGCCTTCGGTTGGTTAAGTCAGGGGCTATTGAGAAGTGCTCTGACACGCCCCATCTGTGAGCCGATGCAGAGCATTGACCCGAGTTTCCCACTACACATAGGCAGCCTGCGCTTGGCCTTGCAGATGGGCTACTCTCAGCATCTCTTTATACCATCTTTTCCATCTCTGTTGGGAACATGACATGTTTATGTGCATGCATTCTTCAGTTTGCAGCTGACAGGCAGTAAGTAGGAGATCCGGGCACCGCAGCAGGGCTAGTTGTCCCTGGAAACTTCCAAATCCAATTCCAATATGCACAGAGCAAGATACAGCCAATGGGACAGGGGAAAAGAACCTCCAAACTCAGACTAGAAAGTAGCTCTAAACAAAGCCATTTTCACTCCTAGTTCAGCTGTGCCCTCCCTGCCCAGGATAGCCCTGACATGCTGGCAAATTCACTCATTCACTTATTTACTTCGTCTTTCTTAATGTGGTCTTCGTCTGGATTTTTTCGGGAAAAGGCCAGTCTTTTCCAGGGATTGACACAACTGTGACCGAGGTGTGTGAGCTGGCCTTGACATTAAAGTCCTGCTTCTTTGACAAAAATACTTATCTGCCAAAAATGGAGGGAGGGATAGCATCAGTTGTGGGAAGAAGGGCACAGGGGGAGGGGAGTCATGGGCAGAGTCTGTGTGTGTGGCGGCTCCCCTCCCTAGCACGGAAGTGAGGCTGCACTGGTGTGGTCCTGAACCTTGTAGCTTCGGTTAGGAAACAAGTGGTTAATTCAGTATGACAAACTAGAAATACGATCCAATTTTAGAAAATGATGACAATTTTTATAAAAACCACACTTCAAAACAAAACAAAGCAAAACAAAAACCAACATTAAACTGAGGTCTGAGGGGAAGAAAGTAAAGATAACCCCATATGGAGGGATAATTCCAGGTCTGACGGACCTTTAGTTTCATATGGAGAAAAGACAACTGAGGCTCGTAAAAGCAACACACCACACACCTACTACTTCCATAAAATCAAAAGGCAGAGGATACATCTGACAATGTCTTTAAACAGCAAATTGTGGCTGCTCCACCATGTGATACTGCGATTGGACGGATCTCCAAAGGAAAGAACAGCACCAAAGCCTTCCCCTGCAGCTGAAAAATCCATGGACTGTCCAAGGCTTGAAGCAGAGCCAACTGCACTAAAGCAATGCTATGGGCTGCTGTCGGGAAAGCACAAAGCCAGGCATCTGCTCTCTTCCTACGGTCCATGGGAAACACTGTCCATATGAGATGCTAACTGATGGGATGCTGAAAGAGCCACAAGCATCCAAGACGGGCTGGGAGGAACAAACGCTTGGCCTTTCCCTTGGGCCCTGGATAATGAGGTGAGGAGACCATTATGGACTTGCCAAAGGCATTAAACTTTTATTCCATAAACAATAATGCAAAATGAGTCCCCAGAAGTGGTCCACGAGAAGAAAGTCATTATCAATCAAGCTGAAGAGCCAAGAGATTTATTCAGACCACACACTCAAGCCCACGCCTACCAGAAAAACTCAGAAAAGGATGGTTAGAGGCAGAGATGGATTCTAAAGCATGTCCACTGCTTCTCCAAGTTCATTTTAATGTCACAGAAGACGACTATGGCCAACAAACTGCACAGCTCATATAAATGGGTAAAGGGTTGGCTGCAGTAACTGATTCTGGAGAAAGAAGGTAACAATCGAGTAAGGGGAACAAAGAGCCACTTACCTGTGCTATGTTCTTGTTCAGAAGGTAGACACCATAGTCAAACTGCAGCTTCTCCCCTCCCTTTGGATACAGTGGAAACCTAAGAAAGGTAAACAAAGATGAGAATTTCTCAATGACAGGGTAAAATGACCTCCGCACTGTTGAAAGAAGCAGACTTTCTTAGACACGGCACAAATATTTCATGATTAGACTTAACCAAAGACTTGGATATGGTTGCTCCAATCTACCAATATCTGCATAAGAGACAACAGCTGTTGTCTTCCCATAGAGAAACTGTATGGACCACACACCAGGACCTACGGCTCCAACGAGTGGAGTTGCTGTTTCCTGAATCTTGCCAGCCTATGGCAAAGATCCTCCAAATTCTTTCTAATGCCTTGGACTTGACACTTCAACTTCTAGAACAAAATGGGGAAGAAAGTTAAGGGGAAAAATTAGACTTAAAAGCAATATATAAGACTGTTGCTCTTAAGATGGCCGGTCAAAATGCCAAATTTGAGCTAAAATTCATCTAAAATCTATCCCTTTGCAAGCTCAGCTATTTGGATATGAAGCCTGCATGAAGATATATTTGTGACACAAAGCTCTCCAGAATAACCTCACCTTGCGACCTGCCTGCCTCACTGATGCAACATGGCCTGAGCTTGGGATTTCTAAAATGAACTGGTATGTTAGGGAATAGACCTCTCTTGCGAGGTCAAGGTCCCTCTCTTCCCTCATGCATAGGAAGAAGTCAGCACACATTTACAGGTGTTGCGTTTTTTTGTTTGTTTTGTTTTGTTTTTCTGGCTGTCAAGATCAAGCATCAGTACAATAACCTGAAACAGATTTCTCTATAGCAAGATCAGTCACCAGCAGGTTGCTCTTAGTGACGGCCATGCTACTTGGAGAGGGGGAGTCTCAGGTGCTCTGAATTTATAATACTCTGAGGGCGAACAGTGTTAGGCACTGTTCTAGATGTTTGTCGGCCATCTGTAAATCATCTTTGGAGACTACCTGTTTATTAGCCCATTTTTCACATTGCTGATAGGAATGTAAAATGCTCTAGCCATGAAGGAACTAAGTATAGAGGGCCGCAAAGAACGAAATACACGCCTACCATTCTGGGTATACACCCCAGAAGTGCCTCCGTATCCATGCCTACTGCAGCACTACCACAGCAGCCACAAGATGCAATTGGACTAGGTGCCAACAGAGGAGCGGATACAGAAAATACCGTGTACACACACAATGGAACGTTAGCCACTCATAAAGAACAACAAAATTATAGCACTTGCAGGAGAATGATTAGGACTGGAAATTACTACATTAAATGAAATATAGAAACAGATACAGAAAGACAAATATCCCATTCCCTTTTCACTGTGAGTCCTAGACATTTTTATGGCTATATCAAAACATCTGTGTGTATATCCATGAAGAATGGCATGAAAGCAGAAAAGAGTCCAAGGGGAGGCAGGAGAGTGTGACAGGGAGTGAGGAGGGTTGACTAAGGGGAGGAAGGAGAGTGTGACAGGAGGAGTGAGGAGGGTTGACCAAGGGGAGGAAGGAGAGTGTGGCAGGAGGAGTGAGGAGGGATGACCAAGGGGAGGAAGGAGAGTGTGACAGGAGTGAGGATCGATGACTAAGGGGAGGAAGGAGAGTGTGACAGGAGGGGTGAGGAGGGATGACCAAGGGGAGGAAGGAAAGTGTGACAGGAGGGGTGAGGAGGGATGACCAAGGGGAGGAAGGAGAGTGTGACAGGAGGAGTGAGGAGGGATGACTAAGGGGAGGAAGGAGAGTGTGACAGGAGTGAGGAGGGATGACCAAGGGGAGGAAGGAGAGTGTGACAGGAGGGGTGAGGAGGGATGACTAAGGGGAGGAAGGAGAGTGTGACAGGAGGAGTGAGGAGGGATGACCAAGGGGAGGAAGGAGAGTGTGACAGGAGGAGTGAGGAGGGATGACTAAGGGGAGGAAGGAGAGTGTGACAGGAGGAGTGAGGAGGGATGACCAAGGGGAGGAAGGAGAGTGTGACAGGAGGGGTGAGGAGGGATGACCAAGGGGAGGAAAGGTAGAGAGAGTGAGTGGATTTGGTCAAAGCTAATGATATATTTGAAAGAAACTGTATTTCTGAAGCTTACCATAATGTCCCATGAATATACACTAATTAAAAGAAAAAATATCAACCACAACCTAGGGTTATAAAACAAATGACATCTAGCTTGGCTCTGTAAAGTAGAACTACTCTCAAGAATAACATAACCACAGTGAAATGAATGGTGTAGAATAATTACTAACCGTTTTGATTGTCACAAATGACTGAAGAAAAAAATGCATTTTAATAAAGAAAGTCCAGAGGGTGTAGAGTTTTCAAGCATAATAAAAAAGGAAGTACAATTTAAAAGCTTTCTATTACATTCTCAAGAGCTATCAGTTTCATAGTATTCAATAGGTAAATCTGATGTGCTGTAAAATTTATAGGCATTGGGGAGGGAGCAAGGTCATGAACTGAAAATTTACTAAAGGAAACCAAACGTCTTAGACACCCATCAAGAACACAGAACTTTGTATTTAACTGGGACAATAAAGCATAAACTATGCTGCGTGGTGTATCGCCAGTAGAGAGGGATAACTACTGCAAACAAAGGTAGGACACACAACGCAACACCGGGGGAGGGTGGTGGTGGTGGTGGTGGTGGTGGTTGTTTCACAGTGCCAGGAACCATTCACACTCATATGGACTGGGGTGCGGGAAACTACATATTTGTAGACATAACAATGAGGCTCTTTGGAGGAATCTGCAGGAGTCCCAAAGCTCTGCCTGCTGCAGGGTTTTCTATAAGCCACCACACATAGACTCTGAACAGTTCTCCCAACCCAGCGTCATCTCCACTTTCAAGTTATAAATTCAGAAACTCCATACACCATAAGAGTAAATTGAGATCAGCCCATGTTGAAAACCAAACCTCTACATTTGTGAAAACTGGATTTCACAACATTTGACTTTATTATGACTGCTCTGGGACTCTGTGGAAAGAGCCACAAGGTATCTGCGTAACATTAAAACAAAACCAGAGAGTGATTAGAGACAAAGGTTGGAACAGGGCAGCGCTAAAACAGACCAGGGACTAGGACAGAGTTCACGTCTCGTTCTCCTTCCACATTCTTAATGGGTCACTTCAAGTTGAACACTTTGTTTATAACTTTCACATTCATCTCCTGTTGCAGAGGCATGCGGGTTTATAGACCTCCTAAGCTAGCTGGAGAGGTGGGACCCACTGCAAAGAGAAAAAAATCCCATGGCCATCAGGACGTGAGATGGGAATCAAAGACAGATAAGAACTCAGCTACTCACATACAGACAGAAAAACATTCTTAAAAGCACAAAAGGACTTATTACTGGAGAGTAGTACAGCCAGTGTGCTGGAACCCCAGCGCTAGGAGGTCTGCAAGTTCAAGATTGGCATGGGCTACAGCAAAGCTTGTCTAAAAAAAAAAAAAAAAAAAAAAAACCCAAAACAAACAAACAAACAAACAAAAAAACCAAAGAAACAAAAAACAGGAAGGAAAGGGTACTACGAAACAAATAAATATGAAACATATTTTCCGTTAATACATTCAATATGAATTATTAACACTGCACACAACTAAATAGCCAATCTTGTTATTTCTCAACTTAAAATACATTTCCAAGTTCTATTAGGATTGCACCTACAGGCTGGAGAGATGGCTCAGAGGTTAAGAGCACTGACTGCTCTTCCAGAGGTCCTGAGTTCAAATCCTAGCAACCACATAATGGCTCACAACCATTTATAATGGGATCCAATGCCCTCTTCTGGTGTGTCTGACAGCTACAGTGTGCTCATATAAATAAAGTAAATAAATCTTTAAAAAAAAAGAAAGAATTACACCTACTGTGCACAGTGAAGATTACAGAAGCAGTAAGCAATGAACACAGTGTGCATGGAAGAGGTCCATCCAAGGCCTGCAGACCGGTGGAGAAGGTGGCCTTTAATACTGGAGCCTTCCTTGGTCTTCTATGCCCGGTCTCATCACGCTGAGCGGTTACATCATCCTAACCAATCTGTCCCACTTCCTTTCTCAGTCACCTCAGTTTGTAATTTTGCACTCACTGGGTGATATTTGGTTAGTCCGTGTCTCTTTTAGTACACAGCTCAGCATACTAATGTCTCCCTTAGTAGTGGCTAGCTCTCAGAATAAACACTGGGTCTTTTGATTGTTTTGTTTTTGGACAAGGCTGAACAACTGATCTAAAACTTACTATGTAGCTCAGGCTTGCCTCAAAATTGAGACAATCCTCCTGGCTTTAGCCTCCTGAGAATTAAGATTATAGGTATGAGCCGTACTGTGCCCAGCTCAGAAACAGGTTTGATTTTGTTCTTCTTTTGCCTTTTCTAATGGACACTCAACAAGTATTTTTTGAATTAAAGAAACAGATCATGTGTGAAAATGATTTGGGGCTCATTATGCAGAGCCATTTCATCGAGGGCAGATTTGTGACAGGGCTCCCAGTGCTAATGTGATCCTGGTGGGATTAGCAGAGAGGCTAAACCTGGGGATGACTAGACTGTGCAACAGTGTCACTATTATTTCAAAGACACTGATGCCTGGGTCACCGTTTAGTTAGTGGGAGAGACATGACCTCATTTCTCGGTCTTCATGGATAAATGCAGTATTCTCCCTTGCTCTGTGTCCTTCAGGGAGGCACACCCAGGATGACTGCTCAGGAGAACATCAGCCAACTGAGGGCAAGGATGGAGGAAACAGGGGTGTTCATCTTGGAGGGAGGTCAGCACTTTTACACACACAGCACTGGATCTGTTCTGCATGGCTTCTGGAAGCAGGGAGTGACAGGTATGCATGCTTGGTCTCACTACAGCTACTCACAATCCTAAAAATCTTGGGTACAGGTGGCCAGTCAGAGGTGGGGACCATGTAAAGGACAGAGGGTGGAATGGTGGCCTGCCAAAAAGTAGGTCCAAATCCTAATTCCCAGAACCTGTGAATGTGACCTTACTTGGAAAAGGGGTCACAAAATATTAAAAGATCTAGGGATGAGATCATCTTTGATTATCCAGGTGGGTCTTAAATCCAGCAGGTGTGCTTATAAGGGGAAGGCAGAGGAGAGGTCATGTGACCTTACCCAGCTACAGCCAGGAAATGTCTAGGAGCTTAGCAACGGGAAAGAAAAGTGTGTGGCCCTACTGTCACCTTGATTTTGGACTTCAGTTGTCCATGAGAGTTGTTTTAAGCCATCAAGTTTGTGGTAATTGACAAAAACCCTAGAAACCACCACGGGAGGAAACCCTGGCTTCCCACCAGCTGTATGAGCTACAACATTCTTCCCAACCCCCACCCTGAGCTGAGGTCCTGTGAACAGCATGTGTGCACCTGAATGCACAATGGTTTCATTTTCCTTTGGAAAACCGGAAAGCATTTCAAAACTACAGTGCTTAAGGGGTATCTGGATAGGCACTGGCTAGGGCTGGAATGTAGACCTATTGAGTGCTGCCATGCAGGGTACCTGAAAAGAAATCTGAGTATTTGGTCTCATGGAGAGCCCTTTGCTCCTGCATAAGTTCATACACACATAAAGCACCAGCCACAGAGCCAGGAGTGAAGGTGTCTCTAAGCCTTGTACTTGGAAGATGAAGCAGGAGGGTCTTGGGTTCCACGAGAACTTAAGCTACTTAGAAAGACCCCTTTTCTTTTTCTTTTTCTTTTTCTTTTTCTTTTTCTTTCTTTCTTTCTTTCTTTCTTTCTTTTTTTTTTTTTTTTTTTGGTTTTTTGAGACAGGGTTTCTCTGTGCAGCCCTGGCTGTCCTGGAACTCACTTTGTAGACCAGGCTGGCCTCAAACTCAGAAATCTGCCTGCCTCTGCCTCCCAAGTGCTGAGATTAAAGTCATGCTCCACCATGCCAGGCTGACCCTTTTTCTTAAAAACAAAACAAACAAAACCACAAAGACATAATACATGAAGGGAGATATTTTTTAATTTTCCTTCTTACTAAAAAAAAAATTATAAGCACTTACTTCTCTTTCAACCCCAGCAATTTTTCTTTTTTGTAAACAAAGAACTCTAGACTGGTGACAATTGCTAGGTCTTTTCTCAGACTCACATCCAGGTTAGGTTCTTTGATGGAAGGTAGGGGTTGAGCTACGGCAGGAACGGCTTCAATTCTACTGTATGTGTAAGGATCACGTCTGTCCACTGTGTTTGTAGAAAGCATGACAACATTAATATGTTCTGAGGACATATTTTTCCTTTAATTCATGTGGAACTAGGTTGTCTTCTTTCTGCCTAGATTAGATTTTCATCACGACTGTTCTCCTGGGCTTAGAGTGAGACTGACCCTACTGTAGAGACACTGGGCTGTGGGCTTCTGGGCAAGCCTACAAGGGCAGCAGTTCTTAACCTGTGGGCTTCCTCCTTTAGGGCTCAAAGGCTCTTTCATAGGTGTTGCCGTAGACCATCAGAAAACACAGATATTTACATTACGATTCATAATAGTAACAAAATTTCAGTTATGAAGTAGCAATGAAAATAATTATATCGTTGGAGTCACCACAATGTGAGGAACTGTTTGAAAGGGTCAAAGCATTTGGAAGGTTGAGAACCACTGCTATAGGGTTCCCTTCATTGTGTGGAGGTAGAAAGCCCTGCCCACGGTGAATGGCACCACTCCCTGGTTACCAGCCTGGACTGTGTAAGTGAAGAAGGAGCTTGGCAGACTAGACAGTCTTTCCTGTTGTAATCCAACTTTTAAGAATGGACTACCTGGAGGAAGCTGGCAGCCCACTGACATGGAGAGTAACTGGCATCTCAGAAAAAAACAAAAGGAAAAAGAAAATTAAAGTAAAATTGGAGAATCAGCCCAAGAATATGAAGCTCACTTTAAAAATAACTTTTTATTTTCTATGTTTGGGTGTTTTGCCTGTATGACTATGTAACAACATGCATGTTTGCTGGACACAGAGCCCAGAAGAAGGTGTTGCAGTCCTTGGGAATGGAGTTACAGATGGTTGTGAGCTGCCACATGGTGCTGAGAATCGCCAAGACACCGCTCCAGCCTCAAAGCTCGCTTTTATAAAGATAGTTTTAATGATTTATTTTTCCAAACAAGTCCTCATAAACCAGGGATCCTAACTTTAGTTTTGTGGTGCTTAGGCTAGGACGCCTGACCCTCTGGTACAAGTCAGCAGTCCCTGGCTGGCTTTGCTAAATCTTAAAGCTACACGGACTCCACACATTCAACAATAGCTACAACAGCTACTATACCACCACTACCAAGCAAAAATGCCCCTGCCACTACCACTACTAATCAAAACATAAAGCAAAGACTAACCAATTACACCGAATCCTCTAGGGGGAAAGGAAAGAGAAACTGCCAGCAGCACACCCCAGGCTTTCCCCAGCACTTAGAGACCAGACATTAAAGCTACATTGATGCACATTAAATTGGAGACCACAGATCCACACTGTGCAGCTCCAGGACACGGACAGGGTAAACACTTGACAATAAGGACAGATTGTTTACTTTTCCAAGATTAACCAGAGGGCTGAGGCTCCAGAGCTCTGCAGCACCTCACTGAGGTGAGGCCAGAAGAGTTCGTGGGGAGGCAGAGGCAGGGGCATGGGTGTCGCCTTTCACTTGGACTGGGAAGGATCTCAGCGCGGGTTTCTACGTCACAAGGTCACATTTATTAACCAGCCCATAACATACTCTTTTAGAAACATTTTAGATCCGTATTTCCACTTCCACTTGTCATTTGTTATTTTAATTTATTGTCACATTTCATTGTTTTACACGTATTTTGTGTGTGTGCATGTACTCATTTGAGTGTGTAGGCATAAAGTTTTTGCAAACTAGCCCACCACCCAGCAGAGGTAGTGGAAGAGAAAAGTTATTAGGATATGGAGGAAGTGGACCTCTTTAGCAATAGTTCTTTGGAGGCAAGCTTGATCTTCTTTCTCAGAGTTCAGTCCCCTAGCAAACACCAAATACAACTCAGCAGCTGCAGACCAGTCTCTAGGCCGGCAGACACCACACACGAACTGGCAACTACAGTCCAATCCTTTTGGCAGGCTGACACCAGGACCAAACCAGCAACTACAGACCAGTCCTTTGGGCAGGCAGACACCAGGCACGAACACTTATGGCCTGAGGCAAGAACGCTAAAGTGGCAAGCTGCCACAGGAACCTTGCAGGAACCTCAGGAGCAGATCCTGGGCGAGTTCCTCTCAATGGCAACATTACCACAAGCTGAGCTCAACAGCACTATGTAAGGTGAATCAATACATGCGTATTGTTAGCAAAGAATAGCGAGGCGGAGCAAACCAAACTAATGTTCAATGCTTGTCTCCCACTGTCTGTGGGATCCTATTTATATTTCTTCAACCTGGGTCCTTTCACATGTTTGCTATATCAAAACATTCTTTCACCTGTGTCTGTTTCAAGAAAACATTCTTTCATGTGTTTGCTTCAGCAAGACATCCTTTCACCTATGTGCCTCAGCAAAACATCATTTGACATAACTAACTTTCCAAAGAAACGAGAAGTTTCCACTGCATGAGTGTGTGTGTGTGCGCGCACTTGTTCACTCGCTGTGTATGTATGTATGTAATCACTGTATGTGCTCATGTGAGTGTGTGTGTACGTACTCACTTGTGTGCATACATATTTGCGCCACAGCCCAAATGTAAGGGCATAGGATGACTCAGTGCAGTTAGCTCTCCCTTTCACCTGTGTGTGTGCTCTGGGGAACGGACCCAGTGGGCGGACCTGGTGGAAGGCACCTTGACCCACTGAGCATCTTTCTGACCCTCCATTCCTTCTTGGTTTGCATTTTCATTCGAAGGACCATTTACTATCCTTCAAACAAACGATAATCTTATTTTAAGCTTGCTAATTAGCTTAAGGTGGCAGAGAAAGTCATATATATCCACACTCTGGGCTGAGTTAACACCATGAAGAGTAGGGGGTTGAACAAAGGGCTCCTCTGACCCTGTTCACTACAGTCAAACCACCCTTTAAAAAAATCAGACCTCATTATAGACCCACTCTTCTTTCTTAGATCCGTGAAAAATTGTGCCATACCCTGACATAACATGTACCCTGCACAGCCCAGCCCTTGGAGCCCAGGACCAGTCTGCTCCCTCGTCCCCAGGATTACACACTTCCTGTCATTCAGCACTGAGCAGGCCCAACCCACTCTGACCTTCCCTCTGTCCCTTCAACATGCCAAACGTGTTTCCTACCTTGGTAGTTTTAAATTCTTATTTCATCTCTCTCAGAGTTTTTTCCTCTATCTCCCCAGAGCAGATATTGTCATATTCTGTCCACTGGCTAAAGTCACATTTAGAGAGGCCTTCCTAAGGCCATGCAACCTAAAACTGGAGCAATGGGCAGATCACAGCAGCCAGGCTTACTCGTCAGCTTTGACGCCACACACAAAAGCACAACTGGATATGATGTGATACAACAGAAAGCATCAATAACGCCAGGAGAGCACACCACGGAAAAAATCTTACCCCAGTCTTACAGGGGGCTCAGGGGAAAATATGTTAAATGATAACAAAAGAATGCAACCTGTAAAATTCAGAATATGTGGGCTCTAATGGGGAAGATGGACTCTTAGTTTCAGCAGAAAAAAATGGCAGGAAGAATAAAGAAGAGAAATTTCAGATGAAAGTAGACTTAAGATGAGGAGTACCTGAAGCCATACACTGTAATTAATACAAACAGCGTGGAGAAAGGCCTGTTATAAAGCTAGATACAGCACACAATGTCACATTCTAAAGATGAATTCTACAACTACAACCAAGCAAATGGGAAACCTTTGCACAGAAAAACTGTATACCGAAATGGGCCCGGCAACCTTCTTCATGGTGGTGAAAAATTGGGAACAGCAGTCACCATTAAGAGCATGTATAAACAGGCCTATTCACACAAAGAATACACCAAAGGATAAGTGGTACCGTTACACACAACAGCCAAATGAAGCGACAAACATACCAACTGAACAGAGCCCTACACAAAAAGGTTCAGGTTGCAGTGTGTGTGAATAATGGCTGCCCGGGGGCCTGGGAAAGACAGTGATTTATGGGAGGCAGAGATGCTTCTGGGGAGATTTAATGTTCTGTATCTGAATAGGAATTGGATTGCACAGATATTTATATCTAAGGACCTCAGACATGGTTCACTTAATATATATGCATATCACAGTATCCAAGTTTTACCCCAAAAGAAACCAAACCAAACCCCAAGTCCCCCCCAAATGTAAAGTCCCTGGCTCCACAGCTAACCATTTACACAAGGTGGGGTACTGAGGGGGAGCACTGTGGAATCAAAATGCATCAGCTGACAGATGAGCAAAGGTTAGGAACAAGGAGACCTAGCAGAGTGCCAACCACAGCTGTGCTGGTGTCCATTTAAACATTCTTTCAGCTTTTCTGTATAGTCAGGCCTTTTCATAAAAAGAATTGTGGGATAAATGTACATGCAGTAACACAGTCTTTAAGCAGAGGCAAGTGACAAGAAAAAAGTTAAGTATGACAGACAATGGGTTCCCAAACTTTAGGTTTCACTCCTGTCAGTAAGAAATTAACAAATGCCCAATAACACTCCTTCATAGGAGAAGAGAAGCAAGCCACTGGACTCCATCTGACATTCTGGCCACGTCCTCCTGCACCTCCCAGTCATCTGCATGTAATTTTAATTTAAGTATGAGATGTGGGGAAGTCATTCATGCTGGGGTGACACTTTCCAGTGGTGCAGCTGCTTTGGGGTCACCTACGCTTCTATAAGTAACCCTCAACCATATTTCTGAAAATGAGCCCACTAAATGTGTCATTTCCCAGAAGGAAACCTCATGTGCATGCCACTGACAGTCATAAGTAGTATATATTCTAGCATCATGGCTCATATGCAAGGACTATTGTTCAAATATAAGATCAATACAAATCAGAGATTTATGGCAACATGGAAATACTTTAAAGACAAGAGATATTAGCAATTAAAGGAAATATAAGGACACTCTTGGATTTGGACTTGGAGAAAGCAAGCATACAAAAGGTCATGGAGCAACTAGAGAAGTATGAACTAGTGGTTACTCGGTAACACTAAGAAACCTGTTTTTTATGTGTGATGATGGCATAACACCGTATTAGAGACTTATCTTTTAGAGAAACATGTTGAAGCATTTATGAATAAAAGTTATAATACCAAAGGTTTATTTAGACATAATTCACTGAGATGAGAGAATATGAATATAGATAAAAAAGATTAATGAGTGTATCTAATTATAGCTGGGCTTAAGGATATGTCATACCATCTTCTCTGCTTTTGTATATGTGCTTAAAGTCTTCCCTAGTAAAAGTTAATTCAACAGAAAACAATGGCCTTCAGTTAGTTCACTTTATCTATCATCTGGTTCTCATTTGAGTCCATCCCCTTCAACCAGAAGGTTTGCTCTGGGAAGATACAGATTTTTATCTATGTTGTGTATTATATTTCTAGTAGTTAGGCTTTTCTATCACTGAGAGATTCAATAAATGTTGTTGAAAAATGAAAGCACTAAAAGCCACTTAGACCATGATTATCACTTGTTAACTGTATATTAGAGCCTTTCTTCCATATTTCATAGTTATATTTGTGATCATGTGCTGGACATTTTTACCTAAATGTCCCATAAACATGTCAAATTCTCCATGTTGGGAACTGAGAGTTATCTT
This sequence comes from Mus musculus, assembly GCF_000001635.26. Lineage (NCBI taxonomy): Eukaryota > Metazoa > Chordata > Mammalia > Rodentia > Muridae > Mus > Mus musculus. Next base: position 98,951,624 of record NC_000073.6, read on the forward strand.
ATCCCAGAGGCATGAGGTGATGGCTTTTCTTCTCTGTCCCTGTGGTGTCCTGTGAACAGTGTTGTTCCCAAACTCTAGGGTGTGAGTGAGTCCATTACTTGACTCCTTCATTCAGAGAATGGAGCTCTCTTACAAAACCCAGCACATACTTGTGCCTTATTCTAATTCCTGTGAAAATGAATGAAATCAGCTTTTTGATAATGTTGATAATGAATGTTTGATAATTCTTCTCCCCATGTCTAATGGTCAGTAAATCTCTCTTCAAAGTCAACAAGTTAAAAACAACAACCAGATGCTCCAAGAGAAAGAGGTTTTTTTTGTTGTTTTTTTTTTTATTATTATTTATTTATTATATGTAAGTACACTGTAGCTGTCTTCAGACACTCCAGAAGAGGGAGTCAGATCTTCTAACGGATGGTTTTGAGCCACCATGTGGTTGCTGGGATTTGAACTCCGGACCTTTGGAAAAGCAATCGGGTGCTCTTACCCACTGAGCCATCTCACTGAGAAAGAGTTATAGGGGAAAGGGAAAGAAAACATGGAGGGCCACTCCCACTGCAGCACATCCTGAGAGGCCTCTGGTTTGAACCTGCGTGGTGGCTGTAGAGTGGTCATCTCTCCTAGGTTGAGGATGAAGTCAACATGAGTTGCTATAGATTTTATATGTGTGATAGGCAGACTCAAAGATGGCTAAGAGGACAATGAAATAGACAGCCAGTGGGTTTATGGGGGTGGCTGGACAGGTCTGCGAGCCGAGGGAACAGGTTCTTCTGTAAGCCACAGGAAACCCCTTCTGCCTCTTCCTCCTCTTCTTCCTCATCCTCTTTTTAAAAAAGATCTATCTATCTATCTATCTATCTATCTATCTATCTATCTATCTATTTAATGTATGTGAGTACACTGTAGCTGTCTTCAGACACACCAGAAGAGGGCATCAGATCTTATCACAGATGGCTGTGAGCCACCATGTGGTTGCTAGGAATTGAACTCAGGATCTCTGGAAGAGTAGTCAATGCTCTTAACCACTGAGCCATCTCTCCAGCCCCAGGGAATTCATTTGTAATGCCTGGGTGTGATGGGGTTGGGTTTTTGGGTTGTTTGTTTTTAGACAGGATCTCATTGTACTCCAGGCTAGACCTGGATTCCCCAAGAGGATGGCCTTGAATTTCTGATCCTGTGGCTTCTACCTCCTGAGTGCTGGGAATACAGGTATGCGCCTAGTTTATGGTTCTAGGAATCTAATCTGACACTCCCTGCATGTTACAAATGAGCTATAGCCCTAAACTGGGGTGTAGATTTTTTAGTTTTTAATTTTTAAATTGTTTTTTTTTTTCATATAAAATATTTGGTGATACTCTTCTTCTTTTCAACTACTCCTAGATCCCCCTCCCTAACCAACAACTTTATATTCTTTTTCCCTCTTAAAACCAAAAGCAGCACAAAACCAAAACAACACAAAAGCTCCCTGCACTGGGATTTTGTCTGGTTTGAACTTGTGCATGCTGTCAGTTCTTGCAAGTTCATTTGTACATCAGCTCTTGAACTTGCATTTCAGCCACAGTATGGTAAAAGGGATTAAGACCTATTTTTGCATGTGTTACAATGTTCCAGGCTAGAAATGATTAGGGGTCCAGGAGTAGAAAGGAAGATATGTTCTGAGTTCTAGATAATTCTAAACTAGGATTTCAGTTCTAGTGGGAAGAACTGAAGGAATTTTGTGATGGGTTGTTATGATGGCAAAGATATAGCTGGGTCAGAGCATACCCCATACTCCCCAGGACTGAGGAAGTGGAAGCAGGAGGACTTGGGGTTCAACACAGCCTGGGTTACATAGCAATATTACAGCACAGGACCCCCTCCCCTTAATAATTATAAAATTATATAATATATAAAAACATACACACATATCTCAAATACATTTAGAAGAGAAATTGAGGGGAAAATAGCAATTCTAGACATTAGGTGGAAACCCAAACCACAGGTATGGGCAGGCATAGAGAGCTTCAGACCCTGAGGATGTCAATCAACGCTTGGAAAATGAAAAAGTTTCAAAAGGCTGGCTCTAAACTATGGGGACAAGCAAGAAGCTCAGGGAAAGTGCGACCTCAAGAAAGAGGCTGTCAACAGTCAACACTGCTCAGAGCCCAAGCAATGAGGAAGTTAACAGCCTGCTAGATTTAGTTCCATGAGCTCACTGCTGGGTAGCTCCGGTAGTGTGGGAAGAGTCTCAGTGCAGTGGGACAGTCTGCTGTGAGCCTGGGAGTGGCTGGAGAGGAGACAATGGAGATGACAAGCTTGACAAGGGAAGGAAGGGGCAGTGAGACACAGAAGGCTGTTCCAAGGTCCTCTGTCATAGGGGAGGCCCAGAAGAGTCTATCTTAGATGATGGTGAACAGCCTCACTAATGAAGGAAGGATGGAAGAGAACCACCTCTGTGGGAACAGTACTCAGTCAATAATTACTGTGTGCTGGTAAGTTTTCCTGTCAACTGTCAACAAGTAAGAGAAACAAGTTGTCAGGAAGCAAGCAGCATTCCTCCATGGTCTCTGCTTCAGCCCAGTGATGCCGTAAGCTAAATAGACACGTTCCCTCCAAGTTCCCTTTGCTTTTACCACAGCATCAGAAAGCAAACTAGGACATACTGTGTGCCATGTATGGTGCCGGTTGGGAGAGACACAGTTGGGCAAACAGACGGAAAGCTCAAGGCCCGACGGAGCCCAGTCACTGCTTGCTTAATCACGCCAGCAAATCTGTAATTCATAAAGCATTCTGGAGGCAAGAAACACGACCTCAGAGAGGAAAGGGGGATTCAGGGACAGTGTGACTAGCTGAGACCCCCAAGAGGCAGGAACTAAAAACAGAGTGCCCAGTCAGGAGAAGCACGCTGTTCTCACGCAATGGAAAGGCAGTCAGCAGAGTCAGGAGAGGGGCTGCGCGGCGGGGACAGGCAGATGAAGGCACAGACATGTCAGTCATAACCCTTGAGACTAGGAGGTCACAGTCTGACCTAAGGACAGCAGAGAGACAAAAAGGACCAGGGGACATCAGCGAGCATCTTCCCCTTTCTACCTCCTTCGAAGGAAGAGAGAAAATCTATAATGAAAGACCATTATGAACCAAAGAGACGAAATCTGGTGTGAGAGGTAACAAGATGTCACCCCAAAATGATAAAGAGGAGATGGAATGGTGAGAAGGCATACAACAGGAGCCCCTCTGCCGATGCTGGCGCTACACTAAAAAGGGAATGAATTTCAGGGAAACTAAGTTCCAGAGGATTCCATGAGGTTAAAAGTACCCTGCTCCCAGAGAACCCTTGGTCAAAGCGGCAGGCTGTGGAAACTGTTAACCAACTCACTATCAGTTTCCTTATAGAGGTGTCCCTTCTGTAACGTGAAAAATAGGCAAAGTTCAGTGAACACAGCATAATTAAAGGATGGAAAACCTGTCTTTTTTAATAGTAAGTTTTGTAAAATAAAATTCCTGCCAAGTAAATCAAAGTCACATTCCACAACATTAACGGCCACCTTGCATCGCCTGGCTCCAGCGGCACCTGTTCCCACAAAAATCTGTAAATGCTAAAAAAATAAAAAAGAAACTGGACAATTAAAGCCTGCAAGGTACATAAACACTCAGCAATGCCAGAAGACATTTCCATCTGGAGCAGAAACCCAGAAGAAAAGCCATTCAGTGTTTTTGGTGTCTAAGAGCCCCTCCGATGTGGTCTGCAGTGCAGCTTTGTTTAAACAGCTCAGCCTCCTAATGCAACTCACTGCGAGCCAATTCCTTACACGGCACTGGTAACACAACGGGGGCTTAACCCCTGTATGAACATTATTTATCCAATACCTACTTTAAGGGGGGAGAGGAGAAAACCAGAGAGGCTGGGGCATAATGAATTAAGGCCCTGGGCTGGGAGGAAACAATCCAATCTTAGCTTCGTTATCTGCTTGGACCTGCACAAGGGCCCTCCGCTCGGAGCCAGCATCCAAACTCCCAAGCTCACAAATCCATGAGAGCCCAGCAACAGACTCTGGGCTCTGCACACCTTCCAGGAGAGTCTGCACTCAGGATCACTACCTTGTCTAGGACAGGCTTTTCTCCCCACCTCCCTCCCTTCTATCTGTAGGTGCCTCAAGGAGACAGCTCATATTTTACTCTTTTTATTGCTCCTGAAATCACAAGGCATTTTTATGTACCTGACACATTTTAGCGTACACTTTATTTGTTCACACAAATGTCTTGTCGCCTCAATCAGTGAGAATATAATCTCTTTAATACATGGCTGGTTAAGCTGAAGTTCTTAGTGGGTGTTAAATACATCCATTTAAACAGATAATAGAATGAACAAAACAGGCAAACACCGACTGATAAAAATGTCTAAGTGACTGCAGCCTTGTGAATTAAAATTCCAAGGGCCAGAAATAGTTTAAGGTTTGGAAATACTTTCATCCTTCATTAATACTCCTCTACACACACATACATGCACACACACCTGCACACACACAGGCACGATGCTGAGAGCACTGCAGGGAGCACATTGAGCACACACTAGCTCTTCAGTCCCCAGAAGCGCCCACATTTGATGGTGGTCCACGTGGGGTCCTGCTCACCTTGCTCCCTGTTACTGCACAAAGCCCAGTGCATTCCTACCCTGCACCTTTCATATTCTAGTGTGCTGTACCCACGGGCTCCTTGACTCTTCTACAGGATTGGAAACTGTGAGCTACAGTCTTCCCAGGACTGTAACCCAGTTTCCTGAGCTCCATGTTGGGACATATTTGTGGACAGGACGGAGAGAGAATGTATGGATGGAGAGAGGGGCAGGCACATCAGGCCACACCTAACTCCCAAACCTCTGCATGTGGCTTTGTGTTTCCCTCTAGTGACAATCTTATTTAGGATTTTCATAACAATTGTGGAGATGTTCACACACACACTGGTCACCAAAGCCACTGATATCTGAGAAACTGGCACTCTAACCGACCTAACTTTCATGACAACATTTTGAGTTTAGGGCTAAATCAAAAAGGCAGCAATTGTCGACACCAATAACAATGGCCTCATTAAAGTTCTAAATACAGCTACTAAAGTCCCAGGAACAATACTCACACATCATTACTTTCCAGACTTACATAAATAAAAGGGAATAAAAGATTTGGAGATAAGTTCACAGAACTCCACTACATTAAGTTTTCAATAACTGTCCATAAATCTGTTAACTACTTAAGCTTTGAAGGCTAATTTTAGGTCATGTATCACAGAGGCTAAATGCCTGCTTTCTGGATGTCAAAGCTCAAGTTTATGCACATAAGTTAGCTGACAATTTTTCCAAGTGCATATGCTGTCTAGGAACCCATACATTCACAATGTATTTGAGAAAGATGTATTTCAATTATGAAATTGAAAAAAATCACTTCAGTTCATCATCTTGCCCAGTTTCGGAGAACAGAAAGGCAATTCAGAGTTTCTCAGTCACAGGAGAAAGTATGGCCTTCAGTGGAGGAAACTCCAAAGATGCTGAGCTGACAGCAACCGGTGTAACATCCAGCCCTGTGTAATCCCTTTTAATTAGCAGCAAGGGTTGGTTCCCCAGTCTGACCAGTCATTTGGACCTGACCTCTGACAGGTCCTTACACGCCATCGAAATCTCATTTTATTTTACAGCCTCATATTTGTTATTGGGCTAATCTTTACCTGTTCTACATCACACAACAGCTCAAATATTTGAATGGCCCGGCAATAAATTCCCATGGTCCCCCTGGGTCAGTCAGATGTTAGCTGTTAAGTAAAGCTAAAAGGATCTCTGCTTCATAAATCTCCTTCAGGGCCCACATTTGCTCTTACAGGAGAGGCTTTCAAGCCCAAACATCTTTATAGCTATGTGCAGTGATTTATTAACTCCGCCTTGTTTTATCCAGAAAGATCAATCACATATGTATCAATAAGCCGGTGTGCTGGGGACGGCCTTTTATTGTACATATAACCACCTGCCTTTAATACAAACTCCAAGCTAAAGCTTTGGTAAGCGATTGCTGGATTTTAACAACCTTCACCTGTTTCTAATTTGGTAGAAAACATATGGTTTAGCTCTGCTAGTTTGTTCTAAGCCAGTCTTTCCTCTTTCGGGCCCAACAATATAAAAGAAAACAAATCCAGGGTGCAAACCCCTACATTCGAACACACACACACACACACACACACACACACACACACACACACACACACACACACACACACACACACACACACACACACACACTCTGCACAACTGCCTTGAGAAGCATTTCTCACAAATAATAGAGGGATGAATTCTCTGGAATATGAAATTATTACATTTCTTTGAAAAACTAGATGTGTCCAACACTACTCTTGAGAATTCTAAAAACTATGTTTAAATTGAATATGACTACTTTATCTCAGTACTTCGAAAAAAGGATAACAGCTATATCTCACTGCCTGTGCGGTCGGCAGAGAGTGGAGTAGTTTACATTGGGCCAGGCATAACTAAGTTTTTCTTCTCCCTTCCCTCATCCCTCTCTAAATTAGACCCAAAGTTTGGAAGGCAGGGAGCCAGGGGAGAGTGCACAACAACCTAACCCAGCATGGTAAAGTCAATAACAAAATTAAGAGTGTCTGGGTGCGAGGGCAGGAGAAAATCCCCAGGAAAAAGTGACTAATAGAAATGTCTAGCAGAGCAGGAGTCAGCCCCGCCTCCCGCAGCTCCCCCAGACTTCTTTCCTGCCCCCCCCCCCCCAGGACTTAATTCTGGCCGCGGCTGGCAGGGCATCTCAGATTCCGGTCCTCCTTGTCTGAGGCCTGCTGCAAGTGTCTGTCCTGACGCCTTTACAGATCCAAGCCTCTCTTGCACTGCGAAGCGCACGCACACCCTGGGGCAGCAGGAATGAGGCTTTGCTTGACACTCGCATGCTACCTCAGCTGCCTGGGGCCCAGTACTGAGTAAATGCTCATCCAACAGTTCCAATTCATCTACCAACAAACGAATGAAATCACACTTTAAACAATTAATGCTTACTTGTACAAAAATGATGCATGTATGTGGCTTTAAGAGTCTGAAGTGTTTTTACAAGCTTGATGGTTAAATCAAAATCCACTTACATGTTTACTAGCTAAAATACAGGAACTCTATCCCCAGTTCCTAGATGCCAGAACCAATTACTCTTAACCCGTTAAGTCCCGCCCTGAGTTGTACTCTCGTTGTGATTAATACCCTTCTTGGCCTGTTTGATTGTGAGGTTTAAAAATGACCTGACAATCCATGGGGAAAAAACGAGACTCTAGCTCTATTATATTTCACCCCTCTTCTTCCCCAACACCCACATGTCCTTTTGCCTTCACTCTTAGGACAGTTACCACCACAGCTTGGCTTACATCAACAAACGATCCTACACTATTACCACTACAAAGAGATCAGAAGAGATTACTTTGATCCAAGACACACAATCTATAATCCGATATATAATCCGTGCAGTCCTTTTTCTTAAAGTTGGCTTTCCTGAGTTCATAGGCAGCTACCTAGGTTTATTGTTTTCTTCTTTCACTGCTAAGTTTGTCTGTGTCTAATTTCTTTCCAGATCTGAAAGTGATGTAACTCTTCTCTTGCTGGGATGAAGGCCTTCCGTGGTTCTTTGGTTCCTTTTTCTCCAAGTCCTCCATTCCCTGGCTCCACTGGTCCAAGGGAGCTGAGGTGTTGTGTCCCTCTATCCTCTGACCCCTCCGGGGGTTCTATCTCTTGATGATGGCTCCCTCTTACCCACCTTATGCCTGTGTGCTAACAGATTCCGCCTTCCAGCAGCTTCCTAGGAGAGGTGAGGAGATAGCTTTCTTCTTTTTAGGTTTGTTAAGGGAGCAAAGGTCTAGCACCTCCTTATAGGACAAGGACAGACCAAAGGACGACTCTACCAAAGTCCAACTTGGGGAGCCAGCGAGTTTTCTGGGCTTACTGACAGCACAGGTGACCCCAGAGTAGCCACACCATTGGAAAGCATCACCCAGCATTGACACCCGTGAGGCCTTGAAAATTAATGAGGGAAAATTATTTCTACAGCCTAGACTTATCTGTTAAAGTAATTATGAACCCACTGCATGGGTAGTGTGCTTGTGTGTGTGTGTGTGTACTTTTCAGACATGTAGGTCTTTGTTGTTGAGCATTGTCCACTGAGCAAGACCACTATCAGAACTGACTCGAAGGTGACCCTCAGGGTCAGGTCTGGGGAGGGTCCTTGCACCCTCATATGACATTCTCACTGCCCTCTCCTGTACCTCACAGCCAGTTCTAGGTAATTTGGTTCTGATTTCACATGGGAAATGCTAGAACGTGGATGTCACGTCTTTTTTTTTTTTAATATTTTTTATTACATATTTTCCTCAATTACATTTCCAATGCTATCCCAAAAGTCCCCCATACCCTCCCCCCCACTTCCCTACCCACCCATTCCCATTTTTTTTGGCCCTGGTGTTCCCCTGTACTGGGGCATATACAGTTTGCGTGTCCAATGGGCCTCTCTTTCCAGTGATGGCCGACTAGGCCATCTTTTGATACATATGCAGATAGAGTCAAGAGCTCCGGGGTACTGGTTAGTTCATAATGTTTTTCCACCTATAGGGTTGCAGATCCCTTGAGCTCCTTGGGTACTTTCTCTAGCTCCTCCATTGGGGGCCCTGTGATCCATCCAATAGCTGACTGTGAGCATCCACTTCTGTGTTTGTTAGGCCCCGGCATAGTCTCACAAGAGACAGCTTAAGACAAGGGCTTCTGTGGGACTAAGCAGCCGAGTGCTGCTCTCCCTCTGCGGTGCTGCTCTCCCTCTGCGGTTTACGTCTCCATCTGTATGCTCTGAGAGCAGCTGTTACTGAGACCATTGAGTACCTCCCTCGGAACTCCCGCTTAGTAGTTCACTGCTCGGCTTGTTTTATTTGTTCTATTTTTCACCAAAATAAATAATGACACATTAAATATCATTACATGCATTTCTCTCTAGAGGATATACTTAGAAATACACTGTGTCTCCTGTTTTATTAGATCCTGCCAAACTGTAGTTACTATTAACTTACAGAACAAGTTCATGATGAGCATCATAATTGATGAACACATATACACGTATGTAAAAATTTAGATCAGAACCCCTGAAGCACAGGGAAATTATAACTTCCTGAGTGGTTATTACTGCTGTTAACTGTCAGCCCTAGGATAGAATACTAGCCTATTCACATGTACTGGGTCAACTTGGCTAGCTGTAAACATTCCAGAATACCAATGTTCAGATGGACCCAGGCTAGTTGACCAAAAGTTAGCTGCAGAAGGTCCAGGGGCTGGAGGGAAAGTAGAGCCATTGCATTCTGAAGGGCATGGTGATTAGACCCGGTAGGAGAGACAGGCTGCCTGGAGATTCTATCTTCTCTCTCTACTCCCATTCTGCATACTGCTCTCTCCGGCTGGCCAAATAGCAGCTCCTGCCCCATTAGCAGATGTGACGGCAGCAGATTTCTGTGGTCTCCACCTATAATTTGGGGATCCACTCAGCAGCTGGACAGATGTACCTCACTTTCCAAATCCTGTCCTGAACTGACCACCTGCACCAGATTTTCATCATGGCTGGTTAGGGGCGTTTCTCTGGTCTTCGGACTCCCCCTTTTGACGTTCTACTCCTCCGGCTCTTCCCACTACTGCACAAGGCTGTTTCTATAACAAACCCTTTATACTACACATTCATATTGATTCTGTCGCTACTAAAATCTGATTAACTTAGTACCTTCTGACTGAGCCTTCATGGCCTTTACTGTTTGTCCTCCCTCTCCCCCCTTTCCTACTTCAGTGCTGACATTTTCTTTTCTTTTTTTGTTTTTTTGAGACAGGGTTTCTCTGTATAGCTCTGGCTGTCCTGGAACTCACTCTGTAGACCAGGCTGGCCTCGAACTCAGAAATCCACCTGCCTCTGCCTCCCAAGTGCTAGGATTAAAGGCGTGCGCCACCACGCCCGGCTCAGTGCTGACATTTTCATTCATTAACTCATACACAGAAAGCAGAGTTCTCTCCTATACATTTCAGATTACATGTAGATGCCCTGCTAGTTTTGAGCACCATATTCCTGATACACTTTGATGTAACTGCTGGCCAGACTTCCTAGGGCTGTACTAATGCATATATCATTATTGTTCTGTTCCTAGCTAGCCTGGAGTTTTCTATGAAGACCAACCTGACCTACAACTTGTGGTAATCCTCCTGCCTCTGCCTCCAGAGTGGTGGGATTACAGGCATGTGCCGCCACACCCAGCCATTTATCTTGCCTGCCGTCGGCTACGGTCTTTCTCTCCGATACCTCTACCTCCGCTTCAGCACTTGTGCTGTGACCTGCAGTTCACTAAACCTCCCTTGCTGCAGCTCTGGCTTTGCTAATCACACACCCCAGCCTCACAGGCCACAGCTGCTCTTGGTTGCTGGCAGGTCACATCGATAATGTATTAGGAAAATAGATGCTCAGCACCCCGCAGTGGACGACTTCAAATTTAAGCAGTTTTAGAGGACGATATTAGAAACGGCATTAACAAATCATAGTGGCTCACAGCACACGAGTGGGTGCGGCTATTTGGCCCGCCCATTAGCTTGCTTGAGTTTTACAGTAATTGCTCCTTTCTAGGGCCGCCTTTTTGAGTCATCCACCCACAGCTCTCCATTTGCTCATAACCTTTGATCTGAGTTTTATGGATGCTATCTCCTCCTTCTGAGAATCCTCCATATCCTTTCGATTATCTTTGTTTCTTTAGTGCATGGATTCTCCGGCTTTGCAGCTCTTGTCCCACAGACCTTGGTCTTGGTTTTCTCTTTGATCTGACCCATTGCATGCTCTCTCTCTCTCTCTCTCTCTCTCTCCCTCTCCCTCTCCCTCTCCCTCTCCCTCTCCCTCTCCCTCTCTCTCTCTCTCTCTCTCTCTCTCTCTCTCTCCTGACTCCCCGACAACGTTTCTCACGACACCACTGACACTCAGGAGCAGATAATTGGTGGTTTGTGGACAGCAGAGAGCCTGCCCTGGTCCTTAGAATAGCGGCAGCAAGCCTGGTCTCTGTCCTCTAGATGGCGCCAGTGTGCACCCTTGCCCTCGGTTAGAAGCATGCTGCTCCCTGGGTGAGGAACCTCCCAGTTGAGAACCATCCTGGTATTTTGCAGTGATTGATATACAGTGCGTGTTAGGATTTCACTGCTGTGAAGATACCATGGCCAGAGCAACTGTTAGAAAGAAAAAAATTTCATTGCAGCTGGCTCTGTTCCAGAGGTTCAGTCCATTATTATCATGGTGGGAAGCATGGCAGCGTGCTGGCAGACATCGTCCTGAAGGAGCTGATAGTTGAGCTGCAGGCAGCAGAAGGAGACTATGTGCCACACTGCCAGTAGTTTGAGTAATAGGAGACTTTCTAACCCTGCTCCCACAGTGACACACTTCCTCCAGCCAGGCCACACCTCCTAACAGTGCCACTCCCTATGAACAAGCATTTAAACACATGAGTTTATGGGGCCATACCTATTCAAACCACCACAGCACAGCACTCAGAGTCGGGGATGCAGCTTTCTTCCCCACTACAAGCAGAAAGGCAGAGGGTCGGGGTCGTTAGCACTGCTCTGATAGGAAGGCACAGACCCAGCTCTAATCTTACAGAGGTGGCTGGGCCCGCCTCATCTCAGTGTGGCCTGTAGGTTTCCCCTCGGTTCTCCGAAAGGACTGCCCCCTTTGGAGTCAGTGCCTGAGAGGCTGGTGCTCTCGCACCCACTGTGGGGACCCACAGGAACCTTACACTGACTTTGCAAGTGCTCTACCACTGAGTGACATCCCGGGCAGCTTATGATTTAGACTCTTCTTTATGATCATAATTTTCGCTCCCATTGCTGTCTACAAAGAGGTACAATTTGGGATGGAAAGTTTCTCTTGGTTGCCGCTGTCTCCGACCCGCAGAGTCAAGAACGACATGGACACCAAGACGGGTTCACGCAGTCCTTCTTCCGCAGCTTCTTCCTTTACTTGGGGCTCCTTTCACTTAGGGCAAGGGCTGTATTTATACAGTAGCGGCAACTGACCTCATCTAGCTCCACACCACCTCATCCAATCAGAATCACACATGCTCCAGGCCATGAGCTCAGGTCGGTCACAGATAGGCTGACAGATCCGGATCACAAGGCACAATCTAACTTGGAAGGCAGCTTATGCATGCAGTTTCACTGCGCATGTTCGGGCAAGGCAGTAAACATGTGGGTTTCACGGGGCCTGGCAATGGGCCAGGGTGCCATCTTGGCCCATGTGGCCGCACCCGATTCCTGCACTTGGTGAGATGCAGCCTCTGTCCTCTCAGAAAGGACCAACGCCCCCTCAAATCTCTGAGAAAAAATAACAGGCTATTTACCAAGTTCTTCTTAACCAACTTATGGATGGATTTCTCTCTCTTTACAGTTTATGCAGAAGCCACAAAATAAGAAAACACTTCTTGCATCTTTCACATGGATATCATTCATCAGGCTCAGTACTAGGAGATGGCTTCTAAAAGGGTTTCTTTTAGTACCAAATGTGTTAGGCTAGACAAAATCCTGCAGTATCCACTCAAAAATAAATATACCACCTGTGGAATATTTTGCAAGAGAAGTTGCCTGAATGAATTGATGTGTCATCCACACATTTAAAAAAGTTTAAATATAGGTGTCAATCAAACTCCAAGAGTTCTGCCACTTCTCATTAGCTTACCAAACTTACGTTTCTACAAATTAAAATAATAAAATGCTTCAGTCGCTTATTGGTGTGTTTAATCATCTTACAACAGTGAGGTCCTATAACTAAGTACAGTTAACACTTCTAATATTTCATCACTAGACTCTCCACATCATGAACGTGGGAGCCATCATTTATAGTAATGGGAGTTACTAACAAGCATCATGGGAAGACTTAATTCTTTTTCTAAGTCTTTTTAAAAGGTTCTTATTAATATGAGTAGCACTCAACATTCTAGGCATTATTAACACCAGTCTCAGCTCAAAAGAAAATATGGAGACCCGCTACTATAAATTTAAAACCAATCCAGAAGCTAAAAGGCATATGAAAATGCATGAGTTATGAGCAAAACTAGCCACCCACATGAAGGCTGTGCTCACAGTCAAAGGGAGGAGAAGATAGGCCTAAGAAACATGGAGTCTAGCCTCATGGAAGCTTTTAAAAAGTAGAGAAGACAATGTTGCAAAGAAATAGAAATCCTGAAGAGGTTAGTACAAACATCAGCCACAACACTGTGAGCAAGTCTCTGTGGAAGAGCAGAGATGACCAAAAGGCAATCAGCTTAAATACCACTATCATACAGGCACTTAGTGTTTGTTTATACAATGTATATGCTTTGTAGCAGCAGGAGTGTTCAATGATAGAACTTGTGTAGATATATTTGTATTTGTCTTAGTCAGGGTTTCTATTCCTACACAAACGTCATGACGAAGAAGCAGTTGGGGAGGAAAGGGTTTATATACGGCTTACATTTCCATACTGCTGTTCATCACCAAGGAAGTCAGGACTGGAACTCAAGCAGGTCAGGAAGCAGGAGCTGATGCAGAGGCCATGGAGGGATGTTCCTTACTGGCTTGCTTCCTCTGGCTTGCTCAGCCTGCTCTCTTATAGAACCCAAGACTGCCAACCCAGAGATGGTCCCACCCACAAGGGGCCTTTTCCCCTTGATCACTAATTGAGAAAATGACTTACAGTTGGATCTCATGGAGGGATTTCCTCAACTGAAGCTCCTTTCTCTGTGATAACTCCAGCTGTGTCAAGTTGACACAAAACTAGCCAGTACAGTATTGTTAAATTGCTCTCTGAAATAGATGAACTAAATACAAACTTCATTATCAAAGGACTAATCTCTCTCCTCTCCATGCTCACAAAATTTGGCTTTCGACAGACATTCTGAATTTTGCCAGTTTCCAGGACATAAAACAGTGTCTGTCTGTCTGTCTGTCTGTGGGGGGTACACATGTGCCGCAGTGAACTTGTGGAGTGGGTTCTCATCATGGGAGTGCTAGGGACCAATTCATATGGTTGGATCTGGTTGGTGGCAAATGCCACCTTGCTGGCCCTCTCCTGGCTTTGATTTGCATTTTCATGGTTCCTAGTGTGGTTATTTTTCTTGTATTATTGGACACTGAAGGTTTATTCTGCTGTAACACCGTAAACACCATACCATCCACATTCTATTATGTTGTTTGCTCTTATTACTTATACACAAATATACGAGAAAAAATGTTCTGGAGCCAAGAGGATGGCTTAGTGAGCAAAGCATTTGGCTTTCAAGTGAGGACCTGAGCTGGAATGGCCAGAACCCATGAGAAGTCAGGGGCAGTGCCATCTGCAATCCCAGTGCTCCTACCGGGATGTGATGGGAGGTAGAGACAGAGAATCCCAGGAAGCTTGTGGGCCGGCCAGCCTGGGGTACCTGCAAGGAAGAGGAGGACCTGGGTCTCAAGTTGTCCACTGACCTCCATACTTGTGCTGTGGTCTATACATACCACCCCCAAGCAGGCAGGCAGGCAAACAGACAGACAGACAGATGATGACACTACCACCACCACCACCACCACCACCACTACCACCACCACCACCATCATCATCATCATTTTGGTTAGTTTGCAGGCTCTATTATATTTTCTGCTGACCTGTGGCTTGCTTTTTCATTGTTTTCTTTTGTTTATAAGCAAGCTGCTTTTTGTTGTAAATGAAATCAAACTTATAGTATGGGCTATTTCTGTGGTTTACTTAAGAAACCTTTCTGAATGTGAAGCCAAGGAGTTTTTAATTCTAAAAACCTGAATCTCATGTTTACTGTAATGAAACAGGACCAACAAGTTCTCCGAGCAGGAGCAGGACTGTAACTACCCTGTGGGGTGACTGAGTGCACTGACATGGCGGAATACTGTGGCCCTGGACAGACCGCTCTGCAAGGATGCTCTTCTCAGAGGCCACAGCTTCGGTTTCTCAGATGAGTAAGCTGCAGCTAAGTGGCTAAAGCAAGCATTCAGAGAATGTCTCAGAGTGAGGAGGAAGTGTGGGTTCTCACGAAATTACAGTAGTCATCCTTTAAAACCAGCATGAGCAAGGTGAATGTCCTAGCACTTGGGGGTTGGGAGCAGCCTGGGTTACATGGCAAGCTTGAAGGCAGCCTGGACTACATGGCACAACCTTATCTCAAAACAAGAAAAAAATCAGAACTACCACCACCACAATTCAAATATAGCTCTCTCTGGTAGGTACAGGTAGGAGCAACTGTATGTTTAAATTAAGTTATGTTTATTATAACCAATGTGATCCAGAATAAATATATATTAATAGTGGTTTAAATAAATTTATTAACTACTCAAGCTCTCTTTGAAGGAAATTTGAATTTTTGCTTCAAGATTAAATTATAAGTGTATCTCTTTTTCATCTACACCTAAAAGAGGATAGCAAGCAACCCCAAATGCATCACTTACAGGACAGGCACCGAACTGCATGCTGGGCAATGCAAACCGGGCAGCAGCTCTTCTTTCTGTGCAGGAGACCTGCCCTTTGTGGTAGCCAGCTTTTGCCTGGGCTTCTCTAGTCTGCCACACGCATCCTGGCTCACAAGCCTAGGAATGTTTGTCACCAGCACGCTACTGCTTGGTCTTTCAGCCTAGCTTTATGCTGGTCGTCAGCCCCTTCTGACCGAGAATGGCCACCTGAAGACCCAAGCGCTGCTATGGGGTGCAGCTGATCTGCTAAACTGAGATGTCTGCTCAGAGGCTCACAGGCAGGGAACACTCAGCACAGACACATCCTAGACAAAATGGATCTCAGCGAGACAGGCCATCTCTAAAATCTTGCACGCTGCTTAGGACTGTGCACTTTTTGTTTGTTTGTCTGTTTGTTTGTGTTGTTTTGTTTTCTCAGTTGCTTGAGGGAAAGTAAAACTGTGGCACCTGAGTGAGCAGCCAGAGGGACACACCTGTAGGCCTTCGGAGCCTACCTCACAGGGCATCTGCAGCAGACACTGGCTTCTTAGTGTCCTCACCTCCCTACTCTGCTAACCAAAACCATCCTGTGCCTCAGAACGAATGGAAACAATAGTGTGTCTTTCAATAAAACATCAACAAAGTCTCGAACAATCCTGCCAGAGTCCACAGCACCTACGCTGTCTGTGTAATGTGAAAGACTGCAAAGCCAGCCCATGGCATACCTCACTGCTATTTTGGGGCCACCTGTGACAAACATGATGTCATACATTCTAATAATGTAACACGATTTCACTTAGACCACAGCCCACCAGTCACTAAATACATTATCCCTTCACCCCGTCTCCCTTCTGGGAATTCCTGAACTTCTACCCTGATTTGAATATATTGCAAACCAGAGAGCAGGAGTTCAGGCTGGGGCCACGTGTCATCGTCATCTGGTTTTCCTTCTTGTCCCACTGTCCCATTACATTACTGATTTTTAATTTAGTTGGATGCAGAAAACTGAGATGACAAAACACTGGAGAAGACTTCCTCATGCAGATAATAACGTCAGCGCTGCTGAAGCTCACTTCATTAAAGCGACACACACAATATCCTTCCAAGTGTCAGAATGAAACGGCCGCGCCATCCTTCTGACTCATTCTCCACATTTCCCTCTCAGCGCAACGCCAGAGCTGCACAAGGTGTTCATTTCCTGTCTCACCCAGCAACCACCTTCTGCATTTTTATTGTGTTGATCTCTCCTGCCTGCAATTCCACGGGGATTCCTCATTTTAAAACCTCCCTTGCTCTCACTCCCAGCTGGCTCAGCAGAGCTGCTGCAGCCCGGATTACAACCAGCATCGAGGTGAAGAGCTTGCTGTGCTCCCGAGGGGTTCCGTGAAATAACCATTGTCCTGGCCAGAGCATCTAGAGTTAAGACTGTGGAGACCGCAGTGTGGAGGGTCAGGTTACTTAATAGCATTTGCAAAACTTAACATCCTTTCATTCTCTTAACTAAACCAACCCGACTTTTTAAATGTTAATACAAGGATCGCAGCATGAAGTGGACATAGTTTAAGAACCTAGAAAAATGTAGTTCCTACATTGAAAAGTCTTCAGACAAAGGTAAAACAAAACAAGTAAGGCCAGGCATAGCAGTACAAAAAAAAGATGGAAGCAGGCACATTTGTGATGAGCCTGGGGTATATGGTAAGACCCCCACGCCTCAAACAATAACGATTAAGACACACTTGCACAACTGACCTGGGAGTTGTTAATACTCGATGCACATACAGCAAAGTGCTTCAACTCAGAGATGAGTAACGAGAGCTGCTTCCTGGACAACAAAAGGCAGAGAATGCAGGCTGGTGGGGCTAAGGAGTGCCTTCCAGAGAGAAGGGTGTGCGTACTTATGTGCAGCTATGCCTTTGATTCTGGACATGGCTAGGGAAGGTATTAAAGGCAGATAGGCCAGGATGGACAATGAGTAACAAAGCCAAAGGTAACATGAGGTGTCTGGAAGAACAAGAGCTTGGCTTTACTGAAACCCAGGCTGTGACTCAGAGCAGCCTGGGGATGAACCAGAAGGCGCTCAGCAGGCCGGCTGGGGCCATGCAGTCTGAGCACACTTGTCTTAAGTTCTTCCCAGTGGAGGCAGCTATGATATGACACATTTTGGACTTGTTTCCTGATCCTAGATACAGTGTGACTGGCTGCTTCAGTTTCTACTGCCTTGATTTCCCCGCTGAGGTGGACTGCCCCAAGTTGTGAGCTGAGATCAACCCTTCCTCCATGAAGTCGCCTCTGTCTGAATACTTTATCATGGAAAGAAACAAAGTCGACGCATGAACAGACGCTGAGAGTTGTTACAGAAAGGAACCTAGGGATCTTTTAAGATGCTGCTGACAGATAACAATGCCGGGGTGGACGACAGAAATGAGGAGAGAGTTACAGCGCTCAACACTCCACACGAGAGCTCTGGGGCTTCCTCTCCGCTTTCACTGTGACGCTCAGTGAAGTCCCAGGCACTCACCACACATGCAAAGTCAAGCAACTCTAGCTGCTCAACAACATGACATTAGAAAACCAAATTCCATTCATTCATTCATTCATTCATTCATTCAAGTCAGTACTGGCAGCTAAGCAGCAGGCTGAGGGAACAGAGGAACAAAGACATTCTCAGCTACTCTGCCACTAAAGGAGAAAGGAACCTTCATGGATCCCCAGACATTCCTTGGGATCTACAAGAAAAGGAAAAGACTCAAGACTCAGGGTCCCGTGTGGTGGCCCCTTTACACACTGGGGCACAGAGTTAGCTCATGAACTAAAACATCTCTCCGCCTCCACGAGAACCAGGGCCACAGAACGACTATAACCTTGGCTCAATACCATCTGAGTTTAGACATATCACAATTTCTAAATCAAATTCTAAATCACAATTGCTATTAGAAGTTTAATTTCCCCCCAAAAATCAGACTCGGTCAGATAAAGAGGGAATTCCTGGGCCTTTGGTCGCAGTCCTCTAAAAGGAATAAACTTAGGTACAAGAAAAAAAATTGAGGAAATGTGAAGAACAGAATCACATTTTCCAGATTCCAACAAGCCCACCAGGACAACCCCAGCTGCCCATCTTTTAGAGATCTGTAAAGTCCTTCTGTAGACAGGCCAGGAAGTTTCAAAAGTACCTGCCAGTTATATCACCCCATTTCTCCATCTGAAAATAAAGCAAAGGGGAAAAAAATCCTTAAAAAGTGGGGGGAAAATCCATCAAATATCTTTGAGGGCTTGAAAAGCCTCGATTCTGGCCTATGGGGCCCAGCCCAGCCAAGGACATCCCAGTCTCTGTCCCAAGTGTGTCTGTCATCCTCTAGACAGTGAAAGCAGTGAAGCAAGCAATCAACAATACATTTTCTTTCAAAACCACTTTGGAAATCTGCATGTTAGTCTTCAGCAAGGGAAGTCAGACACACACACTACAGCTGGACTTTTTGTTTTGTTTTGTTTTTTGAGACAGGGTTTCTCTGTATAGCTCTGGCTGTCCTGGAACTCACTTTGTAGACCAGGCTGGTCTCAAACTCAGGAATCTGCCTGCCTCTGCCTCCCAAGTGCTGGGATTAAAGGCATGCACCACCACTGCCTGGCACAGCTGGACTTTTATGACAAACCCTTCCTGTTCAGTGGTCCAGTCTTACAGGGACCTGCAGCAAAGACCGAGTTTCTCTTTATGTCGTGCAGTTGGACATAGCCCAGGATGAGCAAGGCACCGCTCCAGAGCCATGCTTCTAACTGGCCAGACAGAATGATTTCCCTTCCTCCAACCCCCACGAAGAGTCGTGAACTCAGCCATGTCACATGCTACAGCCTACACAGGCAGGCAACCAGACAGCAGTGGCTGAGAGAATCCCAGGCCTCTGGGACATTAACTATAATCTGTCCAATGAGTCAGTCAGCTCTTCCTTCCCATCTCCCATGAAGGCCTGATTCTATTTAATGCCCCAGGAAGGTTCATACCAATGCGAACACTCAGTAGAGGAGCAAACCGTGTCTAAGCTGCTCTCTCAGGGTCCGGGATAGAATAACCGTCAACCGACAGGCTGAGTCAATCAACAGCAGAATAATACATTTATTTCTACAGCTCTGCTGTTCCAAACAGGATTTGAAGGATTTTCTAAAATTTCATAAAATCAGTCTTAATGTTTAATAGTTCACAAAAAATCTGAGACATCAATTCTAAAACGCACCATTAACTGAGGTAAAGCTAAGATGAGTGCATAGTACAGCATACTAATAATGATAAGGTGACTTCACCCTCACTGACATTAAAACGTCAAAAAACTACATTTAGTCAATGAGATACAATGGGGTTCAGAAAAATGGCAAAGCAGTAGAAAAGAGAATTCATGTCCTTCTGACAAACTAAAGCTGTCACAGTCAGCAGAGACTGCTGAGTTCCTCATCCGTCCAGCTGACCCTCACAACTTATACAGTGATCTAAAGAGGAATACCAGCATTCTAAGAGGTAGTCCTCCTTCTAGCTTCCCAAACAGTTTCCCACAGAACTCACATCTAAAGTCAGATTATTATTTAGCAACTTGATAAAAATCTGGAGGGACATTTACTTTTGAAAACATGGCACACGGGGGGCTGAGGGTAGAGGAAGCCCGTGCTTCAGGGAGGCGAGGGCTGTGTGGCGGCTTGGGAGGTCCAGCTGCCCGCTGTTAAGCCCAGAGCCCAGAAGCTGCCCCAGGGCCCTGCAGGACAGAACCAAATCCCAAGCTGTTCTCTGACCTTCACGTGTATCATGGCATGCAGGCATATGTGTAGGTATAGCCTCCCACACGTGAACACTACAACAGACATGCCCTTGTACACACACATACACACACAACACACACACACACACACAAATGTAAGCAGAAAAATTAAAATCTTAAGGTGCTCTTTTCTCAAGCACTTGTCTGGCCATGGTTGTCTCTCTTGTTTAATATCACGCAGAGGCCTTTCATCTCTTACAGGTGACATTTTTAATCACTAACTGAATGATGTGTCAGAGCAAACAGTGGAGGGATTACTCAAAGGGCCTGATCCTCCAGAAATGTTAAAAAGAAAGAAAGAAAGAAAGAAATCAAGCAAAAGCGTCAAAAGCAACTTTGTCAAAACTCTGGAAAATAGTCAAAGGTTTGCACCAGCCATCAAGTCAGGAGGGAAGTGGGAAGAGAGCTCCAGCGCCCTGGATCTGATCGTTCCAGCTCAGCTCTGTGCCTGGAGACAGCAGCCTGCACTCCCAGCGACGAGCTTGTGCTTGCTTCTTAGGGGAGCAAAGCAGATCTTATCCTACAAAAATGTGTCTGTGGCATCTTGCAACTCGTCTAGGGGCTACCTGTAGGGTGAACGTCCTATCAGGACGCAGTGCTGAGATGCAGTTACCACTGGTCAAGCTGTGAGGCAAGCCAACTGCGCGATCACTTGGGAGAGAAATTGGGGACGTTTCTGGGAATCAGATGCATCTGAGTGTCTCTGTGCTGAAGACTCAATATACTCGTGGCAACTAATGTATACAGATGTAACATGAGAGGACACAAAGTTCTGCATCCCAGGCTGCCGCCAGCTTTCAGTGTAGCGAGTGATGAGCCCGAACAAATGATACTCTGACTAGTACCTTCTGGAGTGAGGGTCTTCAAAACCAAACCAAACCAAACCAAGACAAACCCAAAACTCTAACAGGGTCAAAATGACAAAGAGGAGGCTGACAAGCTGCCTCAGTGAGGAAGGACGCATGCTCACAAGCCTGACAACCCGAGTTCCATCTCTGGGACCCCCACCTCCCGAGATAGAAGCAAAGGATTGATACTTTTAAAAATGTCCTTTGGGGGCTTAAGAGATGGCTCAGTGGCTGCTAAGAGCACTGGCTGCTCTTCCAGAGGACCTGAGTTCAATCCCCAGCACCCATAGGACAGTTTGAAACTCTCTGTAACTTCAGTCCCAGGGAATCTGACGCCCTCTTCTGGCCCCCTCAACTACTGCATATACATGGAGCACAGACATAAAGATTTTAAAATAAGTTTTTAAATTGTCCCCTGACCTTTATATGCATGACATGGCATTTGCTCCACTCCCCAGCCACAAATAAATGTAATTAGAAACGGGAAAAATACCAGACAGATAATAATTTAAAGAGAACTAAGGGTTATTGAATTAAAGGCAGAAAAAAATAAAATGTTCTTTGAGTAAAACAATGTTCTAAGTGGGGAGATGGGTCATTATAAAGACCAATATAAAAGAGCTAACCCACAGAGGGTTAATACACCCTAAGATATATGCAGGACACTGCAGCAGTCCAAAACGCATGAAGCAAGTACAGCCAGAATTGAGGAAAGATGAAGACATCCTTATGTTAAAGGTTCCAGTAATGTCCAGAGAATCCAGATACAAGGTGACTAATTGTCACACAGCAGCTGCCATGATACTGTAAGCAACAAGACTCAGCAGATACACGCTGACCTCCACATATACACTGAGCGAGTGACATGCCTGTGTGCGTGTGTGCGCACACCCCCACACACCCACATGTACACACACACGTACACATACGTGGAGGTAAGGCATGTTCTTCTTCAGTACATGTGAGGTAGTCTCCAAAATAGCTCACAAAATAAATATTAATTTAAGGACTTATAGAAATAACCGTTTACAATGGGATAAAACAGTTAGGAAAGGGAAACCAAAAAATTCTAAAATAAATACATAAAGTCACATAGCATGTTCTTAACCAATGGGCTACTGAAAAAAATCATAAGGGAAATCAGAAAATACACTGAGACAAATGAAACAAAACACAGTATACAAAAAAAGATATAGAAATGTATAAATGCCAACCCTGTCATTAAAATATCTCAATAAAATTTTATATTATATAAACATATATATATATGTGTATATATATATGTATATATATATATATATATATATATATATATAAGAGAAAACAACAATAAAACACCTAGCAAATAAAGGATATTATATAGACTGAAGTTTACAAAGTCGAGTATACAAAACCAGTGGAATCAGTAAAGCTAGTGGGTATTTCCTTAAAAAGTCTGAGTACACTGACAAACCGTTAAGCTATGGCAAATCATTGAAGGCAGATACCCAGATACACCAGATGCTGGCAGCGACAGCAGAGACCTGACAGGAAGAGTAATTACCAGAAAACAGTACAAGCAGTGAACTGCACCAGCAAACCAGACGACCTGGATGGCATAGGTCGACACCTAGAAACATAACTGAGCGATGGCACAGATGCAGAAACACTGGGACAGGAGCAGAACAAGAAGAAACATCTCAGAGACCTCGAGACATCTCTAAGCAAAAGTCCCAGACCAGATGCTTCACTGGTGAATTCAAACAATTATTAAAGAAAGGGTTAACAGGCTCCCTCAAACTCTCCAAGAAGGCTTGACCGTGAGTGGGGATCAATTCCTTTCTTATTTTAGAAGGTCACGCTACCCTGACCCCAAAGTCAGATGCACATTAACAAACAGAAAATGACAGCCTTACATGTACAGATGTAAGAACTGTCAACAAAAGTCAGCACTCTGAATCCTGTTAAGAGGATTATAGACTATGCCACGTGGGACTTATACCACAGGGAGAGCAGAGAGCCCTGAAGCCTCTTGATCGTTCACTTGATGAGACCCACTGCCCCTTCAAGGCAGAGACACTGGGAGAACAAAGAACTGTCTGAGCACAGCAGAGAGCCTCCTGAAGCAGCAGAGTCCTCCATGGCAGAGGGCTGGGCGCATTCTCTGAGGATGAGGAGACAGATGCCCTCTCCCCAGTGACTCAGTGCTATGCTGGATGTTGTATAGCAGCAACAATTAGCTAAGAAAACCAAGACAAAGCAAAAGCATCTAGGCCAGAGAGAATTCAAACTTTCTGCTCAAGATAACATGGGCCAATATACAGAAAATTCAAACACTGAGAGAAATGATGACAACAATAAAATATACAGAAATTTAACCGAGGGCGTGCAAGACTTGTATATGGAAAAGTATAAAACTACCAAGGAAAAGGACCTAAACAAAGACAAGCTGTTACTAATAATTACTAGTAAGATGCCAATACTTGGTCATTAGATGGCAACATAATCACCTTCAAAATCATTCAGAGTTGGCAAACCTGATCTTCCAATTCCTAAGGAATTGCAAAGGACCCCAAATAGCCAAAACAGTACTGCAAAGGAACAAATATGGAGTTCCTTCCCTTCAAAATTGCAAACATTATTATGGTTCTGGCTTAAAAGCATATATATATAGACCACTGAAAGGAAATTAAGAAATAATCCATGACCAATTAATTTTTTTTGCAACAAGGATGCCAAGGCCATTCAAGGGAGAAAGAACAGCCTTTGCAACAAACTATAAATAATAAAAACTAATAATCCAAAATGGAACAAATAGCTGCCTTTCAGAATAAAGTTAAAGTTACAGCTGGCAGTGGTAGCGCACAACTTTGATCCTGGCGCTGGGGAGGCAGAGGCAGGTGAATCTCTGCATTCAAGGACGGTCATCTACAGAATACATCCTGCATTCCAGGATGGCCAGGGCTACACAGAGAAATCCTGTCTCAAAACAGCAGCAGCAGCAGCAACAACAACACACAAAACAACAGCAAAGAAAATGATAAAAGTCAGTAAGGGAAGCGTATGGATAAACCTTCTGACACTGGACTGAGCAGTAGGTTTTAGATGTGACAATTATTAGCACTAAATGACAAAACCACTCACATTTATCAGAATTAAAGACACTTTACGCACCAGGAGCACCGAGGAGGCTAGGAAGGAACTCTTCATTGCTTCCTCCTAACATTACAGGGATAGGTAAACAAGCACAGCCTAATTATGGACAGATGGGCTTAAGAGCAGATTATCAGACGCGTGTCCTTAACCCCCAAGAAAGAAGACACTGAACACTATGACTAGGGGTTGCACTCAGGAAGAAGAGTGAACAATCAGAATGCTGGGGTACGGAAATGCCAGACATGTAACCCCAACTCAATAGCATTGGCAGTGGAGCCTCTTCTTGAGGGGTGGGTGGGTGGGGTCATAAGGACTCTGCTGTCATGAATGGAAAGGAGGAGTTAGACTTTTACACGCCTTCGATCCCTCCCACCCCATGAGAACACAACTCCCTCCTGTCTAGAAGATGCAGCAATTGGGATGGAACCGGCCATGACTCGGAGCTTCCTAGACTCTGGAGCTAGGAAGAAGAAATGAAATGAAAAAAAAAAAGTCTTGTTTATAAGTCTCCTACACACCACCAGCACATGTCTGCCCACATGCTCTCACGCACGAACACACACACACACACACACACACACACACACACACACACTGCTATAATAGCATAGACTAGACTTGGAGTCAGTTTAGACAGACAAAGGTGGTCCTATGAAAAGATGGAGGTGAACCCTGGCTCCAGAAGTCAGGTGTGATTGGTTCTTTCAGCAACTCCTTGGCAGATGGGAACTGACAATGGGGCCGACTGGAAGCCCCTCTGCTCTAACAACACACCCAGGCATATAACGTTGGCTTTAATTTTTTATTTAAACTGTAACAACTCATAGAATGAGAGAAAATGCTTGCAAACCACTGATCTGATAAGGGTCTACTTTCCAGAATACATAAATAACTTTTACAACCTAACAATAAAAATAAACTACCCAATTAGAAAATGGGCGATAGATAAGAGGAGACATTTCATCAAATAAGATATACAAACTGCCCCTAAGCATAAGGGGAAAAAAAACCAAAAACTGAAAAAAAAAAGCACCGATCAGTAAAGGAATAACAAAGCAAACCCACAGAGGGTACACTTCACATCTGGGAATGCAGATGGCAGGGCTGCCAAGGGCTGCCCACTGGGGCTTCCTGTCAGAGTTAAGCCGACTCACTGTGTGACTCAGTAACTTCACAGAGGTGAAGGAGAGAACTGAAAACGGGCACTCAAACAACCATGAGTAAATATTCAAAGCGACAGAACTCATGCGAGTCACAGGTAGAAATAACGCAGACGTCCATCAAGAGATGAACGAAGAAACAAGGAGTGGTGCTGTACACACTTGCTGGGGAATTATTGGGCCATAAAAATGAATGAGGTTCAGCTCTGCTTCAGCACAGGCACACTGAAAGCATTATGCAAACCGAAAGAAGCCAGGAAGAAAAGGTCACATATTGTATGGTTCCACTTATATAAAATATCCAAAATAGGAGAATTCATAGAGACAGAAACAGATTGATGGTTGCCAGGGACTGAGGAGGGGCAGGGTGAGGGAGAAGCCGTTTAATGGGCGCAGCGCAGGCTTTGCTTTGGGCATGCTAGCTGCACAAAATTGAATAGACACTTTAAATCTTGAATTTTGTGCTAAATTTAAAATTGATTTTTAAAAAGAAATCCAAGAGAAAACCACCTCATGTTCCCTTTGTCAAATATATTATAGGTCTCCTTCAGCTTCTTATGGCTTTAAACTGAGACGCATACTTGAGCTCAAATCAATCACCACACTGGAAAAGGGACTCATCTAACTTACTCACATGCTCCTTAGCTGAAAGCCTTTCTTCCTCCAGACACGGAACATCCCGTAATACCTGAGGAAGGCTGATCCCCACCCGCTTTCATGGATGCCAGAACCCATGATTCTCAAATCCCTTACAACGTCACGGTGTGTGCACATAGCCTACACGCATTCATGGTATGTTTTAAGTTGCTTCTAAGTCCTACTATCTGATGACTGCCACAAGACTCAGCAACCGCACGGGTAGGGATACACACCAAAGAACAGAATGGGCACTCAAGACACCTGTAAGTAAATATTCATAGCAACACTATTCACTAATGGCTCAATAGCTGACATACTGGGGGTTGGAGAGATGCCGAGCAGCTAAGGGCATCGACTGACCCCACAGAGTGCCCACACTACGAAGCTCAGGGTTGCCTGTAACACCAGCTCTAGTATATCTGACGACTTCTTTTGACCTCCAGTATAACATCCCCTCCACACACATATATACACATAATTAAATTTTTTAAAAAAATTCTTTAAAAGTTTTACTGTACTGTCTAGAGTATAACTGTGCATGTTCAATATAGACACAACTGTCGTGTCCTGCCCCCCCCCCCCAGTACTTGTAATTGAATGCTGGCTAGCCCATGGATGCAGAATTCACAAGTACAGCTGGAACCCATGGATACTGAGGGAGGGCTGACCAAGCTGCTAAGCTCCCTCCTCTCTGCACAGCTCACTTTAAAGACAGTGATGCTAAAGAGCTTCCAAGCTCCCTAAGTATACGTGGCAATGTCTAAACTTTCATGCCATGGTAACAAGATTTCCTAACTAGGACCGAGGTTCTCAACCGCAGTATACATCAGAATTACTACTGAAGCTTTAAATATCACCCACACCCAAGCGCCACTGATGGAGTCAGGATCTCTGTGGAGAGAGAGGCTCGGGAATCTAGGGGTTAAAACTCAGTTTTTAAGGCTCTCAAGATGACTTTAATGTGAAGCCAGAGTTGCGAGTAATTCATCTAGCATACTCCATCTTCCCATTCCTGTGTGGCCCCTGGTGCCTTATCTTCCTCCTGCTCTCCACACCTTCCCTTTTTTTGGTCCTGACCCCACCTCCCAGGTGCTGAGGCTGCTGAGATTACAAGTCACACACCAGCCTTACTCTGGTGTTTTCTAAATGCCAATTATTTATGTAGGAAAGTAGTGTCTTTCTAGAAATTAAGGCACTTGGCTAGAAGTTTCAAAGTATTAGCTTAAAGTTGTCCGCATGGTCTCTTCACTCTGATACCTGTATGCGCATTTGTGGGGCTTCTCCTTTTTTTATTCCTTGATCTGTTATTATGTCTTCTTGCTTTTCTTTCTAAATTCTCCCTTACAGGGCCTTGTGCACTGGTCTGTTGTTTCAAAGATCAGGCCTTCTGCCTGCCACCCCACTGTGCAACACCCCAGCTGACCCCTACTCCGACCTTCACAATTTCCTTCCATTGATTTTCCAAGCTTCTGCTGACCGTTTTTTTCAGCTGCATCACTTTGAGTCTTAGATAAGTTACTTTCTTTTTTTTTTTTTTTTTAAGTTACTTTCTAATACCTTTTCTGATGTGTGTACTTAGGGTATAAATATCATGAGCCCAGATACAGTTATGTTCCACAAACTTTGCCATGCTCCATTCTCACGCACATTCAGGTTAAGTTGTATACTTTCTTTATGGTTTCTTCTGGGCTGTAGGCTATGGAAAGTTTATTTACAGGGCTGAGGATCAAGACTAAAGCCTAGGCACACAGGCCTTGCACTTCAAGATAGGCCATACCCCCTGCTGCATGGTTAGTTTGTTTCTGACAGTCTTGCCATGTTAGGAGGTGCACTGCACAAGTCCTCCATTAGACGACACTTCATCTTTCCAGCATACTCAGCGTTTCACCATGTTTCCAATCAGCTTATATTACACAAACAAAAGACACTTACTCTCGCTCCTTTTCTGTCAGCTTGTCGTTGATGTTATCTTTGATTGTTGATCTGGACCCCTTGTGAATTATGGGATACCTGAGGGGTACTTGTAGGAAGAAGGAGATCATGGAGACCAAATGTGCAGTGTAACCAAGGGCGACGGCAATGCTTCCATCATCTTTTGCTGTAAATTTGAAAACAGAGGAAAAGAATATAACCATTTACCTCACGAATGTAGCTCTGAGGAAGTCTTATACAAATATGTGGTAAGTAAAATAGTAATCAGACTAAATTATGTTAACTTATGCAAATATAAACACATTAATAAGGCTTGAAACTGCACCTACTAACTATACACAGAGCTATCTCCCAGTGAGTAGTGGGCTGGGGCAGCTTAAGACATCTTACGGAGAGTTCTCAGTGTGCCTGAATAGCCGTTACGTTCTTTCACATCCTTCTAAAGCGAGAAATTAATACTTGAGTCTCCGTGATCAGTCAGAGGTTCTACTGTAACAGAGTCCAGGTGCTGTACAAGATCACTATACTGTCTGGCTTTGTGTCAACTTGACACAGGCTGGGGTTATCACAGAGAAAGGAGCTTCAGTTGGGGAAATGCCTCCATGAGACCCAACTGTAAGGCATTTTCTCAATTAGTGATCAAGTGGGGAGGTCCCCTTGTGGGTGGTGCCATCCTTGGGCTGGTAGTCTTGGTTATATAAGATAGCAGGCTGAACAAGCCAGGGGAAGCAAGCCAGTAAAGAACATCCCTCCATGGCCTCTGCATCAGTTCCTGCTTCTGACCTGCTTGAGTTCCAGTCCCGACTTCCTTTGGTAATGAAGCAGTATACTGAATAAACCCTTTCCTCCCCAACTTGCTTCTTGGTCATGATGTTTGTGCAGGAATAGGAACCCTGACTAAGACAATCACTCACTCTAAAGTGAAGTGAAATCCCACCCGACCTCCTTACGAGCATGCTTCAGATATTGATGAGGGCAAAGTTGCACAAAGAAGCCTGGGAGATCTGAGATGAGGCAAAGGGGACATAGGTTCCACAGTGAAGTGAATGTCCCAAACTGTATTCATTGTTCATACACCAACCTTGTCATGTAACTTACATGAAAGTACATGAGGGGAAAACACATGTGTCATATAAATATAAGCTTCTGGCTTTTAAAAAGATATAAACAATTATATTCTAAAAACTTACCATTCATATTTCTACTCCTACCTATAAGGTTATAAATGATTATTCAAGTTCTCAGAACTAAAGTGATGCAATGGAAGAATTCAAATGTCCTGCCTAGCATACAGTGTTCCTTAAGTACCTTAAAAAGCTTGCACATGTGCAAAGATTTAACACAGGCTCTGGGGTACCCAGCGATGAGAGAGGAGAGAGGGTCTAAATGATGGTTTACTATTGCATGACTCCTAAGGACACCTTCAACTTCAATTACCAATCCTATGTTCATATCGTTCCGTTTATGGTTTCAGTATCTGCATAAGTAGCTTTTCAAGGCAGGAATGTACCCACCACCCTTCTTCAGTGAACGAAGTCCCTGCCCTTTACTACCTACGGCTCCTCGCTTCTCAGTGATCGCCCTATGAACAAATACTACTCACTGCTACTCACTTCGTTCACTTACCAACAAATACTAAACTAGACTCTCCTTTAGTATGTTTTCATCCATTTTACAGGTTAAAATAAAAACAAAGCAAAAACTAATGCTCAAAGAGACTAAAGAACTCTCCACTGAAACAGCTTGTAAGTGGGCCCGACATAGCCCTCTGTAAGGACACTCTCCCACGCTATCACAGAACCTTGTTAAAAAAACAAAACAAAAGACAGTATCTACTCATTTAACTTGGAGTTCTAGAATGTAGCTGGCACTCGAATGCACTATCCCAGTGTTGTCCTAGTTTTGTACTGCAGGAAAAGTGCATGTGAAAAGTCTGTGATCAGGGGCTGGAGAGACGGCTCAGTGCTGAAGGGCGTGCACTGCTCTGCCAGAGGAGCTGATTCATCTCCCAGCACACATATCAGGTGGCCCACAGCCACATCTAACTGCAGCTCCAGGAGGAGCTAATGCCTTTGGCCTCCTTGGGCATCTGCGCATATACACGCATAGCTACCTACAGACATGGTTACACATACATGATCCAAAATAATAAACATAAATATTTTTTTAAAAAAATTAAATCTGCAATCCCACATTTCTGTAGTGCTTCACAAAAAGGCATCACAGGCAGTACTTCTTGTTCTCTCCAAACACCTCATGAAAAAGTAGAATAACATCCATTTCAGGTGACTGCGGGGTCACTCCTAACTAGCATCCCAATTATTTCCAGAGAGGATGTCTTCCTCCCCAGACACAACCAAAGACTTTATTAACAATTTTGCCTTTGTAGAAACTTTAAAAATCATACTATACTAGCAACTAAAAGTACTTTACTTTTAATGTGTGTGCACATGCAGGTGTGTGTGTGTGTGTGTGTGTGTGTGTGTGTGTGCACATGTGCATGCACACGCGTGCCAGAACAGGCTGGAAATTAATCTTGGGTGTCATTTCTCAGGAGCTGTCTGTCTTGTTCAGGGGGCTCACTGGTCTGGCAGAGTTAACTTGAGTCCAGGGAGCCCCCACACACACTGGGGTCACAGGCAAGCACCACCACATATGGCTTTTCATGGAGGTGCCGGAGCTTAGACTCAGGTCCCCATGCTCATGGGACAAGCACTTTACCAACTGGAGGTTTTTCTCCAGTCACAAAAAGTAATTTAAATTATGAATTCTCTCATAAGAGAAATCTTAGATATCATGGCATGTAATGCCATCAATTCCCCGATGACACAGATGAGGCCCAGGTGGGACAGCTTGGTCAAAATCGTATCGGTAAAAACCAACAGCAGTGGAATGAATGGGGAAACTGCTTCTGGGCCTGAAAATATGCTGCTCCCCAATATCTAAGTGTGGAGTCACAGCTGAGACTGGGAGAGCTTTCACAGTGGAGACTCAGCCTCCCACTTTCTAGACCAAGCAGAGCCACCAAACTAAAACCATTCCTCAGAGCAAAAGGACTGTGTCTAAAGAACCGTTTTCTGAAAGGAGAGGAGGAGGACTAAGGGGGCTCACACTTGCAGCATTGCAGTGCCCACCACGGAGCTAACACTCAGCTTTCCCCGCCTTCCTGCAGAACCCGGTAGGAAAGGGGTTAAAATTCTCAGGAAGCAACAAAAAAGTCTTTTGATGAACCTTCCAAAAAAGTCAAATACAAACCACCAGCAGTTAATACCTCAAGCATCTGCATGCTTCTCAAATTACTAAAAGGATAATGGTAAGAAAAATTACATTTGCATGTTTTTAGACTACATACACACCTTTATTAAAAGAACAAAGGAGTGATCTCACTTCACCTCCCTCCTCAGTGAACAAAGCCAATTCTGCTTAAATGTCGACCTAAAAGGGAATCTCGAAGAGAGATGACGCACAGACATGAAATCAAAGGAGACAGTGGGCAGCAGAGTTAAGTAATACTGGAAATGAGCTTCAGTTCAGGCTGCCCAGGTCTCCGCTGTAGCCACACGACTCCCCGCTCTACCTATTAAACACCATGCAAGGTTTCCCGGTCCAGGCCGTAGCGCCTCACCAGCCTCACAGTTAAACACCGTGGTGTTGGATTTCCAATATTGAAGCTTTATATTAAAAAGCATTTTAAAAGGATCACGCGTGGAGCCTTACAGGGCCCAGGGGTATTTCAATACCCTCAAAAGGAAAACCACCTCCTGGTAGGGAAGTCACTTTCATCACCCCAAGACCACTGAGCCTCCAGTGGGAAAATGGGAACTCATGTGGTTAATTACGGTGATTGCAGGCCATGCAACCTCAGATGTCACAGTCTGTTGCCAATCATTTTAGTTGAAAACCAAAAGGTTTAAGGTTCCCAGCATTCTGAGATCTGAAAGATGTTTTACCTGACAAAGCCAAAACATGGCCCTCTGAGATGTGCTTTTCCAGCAAGCATTAACGATGCCCGCCACACCTAACACAGAGCAGAGGTGTGGGTTTCCGAGGCTGCTCTAGGGAGTTAGAAAGGTCATACATGATACTTCTGCTAGTGAGAAGCTGGAGGGAGGGAGGTTGGGAGGGAGGGAGGGAGGAAGGGAGGGAGGATGGTTGGGAGCAAGGGAGTGAACTGTAAGACTTAGGTATGTGAAATGATACTAACTCAACAGTGTTCGAAGGGCTTGGAAGCAAAGCCACAGTTCCCTTATAGTAGGTACTTATGATTTGTTCTTAAGATGTAGAAAGCCACTCAAAGCTAGAGCTTTTGTGTATAATCTTTATGATAAAAATTCTTACCAACACACAACAGCTACACAAACATTATAAGTCAGTTCAGCGTTCCTTTAGTTCTATGTTGGACAAACTGTTCATATGACAATGCATCTGAGTGCAGAGTGATCTCAAAGCTCTTACCATCCCGCCTTCCCAGTCCCTGAGGCAGCTCCTCTGTTAAGGGACCCAGCACCCTCTGATGCAGACAGGACAAAATAGTTAAGACTCTAATCAGTGCCACAGCAGTTATGAAGTCATTCCATGTTCTCAGTGAAACACTGTTTGACATATGGACTCTCCTTTCCAAGAAATCATGCCTGCATGAAGGGACACAGACACAGAGGACACCTGGGTCTCATTACCACAAAAGGTTCTCGTGTTATGGATTACTTAAAAACACACAAGCACAAACATTGGGTTTTTTCTTTTCTTTTCATTTCTCGTTTTTAAACTAAATGTCTCAGTCAATGGAACTCAGATGAGCGTTCCTCTCTGGACCCTTTCCTCGCATTGTGTCCAGCTCTCTCTGGCAAGCTCTAACAATAACTGAGTCATTCAGAAAAGCATAATAAATACAGGGCCCCTGGTGGGGTTTCCCAAACATCACTGACCCATGCAGTGCTAATCCGTATCCAGCAAAGGTTCATGGACATCATGAGAAAACCGTTAGAAATCCCTTTCCTAGAACCTCTCCCAGAATGCACTGCTATAGAACACTAAAAAGTCCGTGGATGCTCAGGAGGTCATTATTAAAAGACAAGAAAGTTGCATCATGACAGGAATAAGGAAGATCCTAGATTCAGGAAGATCAGTGGTAACATTAAGCTTTGCCACCAGTTAAGGTGAGTCCTTGGATGGAAAAATGTTTGAAATTTTCAAAGTCTCAATTTTCTTTTATTTTCCTCTCCTCCCTCCCTCTCTCCCTCCTTTACTTCCTCTCTCTCTTTCCCTCATCTCTTTCTTTCTCTTTTTAAAATTGAAACAACAAAACAAGGTAATTCTCTATCCATAAAGGAAATTCTCACAGAACTAAAGTAATCTCATAACATCAAACACTACTCTTGCAATTTTCAAAATAAACTCTCATGTAGTGGGAGCTGGCATTGAATCCCTGATCTTCCTGCCTCCGGGTGCTGGAACCACAGACTCACCATCAATATCTGGTTGATGTTGCTGCATATTTACGCACCCATCTTAAATCACCCTCTTACCCTTCTTCAAACATTCTCTGATTCTATGAAGTGGTTTTCCTGATCCCCTACCAAGAGAATTATTCCCACTTTTTTGAGCCTTTAACATAGTATGTATTCAATAACCACTTTCTTGCCTGGCTCAATTACCTATCTGTTGCCCACAACAGAACTATAATCTTCCCAAGGTCAGACCGGTGCCTTAATCCTCTCTGTATCCTTCAGCACCTGGCAAGGTGCTGTGTTGTTAGACTACACGAGTGTCCCACAGACTGTGAACACAATATAGCGTATATCCTTCCTAAAACTTCTGACTCTAGGGCTCTCAGGGAGTGGACTGAACAGGACCTTGGACTAAAATTAAATGTTGGCTTCGTTTTATCTCCCATTTCACTCTTCAGCGACTTAAGAGCTACTGTGCATTTTTAAAGGACTGGAGAATGTATTCGGCTTTACTAAGCATTCTAAGTGTAGACAGCTATGGAAGCCATGAGAAACAAGGCACTTCAAAGAAAACCAAAATAGAACCAGAAGCCTTGTGGGTAGAGCAGAGTAACAGACTGCTACGACACTACTCTTGCTCCCACCAGGCCATTCCTACTTAGCAGCCAGAGGGACGACAGCACAGCTCAGCGCATGCCTCAGCCCCTCTGAAGCTCTAGGCACTGGCCACTTACTGAGAATGAATCAGAGACCCCTTCCAGCAGCCAAGGCCCTGCTGACATCTCCTCCTTCTCTGACCCTCTCTTCCCCCGCGCTGCTTACTATATTCTAATCACATAGATCTGATCTTTTCTTTCCTTCACTCCTTTCCCTTCTGTAAGTACTTCCACTTCTGTTTACTGAGGAGAGGACAACCCAGCAGACAAGAACCCAGTAGACCCAGCAGAAGCAGGGCTGGCTCTCCCACACTCACACCCTTGGGTTGGCTCACCTTCAACCCCCACATCAGGGCCAGCTCTACTGTGCTGCAGCAGGCAAGGGACAGGACAGCTCTCCTGCTCTCTTGACCCCAGGGCCTTAGGTGACAAAGGGTGAGGGTGAGGGAGGGCACAGACAAGTTGCAGGGCCAGCAGTTCCACTCTCAAACCCTTGAAGCAGGCCTACCAGCACCCCTGCCATTACGGTCAGCTCTACTGTCCTGTCCAGGAGAAGTGCAGGGCCTGATCTCTCGAGGGCTGCAGGGGAGGCCTTGGGGCCAGCTCCCTGCCTGTCCTAGGTGGCAAGGGGTCAGGGGGCATCTCTCCCTTGCACACGTCACTGCAGGGCAGACAAGTGGCAGGGCCAGTTATCCCGAACTGATGCCCTCAGGGTTGGCTCACCCGTGCCCTAGCCACTAGGGTCAGCTTTACTAGTGCTGTTCAGGCGAGGTACAGGGCCCCTCTCCCAAGTGCTATAACTGGTGATGGGGAGGGCCAGTTCTCCTGCTCGAATGCTCCTAGGGTCAGGTCTCCCACCTGCTGTAGGTGGCGAGAGGCAGGCAGGCAGGGAGGAGGCTATCTCTCCCTTGTCTACACCACTGCATGGGAGACAGGTGGGAGGCCAGCTCCCCCAAGTTCACATCCTCATAGGCAGCTTACCCTCAAGTCCTCCAAAGGACTTAGTAAATAAAATTGTAATTATCATTTTAATTTATGTGTACAGGCATTTTGCCTGCACACGTCTGTGTATCATGTCTGTGCAGGCTGCCTGTGGAGGCGCTGTATTACCTTGATCTAGAGTTACAGTTGGTTGTAAGTATCATGTGGGTGCTGGGACTCAAACCCAGGTCTTCTATAGGAGCAGCCAGAGCACTCTCTCTAGCCCTAGGAAATGCTCTTTAATGTGAGGAAGCTAGTGGACCATAGGCTTTAGGACACTGCAACTTTGCATAAAATGAACACCAACAAGATTGAGCGGTGTGAAGGCTCAAGATACAACAGGAAGTGGCCCCGCCCCGCCCCGCCCGCCCTGCTGCTAACTCCACTTCTCAGGCCTCCTTTGGCTTAATAAGCATCAAAGATAAAGCAAAGCCTCCAGCTGTATAGACTCAGGCGTGTCCCCGTTCTCACAGCAGTTACGGAAGCCTGACTGGAAAATAATCCAAACGTGACCCCGCTACAGATGGGCGCCTAGAACTTGAACCAAGATTGCCTGTCTCTGGGCTATCATGCTCCTTATATCATGTCCCAGCTATCCATGTGTTATGCAGGCAGATGGGGTAATTAGGTAAACTCCACCTGAACGTTTCTGACCACAAACAGCAATGTTCTTCGAAGGGAAATGGAAGCATAGCCCGATGGATACTAGTGACAGCCTCTGCCTGGAGCTCTGTGGTATACAGCTGGCTTTGTGAATACAAGACATATCAGGAGACATTCAAGCAGCACTTAGGCACTGGGGAAGTAAGACAGTTTATTAATAATGCAAATAGTCTCCTGGACTGGGGAGAAGGCTCGAAGGGTAAAGTGTACAAACGTGAGGACCCGAGTTCAGATTCCTGGCACATGCATTAAAATATATACTCTTATCTCAGTATACAGGAACTAGAAAAGAAAATCTGTAATCCCTTTAATGTAAAAGAGAGAAGCGAGAAATTAAAGCTATGCTTGGGGAAACACCCCAAGGTTAAATCTTAGTTACTTATCAGGAGGGCAAGAACAGGACTCTCAACAGCAGACTGACTCCCGCTCTAGCCCTGCTCCAGCCCTGCTCCAGCCCTGCTCCAGCCCTGCTCCCAGCTCTACACAGATTTCCATAAAAACAACAACAAACACCTGGAAATTACCAGCCTGCTGTCTGAAGCCCATTGATTTCTTTTTTTTTTTTAATTTCAAATACAAAGCTCAGTAATTATTTGTTCCAAGATTAGGATAAATGTTTTGTTACAGTTACTACCCGGAAGGCAGATTCTATGTACTTCTAGCTGGGAAAGTACAGAAATTCTAAAATCCCCTTTAGACAAAGTACTAGGTATCCATTATCATGATAACTCTATTACCATGCATATTGTATATACCAAATCCTTATAATTACAAAAAAGAAAGAAAGGAAGGAAGAAATACCTTGGAAGTCCTCGGAATTAGGCAACTTGACACCACATACAAAATAATCCTTGTTCTCATTCTGTGAATTTAACCAAAGGATAAAATTAATTCATTGTACTAAAAAGCAAAGGAGCCACTAAGACAAAACCAGACTGCAGCTCTGCAGTGAGAGCGTCTTCGATGCAGCCCAGAGTGGGGCTGCTCAGGCTGCTGAGGATACATGGTGACGGGTACACTGCTTTCCTGGGGTTCCTTATGCCTGACAGTTTTATAGAATAAAATCCCATGTGCAATATCCAAAGAAAAGGGCATATGAAGTAACATTATAAAGTATCTTCTTGTCAGACATGATGCAATCTATAATCTATAATACCAGCACTAGGGGCATGGCGGCAGGACCAGGAGTTCAAATTCACTCCTAACTGCATCACGTGTTTGAAGAAGCTGGGGTTACATGATATCTGTTCTTAAAACAAGAAAAAGAAACATTCTGTCTAACCCATATCCATTCCATAAACAACTGAACAAGAGTCTAGGAGCAAATTCACATTCTATTGGCTTTTTCTCTGAAAATCAGTTTACTAAGTTGATAACCATTAGCACGGTAGCTACCAATTTTAGTAGACTTGATTTTCTAGCTAATAACCCTACTCAGACTTTTTCCACTATCACCTTTTATACTGATTTTAAGAAAATGCATTAAAAATTTAATGTCCTGAGAGTTGCCTCAGGAATGCCTTAATGAACAGCAATTCATCAGAGGAAACATCAGAAATGGCAGATAACTGGTTGAATAAGAAGATTCTGAAGGAACCAGAAATAATTTGGCATTGTTTCTGATGATATAAATTCATACCATCAAGGTGATATATAAGACAATGAAACTATGGGACCTAAGACCAACTAAATATGTGTGTTTGTGGGGGGTGGGGTGGGGTGCAGAGGTGTTAACTCTGCAACTCTGGGAGGCATTCCCCAATATGGCTTGTCCACCTTGTTTTTGAAACAGGGTCTCTCAATAGGACTTGAGGCTCGATAATTGGGTGGACTAGTTAGCCACTGAGTCTCAGGGATCCTCCTGCCTCCACCTCCCCAGCACTGGGACAAGAGTGTGCCGTCATGCCCAGCTTTTCCCTTGGGTCTGAGGGATGGGACTTGGGTCTTTGTGCCTAGAAGGGAAGCACTGAGGGTGGGGCTCTTGTCCATCTCTGCCCAAGTGAGTCTAATATACATTTGAACTAGATACTAGCTCTTCAAGTTCTCCTGAACCAGGAGGGAGCATGCAGAGTGATGACTTTCTCACTGGAAGGAAATTTCATGAGGAATCATCTTTCCAACGGCCCCATCTCTCCAGGAACCCGAGACTTACCAAATCAATAGGGTAAATGTAGGACAGCTCTGAGAGTAGCTGCCTGCAGCGGATGGTCAACTGAGCATTAGTCTTCAGAAAGAGTTCCCTAAGGAGGAGAAAGGAAAAGTGCATTCATGAAAAAATTATGTTTGCATGCTTTCTAACACTTATTTCTACCTAATTAAACCACAGAGGATTAAATGGTCTGGAATTGCCCAGAGAATTTCAGGAGTGGAGGTAAGAGTGATAGCCACCTTGAGTCCTGACCGGTTTCTACCACTGCCAGTTACATTGGTTTATTCTGTGGGCTACTGTGTGTGACCAGCACTGTGCTAAGAGCTATAAAGAATATAATAACCAAATGCCCATGCCAGGAGCACCTATTACTACATACCAGGAGCACTGCAAGTGTGTGCTCAATTATTCCAGAGACCACAGTAAGCTATCACTATACCCACTAAACACTTCATAACCAGTGACTCAGGGAAGCTGATTAGATTTCAGGATTTGATTTATATGGTATTTCCTTTAAAGGGGAGAAAAATAAAAGTATCTTTTCACAGTTACACCTTATACTGTCTCAAGAAACACTGTGCTGTGATATCAGAAGAATAACAAAATAAGATGAACAGTTGAGCAAAATCCCAAGGTGTTGGGTGAGATGAGAGCTCATCTCCTGAGCGACTTCAAAAACGTGGCCAACGTAAAACATCACAAAGCATGTTTCCCGCCTCTTAGCAGCTTAAAAACAGAGGGGATTTAAAAGAAGCTACAGGCAAGAGCAGAAGGGAGAGCCAGCCGCATGATGCTTCGAAGAGCCTGCGGACACTAGCAAATGTGCCAGACTGCTCCGGTCTCTAATCACAGAGCACCTAACACCTTTGGAATTTTCTGAATAATGGGGTTTATTTTTTGTTATTCTTGATAATGCCTACGTGATTAGGGTAATGAGGTGAGTTGCAGGAGACATTCCAAGGACAGGCAGGTCATAGCATGCCTAAGGAATAGAGGATTGGTTTTCAGCTCTACCCACACACACCTCCTTCCATGAAGGGGTTAGAAGGGGTTGGAGAGAGATCTCTGTATCACCTCTGGAAGGCAGAGCCTGATGTATGTCATAGTCTGAAGGTACCTAGAAAATGACAAGCCTACAGAGGGCACAGAGCCACCTCCATCTGGCAGTTTATCTGTATCCTTGGCAACCCTTACCATACATAACCAGTAAATATCAGTGTTTCCTGAAGGCTGCAAGGTCCTCAAGGAAATCGCCAGTTAACTGAACTGAAGGACTTTGTGGGAATCATTATAGCTGGCTGGCAGGAAACACACACAGGTGAGGAGTTTATGACTGGTATCCAGCACAGGTGTCAGTCTCCAGGAACTTGTCAGGAGGTATCCAGCAAGGTCAGAACTGAATTAAATCACAAGACACACAGATCTTCTGCTTGTGGGAAAATCTGGAGTCAAAAGCGTTGCCAAGTCAGCATGATGGAGAACACAGACTTACTCCTACTGCCTGAGGGCCACTGGACCCTTGGTGGCTCCGCTTTGTCCTAGGTCTAGGAGTCTTGAGTCCTCAAAGGAAAATGAGGGATGACAGGGCTTGTCTCAGAAGGGAGTAAAGGTAAGGGGAGGGACAGAGGTGACTAGGAATTAATGTTCACGGAGAGAAAAGCTATTGTCATCATCTTATGTGGAGGGAAAATCTAAAATAAATCATAGTTGTATAATGCCAGTTTGTTGCAGGGTATCTGAAAATTAAGCATAGAGTCACCATACTAAGAAGAGGAAAATATGGTTAAAAATGGTATTTTAAGAGGAACTCCCTGAGCTGGAGAGATGACTCAGCAGTTAAGAGCACTGACTGTTCTTCCAGAGGTCCTGAGTTCAATTCCCAGCAACCACATGGTGGCTCACAACCATCTATGAGTATCTGATGTCACCTTCTGCTGTGTCTGAAGACAGAGACAATATATGACAGTATACCCACATACATGAAATACATAAATTAATTAAAAAAAAGAGGAACTCCCTGATAGCAGCATTGGGGTTCAGCTGGAATGCTGGAGAGCCAGTGCTCAGAGCAATGCCCTAGGTATTGTGGAGGTCATCAAATGTGATATCAAAGAAGCAGAAGTCTGAAGAAGGCAAGCCAACTAGCTGGAGGGGCGCATGGAAAAGGTGGGAGAAGAGGATGTTAATATCGGCCCAGTGCTGTGGCCTGGGCAATGGGAAAGTGTTCTGGCTTCTAGATTCATGGCACAAGCGCACAGTGGGTGTTCATACATGCCTGCTGAGATGGTGAACAGGGTGCTGAGATACTCGGGTCTAAATTAGTAGCAGTCTTTTAAAATGCTGCATTCCCATAAGCTTAATGCTCAGAGAAGCTCTTCTCAGCCATTTTTACCTTTTGGCAGTACACTCCTTCCTCAGCTCACTCAGGGAGTCCTTCTGCAGCTGGAGCTTGCCATGCTCAGTGGAAAATGCACTTCCTACAAGGGAAGATGAGGGAGACAAGGCCCGATGAGATACTGCAGACAGACATGATGCTCAACCACATGTGCACACGCAGAGCTCAGTCTCCTGCCTGTGACGGGGCTAGACAGATCCAGCAGGCGAGGCGCATCAGTACAGAGGGTTTCCAGATGAACTAACTGCCACTGGCGTGGCTTACATCAGTCTAGCATCCTGCAGGAGGCAAACAGCAGGACTCTCACACTTTGCACACAGGTTTCTGGACACTGACCAAGAAACCTTTATGAGACTTCAAAATTCAGACTTCACTCCTGAAAGAATGGTTAACTTATTTTCAGTCACAACTCTACTTAACATTACTGAGAATGTAAAATGTAGGATAGGAAAATTACCTACGTTTGGATGGCTATGCTACAGTTCATATAACCAGGTTTATGAACTTCATCTTGCTTGTATATATTTTAGTGAGAATCACAGGGCACAGGCAATGTGCATTCGGATTTTTCCGTATTATGTCACAAGCATTTTTACATGGTGACAGTCTGAAGTTATGGCTGTGTAAAACTCAGCTTTATAGATGTGGCTTGTAGTGCTATCACACATTTTATCTCACAGGCTCACACTTGAATCCTATTACAGAGCATTTAATTTCCTCTTAGTGTTTGCTTTAGTATGCTAATGATTAATATTTGTGTTCATATGCCTGAATCTTGTGACTATATGAAATGTATGACCCTCAGTTTTGTGATAATAAAATCCTTTTCCATCCTCCTACTCTGAGAAAACGAGAGCTTGTGTTTGACAGTCCAGGCCTGATTGCATCTGCAGAGGTCCTCAGGCATAGAAATAGTGTAAGATCCTGACATACGCAGTTTCGTATTTTTCAAAGGATTTTGTTTCATGAACTGTGATGTAATAAGAAGCATGCCCTGAGCTCCTCTGCTCCCCCCACCCACCTAGGGAAGAACAGAACACAGGCTTAGTTGGCCAGGATCCAGTTTGGACTATAGCACAAAATCCACCACCTTCAGAGTTTTTGTCTTTTAATTTAACCAAGGACTTCATTCGAGTTAGACAAAAGCTGTGCTACAGACCCATCCCCTAGCCCTGTGCTGTTTATACCTAAGGTTTTCTTCTCTTTCAACTATAAAGACCAATATGTGGAAGAGTAAGATCCCAAACTCAAGGAACACCACTCATCTTCTGCAGCCAAATATTCCTCCCCAATTCTTTGTCTTAATGGTTTTATGTCATTGGATTGGCACTCACCACCCATGATCGAGTGGCCCTAGACGTAGACTCTCACCGCTCTTCATCCTCGGAACTGTTGGCTTTACTGCTCGTAGGACCAGTGGTGATGTTCACCACCATTCCTGGCCTGGCAACCCGTGCTTTGTACTTGGTTCATCTGGCTACTAGCTAATAAGATAATTAACCAATTAAATAACCGAGACAGGGTTTCACTGTGGCCCTGAACTCAGAGTCCTTCCTGCCTCTGTCTCCTGAGTGCTGGGATGAAGGCATGCACTACCATACCCAGCCCCAGACTACACATTTACTGAACTTTCCACAGAGTGTCTGTTGTTTAACTGATACGCTGCACTCGTTTTCTGCTTTTGAACTCTTTGCCCTTTACCACTTCCTTCCTTCTTGTACAAAATGGGCATGAGTTGTCTTCCTTTTTCTAGCTTAAGAAAGTTTAGATTACTGACTGGAGACTTTTTTAAAAAAATATATACGTATCAAATTTCCTTCTATGCTTTTATGTTATTTTATGTATTCCTTTAAACATTCATATTCATATTCACTCATTTCAAAATACTCCCTAACTTGCCTTGGTATTTCTTTTTTCTGACCCATAGCTTCTAATATACATGTTGTATAATTTTTATATTTTTTGGAATTTTCCAGATTTTTTTGTCAGTAATTTCTAACTTAATTTAATGCTGAGAACATATTGCATGTGATTTTTAATAATTTTATATTTTTGTCTTTCTTAGTGACAGATAACAGTTTAAAGCTTCTTGGTTTATATCACTGTCCCATGTACATTTGAAAAAAATAAAAAGCCACTGTGTTCACTGTGAAAAAACAACAGTCCACTGTCACGTTATCATTATGTTAAGTTTTTCCTGGAGAGACCTGAACAAACATCTACTTACCACAGGACAACAGACAGACCAAATAAAGAATTCGACAGAAGTCTAGCCTGGTGAACCCTCTGAGCTTACAGAAACATGGGCACCTTTTGTGCAGCTGCACCACTAAGGAAACCGGCTCCCTCCTCCAACAATCATGAGAGGAATTTATCCTTAGGAAGAGGTGGGGCCTCTTGGGACACAGGTGCTGCCTCCTGAACTCTTATGCCCTCCCAAGAGGGACTGTATGTCGGGTGGGAGATCACAGGTGTTCTGATTCCACGTGGCAATGATGCATCACGCCAGAGGACACAGTTCCACAGCAGCGTGGAAGGACTTTCCTTTTCACCAGCTTTCTCTCTGTGTTCATCAGTTACTCAGAGATGTGAGCTTCACTTTTTAGCTTCTATTGTGCACTCTCTCATTTGTCCTTTGGGAACACCAGGTTTTTCTGTCCCTTAGACTTGTGAAGGCTTATAGAGCTGCTATTATTACAGAAGGATCATGCTGTTATTGCAAGAACAGCCATGGCCTCTTTGAGACCCACACCTTCAGCTTCTGCTATGTCCTCAGTCTTCCTGTGACTATCCAAAAGAAGCTCATTCAGAACTTTTAAGCCGGCGCGACCTGCCTGAAAATTCCTATGACTTCATGCAAGCCCACAGCTGGCCATGAACGATGGGTAAAAGCCAAGTTCTTTCAGCCTCTTCTGCAGAGGCTCCAGCCTCTCCATGTGGCGTCACTGGTGGGCAGCACAGCTTCCCACCCGCTCTCTGCGCACACCTGGCTGAGATCTTAGTTCTCTGATGTGTGAGGAAAGTGCGTCTCCTTTTCTTTGGGCTAAAAATCAGATTTCTCTCTTGGGTTCTAGGCCGGTGCAGGCAGTCAAACGTGAACATTCCAATTTTTAAAAAGCGTGTGTGCCTGTGAGAGTGTGTGGGGAAGCTATTCCATTTGTTCTAGGTGGTCTTGTCCATGCATATTTTCCTCACATACTAACATTTTTCCTCAAATATTTCCCCTCAAGTCACTTCACCCCCAAGAATAATTGATTAGTATAAACAACTGATATAGGTTTCATGTGAAACAACAGAAATTTATGTATGCAAAATGCCTCCTTCCGCAGAGCCAGCTTAGCAGAAGCAGCAGGAACTGCTGACAGTGCAGCTTTCCTACAGAGTATCAGGTGGGGTGGGGTGTGGAGAGACAGTAACTTTATTTAAAACCACCGCAACTGTTGAGGAGAGCATGTTATGATGGTAGTGTCTTAGTACAGGGTGTTTCCATCCTACGTTCAGCCATCTTTCACCCTTTCTCTGAGTTAGTTATAAGAGTCCACAGTCACCCTCCTCTCTGCTCTACCTTTCTAGTATGCCAAGAATTTTACACATATACGTATGCACATACTTACATGGAACCAAACAAGTTACTTCAAACAAACAGAAGGAACGGAATGGGCCATAGGCCACCTCCCTACTACTGCTTTTCTCTTTTTCTTTCTCTCTCTCTCCTCCCCTTCCTTCCTTCCTTCCTTTTCTTTCACTCATTCATTCATTCATTCATTCATTCTTATTTACTTTACATCCCTCTCACTGACCCCCCCCCCCGGTCACCCCTCCTACAATCCACCTGTGAGAGGGTTGAGGCCCTCCCTGGGTACCACCCTCCCCCATCCCTGCCCCCAACCTGGCACATCGAGTCTCTGTACATCCTCTCCTGCTGTGGCCAGGCAAGGCAGCCCAGCTAGAAGAACATATCCCACAGACAGGCAACAGCTTTTTCTTAGCTCCTGATGGTTATACCTGGAAAGTCTAAGTTAAAAATCCCAGCAGGCTCTGTCTCCCAGGAACCCTGAAAGCAGCCTACCCATCTCTTCCTGGGCTGCCCCTTTTCTCTACTGTATTTCTCCACATAGTCTTACCTATGCTGTGTCATTTAGAGTTGTGTTGTTCCCCCCACTATGGATTTATCCCTTATGTCTATATCGCTACTATCAATGGTCTCCGGGAGAGAAGGAAAAGAAACATATGCTGGATTTGCATCTCCCAGCTCGCCCCAGAGCTGTCCGCCTGTCTAGGCACATGTCTGTCCGTATTCCACCCTGCTGAGCTGTGCCTCTGTGCACTGGGAACACAGGCAGGCGGTGTAGATTTAACAACTAAACGTCACTGTTGGTGCCTGTAAATCTAACAGCCTAAGAATATCCATCAAAAAATCAA
The DNA here is from genome assembly GCF_000001635.26 of Mus musculus. Taxonomy (NCBI): domain Eukaryota; kingdom Metazoa; phylum Chordata; class Mammalia; order Rodentia; family Muridae; genus Mus; species Mus musculus. Next base: position 98,996,349 of record NC_000073.6, read on the forward strand.
AACATAGCTTCTTTAGGCTTTCTCTCCCCAGAGAATTTGGTCTTAGACTAGCCACAGGCCAGATCCCGTCAAAGTTACAGTTAAAAACCAATAAACTATCATTCTGAGTTTTACACAATGGCGGGTGACCAGAACCCAGTATTCTTGACTGTGAGACTCTCTCCTCAGCAAACTGCCTGTTCTGCACCAGGAATTAGGATGGCGCCCTTTTCATGGGCTAGTAGATAGTTTTTTGTATATATGATTTTTTTTTTTTTGCCGTGAATTTTGCAAAACTGTAATTGACTGTATTTCATTACAAAGTTCACTATCTTGCACATAAGAAACTGCACACTAAATTCCACCCCCAGAACTTAGTGCTAAGAGAATTCTTTCTACCCTTTAAGGAACTGGTAAGTTTCCTTACTACAGGGATGGGAAGTAATTGGCTTTCTGCTTCTACACAACTGGTCTGACAGCTGCGGACAGCGCTCATTTAGTTCCTAAGAATGAAAGCGTTGACTCTGGGGCTTCTACTGAATTTAGACTGTCCACTATATGTATCTAGGCTAAAATATTACCTAAGCTACACCCAAGAGTCTAGACAAGTCTGTACTTCATCTTCTTTTCATTGAGACAAGGTCTCCATATGTAGCCTGAAGTGGAAACTTAAGGGTTCTTTGGAAAGTCAGTTACGTCGGTGTTTTGCTGGGGCAAGCACTCGAAGGAATGTTTTCCTGAAGTGGACACAGGTGAAAGACACAGGCAGACTTGTGAAGGAACATTTCACTGAAGCAGACACAAGAGAGAGAGTCAATTCTGAACTCCTTTCCATTCAACCCAACTGTGGTGGTTTGAATAGGACTGGCCTCAGAGATTCATGCGTCTGAATCCTTGGCCATAGCACTATTAAGAGGTGTGGCCTTCTTGCAGGAAGTTTGTCACTGTGGGGTGGGCTTCAAGGTCTCCTGTGCTCAAGCTATGCCCAGTGTGGCTCACAGTCCCTTCTGCTGCCTGATGATCAAGATGCAGAACTCTCAGCTCCCTTTACAGCATCGTGTCTGCCTGCATGTTGCCATGCTTCCTGCCATGACAATCATGGACTAAACCTCTCAAAGTGTAAGCCAGCTCTAATTAAATGTTTTCCTTATTAGAGTTGTCATGGCTGTGGTGTCTCTTCACAGCAAATGGAAACGCTCAGATACCCAGTGCACACAATACGGTGCTCCAGCTCTGGGGTTTCTTTTTTAATTCTATAAGCCAAGCCTCTCCCCTTTTAAGTCCATACATTCAGTTTTGCCTATCTTCGTAGTTCAGACATTAAGAGCTAACAAGATGGCTCCACTAGAAAAAGCACTGGCTGCACAAGTCTCAAGACTGAGTTTAATTAAAGAAAATCACAAGGTAAGTCTGAAACTGACTCCTGAAAGTTGTCGCCTGATCTCCACATGTGCACTACGTCACGCATGAATGTATGCAAACACAATAATATTACATTATTAAGAAAAATTTAAAAAAGAAAACGTTACATTAATTCCACTTTGAAGACATGAATTAATAAATGTAAAGGAAACCAGTCTAGCAGGTTCTGTAACATGGCAATAAAATGTTAAAAACACAGCCTAGGGACGGCTCTAACTCTGTGGTGAAGCACTTGCCCTAGCATGCACAAGGCATGGGACTCAATCCCCAACACGGCAAGAAAAAAGAAAAAAAGTCAAAACACCTAGGGTTAAGTTTTCAGTTCTGCATTATTTCTGATGAATGCATCGGGTAAAACTGTAAGAAGTGACTTTTCATAAGAAGCCTCCTGATCTCAGTGAAGAGGAACCCACGCACCATGTTCAGAAGTGCAGCTTCAGATCGATGCCTGTGACATTTTCACACTACCAGCAGAAGCACTAGCTCCACCATACAGCGCCTGTCTTTTACCTGAAGTGCAGGCCAGGGCAACAAAATAAACTTTCCACTGCCCAGAAGATAAACAGAACAAACTACAGACAAAGGCAACACTAGTTATCTAACTTCTTGAAAAATGATAAGAAATTATTATAATTAATGAGAGTTGCATATAAAACATGTTTGATTTTACTTTTGCTTATTACAATGAACTAAGAAAGCCAAGTGTAACATAACAGGAGAACAGCCGGTTGGAGAAGTCTGGACACACAGGGGCTGGAGAGTTTTTGTTTGGGCGAGTGAGTAGGGTGTCTTTTCTCCAGGGAAGAATACCACAGGATTAAATTCTAACAAGGATTCAAAAAACAAGACAAAACAACAACAAAACCAGATCTCCATCCTTTCTGTCAATCCTATACTTTGGAAAGAACAGAATCTTACAGCCTGAGGGTATTCTAAACACAACCCTAAAATAGCTGAATACCTTTATAAGGACAAACTAAGAAAATGGAAGACCTCTGTTCCAGGTTTCCTGTGAATTAAAATGCTACTAAACCTAAGTACTCTTTGGGGAATAGTCATTACTGTTGTCATGCAATGAAAAGGAAAAAAGAAAAAACTTCCCTAGCTATTGGTCCACAGCCCAGGGCACTCTATCAGTTTACACAGTTTGCATATCAGATGCACACTACAGACTGCAGCAAGGACAGCTTATTTAGTGGAAACCAGATAAGCCTTAAATTCAGAAAAACTTGTATATGAATTAGGGTCTATCATGAAGAACTTAAGAGTGCCTCAGAGCCTGAGCCTTCTGAAAAACATAGGAGGCCCACTGTTGTTGAAGCTTGTGTGTGTGTGTAAGTAATTTAAATGGAGCTATCATATAATGGGGGAGACAATGCCCCAACTAGTACTTCCAGTACTAGGAGTTCTTGTTGATAGAGAAGAAAGACAAAAAATTATAAATAACACCCAGCCATAAATTCTGTGGCCTACAACAGTGGTCTACCAGCAGGATAAACTGGTGCAATTGTGACACAAATGTTCAGAGAGCAACCAAGCTCTTTGTGATTGGACTTAAGGCCCACTCCAGTGAGACGGAACCTGTACCTCACATTGGTAATGTGGCCAAGAACCTGAGACTAGATATGTCGGGCGCCTATGAGAAAACCTATTGCTATTATTCTGGTAATGCTACGTAGCAATAAATGACCCCTAATGACAACGTGCTGCGGTACCCATAGATCAGGGCCTCGCTTGGCCCACATCCCAGAAGCCGATTTTTGTAATAGATGAAATTAACACAAGGACCTACAACTAGCCAGTGTCTGGAGAACGAGAGGCTTGGGAACACTCGGTTGTATATGGGATGTCTTCATTAAATCCAAGTCTCAGGGATCTACACAGAAGAGGAGGAGGTAGAAAGACTAAGATGACTAAGGAAACTGTCTTCCAAACACAAGAGGCCTGATACATATCCGAACTCACAGCTGTCCTACTTAGTAGCCAATGATGCCTTGAGAAGCAAGTATAATGTCAGTATTTTCCAGCGGGAATATAATAGATATATGTTGTTTTTACTGTTAAATCCACTGTATTTAAAAATTAGCTTTGAATTTTTAACACACTGGGAAGCTGAGTGTGGTGGTGTACAACTTTAATCCTAACTCTCCAGAGTCTAGTTCCCTGGCCAGCCTGGTCTACAAAGTGAGTTCCAAGCCATGGCTACACAGTGAGAGCTTGGCTTCCAGAGAGGAGGGGTGTTAGCTTCTGGGCTGGAGATAAAGCTCAGTGGTAGCACACCTGTGAGGCCCCCATAAGGCCCCATGTTTATTCCCAAGCACATGAGATAAAAGCAGTCACCTTCTACAAATACTGGAGCAGTCCACTTTTATAAAATTAATACCTATCAGCATCTACTCAAAAGATCCAGAATTTACTGAGCGAGTTTCCTTAAGACCAGGTTTCATATGACTTTCTGAACGGAGTTTCCAGCAGACTGATTTTGATAGGATGCTCCATCTCAAAAGGATGTGCAGGCTGAGCTAGGACAAGATGCCCTGCAGACAAGACAAGCAGGCACTGCCAAAGCTCCTTGGCTTGAGACCCTAACAGGGAAACCTGTTTTTCTTTGTTTGCTTTTGTTTTTTATTTAACATCAGAAGTTAAACTACTAATATCTTCCCAGAATAAATATATGTATATGTGTGTGTATACATATTAATAGACATCAATTCTGGAAAGATCCTCTCGTGGCCCAGCTGAAAACCGCTGTAGACGAGCTAAGAACCTGCCTTTGAGGCACAGGGAGGGGAAACTACTCGTGAGGCTGATCAGGCCTGAGGAGTTAGTGTCACTTGTTGAGCCAGCAGTAGGAACAGAAACTCTTGTCTCTTTGCAATAAACCATCTTGCAATGCATTTTTATTTTCAAAAATCGATAGATATAATAGGCACCTAGCTTCTTCAAATTGTTCACAGAAATGGATCCCTATGGCTCTCCTCTAAGTGGCAATGCTACGGAAAGATGAATAAGAAAGTAATTCCCAGGGTTGTCAGAAGAATCAGCAGCAAATTCAAGGTCAAATATCAAACAAACATTTCTGACCTTGTCTCCTCTCCAGGCTCTCAGGCTCAGACTTGTGGGTAAGTTTGTGTCTGTCTACCAAGTATGATTATGGTGAACAGGGGTATCCTGAAATATATCAAACCTATCAATAAATAAACTTGGTTACCTATACCCAGCTACACTCTGCTCCCACTGTCTAGTGCTTCACTGTATTTACCACAAGATCAACATGAGATCCTAACTTTCTGACGCCTCTACCAGTTCAAGGAATAGAAATAAAATTTCAATTCTGGGCCTGGGGAGTATAGCCCAGCGGTGGAGCTCATGCAGGAGGCCATGCATTTTATCCCGGATGCTACTGTAAGTGTCAGAGAGGGGATAAAACTCAGTGTTAAAAATCAGCAGGTCTGCCTCGCCACGCTGCAGACTTACCTAGCGTGAGGACTGCCCTTCTGTCTATGATTAAATGGAGCTCCACAAGTGTAACAGCTCAAACACAACACTAGAGCCATGCAAGCCCTACATTGTCAGCACACTTAGGCACTGGTAACTGAATATAAGCTTGGCCATAACTTTCTATGTGCCTTGAACAAATCTTCACCCTTTGTAAAGAGAATAATAGAATACCATATCTTCATCACTAAAAAGATGAAGTATTTTCAACTCATAGGACTCTTAGTCATGATCAAATGAAAGAAAGGGCAGGAAGTATGTTATTGCCTAACATAAATATTCCCCATAAAGACAAGCTCACGAGTATATACTATTACTCACACATCTTTTCTAAAAATTAACAACTAGTATTCATTGACAATCATACATGTGCATAATGTATCATGATTATACCCACTCCACCTCTCCTTTCAACTCCTTAGTGGTATAGAAATGACTGAACAAATCACTGAACTTTTAGTCTGGTGACAGGCATCTTGGTGCTTCCTTTTATCATAGAAGACAAAAATATAAAAGGGAACATAGTCAAGGAGCGGTAGATTCCTACCTTGACCGTGCAGTGGAGTCAGACACACAACATGGGCTTACACGGCATATGACTTCTGTGTGTAGAGTGCCTGTATGCATGTGTATGTGCTTCCTACACATCGGATCATGGCAGACTGGTGCTCCGTTATCATCCTCTATCACTCTGCATCTTATTTCTTCAGAAAGCTCCCAGCCAGAATCTGACGATTTCTGACTGACTTGACTAGCTGGATAGCACACCTCAGGATCCTCCCATATCTGTCTCGCAGCACTGGGACTGCAGGTACACACTGCCACCCTTCAGCTTCCTATGTGGACTCTGGGGAGCTAGACTTAAGCCATCATGTTTACGCGGCAATCCAACAGAGGTATCTCCCAAGGCCACCATACTACTTGCTTTAAAAGGAAGTTCTTGGCCGTGATTCAGAGCTATGGAAGCCACAGAAGTATTTGCATCTTTGCATTGTTAAGCTCATGAATTTAAATACCTCCGCTCAGCCAAAACGCTTTTACATTATGAACTGCACTGTTCACTGTACATACAGAGTTCTCAGCTCTTATTGAAAACAGTATAAAAAGCAAAGACGTTTTACTATCATTTCTTTGAGGGTGTGCATCAAATTATCATATCTATTAATGTCAGTATCACTAAGCCTTAAAATATTAATGAGCCTTTTAAAAAGTGAGTTGTTAAAAATCATTCTATTATTTATGTGTATTTTGCCTGCATTCATGTCTGTAAATAACATGTGTGCCCTGAATCCATTGAGGTCAGAAGTAGGTGTTGGATGGCCTGGAACTAAATTATGTATGAATTGTTGTAAATCACTATGCAGATGCTGAGAAGCAAGCCCAGGTATTTCGCAAGAGCAGCCAGAGCTCTTAACCACTGAGCCATCTCTACAGCCAAAATTTTTCTTTTGAACATGATATAAAAGTCAGCACCACTTTTTAAAATAGGCGAATAATATATTTATATACCATCATCAAGTAGAAAATAAAATTTAAACAGAGCTATAATAGTGTCATAAAGCATCAGAAAATAGGAATAAACTCAACTAATCAAAGACCCACGCATTACAGTTTCAATAGTATTTCGTAAAGATCTAAAAAACAATGGCAGATGGTGTTTTCTTGGGTGGGAGACAGAACCTTAAGACTCTATTTCCCATAACTATCCTGACAGATCCATTCAATCAAGTCCCATTAAACTACTAGCAAGGCTTTCTGTTTTGTCTAGAAATTCATACAAAAATGCAAAAAGAACAAAAATAACCAAGATGATTTGGAAGAAAAATAATTAGACTGAAGAATTTCAACAGACATCAAAACAAAGTATGACAGAAGGAAAATAGAAGCTGAAAAGTAGACTGATGGCCAGGAGCAGAGGGTCCTTCCCAGGCCTGAGCAAGGCCCCAGTAATGGACACACAGGGAAGTGGAGCTGCAGCACTCAGTCTCGGTTAAAAACAGATGCTACTTGTAACTCATGGGATTCACAGCCCTCGCTTCGGATGGATCGGTGATATAAATGTGGAAAGTAAAACAGTAAAGATTCCTGAAGACATACAGAAGAACACCTTTAAGGTCTTCAAACAAGCAAATGTTTCCTAAACCTGGCCCCAAAGCCTCAGATGTAACCACAAGAATGAAAACAGCAGCAAGCCACAGGATGGGGACATGTTCCTAATGCGCATGTCAACAAAAGTCCCCAGATCCTTAAACAACAGGAACGTCAGAAGCTGGCAGTATAAAAATATAATAAATAAAAACCTCAACTGACACCTAATAAAAGATTCATCTTAAGTGTGTAGGATAGTGTTTGCCAGAATGGAACCCTGAACTACAAGGGCACATTGCACACACCACACAAAGACAGAGTACTGCACAGCAGGGTGCCGAGCAAAGATGGAGGCCAGGCAGATGAAAGACCATCTATTACAACTGAAGAAGGATTTCCACCTTACGATCCTGCAGTTCTACTGCTAGGTTTCTAGCAAACTGAAATGCACAGGAATCTCCATTAGGAGCATACACTAGAACATGCATGGAAGGACTAATTTAATAGTTTAAAAGTGGAAATTACTAACACTGAAAGCATCTAAATACATATTTGCATAATTTGGCTTTAAGAATCAATTATAATTACAGGAAGGTAAGACTGACGCTAACAAACATGTTGAAAAAGCTAGCAAAATATGTACACATGACGGCTATAAAGTACATAATTAGGCAAAACCAAACTCTGGTCTCATGATTGAAGGTACCTGGTTAGTGTGGCGGGAACTGAGGTGAGTGGTGGGGAGCACCAGACGGTGTCATAGGGTCATGAGTCCTCAGTATGGAAATTCTCCCTGCCTGTGCGGGCACATGTGTGTGTGTGTGTGTGTGTGTGTGCATGCGTGTGTGCGTGTGTGTGCATGTGTGTGTGTGTGCGTGTGTGTGTGTTTGTGTGTATGTGTATTTGCATTATTATGCATATACCAATGTCAAGATATTTCAAAACTACTTTAAAAATTTAAAACAAAACAAAACAAAAACCCAGTACGATCAAGCTGGGTATGGTGGTGTTCACCTTCAATCCCAGCCTTCAGGAGGCAGAGGCAGGTAGATCTCTGAGTTTGAAGCCATCCTGGTCTACAGAGTGAGTTCCAAGACTACAAAAGGGCTACACAGAGACACTGTGTCTCAAAAGAAACAAATGAACAAACAACAACAACAACAACAAAAAACCAAAACCATAAAACCAAATCAAATGACCCTGACATGTGTCTGCGGAGGAGGCTGTCTAGAAGCGCTGCTCACCTTTGTCCTGTAGAGCCATCTGTTGCTTATGCAGGAAGGCCACCTCCCGCCCCAGCGCTTTCTTCTGTCTTTCCAGTTCATTTCGAAGCACCAAAATTTTCAATCGCAGACATTCACTTTCTTTTTTCTAAATAAATAAAATCACAGATAAATTTATGAATATAAAGTCATAGCTATAACTGTATACCCACCACATTTAAATTCAACAAAGGCATCTGATAATATCAATAAATGTATACTTATGATAAATGTACACAATAAAGACATACCACAAAACACACTACCTAATCATGATAATAAAGATCTGCAAGTTTCAGAAACAAAGAATAAGTGAAAACTTCCTTAGCTGGCATCTTCCATCATACTTGACGGTAAGAAACTGCCCTAGATTCAAGAACAAGACAACAAGTTGCCTTTACAGTTTCTACTTAACACATGTGGACCAGAAATCATTACCATGGCAATAAGACAAGAAATGAATGAGAGGCTATGTGGACAGGGAAGAAGGACTAACAAGACATTCACAGGTGATAGGACAGTTGACACAGAAGAGCCTAAAGAGACAAAAACCAGCCTATGGCACTATAAGCAATTACAGCAAAGACTATAGAGTTTGGTTCTCCAGTACCCATGTAATATTAGGTGGGCTGTGTTGCTCAGAGACAGGGGAGCAGAGATAGGGATCCCCTGAGCAAGCCGGCTAGTCAGACTAGCATGTAGGTGAGCTCTGGGAGCAATGAAAAGATAGAGAAGGACAGAAGACGATTCCTGGTGTCACCCTTGGGCCTCTGATGTATGTGAATATTCACACATACACATGAGGTGTAAGTCCACACATGTGAACATGCGCACACACACGCACACACACACACACATGCAAAAGGGGGTAAATTCCTTTTTATTCAAATATATTCTCCAAACCTGCCTCCATTTACAAATCTGCCATCTGATTCTCAGTGAGCACGCACTCACTATAAGGAGGTATCTTTGTTGGCTTCTATCACATGGTATCAGTAATATACTTTCTTATGATTTTCTATGATATAAATATTGATCAAATTTTAATTTGGCTATGCCTGGTGACATTTTGTCTTTTCCAAAAGTACAAAATAGCTAATTAAAATTACAATACAAAATATATTTATTAAATAAACTAAAAATTAACAAAATGTGGAAGGAGCTGTTGTAAATTTCTCTAAGGAAGAAGTCAGTCCTTGATTGAAGTTTAGATGGATTGGGTGAGGCTCGTTGTGGCTCGGCCCCTTTAAGGCAGGGGGAGGAAGCAGTCCCAGGTAATTGTATTGAAAGCACCCAGCAGCAACCATCTCTCACCCAGAATGTTTTCTTCTTCATCCCTGAAACAGTCAGTCTAGGTAGATGGTACAATCGTTCACTGTGGACACAGCCACGAAAGCAGTACAAAGCCCGCCTACCATCATTACATTAGACTGGGAAAATCAAGGACATATGCCCTTAAAAAGAATGCTCCTAAATAGAATTTTTTAACAATATAAACATTTATGAAACATTTATGATGGACTTACTATATAGTTTTAGCTGATTTCAACTAACTTAGGTATTTATTTTGTTTTGCCAAAACATTGTAAAAACAAACACTGAAGAGTCAATGAGGTTCTAAAATGTGGAAGTGAGCAAGTATTCATCAGCAAAGAGATGGAAAAGCGAAATGTAGTGTAGAGATAGAATAGAATATTACTCTGCTTTAAAAGGGGAGGAACCCTGGTATATGCAATAACTTGGTAAGTCTTTATAGTTATTATGCCTTGTAAAATGAATAAGCTGCAGGCAGCCCCTCTGTGTCTAATGCCACTTATGTGAGGGACTTAGAATAGTCAAAGTTGGGCTGGGACTGTGAGCCAGTGGTAGAGCACATGCCTACCATAGACAAGGTCCTGGGTTCAATTCCCAGCAGGTGTGGGGAGGAGGAGCACTCAGAATGCATAGGGATCACGGACTGAATGGTGGCAGGGCCTGGGAGTGACAGGAAGGGGCAGTCAGTACTTAACAGTGACAAAGTTTCAGGTTTACAAAATAAAAAGAGCTGCAGTCACAGATGGTAAAGGTGGCTGTACATTATAAATGTATTTAAAACCAACTGTACTGACGGGTTCTGTGTGCCAATGTGACACAGGTTAGTTATCAGAGTGGAAGGACCCTCAGTTGAGAAAATGGCTCCATGAGATCCAGTTGTAAGGCATTTTCTCAATTAATGATCAATGGGGGAGGGGCCCGACCACTGTGGGTGGTGTCATCTCTGGCTGGTGGTCCTCTTTTCTCTAAGCAGCAGGCTGAGAAAGCCATGGGAAGCAGGCCATAAGCAGCACCCATGCATGGCCTCTGCATCACCTCCTGCCTCCAGGTTCCTGGCCTGCCTAGGTTCCTGGCCTGCCTTCCTTTGGTGATGAACAGCAGTGTAAGCCCAATAAGCCTTTTCTCCACTCTGCGTGTGGTCATGGCGTTTCACCACAGCAATACAAACCCTAAGACACCCATGAACTGGGCTTGTATAAATGACTGAAACCGCCTGGTGAACTGGCCAGTGAGTAAGGGTGCTGGCTGCCAAGCCTCATGGCCTGTGCTTGATTCCTGGAACTCACTTGGCAGAAGGGGAAACTGACTCCACAAACCTGTCCAGCCTCCATGTGAACCCCATGGCACATGTCCCTCCACACATGAATCCATAAGCATTTTCTATTCATGAAGATTAGAAATGTTATGTCATATGCTTTATAATTTGAGAAATTGAGGGAACCAAGCCAAACACAGTAGGGTTTTCTTTAGTGTGATCAGAAACCGTTGGGTCTTCAACATCACTGAGGGGAAAAAAAAAACCAAAACTCTTCAGAGTAAGGTTTTTCAGAAAGATGTAGGTATTCAATTGCTCAAACCCATTTTTTTTCCACAAAACATACAAATATTTTGGGCAGAGCATTCTTCAGAAAACCCAACCTGGCTCACGGGGTTAACTTGCTCTGTTCCAGGGTACACACTCAAACTGGGAATGTTTTCTGGTTTCAAAGCACAGAACTTATAAGGCTGTCTAAATACAGAGCTCACACAGAAAGGCGTGAGCAAGGCATGTTTGTGTTATGGTCCGTGTGAGGAAGCTGGCCCGTTGACAGAAACAGACCCAATCGCTCGAACCAGGATTCTTGGCTCCCGTTTTTGAGGAGTAAACAAACGCTGCCATTGGCATGGCTCTGTTTCCTTGCTCACACTTCAAAGTCGAGCTGATCAAAGATCTTAATCTAAGTATCTTCTATGGGCTGCACTCTAGTCTTCTTCATTCCAAGTACAGTTAATGTCATACATCTACCCCAATATATCAGTCACTTTTAATAAGATTTTATACAACACTCAGACATGCATGCTTGCAAGCGCACATTCCCATTTATGCGTCTTTTAAAAAATTATGGGTAATGTTAAACACTCATTTTACAATGACAGATTGGTCTATAAATAATATAAGCAAACAAGTATTTTTTCATAGATCACACTGGAGCTTAAAACCCTCAGACACAAGTTCCTAATAAACGGCCCTGGGATAATCAAAGTTTCAAACCCGTGTAATCGCACTGAGCAGCTGGGCCCCTCTGTCACAGTCTTGGTCCTATCTATGAAGCATATGAGAGTATGCTCGGATACTGCAAAGGATTTACTGCCCAACAAGAGCTGCTGGAGGCCTTGCAGAAATTGTTAATATGTATTTGTGTGTGCGCACATGTGTGTATGTGAGCATATGTGTATGTGTGTTCGTGTTTGTGCATGCAGTCGGGCACTCATGGAGTCAGAGGATGACTTTGGGAGTCCACTCTTCCCTTCAAGCATGTGGATTCAAGGGATGGAACTCAGCTTGTCTGACAGTGCCTTTATCCAGTCAGCCATCTCACTGGTCTCTTATTAAGCAAGAATGCAGTTTGACACATCACAAAAGGTTTCAGTCACAAAAACAAAACAGAATCTCCTTTTAAAAAGAAAAGCACTTCTCATAAAAATCATTCATACTAACATTATAGATTTGCTATTAGCACTTTAAGATTAGAAAACTCTTTAAAATTTCTCAGATTTAAGCCAGGTAGTGATGGCACACTCCTTTGATCCCAGCACTTGGGAGGCAGAGACAGGCAGATATCAGAGTTTGAAGCCAGCCTGGTGTACAGGGTGAGTTTCAGGACAGCCAGGGCTACACAGAGAAAGCCTGTCTCAAAAAACAAAAACAAACAAACAAACAAACAAACTTCTCAGCTTTGATTTCTAACATAATAAATATTAATAGTGTAATCAAGTCCTTAGAGGTTGTCACTATTTTTAACATATTAAAGGACCTTAAGATGAAAACATTTGAGGAATTGGTGATTTAGAGAATATTTATCTTATCTGTGGTCATTATCCACAACTGGAAATAACTAACAATCTGGAGAAAGTCTCAGAGCTGTTGAAGTTGCCAAATGGTTTCCAAATGTCACTTACAGGTGGCTTTCCTTCCTTCTACAAGTAGCCAGTCACTAAGACTTAGAAAACATTTCATCCAACTCATGATTTCACAGACTCAGTAGTACTCTCAGGCCTAGAACCCATGTGTAGGTAGAATATGTAGATAGAAAGCATATATATCTTTATAAATATAAAATATAAAAATATTGGCTTCTAAATAAGAATAAACACTTAGCAAACTGATCTTCTAATCAATGAAGTATATGAAGATACTACTGTAGTTTCTACAGTGATCAATGGCATGCTGTTTTAAGGAGAAGTTGAGGTTTGATATAAACACACAACACACACACACACAGGCAATTTTCTCCCCTTATTCTATGATTATGCCTGTGGCTTTGGAGGACAGCAGAAAGCCAACTGTCTCCACTTGAAGGAACCAGAAATGATAAAATAAAGATGCCAGAATAGGGAGAAGATAGAGATGGGCACCCAAATTCTGTTCAAACTCAATGAACTCTCCAACTGAACCCTAAGCCACACATGCACAAATGAATGCAGAGCTGCCCACACTTAACAGTGAAGCTGGAATTGGAGCCACGTTGCCTGGAGCATGAATGTTAAAGAAAATCCTCAAAGTCTACATATTACATTCAGAATGTCCAGGGTGCTGTGCAATACTGCTCAACCCATGAACAGTTGGAGAATGTGACTCCCTCTCTATGAAAGAGGCATGAAGATACGGGCAACCAGAACATGTTAAAAGTACCAGATAGCCCGGAGTGGTGGCGCACACCTTTAATCCCAGCACTTGGGAGGCAGAGACAGGCGGATTTCTGAGTTCGAGGCCAGCCTGGTCTACAAAGTGAGTTCCAGGACAGCCAGGGCTATACAGAGAAACCCTGTCTTGAAAACAAAAACAAAAACAAAAACAAAAACAAAAACAAAAAGTACCAGATAAAGTACCAGAGATTTGAAATCCACTGAGAAATCTGCTGAGATGGAAAGGCAATATTCTAACATGGAGTCAAAGGAGAGAAAAATCTCAGCGGAGCACTGGAGTTTAGTGAAATGATCTAGTCAAGAGTACAGCTGGCGGTGTGGGGTACCCTACCCTACACCAAAGTCTCACCTCAGTGTCCTGAGTGAAAACAAAGCTGGCATCACCAGGGCAAATCCAACCCGACACAAACAGATTGCCTATTGTTATGAATTCAGTTTACTTTGGGAATGCAAGAGTAATGTATGCATGTATGAGGGCCTTCATTCAATCAATCACCAGTATTGCAAAAACTTAACAAAGCAAAACCATAACAGTTTGCTTTAATAATTTTTAAATTAATGAGAAAATCATTATATATAGAAAAACCATTAAAACCATTCATGACTTTAAAAACTCCCAGAAATTAGGATGAATTAAGTCCTAAACTAGTAGAGACCATTGCTAATGTCATACTTAATGAAGCAGGGACAATGTTATTCCTCACCTAGGCACGAGGCAGGGATCCCTGTGTATTCTGTTCTGTATGGATGTCCCCACTACTGAAATGAACAGAGAATTTAGAATTATCCAAACACAAGCTGGGTGGGGTGGTACATGACTGTGATACAACATGATGTTGAAGCAGGAGGATTGCTGCAAGTTTAAGGCCAGCCTGGGCTACACATTAAAACTTTGTCTCAAAAGCAACAATAGCAACAACAAAATGCCCTACCATCTAAATTGGTAGATACTATTGTCTGCATAAAAACTAAGAAATCTACAAAGTGAAGATAACTAACTACAGAATAAAACTATCAAAGTAGAAATAAATCAGAATGAATAGCATCCTTATATGCTACTCATATACAAATGACAAATAAAAATTCAAAAGGAGTTACCCTAATTATTACTGAGTTTTTGGAGACAAGGTCTTCCTAGTTGGTCTAGGCTAACCTTAAACTCCTGACCCTCCTGTCTTAAATTCCCTCAATTTAATTCTTCCAAATGTAATACCCATTCATGATAAAACCCCAGAGACTAGGAAGAGGCATACCCTAAAGCCAGAACAAATCATTGTTAATCCCGCACTTAAAATGGCAGCATGAACTGTTCTCTCCCTCTGACCAGTTCTCGTGGTGTACGACCACACCCGGCTGAACTTGGCAAGATGCCTTGTGCTTGCCCGACCCCAACAGAAACTTAAGACTAACTCTTAACAAAGGGGGTCAAAGACATCATTCAGAGAATTAAAGAGAAGTTCACATAAGACCTAAATGTCATGTTTACAGACTGGAGGCCTCAACATTGTTAAGATGGTAATTCTCCACAAATCCTTACTAAAATTGCAACAGGCTCTCTTTGGTAGAAACTGACTAACTAGGTTTTTTTTTTTTTTAACATATTTTCCTCAATTATATTTTCAATGCTATCCCAAAAGTCCCCCACACCCTTCCCCCCCACTCCCCTACCCACCCATTCCCATTTTTTGGCCCTGGCGTTCCCCTGTACTGGGGCATATAAAGTTTTAAAATTCATTCAGCAACATAAAAAACCTATGGGGAATTTAATAAAAGAAAAAAAAAAAAAACAGGAACTTTTAAAAAAAAAGTTGAGAAAGCCTACCTGGCTTCCTTGACAAACCTACAGTAATGGCTGGGGCGGATCCGCAGACAGGTCTGTGAGACAGAGCGGAAACAGATGCACGTGTATACGGTCAGCTGACTTTAGACAAACATGTCAGGGTAATTAATAGGGAAAGGAAAAGCTGTTCACCAAATACTGTTCTGTCAACTGAACATCAGTTTGGGAGGAAAGTTTTTACTCTTTCTTCATCCAGGACAAAAATAATAACTTGAAATGAATCAGAGATATAAACACAAAGCCCCAGATGCTAAAACTTCTAGGAAAAAAAAAAAAAGCACCAGAAAATGTCTGGAATCTTGAACTAAGCAGCTGATTCTGATAAAGACTACGAGAAGGACTTGAAACAAAAGGAAAAACAATGAAGAAACAAACCATCAGAGGGTTAGGCTGGTGCAGTGCTTACCACGCAAGCATGAGGGCCTGAGTTAGATTCCCCAGAATTCATGTAAGAAACAGAGCTAAAGCTGGGTGCAGTACCCACCGGCACACATTTGTAGCGAAAGGACTGAGGAGGTGGAGACAGGCTGGCCAGCCGGGCTTGACTGTTGAGCTCCAGGCTAGTGATAGGCCCTACCTTCAATCTCAGCACTCAGAGGGCACAGGAAGGTGCATCTCTGTGAGTCTGAGCACAGCCTGCTCTACATAGAAAGCTCACAGCCAGCCAGGGCTCCAGTGTGAGGCCCTGCCAGAAAACAAATCCAAACCAAGGTGGAGCGTCCTGTAGAAGCACACCTGTGGTGTTCTCCCGCTTCCCGCACACGGTGAATACACACACACAGGTATGCATGCAAGCACCCACATGCACACATATATATACAAATAGATTAGATTTTACTGAACTTTAAATTGTTTGCTCTTTAAATACCATTAAGAAAAAGAATAACAACAATAATCAGGCTAGAGAGATGACTCAGTGGTTAAGAGCATATCCTGCTCTTGCAGATGACCTGGGTTACGTTCCCAGCACCCACATCAGGTGGCTCACAAATACCTGTAACTTAGTCCTAGGGTACCCAAAGCCCTCTTCTGACCTCCAATGGCAACACATGTGTGTGTATGTATACCACCATACATGCATATGTGCATATACCTGCAGGTAAAACATTCATATATATATATATGTATAAAACAAAAACTAATCTTTAAACCAAATGATTTTTTAAAAAATCCAAGTCACAGACTTAAAGAACATACTTCTCATGTACATGTAAGGAAAAGGACCTGTATATATAAACATAAATATATAAGTCATACATAGTTATATTATATAGTATACACTTATATAATATGATAAATGTTTATTTATAATATATTTACATTATTAATAAAGACAGGAAAGACAGGTTAGTAGTTAAAAAAGTACTGGCTGCTCTTCCAGATGAACCAAGATAGAGTCTCAACACCAACATGGTGGTTCACAATTTTATGTACCTCCAGTACCAGGGAACTGATGCCCTCTTCTGTCCTCCATAGGCAACAGGCACACATGCAGTATGTAGACACACATGCAGGCAAAAAACATTTACACATGTTCACACACACGCACAAAACTTCAAATAAGATTGAAAAATTCTAATTAAAAACAGGAAAAGAGTATTGTATATTTTCTCTCATAAGCAAAAGCTAAAATAAAAACAGCCTAACAGATGATCCAAAATTAGCAGAGAGAATACTCAGGCAAGGCGGCTGGGGAGAGGCTGAGGGAGGGCGGGGGAGGGTAGATACGATGAGAGCGTGATATGTGTATATGTGGAAATGTCACAGTGGAGTCCATTAATACAAAGATTTAATATACACTAATAATTATAATAACAAAACGAATGGAAAAAGAAATCGGAACCACTTTACACATATGCCAGGACTTAACGGATAAGTACATTATACTTAATGAGAGCCAGATTTCTCACTATCAGAAAAAGATATTGCAAATAAACAAAATGAATGAGAAAACCAGAATAAAGTCTGTGGCATTAGAATGGCAAACACTAGTATGAACTCATGTTTATTTTAATATAGATAGGTATACATTCATACAGAGATAGCCATGCACGCTGAGGGGGCTTTAAAAGCAATGAGCACCCCCAATACCCAAGCACACACAGTGACCAGATCTTGTTTCTAAAGACCTCAGCCAACCTAAGGAGCTGGGTCCTGGTGAAAGATGGCTACAGGCAGGGCAAATGCAAGATGAGCTGGACCACAGCACCACAGGGGAAAGAACACCAGAGAATGACAAAAGTCAATCTGAAAGACTATTATATGTCTACTCATTTTAGAGAGGGTTTACTATGTATCTCAGGCCAGCCTTGAATTCACTAAGTAGCCTGGGCTGGCCTCAGACATAGGACAATTATCCTGACTCAGGTTTCCTGAGTGCTGGATTACAAGTGAGCACATTATACCAGCTATCTCCTAGGAAATACAGTTAGGTGCCATAGTTCATGTTGGGCGCGTATGGCATATGTGAAGATGCTAAGGTTTCAGCTACAAACCTGCCATCTCTGAAGAGGTACATACTTAGGATTCATTAAGAAGAAGTTTGAGGCAGGTAACTGGTTGGTTTCAGCATCAAATATGCCATATTTTTTCCTCTGTTTCATTCTCTTTTGTTTTTTACTTTGTTTTTATTTATGTGTACACTTGTGTGTCTATATGTGGATGTGTCCTTGTGTGCTCAGACGCCCATGGAGGCCATCAGTCCCCTGGAGCTTGAGTTATAGGCAGCTGTGAGACACTCCACGTAAATGTTGGGAACTGAGCCTGGGTCCTCTGAAGAACAGCAAGTCCTTCAACTGCTGAGCCATCTCTCCAGTCCCATGGACTCATTCCGAAATTCAACAAATACTTAATATATACTTTATATCTTCTATGAGTCAAACATTTGTCTAGATCCTGGGACTCAAAAGAGATGGAAGGTTGGGAAGGAAGGAGGAAGGGAGGGAGGAAGGGGAGGAGGGAGGAGGGGAAAGAGACCAAAGGAAGCGGGAGAATGGGAGTAGGGGGGTTGGGATCCCAAGTCTCATGGTTTAGAGAGACACAAATATATTAAATAGCTATCACATTAGATGGTAATAAATACTATATAGGAAAACCAAGCAAGATAGGGACTGAGTGTACTGGGGTGTGGTTCTCAGTGGGATGTTATGAAACTATATGATTTCTAGGTTCACTTCCAGTTTAAAACTCCCTTGACTTCCTTCTGTGTTAACTAGGCGGCATACAAACACACAGTGACCCTCTGAACCTGACCTCTACAGCTTACACGTTCTATCACCTTACCCTGGGTGTCAGCACTCATAGTTTAGAAAAACAGGATTAAGCAGACATGTGTCCACACTGAGACAAAGCATACGCAGTCACTTAATGGAACAAGTCAATTCCCAGTCTTGCCTGGGAGAGGAAAGGAAGGAAAATAAAACCTAGCAAGTTCTCCCCAGACAAAGGTCCTAAAAATGCATTTTTGTACATTACAGAAAAAAAAATCTGATAATTTTCCCTCCCTCTACAATGTTCTCGTGGCCTGGCATTAGGCCTTTATGGTCCTAAGTTATAACACAAAAGGCAGCCATTTCTCTAGCGTGGAGGGAGGATTTTCCAGAGACAAGGCAAGTGCTATGAAGAGACAAGCAGCTCCTGCTGCTGCTTGGGTACCACGGACACCTGCTCTGGCCAGGAACAGCACGAGCAGGTGTGCGGATGAAGGTCATTGGAATGGACTGCTAATCTCAGCATCTCTACAAGATGAACAAATGTGTTTCGTTAGGTCCCAGGAGAGGGCCTGCGCACAGGTAGCTGCTCACACATAGCTCCCGCAGTCTCAGGGGCCTGTGATTGGACAACCCTTGGTGTAAGAGGCGCCTTTGGATGCGCATGTGCGA
The DNA here is from genome assembly GCF_000001635.26 of Mus musculus. Taxonomy (NCBI): domain Eukaryota; kingdom Metazoa; phylum Chordata; class Mammalia; order Rodentia; family Muridae; genus Mus; species Mus musculus. Next base: position 99,015,539 of record NC_000073.6, read on the forward strand.
GCGGCAGTGGGAAGAGGCTGCATATGGGAGGTAACAGCTCCCGGGACTGCCGGGCAAGCTGTGAGTTTTTAGTATTTTTCTAACTCACTGCACATTGCAGGCCGTTCGAAGTCACGTGGCTTCATTTGCAGCAGAGTGTGATTTAGTGGTGCACACGTGGCTTCCCGACACAGAACAGCTGTTTGAAAGCCGCCGTTCTTTTCCTCTGAGGAAGAGCATCAGAAAGCACCAGACGCTGTGAAGCCCTGAGATCTGCCCGTCCAGTCTGAGGTCATGGATCCTTTGGAATGCCTCAGCTAACCCACATCTCTCTAAAGGTGAACACTTCACAAATCAGACTCTCATAACTGATCCTATTCATTTTAAAATCCACCTTTCAAAAGTGGATTCATCCTGGCTGAATATAATCAAAGAACAAATTAAACGGTAAGAAACTATCTTCATTAAACCCAGCACTATGTATATACACTAATAAAGTGATTTTTTTTTTTACATTTGTTTATGTGTTTAGTATTTACGTACGTGTGTGTGTCCTGCGAGTCAGAGGACAGCGTATAGGAATGAGTGAGCTCTTTCCTTCTGCCGCAGGAATCCCAGGGACCACACTCAGGTGTTAGGCTTGGGGGCAGGGCTCTCAGCAGCTGAGCCACCAATACCAACCCAAATGCTTTCTTCAAGTGCGTTAGTTCCACTGACTTCCTTTCCCCCTCCCCTGTCCTGGCAGCTCTAGGTCACTCACTGTACCTTTCATGCTTGGAGTTCACAGTTATCCGACGTTAATAAAACAGTCTGCCAGTCACCTCCCAAGTAATTATATCTCAAGTTTCATCTAATAGAAAGTGGCACATTTACCTCACGCTACTAGCAGATGGGAACTTTGATTTCTAACATTTAAAATACACCAGCAGCCATCTGAATGCAACATTATTAGCATCGTTATTAGTACGGTCTAGAGATTTTTTTCCAAGAATAATATGATAATCGCTTGACAAAAACAAGAGTTTGAACAGGTACTTATACAAGAACCTACCAGCTCATTGCTTGTCGATGTGAGTCTTAGTTTTTCTTCAATTTCCTTTCCAAGTCTCTGAACAGTTACCTGAGTCTGTTTAATTGCACACTGGGCTCTATGAAGCCTAGAAATACAAGTTGTAGAAAAATGTAAGTGAGTTAATTACAAAGTCTAAACAGAGAGCCACAGACATGAATTATAAATCTCCTAGGATAAATAGAATCAATCCTGAACAAACCAATTATTTCTAGAGTCAAACATATAATGAAGTAACAGGAATTACAAGCCCTAAAATAACAGTACTCTGCAATGCCTCCTCCTGCTACGACATGGGTAGGGCAAAGGACTCTAGGGGTTTAGAAGTGCTTTAGAACGTGATCTAGTTGAGGGGCTGAGAAGATGGCTTAGTCAGAAAGCAGCCTGCAGCTCAAACATGAGAGCCTGAGTTCAAGCCCTGGAGATGGCAGCACAAGCTTGTACTCTCACTGCTAGGAGGCAGAGACATGGGCTCATGGGGATAACTTTATATAAATCCCTATAATTTATATAAATAGTAAAAGATCTAGAAGTAACAAACTGATCGGAAAATCTGTCAGATCCCAAGGTTTGTCTATAGGTAAATGATCAGCAAAGTATGCTGCTAACTTACAGATGGAAAATGGATCAATAACCAGCTGCTCTCATACATTCAGAGAGCTGGAAGACTGAGGCAAACTCACCCGAGCCCAGAATTTGGAGACTAGTGGGCACATAGTAGTAAGACTCCATCTCAAAAACAAACAAGAACTGGAGAGATGGCTCAGTGGTGAACACCCACTCAAAGGACCCAGGTTTGAATTCCAGCACCCACAAAGTAGCTCACAGCTGTCTGTAATGCTGGTTCCCAGGGACCCAATACCGTCTTCTGGTCTCCATGGACACCAGGCATACAAATGGCACACACACACACACACACACACACACACACACACAGAGAGAGAGAGAGAGAGAGAGAGAGAGAGAGAGAGAGAGAGAGAGAGGCAGAACAATTGTTTAACTAGTTTACCAGAGGCAGGAATGTCTGTTCACCTAGAGATAGCAGTAGGAAAAGTGGGAGGAAACCCCTAACCACAACAACTGTGTTGGGGAGCCACACCAAGCAAAGGGCAGACTCTTCATCAAATGGTGTGGGAAAGCTAGCTCACCTCATAAAGGAGAATGCAATAGCTTCCTCTCACTCTGCACAAAGTTAATTCAACATAGATGAAAGACTTTAAGTTGTAAAACTCTGAAAATGCTAGAGAAAAAACCAAAAGAAGTAAAAGCCACTTCAAGATATAAGCATAGGCAACTTCCAGATCCAGGCACAGGCCAAGACTTCCTGCAAGGACTCCAGCAGCCCAGCCGTGCATAGCAGGGGCCATGGGTATTTCTTAATAGAAAAAAGTTTTTAAAAATCACCAATAAATATACAAAGAAGGAGAGGTGGATGAGGAGGAAGAGGAGGAAGCAGAGGAAGAAGAAGAGGAAGAGGAGAAGGAAGATCCTTACCAACCTCACCCCCATCTCATCTGTCAGCACCAAGGAAACAAAGGATATCAAAAGCTTACAAGGATGCCCAGCTGCTAGGGATATACATCTGTGCCGCCACCATGCAAAGCTACATTGGGCAAGGAACCAAGAGGTAAGGAACCAAGAGAGGTAGACAGGAAAGGTAGAAGATACCTTGAACAAAGTACAGGGTGTGTGTGTGTGTGTGTGTGTGTGTATGTGTGTGTGTGTGTGTGTGTGAGAGAGAGAGAGAGAGAGAAACTACCATGATAAAATCCAACTTTTGTGCACTAAATATTGATTTCAAAAACAAAGCTCAATAAGCATAGAAAAGGGGACCTAACATCTTAGTCTCTCAGGGAATGTACCATACACGATGAGATACTATTTCCTACACATTAGAATAACTAAAGTTACAGTGATGGCAAGAGTGGGGAGCAAGTAGAATTTACATGCACTGCTGGTAAGTTAAATGCTCCTCACATTCTGAAATGACTATTTAAATGAACTTTAGCATACATCTAACCTTCTACTCACCAAGTCCAGCCATAGGTGCTTACACACAAAAGACTAACATGTAAGCTCTGTTTCAGAATGTACACAGAAGCCAAGTGGAGCTGTGCACATCTGCAATCCCAGAACTCAGGAAGCAGAGGGAGGAAGATCAGAAGTTCAAGGCCAGGCTGGGCTACACAGTAAGTTCAAAGCCAGTCAAGGCTACATAAGACACTGCCCCCCTCCCCACCAAAAGGTCACAGAAACAATCCAATTGTCCACCAAATATGAAACTAAAAACCAAATTAAGACTTGTAGTCTACTTAGCAATAAAAAGGAGAGTAACTGATAATACACAAGGACATGAACACATCCCCAAACAAGTCAAGGAAAGGAAAGAGAGAACCAGAGGAGAACAGGGCTGTGCACTGCTCCTGGTCTAAAACCCAACACAGGTATGAGCGATCATTGGTGACACAGAGTAGCAGCTGCTTCTGAGCAAGGGACAGACAATGGGGAACTGAGGGACAAGCTGAGGTGATGGGAACCTTAAATCCTGACTGGAACGAAGACCACACCAAAATGGCACTATGATGTACTGTGTGGAAATATTTCATTTAAAAAAAAAAAAAGCTCTCAGTCTTAAACTGAATATCATCATGAGGGCTGGGGTGCCATTGTATAGTGACTTTTATAGCACCAGTATCTCTGGAAGCACTTCAGTAGGACCCTTCCAGGCTTTAGGAAGTACCTGATAATTACTGAAGATGAGCAGTTCCCTCCAGACTCAGCATCCTGTTGTTTAAGACACTGATAACAGAGTCCTACAAACACACCTCTACAGAAACCTGGATACAAGGGAAGGTCTTCATCATACGGTCCCTACTCCGTGCCCAGCCCGGTCTCCCTCCCTGGATGACGCACTGCCACTTCTTTTCTGTGTCTCTTTATAATCCATGCATCTGCGCACACATTTCCCTGTCTCTCGCAGGTAAGCAGAACCCTAACCCACTAAGGCAGCTCAGATGTAACCTCTGCTCCTCTGGCCTTCTGTGGCTGCACCAGGCAGCTGAAGGCATTGGCTCCTCCTCTGGAAATCTACACCAGATCACACACATGACAACAGACACTACTAAGGACCACATTACAGCAAATGGTTCTTCTCTTGTCCTTTTCCTTAGCAGGTCTTCCTGAGGGGCAAGAATACTCATATTCTCATGCACACTCTAGATGCTCCGCAGAGTGTAGTACAAAGGAGCTCTTGACCCATTTCCTGACTGTCCAGCATTCACGTATATGTAAGCACAGTCCTAAGATTGGATATCTTGACTGACTTAGTCTTCGAGATTAACTGAAAGACATTGTTTCCTACACTTATAAGATCAAAATATTTTATCAAGAAAAAATGCATAAAGATCACTCTCCTCAGGCCAGGGAAGTAAGCAATTTTTACTAAAAACATTAGGAATTATCAACCCAGGGACAAGTCAACAAATAGCATTATTTTACGGGGAGGGAGCAGCTCAGAGCTCCGCTGGTACTATGCAAACAACCTTGTCAAATGGTAAAGACTTTAAAAATAAAAATGATTCATGACCATAATTAATGTATGACTTCAACTATTTGGCTCTCTCTGCCCCAGACGCTTTCTGATCTTACCTTAGGGGCTTAAAACACACAGACAGAGTCACATTTCCTCCAATCTTCAGTGTTATCCAAATAGACGCTCAGAGCCCCTGCCACATAGGATAGGGCTCATAATGTCCCCCTTTCAAATCCAACTGGAGAATAAAAGTTTCAAGTATTTAGGCTTTTCAAAATAGCATGGTACATCTTGATCCTCCTGGGGGCCAGGAGGGAAAGGCCTGACAGGCGGAGAAACAACTGCTTTGCCTTCACACAGGATGGCTGCCAGAGGAGGAGGGACACTCCTTGAGATCTATGAAAAGCATCCAGAAAGAGAAACACACCATCTAGTCACCCGGGTGACTGGCCAGTGCCAGTGGCCTCAGCTGAGGTAAACACAGCACGCTGCACACTCAGAGTTCAAGCAGCTACCTCATAGTCAGACACCCTGGTGACACAAGACAGATGTGCCTTGCCTTGTAACGTTATCTGAGAGAGAGATAAGTAGAAAGTGGATTTAACAAAAATTCTTGGAAGCTAGATATTGTTGTGAATATAAAGATATAACAAATGAAAAGTTGTATATTAAATAAATACTTGCAAATATTGAGAACTACAATCAGACAGTGACTATAATCTCAGGCAGTGGCGCTTGAGAAGACGGTTTTGTCTGCTTAGGGTTGATCATGAGGCATGTGAACTGCTACGCCTATGTCTCAGAGGAGCAAGGGCAGATCAGAACACAACTCCTGTAGCTTGTGAGGAGGGACAAAGTGGAGAAGAAAATGCATGGCAGCAGAGACTAAGAGGGACAAATGGGCACAGACAGGGAAAGGCTGCACGTGATGGGAAGAGCGCAGGCCTCTCTCCTGAGGAAGCCATTCAACTTTACACTGGAAAAGATTTTATTACACTTATACTTTTGAAAATGCTACACAGGGCCTATCAGGGACTGGTGAGGGCTGGGAGAGGGGACAAGGAGGTTAGACTGGGCAGCAGAGGCTAGACAGAAGGGCAGGCATGATCGATGCACAGGACATGCATGCAGAGAAATGCCACAGCAGACTCTTGAGTTTGTGCAGTGAAGGTGGAGGGGTGTGGTGAACAAGAAGGCTGATGTGTGGTCAGCAAGCATCTGAGCAAAACCAGGCATTGTCCTGGATGAAACAGAGATAGCAAAAGATGGTGAGGGTGAAAGGTCGGTTAGAAGAGAGATAAAGTCTGATGCCTGAAAACAAATTACCTGCTGCTCAGGCAGGAAAGTGGTTTAAGCCCGCCCCCTAAGGGATGACTTGAGGGAAAGCATGGTTCTCAGTGGTGGCACTGGGAGATAACCGTAGCTTTAAAAAGTCCCAAGCGCTCTCATGGGACCCTTCCCATTCTCAGGCCAGGCCTGTTACATAGAAGGACCAGCTTGGCCCACCTGTGCTGCCTCTGTTCCTGATTTAAGCTCTGATCCTCCCTCCTTCAGACCCTGTGCCCACTGCAGTCCACCATGCGCATCAGAACCTGGGCTGCCTACATGGACTGCAGAACTGTGAGCTACAAAAGCTCTACTCCATGACAGCTCTGTGACACAGCAACGCTGGAGAAGCTGCAGGCATCTGCAGGAATTAAGGGACAATCACAAACAACTTCCTGTCAATAGGTTTAATTTAGATCAAATAGTCAAACTGCCCTCAGACCACTAGCTCCCATATCAAAAGACGAACGATTACTGCCTGTTAACTTATAGTTACAGCCTTCTCTGGCTAGGAGTGTGCTTAGTGGTAGTTCCTGACTAGGACCTGTGAGACCCTGTTTCAACTCCTTGCACTAAAAACATCAAAGCAAAACACCTTATCTGTCTCCTCGAGGCTTTGCGGGTAAAATACTAGCTGTATTAATCTTTCAGACAAAGTGTTTTATTTTGCCTAACAACACAAGAGTAACACTGAAACCAAAACACCACAGGCTGTCACAAAAATCTTCTGACCAGTAAGTATACTAACAATGATCTATAGCTACATTACGTTGAAGGCTGGGAAGAGGGCGAGACGTCCACAGTCAGTACTTTATTCAACACAGTACTTGATGTTAAAGCAATCAAGGCAACTGAGAAAGGGCATTAAAAAAAAAGCACTGGAGGTGTGGGAAGGGAAGGAAAACAAGAGACAAAAGTATCAAGGGATTGGTCTGGTCAAAGTATGTGTATCCATGTATGGACAGACACAATGAAACAACTTTGTCCAGTTAACAGTCATTTTTCCAAAAGGGAAGAACTAAGAGTATGTATCTGCAAACGCTATGGTTGTGAATATAGAAAAATCAAAAGAGATCTGTAATTCAAGTCTACTAGAAATAAATTCAGCCAAATCTAAGATTCCAGAATAAATGTGATAGATGAGTTACTGCTTATATGTGTGTATATATACAAATATAGTATATGCATATATATGTATATAATATATTTGATATATAAAATATATAAACAAATAACTAAGAATAAGTCTAATGAAGGATGTCAAAGACTTTAACTCAGAAATCGTAAGATGTTGCTGAGACAGTCAAGCAGGGGAACAGGTGGAGACACATGGAGTGAGGAGTCAGACTGTCAGTGATTCTCTGCCTAACTGATCTACAGCAGCCAAGCAATCGAAACTACTGCAGCCCTTACTAAAGGAGATGGTACGGCAGAAATGCAAGGGCCAGAAGAGCCATGGAAAGGCTGAAGAATTGCACTGGAGGTCTTACACTACCAGACCATAGCACCTACACAAAACTGTCATAGTCACATGATCCCGTATAACCACATCAGTTAAGTACAATTCAGATTTCACAAACAGAACTTCCATATAACTCATCTGCTTTAACAAGAAAAAGAAAACCCTTGTTAGTAAATGGCCCTGAAATAACCTAATCTATAGAAAAAAAATTTCCTCTCTCATTCCATGCTAAAAATGTCATTGTTTAGAAACCTGAACATAAAAATGAAAACTATAAAGCTTCTAAATTAACATTTAGGAAAATATATTCAAGATGCAAAATGTTGATGTACATAAGTAGCCCAGGCTGGTTCAAGACTCATGATTCTACCTGGGATTACATGTGTTCCGATTGCAGATGTGTGCCTGCATGTCTGAGTGTGCTGGCTAGTTTTGTCAACTTGATACAAGCTAGACTTATCTGAAAGGAAGGAACTTCAATTGAGAAAATGCCTCCCTAAGATACAGCTATAGGGCATTTTCTTAATGACTGATGGAAGAGGGCCCAGCCCTTTGTGGGTGGTGCCATCCCTGAGCTGGTGGTCCTGGGTGTTATAAAAAAGCAGGCTAAGAAAGCCATGAGGAGCAAGCCAGTAAGCAGCATCCTTCCATGGCCTCTGCATCAGCTCCTGGCACTAAGTTACTGCCCTGACTTCCTCCAATAGTGGACCATGATGAAGAAGTGTAAGCCAAATAAACCCTTTCCATGGTGTTTCATCAAAGCAATAACCCAAACTAAGACCCTGAGCATCAGTCTCCTCCCTGTCACTACTACCCTGACCCCAGACAGCTCATCTCCTATTTCACATCATATATATCAACATGCTTTTATGTTTCTATATAAAATCTAGAAAGCATATATTTCATCGTTATGGGATTGGCTTAAACAGGCTTAATACGATTCTCTTCCATTGATTCCATTTTCCTCTTTATGATCAAAATCAATTAAATTGTACACATATATTTTCTTAATCCATCCCTCCATTGTTGAGCACGCAGGCTGGCTCCACTACTTAGCTACTGTGAACAGAACTGCAGGCCTGTGCAACAGTGATCTCTGGATATCCCGGCTTGGACCTTTGGCTAGATGCCCATAAGTGGTTTATCTGTGTCATATGGAAGATCTACTTATAGTGCCTTCCATAGTGCTGGACTAGCACACTTCTGCCAGCAGTGTGTGGGTTTCTCTTTTGCTGGCATCCTTGCCAACACATTGTTAACTGTTTTCTCGATGACTATCTCAATGACTCAGCTAGCATGGAATTTTGGTGGTTCTGATTTGTATTCTAGTGAAGTTGAACCTTTTTTCCTTAGGTTTACTGGCCAATTGTATTTCATCTTTTGAGAATTGTCTCAAAAGGTGTTTCATTAGCCCATTTATTACCTGGGTTGTTTTGATTCCATGTTAGTTGTTTACCTTCTTTGTATGTTCTGGCTACTAATCCTGTCAAAGGTTGTACTAGCTACTTTTCTGTAGCTGAGATGAAATGCCATGCCCAAAGGCAACTACAGGAGGGAAGGGTTTATTTTGCCTTACCCTTCCAGAGGGTGAGTCCATAGTAAGTAGAGGAAGCATGGTGGCAGGCAGCGCGCGCACACACACACATATACAGAGAGAGAGAGAGAGAGAGAGAGAGAGGGAGAGAGAGAGAGAGAGAGAGAGAGAGAGCGAGCTGAAGACCTGGAAAACCTGGCAAACAACTAGCTCAGCCAGGAGCTGGAACACCATATCAGAGTGCCTGGCAGAGGATGAGGGGACTTTCTGAATAATAAAGGAATCTTGTGCTGTGATCTGAATGACGATGACACAGACACATTTATCACATCACAGGAGAGGACAAGACAAAAGTGCTGCCATTGTGTGGGAGCATAAGAAGAACCACTCAGGAAGTTCTACTTGAGACAGGGGTGCCGATGCCATATCTGTAGTAGAGTGGGGTATTTGTTCGGTATGGAGACGGGTGCTGGGAGATAGACCTTGGCCGGGGATAAAAATGTGGCAATCATTAGCACACAGATGCTAATAATGTTATGAAACATTACAACATTTCATAACATCACTAACACGAGCAGAGTGAATGAGGTCACCCAGTAAGACTGTGAGGATGAGAGAGAGCAGAGCCTAGAACAGATTTCAGTGGAACGTCAATACTGGAGGAATTAGAAAAGAAGAAACAAAAAACCCCAAAGTGAGACTATGCAGAGACCAGGACAGCTGCAAGAGTTGATGTCACAGCAGTTAGAGACACTCCGGGAAGCAGTGACCACTGTCTCCGAATCTAGGAGCCTGAAGTCTGGATAGTGTCAACAAATTTAGCAGTAAGGGGCTGATTTAAAAGATCATTTCTAATCTATTCACCGAGAAACAACAGCCATAATCATCCTCTCACCCAGCTAACAAGCCCCTGGCTGGTTTTCCATGTCAGCTCTTGCTTTTCTCAATCGCATTCCCTGAGGCACCCCCATTTCAGTGCTGAGCTCCTCACGGTGGCCCATCTGTCCTGCAGACCCAGTACCCCGGTCACCTGTGCCACCTGTCGGCAATCTTCATAGCGAGCACAGAAGACCTCAGGCTTTCCTGCCAGCAACAGTCTAGACTCCAGGGCTTTCCTCTCATAGGCCAGAAGAGAGTTTAAGGTTCTCATTTAGACAGCGATTACAGAGGCTTTTTGACTCTGCCTGGGATTAAATTTTCTTAAAGACAACTAGAAATATCACAAGCTACAAACTCATAGCTTAAAATGTTAGTGCTGTGGCAGTAGTGGCACATGCAGGAGGCAGAGGCACTCAAATCTCTGAGTCCAGCCTGGTCTACAGAGCAAGTCCAGTTTAGCCAGAGCTACATAGAGAAACCCTGTTTCCAAAAATCAGATAGACAGACAGATGAATAAATGAATAAATAAGTATTAGTGTTGCCTCGTACAGCCAGACCCAAGCCACTTTCTCCCTTCTCTGGTAAGTACAAACCTATGTTCTCCAGGCCTCTAAGGGTTATGGTCAGCTGTCCCTTTCACAACTGTGACATCTCTCACACTATATATATACGTCTAGTCATGTTAACATTACCCATCAGTTTTTAAAAAATGTTCTTTCCTGGTAAGTAGAAGGGTTACAGCCTATCGATGTTTTACACTATGCATTTCTATCACGCGTCCAGAACAGATGGCAATCACCATGCTACAGAGCTGACTGCCACACAGCACACTGCCCAGGCCTCTCAGTGCTCACTCTGCTCCACAGACAGCCCACAGCCTCCTCCGTCCAAATGAACACTGCTGTCAGAATATCCAAAACACGCATCTCAACAGTAGTCACGCAAGATCACAGCACCAGAATGAGGTTCAAGAGACGTTCAGGCCTCTGTGTATCAGTCACCAGGAGGGACAACAGTGAGAGACTCTGTACTAGCACCGAGTGTTCACGGGCTCTAAAAAGGCATGGTTAGATAAGCTTTTTGATTAAAGGTAGCCTATCTGTCCATTTAAAAAGAGAGAAGAGGTATGCGTGGCGGCACATCCTTCTCATTCCAGAACTTAGGAGGCCAAGGCAGGAGAATCACAAATTTAAGGTCAGTTCTGAGTTACAATTTTAAAATAATTGTATCTGGAACATCATACACTTATTTACTTAATAATTCTATTGAACAAATAAACATTCATTTAGATTTGCTGTGCTAGGCAGTGAACTGACAACAGGAAATAAGCAAAATAAGCAAAAATTTGTTTTGTTACACTTCTAGCAGATTTGTTCTTTTATACAATGAAGGAGTCTGGAGGCATTACGAAGTTATAACACAGTTCCCTGTAGATTTTGAATTAGTCAAAAAGATTATCAAGATACTAAAACTGAATCTTGCCTGCTCACTTCCATGTGTTAAGGTATTAACTTCCCAAATAAATACATAAGGCTTTTACAAGCTAAGGTTAAATGGGGTCATATGGTTGGGATCCTAATACAATAGAATTGGTGGCCCTAGACCAGTGGTTTTCATCCTGTGTGTCACAACCCCTTAGGGGGTTGAACAACCCTTTCACGGGGGCTAAGACCACTGGAAAACATATTTACACTATAACCCATAACAGTAGTAAAATCTCAGCTAGGAAGTAGCAATGAAAATAATTTTATGGTTGGGGTCACCACAACACGAGGAACTGTATCTGAAGGTTGCAGCACTAGGAAGGTTGAAAACCACTGCCCTAGAAGAACTGTCCCTCTCGGGCCTAGAAAAAAGGCTATGGGAGGACACTGTGAGAAGGCAGCCATCTGCAGGCCAGGAAAGACGGCCTCCCCACACATTGAGATGTGGGCACTCTGATCTCAGACTTCCTGCTTTCAGATCTATGAGAAAACACATTTCTGTTAAAGCCACCCAGACTCTGGAATCTTGTGGCAGCCCACACTAATACACTCGCTAGGTCTGACCTCATCAGGTAAGCTCTTAAAGTGACTAGCTCTTCCTGAAAGACGGGGCTTAAAGCATGACAGGACCTGTGGGGTAGGGCCCTGGGCAAGGACCTAGAGCAGCCTCTCTGGAGCTGAAGTAGGCCCAGGTGACGACCAGCGAGAACTAGGAAGCTGACTCCTACAACCACAAGGAGGTGAGCTGTGCCAGCAACCACACAAACCTAAATAAGGACACTGAGCTCTAAGACACAACAGGACACGTACACAGGGCCTGCAGTCTCCCGGGACCATGACCCTCATCACACTGTGGTCATTTGTCCAGCACAGGCCCCCAGACTCCTTAACACGTAACCTCACCCTGTTAGTGCTGAGGTCCTGAGCGTGTCTGTAGCAGCACTATGCACAGGCGTCTCAGAACACTGCTTCAACGAGTGTTGCGCTGCTTCCCTTCCCTTCTCTTCTCTTCCCCTCCCTTTCTCTCCTTCCCTCCTTCCCTCAGTAGGTGCAGGTCCATCTCACTGTCGAGATCTTCACTGCAGAGTATACAATAAGTCAATGTTTTGATTTCTACTGATTCTATTTTTCTCAGGTCCTAGGAAATATATTGACTAACATGTTTAATTATGCTTTCTTACAATGTGTTGAGCATGGAAAAAAATGCCTGGGAAACTATCTTGAGATCATTTTTTAAAGTTAGCAAAGCAGAAAGTCCCTACCATTTCTCATTCTGGATATACCACATGCCTGTGGATGTAACTCAACTTTTTCTAACTCCTCAGACCTCACTGATTATCAACACTGACTTGACGAGTGACTAAAGGCTCTGGGTGCCTGTTTCAGCACAGCTGCTGCATTGGAGGAACACCTTAGTGATGCTAAGCACATACTGTTCGGGTAGAGGACTGGGATTTGACTCCCAGCACTCATGCTGGGCCGCTCACAACACCTACAACTTGATTTCTGGGAAATCTGGCGCCCTCTTCTGGCTTCCCTCAGCACTTCACTCACACGCACAAATCCACACAGTTCCACATTTACAAACACACAATTTAGAATAAAATACACAAACAAATAAGTAGAGCTGTTATCCACATGGCAAGCTTCCTTCTTCCCATACAACTCTCGTCGCAATTACATTTCATACTGAAACTTAGGATGCATTGAGTCTCTCTTCTGGCTTTCCAGTCCTCAGAAATCTTCATGCTGTGTATACACTCCCCTTATCTACCAGCTCCACATCACAACTGCACTGCACAGCAAGTCTTTGTTCATGTGCTTACACTGTAATGCATCCCTTGTTCACTGTTATATGCTCCCCCTCCCCCTCGCCACCCCCCCACCCCTACCCCCCACCCAGCAACCCCAGCATGCTGCGTTTCCCACCATGAGGCGCTCAGCAAACACTTTGCTGGTGAGCAGTGGAAGGAGTGGACATGTTGAACAGCACTAGATCAAAACCAGAGCCCTGTGCCATGGTATTAAACATTTCCTTCCGGGCTGATAGTGAGTCATTAAGCAGTTATCAATGTGTCTTCTCTGTCATTTAGCTCATACTTCTTCATCTTGCTGACAAAGCTATAACCGCATCTCTCATCAAGCACATACTAGAGTTATGTATCTGTGCAAATCTAATTATCCTTTCAAAGCAGATATATCAGCCTGAGATAACTTGTTCCTGAAAGAGCTTGCCTGAAAGAAGCAATAGTCAAGCTACCATTTGAAAGAAGGCCATACAGGGCTCTGGACGATGTGTACAAGGGGACTGCCTTGGAGGGGATTAGAAATCACTTCTCAAAGTCATTAAAGGAGTAGAATGTCTTGCATATCCACAACAGAAAGGAAGTGATGCACTAAAACAACGTATGGAAGAGCTACATCCAAAGGGACAGTCTGGGAGGCGACCAGAGCTCCACCACTGTGCGCTCCATGTGCCCCAAATCATTTGCATCTCGACAGCACCTACAGCACTCTCGGACACATGGGACTCCCTCCAATACTTGAAGAGTTTATTAAGTATTATTCTCCCAAACCAGGAATCTACCCCAAAGCCTCCGACATTCCTCTGTCTAGACCACTCACATAGTTGAGAACACACAGTCTCATGGTAATGGCAGCAAATAAAACACAATACTTGCGCTACATATAAAATTAATATACTTTCATTGAAAAGTAACTGGTAGCGCTGTGGGTGGGAAAGTTCTACTGAGAAGATGGGGGCGAGGTGTGGAGGGTGAGAGCATGTGCTAATGAGAATGTCAGGTCTAACTAAGATGTCCTCTCAGAACCAGCAGCAAGGATGATGGGGCAATGGTCACAGAACAATAATCAAGTCTTCGCATTTCCAATTTACAACTCAAATAACTCATTTTAGGCAACAACCGCCACACTTGGCCTAAGAACAGGCTAAATCATTCCCAGATTTGTTCCTAATACCATCCATGTGCATTTTAGCAAGTTTAATTTAAAATGTATTCATTGCACAATAAACACACTTGAGGAAGTACACAGAAAAGAACTTTGGAACTAAAGATGAGAAAAGAAACAAACTGCAGATATGGACGTGATCTTTAAACTGAAGGAATACGGACAACTTGATGCCAGTAAGTTGTTTTAAGTTATGATTCTCTAGCAAAATATGTTACCAAATTATCTCAACGAGGGCTGGAAACCCGCAGATATAATAGTCAGCAAAGACTGACAAAGGACAACCAGAGTGGGGAGGGGACAGAGGTCCTGATGGTTTATAGGTACTAGAATGTCCTTTTGAAAGGCAAGATGAAACTGAATTGTAATAGCCTTGGGAGTGGATCCTTAGGCAGAGTTTAGGACTGGGTTCTACCCTTAGGACTTCATCCAAGATTCATCCATAGGTCCATCATAAAAGGTTGAGTTTGCCCTTCTTTTCCCCCTCTGGACCTTTCTTTACCTTCTCTAAGTGTAATATCTCTGTGTGTGTGTGTGTGTGTGTGTGTGTGTGTGTGTGTGTGTGTGCGCGTACAAGATATATAGCATGCAGTGTGTGGGTGCCCATGATGGTTAGAAGAAGGCACTGGATCCCCAGAGCTGGAGTTACAAATGATTATGAGCAGCAGGATATGGGTCCCAGAAAATGAATTCAGGTTCACTGGCTGAATAGAAAACTCTTAACTGCTAAGCCATCTCTCTTGATGCTCCAAAGTATTTTGATGCAGCCAGGCCTACCAGACACCAGTGTGTTAAAATTCAGTCTTGTGAACTATGGGAAATAAATTTCTGTTTGTTACAAATTGCTAAATCTTAGATATTCTGTTATGGCAGAAACAGAGGAAACTGGGACCAGGAGTGGGGTGCTGCTATAACAGTTACCTAAAAGTGAGAAAGCAGCTTTGGAACTGGATAGTGAGAACAGGACAGAAAGAATTTGTAGGAACAAGCTAGAAGACTGAGATTGACGTGAATAGAGGACTAGGGGTTTTGTGAATGCTCAGAACATGAGGTGTGCAGCACCTGGGTCTCCCATGCTCAGAACATGAGGTGTGCAGATCTGGGTCTCCCATGCTCAGAACATGAGCTGTGCCATCAGGAGCATCTGGACTTCCCTCCTTAGCGAGTATGAGGTCGGGACCAGAGCGCTGGTTGGGCTGACTGTGCTGACCACTAACAACTTTCTTCCAATGAAAAGCAGAGACAATTCTGATGAAACCTCAGATGGCAATGAGCGCATGCTCTGTCCTCTCACCTCTGCCCCCTCTCCCCATTTCCCTGCCCCCCTCTCTCTACATGCTCATGGCTGGCCTGTGTCTGACTGTCTGTCTGTCTCTGTCTCTTCCTTTCTCTGTCTCTACTACCCTCTCATGCCCTGAATAAACTCTATTCTATACTATTAAAAAAAAAAACAAAAACAAAAACAAAAAAAACCCTGGAGAAAGACATGCCCAAGAAGCAGAGCGTTCCAGTTGCTGTTTTGTTTTTAACTGCATTATAAAATGTAAAAGGAAACAAATGACTTTAGAACATAAAGACCAAGGATGTGGTCACGTAACTGCTAAGGAGATGAGTGTGGACACCAGGCAGCCCGGGGCTGCAGTCAGTGGAGAACGACCTCTACAGGCATTTCTAAGAATGTCTCAGGACAAGGCCAAGTGGAGCCAGGGGCTGAAGCTGCCATAGAGTCCCCTCTAAGGCAATGCATTATAAAACCATGGGGGTAAAGCTACCCTCAAGACTTTCTAGAATCATAAAGTTGACAACATGAATCCTCAATTTACGAGACCCATCTTATGAGCTGAGCCAGGCAGAGTCATGGATAGAGTCACGGTAGAGGCCAACTGCTAGCTAGAAGCCAACGTGAGGAATAAAAGAGATCATTCACAGCTGAGGGATTCGGCATGGATGGTACTTGCCTGCGACCCTTCTGTTTCTTTTCCCATGTCTCCCTTTGGAAGAGCATGTCTGTCCTATGACTTCCCCCCACTGCATTTCAGAAACCTGCTCAACTCCTGCTAGAAGGAAATCTCTAACTTCAATTTTTTTTTTTTTTTGGTTTTTCGAGACAGGGTTTCTCTGTGTAGCCCTGGCTGTCCTGGAACTCACTCTGTAGACCAGGCTGGCCTTGAACTCAGAAATCTGCCTGCCTCTGCCTCCTAAATTCTGGGATTAAAGGCGTGCACCACCACGCCTGGCTCCAAACTTTATTTTTAATGGTGGTTCTTAAATGCTTTAACCTCCCTTCTAGCCTACCACCTACCAGAGGTAGTGGAAAAGAAAGGATAAGGGGAAACTGGACCTGTTTAGAAATGGTTCTTTGGAGCAAATCCCACCTGTGACGTCAGGAAATTAAGAGTTCAGTTTACAGGTCAGCAGTGGCAGTTTGCTCACAAAGACTTCACAGATATTCCAGCAGTCCAGCTCAATAAAGTCGGGACAGCAAACACGAATCAGCAGCGGTTGCAATACCTAGCAGACAGAGCCAGGCCTCAGCCTCAGCACAGACCAGCAGGAGGGACCTGGAGGGACAGAGGGATGCCAGGACGCCAGGAGAAGTTCTTGGCTGTGCCTCTCTGGATGAAGTGAAGATAAGCAAGCCTAGCCCAGCCTTCGGTACAGGCCGTCGGACCTATTTATACTCCCTCCAAACATCACGTGTCCTCCACAGGTCCTTACCATGTAGCTTGCCTAGGCATGTTAGGTCTGTGTCAGCTGACATCACTCTGCCAATCGGCCCCAGTCTGCAGCAAGAAACTGCATCACACCACCATAAGTTTTTTGGTGTATTTTTCTCTATGGAGTCCCAACAGATGCAGCTCAACTGCGCAATGTAAGGCAGACCAATACATGCATGTTTGTTAGCGAAGAATCCTTCATCATGTGTCCTTCCACAGGCTTGCTTTAGCAGAATGTCCTTTCACTTATGTCTGCTTCAGTGAAATGTTTCTTCATGAGTCCACCTTAGCCTTTCACCTGTGTCCACTCCAGGAAAACACTTCTTTACGTGCTTGCCCCAGCAAAACACCATCCAACACAACTGAATTTCCAAAGAACCCTTAAGTTTCCACTTCAGAAATCTGCCTCAGAATGAGCCAGGCCTGGTGCCTACCTGTGTCTGATCAGATGAGGCTTTGAGTTCGGCATTTGATGCTCGAATGAGCTGAGACTTTTGAGCCTATTGGGATGGAGTAAATAAATATATTTCGCATGTGAGGAGGATGCCAAGCAATAATGGGCTAAATGTTTGCCTCAGGTGTTTTGTTACAGCAGCACAAGATGGCAAAGAGAATAGGGAGAGTCACCTAAATCTAAATTACATAACCCATCTCGGATCACGGGAAAATGTACCCAGTGTCTCCATTCATTTTACAGTAGCACCCTTACCAGTTTTGATTTGCACAGGAATGTACACAAACCATGAAGCTATGTGTAAGTCTCACTTATAAAGAACTGTAAATTACTAAGTAAGAGGGCAGCAAATCCAAGCCAATGTGTTTTAAGGATGGGAGGGGGAGTTTACAAGCAAGTAAAATGTATCCCAGGAATACAAGAATAGTTTAAACTTAATTAAGTTTGTGTAAATGATACTTTAAACTGGCCTGGAAAACCTAACACTTCTTAGCTTCAGTGTAAGAAATCTGAGAACACAGGGTGAGGGAGCTCAAGCTAGTCTGGTGGAAAGGCTGTTCAGAAAGAGAGACATCCAGCCAGCCCCATGGCTCAAGTAGGTCCACCAGAGTAACCAAATGCCAGGGAAGATGGGGCCGCGTCTCTCATTACAGCTATACAGTTAAGCTCAAGTCATTCCACAGACAGGGATAAGAAGCAGTTGAGTTGTTATTTGATTTTACTTTTTTTTTCTTGAGACAAGACACCCCAGGCTTAGCACGGGACAAAACCGTGGTCAACCTTACAACACCCAAGAGGCCATGAGAACCTCTATGCTCAGGGACCAGACGTGGGACGCATCTGTGGTCCCAGCACAGTGACCCAGGAGGCTGAAGCAGGACTGCTTTAACCTAGGAGTTTCTGCCTAGACACAGCAAGTTTCTTTTAAAAGTGGATAGAAATAACAAAGCCCAACAAACAGTGGTAACAACGGGAGGGGAGACCACCACGGTCCAAAGAGCAACTGTTAGATTAAATGTAGCAAAGTAATTGTAGCAACCAACACGCATCATTTCAAACCGACAACTTCAAGAGTCTCCATTAATTCAGAATCAGACTGATCATGTCAGCCAGTGAAGCTATACTGTGCGTGTAGCATAGATTTTAATTTTATTGCTATAATAAACTTTCATATGAACCATTTGAGTCTGTTTTGGCTTGTGGCCATCAGTTGTATCTTTAACCCTGGTTAAATAGCTTGCAGATCTGAATCTTTGCTCACAGGAAGACAGTGCAGTAAGAATGTGTTTGCCAACACACTGGTTTCAAAAGGCCTACCTCCTCAGGTCTCACTGTGCTCAGGACACACCGAATTACACCAGCTGCCCTACACAATGCTTCCACCAAGACCCCTCCGACTGTCCTAACCTTTATCCTTCCTGCATTCTCTTATTCCTGGGCTCAAGACTCCTCTCCTAATTCTGTGGCTTTCTGCATCCCTCCTCTGAAAGCCTCCCTCCCAAGTCACATGGCTTCTCTTTTTCTCAATCTGTCTTAAAGCACACAAAACTATGACTAATGAGTATTTTATATGTCGTGGGCTTTAGTTCTCTCTCTCTCCTCTCTCTCTCCCCCCCCCTCTCTCTCTCCCTCCCCCCTCTCTCTCCCTCCCCCCCTCTCTCACCCTGTTTCTCTCCCTCCCTCCTGCCCTTTCTCTCTCTCTCTTTCCCTTTTTCTCTCTCTCTTTCCCTCCCTCCCTGCCTCCCTCCCTCTCTCCCTTTCTTTTTTCTTTTGGGTTTTGAAACACAGTTTTTCTGTATAACAAAGCCCTGACTGACTTGAACTTACAGAGATCAGCCTGCTTCTGCCTCTCAAGTACTGGAACTAAAGGTGTCGGCTCAGGTTTTATTCAAATAAGCACATGGCCTGCAAGCCAGCACTCACTTTTGGCTCCTTGTCATCTGCACCTGTCCTTCACTGCACTGTAAACAGTGGTACAGTTAGCAACCCTGGGTGATTATAAAGATCATTTTTAACTTTATGTAGTATTTCCAATTAACTGGACTTCATAAGAAGAGCATTTGGAAAGGAAATTACGGCATGTGGCTAAGTCCTAACAGAAAGCAGTAGTGTTGAACTGTGAAGAGAAGACTTGGATCTGTAAACACACAGGGAGTTTCTCCAAGTATGAGGTCAGTGCTGTGTGGAGCAGGCAGAAGCTCCATCACCATCATGGAGAGGACTCTGCTGGGAAGGAGAAGCAAGAAAGACAGACTGCCACACAGGTCCACAGACAGCAAGAATAAAAAGACAGCACAGCTCAAGAACTCAGACTCACTGCACAGAGTTCCAGAAAAGCCACGCTGCATCTAAAAGACAGAGCCTAAAGCGAGAAGGCCCGTGGTTGACATTAACCAGGAATGCAAACAGGAAGTTTTTTGCCTAATGAAACATGAGGGTCTCCAAATCCACCACCCATTTTCTTGCAAACAATCTAATTTCATTTTTCTATATAGTTGAATAAAACTCTATTGTATATAAATGCCACATTTTCTATAACACTAATCTATTGATAAGTACCTAGGTTGACTCTGTGACTTGGCTATTGGCTTTTGTTTTGTATTGTTTTGGAGACAGGGTTTCACATAGTCCAGGATGCTCTCAAACCCAACACATCTAGTCAAGGACTAACTTGAATTCCTAATTCTCCTTTGTAAACTTTGTTCACCTCCAAAGGACAAGGGTTATAGTCACGAGCCATCACGTTCAACACAACAATACTATTAAAGGCTTATTGTAAGGGTATATAATTTTACCACCTCATTTCTCTCTGTTAAAATATAGGTAATGATTCTTGTTATTATTAGTCATGCCTTCTGTACATTTATCCCAGCAAGAAAGTCACTGCTCAAAATACTTTGGGGAGCTAGATTTTGCAATCTAGCCCCTGAAGACTCCCTATAAAGGTGACCTCTATCATGCTGGAGGCTTGGATATTTAAGAATTATCGGAACTGCTGTGAGCCAAACATTTCTATAAATTAGCTGAGCAAACACACAGGATAATGGCCTTTTAGATAGATAACACAATGTAGTTACAGGTAAAGCAATGCTTCCATCTTGTGCTGTTAGTTCTAGGAATTAAGGAACAAACGGGTCTTATGTCAATTAAGATCACCATGAAGATCAAAGAATCTCCTAGGAGCTACTTTAGACTCCTTTAATCAAGTTCTCACCTTAACTATGCAAACAGAACACGGAGCTGGAGGAAGGGACTTGCCCAGTATTTCAAAGCTCTTACAGCTAGCTATCTGGGCTGATGCCCAAATTTAACTTCCAATTAGCTGCTGGGTCCACACATCCATTACCTCTTTGCCCTCTTTGTCCCATCTGCACGCTACGTTCAGATTTATGCACGTGGTCTTATTACTGGTATAAGAAAATCTGAAATTTTTCAAGGAATCCCCTATTGCCAATACACGTGATTACATTTACTCATTTTAGTTTTGGGTGTAGTGTTTCAGAATTGGCTTAACAAATTTCTCCATTTGGCCCACTATCTGAAGAAAATGAGCAAACCCAGAATTCCTTCTATATTGGCAGTTTCACTACAGTTTTCACTGGACACAGATCAAAATTACTACAGCGTTTCCACAGTCGAGTTTCTAGTACGCACAAGTCTTGAAGTCTGTTCCAAAATGAAACCACCATGCTCTCCTCCTCTCTGTTCATCCCACTGACTTAGTTCTTTCCTAGCCTCGCACATTCTCCAGTGCTTCGAAAGCCTTTTGATCACTGATAAGAAAAAAAGATCTGGTGAGGGTTAAGACTTCAGACTATATGCATGGTAAGCTTCCTGAGCGATATGGGTTACGTATCTGTACACATAGACATGTACGTACACACACACACACACACACACATGTATGCATGTGTATTCGTGCGTGTGGGGGTTGGGGGAGAGAATTACATAAGGACACTTTGCTACAGTGAGAAAAAAAGTCAAATGGAAGGCAAAGGGTCCTACTCACATTTCAGCTCTCCCGATTAAGGAGCTGAGGCTATAAAGGGTCTCATGTGGCCCCTCAGGAGCTCTAGGCTCTGAGCGCTCTGTGGAAAGGACAGGGACCGTATGACTCTACGCTGCTCCAGCAGTCCTGCTTTCCTGAAGGCTGTCCATAAAGTGGGCCCAAACTTGAATGTAAAGAGACAAAGGCAAAGCTACAGGTTTGTCCAAGTAAGAGTCACGCCCTCCACTAAAGAATAGTGCAGAGAAAAGTCACTGACACCCCGATGGCACAAAGATGCTCTTTGGTTAGCAAAATCTTTAGGGCCAGCATAATCCATTCTTCTGACCAGAACAAAGTAACAGGGGCCAAATTTAATTCTCACCTGAAATAACCCTGAAGGTTTTGTTCTGTTTTGTTTTTTATGTTTTACTGAACTTAAGAAAACACCATAAACAATGGCTCTTTTAAGATTGTCATTATAGCCTCAGAAAAGAGTAATTAATACTGAGAGTTAGGGAATCACAGGAGAGGAGCCCTATGGCCACAGCTCACAGCCTAGAGGGAGTTTCCGGGCTAAGAACTGAGGAAGAGCCATAATCAAGCTCTGAGGAGGTTTTAGTTCAGAAGCAGAGACAACTGTCTGGGTTACATCCTAGCCCAAAGCCTGAAGCAAAAGGGCAAGACAACTGTGTCTCAGAACAAAGCTCAGAACCATGGATAAGAATGTAAAACACGCAGCAGGCAGGGCAGGAAGATTTACAATGGATGCCTGAGGTTCAAAAGAAAATCATCACATCTATAAAGACGCAAAAAGACACAACACAAGATCGAGAGCAAAATTATTCCATTCAAAGTGGCCCACCGCTGATGGCAAGTTTAATAAACGGGACCTTAAAAACAGTTACCACCACAAAAATTTATGTTTGAACACTACAAAATAGACTGAACACACTAAGGAGAAATATAAGAAAAATCTGAAAGACCCAAATTGAACTGTTTCTTCCCTTTTTGGGGGCTGGAAAGTGAATTGTTTTGTTTTGTTTTGTTTTGTTTTTTAAGACAGGGTTTCTCTATGTAGCCTTAGTTGTCCTGGAACGTATTCTATAGACCAGGCTGCCCTTGAACTGAACTCAGAGATCCTCCTGCCTCTGCCTCCTGAGTGCCGGAATTGAGATGCATGCCAGCACTGCCTGGTAGAAATTGAAATTTTTATTATGTATATGCTAATTAAGTACTCTATCTCTTACAAGTCCTGCCCTTGTTTGTTTGAGGCAGAGTTTAACCATGAGGCTTAGGCTGGCTAAGAAAAAGCTCACCACATAGGAAGGATATACTAAGATGACTAGACAATGGAACAAAACCTTTAAAGAATTAAAAAGCCAAAACCTTAGAATTTACCTCCTCACGGCTGTGATGACTGGTGCCACCAATTACACCTGGTCCCTAGTTTTGATCTTCTAAGAGATTTAGTCACAATGGTTTAAATCAGAGGGAGAGTGACCTCTGTGTGTGTAGCAGATAAACAAATCAGATGTTATAGACTTAAAGATTAGTAAGCTTAATGGCAAATGAAGTAGCTATGTATATTTAAAGGGAATTAAGTCCATATGAAACCCAGGGAGAAATAAGGTTTACACAAAATCAAAACAAGGAAGCACCTATGTGCAGAGGCATGAGTTCCAGGAACCATCAGACAACTGAGCAAAATCCAAAAAGGGCAAATAGCAGATATAAGAGGAGACAAAAAAAACAATACTTCCAAAAATTATTAGTTAAAAATTTTCCAATTTTAATAACTATTATAAGCCTAGAGATTCAAGAATCTTAAGCAATCCCATACATAAAAAGGAAAGGACAGGCTGGGGAGATGGCACACTGGGCGAGGGCCTTGCCACACAGCAGGAGGGCCTGAGAGGACCTGAGGCTAGATCCCTGATTCCTACGCAAGAGCACAGCGGGGCAGCACACTCTGTAACCCCGGTGCTAGAAGGGAGAGGCAGGAGGATCCAGGGCTGACTGGATAGCCAGCCTAACCAAATAAGACACAACTCCAAACAAGCAGAGAAGCAAAAAACCTCACAGGACTTCAACCTGTGGCCATGTATGCATATACAGATGTGTTGTGCACCCACATGTATAAAGTACACAAAAATATTATAAAATATCTTTGTTAAAAAAACAAAACAAAACACTGTTCCAAGGGACATCATAATCAAATTGCTATCAGTAGTTAAAAGCAAAAACAAGCCCAGCAGCGGTGGCACACGCCTTTAATCCTAGAACTTGGGAGGCAGGGGCAGGCGGATTTCTGAGTTAGAGGTCATCCTGGTCTACAGAGTGAGTTCCAGGACAGCCAGGGCTACACAGAGAAACCCTGTCTCGAAAAACCAAAAAATAAATAAATAAATAAATAAATAAATAAAATAATAATAAAATAAAAATAAAAAACAACAACAACAAAACCTTAAAATCAGCCTGAGAAAAAGCCCCCCACATAGGAAGGATATATTAAGATGCCTGGACAATGGAACAAAACCTTTAAAGAATTAAAAAGCAAAAAACAAAAGCTTAACCTAGATTCCATGTCCAGCAAAATATCCTTCAAAATGAGAAAAATACAAAGATGTTTTCAGACATACTGAAAGTTTTCAATTACCAACTAAAATGTACCACAAAAAAATACAAAAGGAAATATTTCAGACATAGGGAAAATGGTTCCAGATGGAGATGCGTCCCTGAATCCAGGAATGAAAAGCATCATCAAGAGTAAGTGTGTGGACAGACACGACCTTGTCCTTTAGTCATGGGCCACCAAGCAGTGTGTCCATCAGTGCTGGCCTGAACATAACAATGGTGACCCCTCAAAACCTAACAGAGCTAGAAAATTCTTCTTCCATGGGATACCTGAGCTATTTTAATGCTGTGCCACAATTTATAGTATGTTCCTTGTGATGCTTGCATATAAGTAAGCCTAATGTACTGAGTGTTGTAAAAGAATAAACAGCACATAGAGTTAGCACAGCCTGAAGAGCCACCAACAGTAAATACCCATCGCTGGTGCCCGTGTTCACTTTAGAGTATAAACCTGCTTCTAAGAGAGAAGTTGCGGACATAACAGAATGCTGAGCTATGCTAGCAGCACACCCACACACCTCACCATGCAAACCCATGTGTCTCCACGAGCATGGCCGTGGCATCTGCACAGGTACAACTGACTCACACCGTTTACATTTGTATGTGCTGTCTGCACAATGACAAAATCAATCGCCTGCTTCCTCCGCTCTTACCCACAGGGCTCAACAATGCTAAAGCATTTCTGATGTAGTCAACTGCTGACAGAAAAAACAACAGCTCTGCATAAGTATTCTGAGGCTTGTAATGAAAGAAAGTACCTAAAAGTAGCGCAACTTCACTGGAGTCTTAGCTTTTTATCACTGTAAGGAAATACATGAGATGACCTAGCTCTAGGACAGAAAGGTGAGTTTGGGGTCACACTTTTGGAGTTTCAGTGCAGTCACCTGGCCAGTTGTTTCTGGGCCTCTGATGAGGAATTCCACCATGGTGGCAGGCCACAGTTGAAGAAAATGTCACCTCATGGGCACCTCTCTATTTGTTTTACAAATAAAAAGAGATACAGGAGGGGTTGGAGTGTTAGTCTTCCTACCAATGACTCACTCCATGACCCAACTTTTATCTACTAGGCTGCACCGGGTAATAGTCCTCCTGTGCCCCAGGAGCACCACTGTCTAGCAACCAATCCTCTCCAGGGTAGGCTGCTGAGGGTACTTAGCCAAACCACTGCACTGGGATAGAAGAAAAGCAACCTGTGAGCATGTAAATCCCACATTATAAACTTGAAAGCAACGATACAACAGAGCTGGGAAGACAAGTCATAAAAACCCAAGGAGCCTATAAAAAAGAAAGAGACTAATAACAGTGGGTTAAAGTGAGCACAGATACCAGGTGGAACGTAAATTCAGCAACAGTATCAATGAATGGGAACTAAAATGGTCTGGAATTCAGCTCAACACAGAGCTCTCCCTGCTTGCTCACAATCCTTGCTTCAGGACCCAGAGCTGCTAAGAAAAAGCCTAAGACCTGGATAAGCATCCCACTCAGTGGGCAGAGCCTATCCCACTAGATACGCAAGGGGAACATCAAGGTGGGAGGGGCTGTGTTGCGGAGGAGGAAGGGTGTGGGGGAGGAGTCAGCTATGATCAAGACACACTGTGGACATGTATGGAATTATCAAAGAATTAATAAAGCAACACAACCACATTCTATCTAAAAAGAACAAACCCCACTTAAATATAAAAATGCACAAAGGTTAACAGGTAAAAGGTTCAGAAAATATATGGCTTATTAACACTGTGCAAAGAAAGACAGCATGGTGGATGAACACCAGACAGAGCACAAAGGCCTACTAGAATAAAGAAGGCAATTTTATGATTAAAATACCAACATGTCAAAAGAATACAGTAGACATTCTTCTCTATTTTTTTTAAAGAATTTCTAAATGTTTATGCACCGAGTAACAGAGCTTGGGAACATAAAGAAGGGGTGACAGGACCTCAAGGGGAAGCAGACACTGTCACAGGGCTCAACGCTGCTCTCTCAATACATGAGAAAATGAATAAAAAATGCTATTTTAAAAAACCACCTACCTACCTAATTTGCCTACAAATCTGACCAAATTAACTTAGAAACTCCCACTCAATAATAACAGAATGTGTTACTTTGCAAATGATCAAGAAACGGTTACCATTAAAAAAATATTCTGAACCAAAACACAAATCTCAGTAAACTGAAAAAAAAAAATTAAACCACACATTGTGAGCTTTTTCTTCACAACAAAATCAGACATGGAGAACAAAACAAACAACAACAACAACAAAATCACAACCCTAAGTACACAAGTGTTACTGTAGTAGCTGTACCTAAACAACGCTGTCTGCAATAACCCGGAGCAGCTTCACTAAGTAGTGCACAGGCATACAGACTCCTCCCACTACGGTAAGGACACCGGGTACTCTCCCGAAAGCTACTGGGGAAAACCCAGCAGGTCTTAGCATCTGTTCATTTCTCCAGTGGGTCTGTTTGTAAACCTACAACGTAGACCGTGATGAACTAGATGTGCAGGGTAGGGCAGAGATAATTAGATCAGATATCACCATTCTCGACTTTCTGGCCCCTTATGGAGAGACAGACTTGTAAGCATATGCATCTACTGTGAGATATCAACCTTACAGACTGCCACAAAATGGATATTTCATGACACCGATGCTCCTTACTGCGCTAAGGAGACACATTTGCTGTATATTTTAAATACACTTGGCCACTAGAGTGGTAAGACACGTAAGTGTAAGTCTGTGTAACATGACTACATCAGGTGAGGATTTCACACTCTTCCTGTCTTCTGAGAAACAGATAATAAATTATATAGAGAGTCTACAGTTTATTACAAATTTACCCTTTATTGTAAAACATGTTATTAAACAATTATATACAGTTGTGGGTTAGGGGAGACTCTCTAAAATCAAGTTACATTGTTCAGGAAGTCAGGTGTACTAAATACATTTTCAACTTAAAATAGGCTTATTGGGGGAGGAGGCAGACATAGCTAGCTTAGCAATTACTGCTCCTAGAGAAGACCCAAATTCAGTTCCCAACACTGAAATGGTGGCTGGCTCACAGTGGCCTATAATTCCAGCTCCACCTCCAGGAGAGCTGACATTTCTATCGACCTCTGAAGGCACTGGACATGCACATGGCGTGCTTGCATACATATACATTAAACACTCATTCACAGAAAATAAAAGTAAGTAACTCTTAAAAGAAAAAATGGTTAAACTAGAAAAGGACTCCACTGGATGTCATGGGCCACACACAGTCTGCTTCAGAGGGAAATGTTACAAAAATGTGAATTTTCCCCAACCCCATTTTTTGCTCCTTTCTGAACAATTCAGTAGAACAATTCAATTTGGTCCCCTCTGATAGGACCAAATAAAGTAAAATTCCATGTGGCATTGAAGATATGGACGAGGTGGGATCCTGGCACAGCTGTAATAGCCAGGGCAAGCCACAAGGACTCCAACCCAAGTAGATGAAGATGCAGTCCTGGGTGGAGGGCATGCCGGGTTGGGTATGTGAAACGACAGCAGGAACAGCCAGACAGACTATACACACTGGGAACTGGCTGAATAGTGAATGTCATGGAGGCAGGTAGCAGAACTCACAGTGCTGGAGAACGTGGTCATAACTATGAACTGTAAAACAAAAGCCCTCAAATGAGCCCCTGGATCCACTACATCCAGGGATTACACTAGATCCAGGGATCTGGATTACAGTATGCCTGTATAAATTCAGGTTTCAACATGGGTAGATGGTAAGAGAGGCAGAGGATATAAACATGCAGACACACACAGGCATGCCTGTGTGTGCAGAGGGATGGGGACAGAGGTAGACCAGATGCAAAGAAGACACAAAGGCCCAGATCCTAACTCCTACAAAACTGCGCTAAAGGAACCGGAAGGCCCTCAAGTGACAGGTTCCCTTGGGGGCAGAGGGAAGCCTGCAGAGCAGTCACTACTGGGCAGTGAGGAAGCTGTTCTCAGAGAATGAGGAAGGAAAGAAGGGGCTTGAGCCTTACAGTAAGGAGTTACAGTACCACATGACAACCCACTGGCTCAGAGAGAATCTGCCTGTCCACACTGACAGGCAGACAGACAGGAGAAGACTAGATATTTTCTTACACTAGAATGTCAGCGGATGAAAGTAGAAGAGATGAAGGAATTAGAAAGTAATCAGTAATACAGACAACATAAACGTGTGCTGAAACCAGTGGGAGGAACTTCGATGGGAAATCATCTAAGTCAAAAGGGTTAACTTCACTGAGGAAAAGGATGACAGCCATCACCCTGATCAAATCTTCCCATGCAAGAATGTCCATATTGTGACAAACTGAAATGGGCATTAGTCAAGACTGAACAAATTATATAAATATTAGGACTTAAGTAAGAATGCTTACCATCTTCATGAGGAAACATCAGACAAAACAAAATGACAGGCATTATAAAATGACTGCCAAGAGAAGACTGAGGAACTGCCTCAGACTGAGAGGAGGAGGAAAGAGGACAGCTACCGAGTGGTACGGGATGGAATCCTTTTGGTATGAAGGACACGGAAACAGATGGAGACTCTTGAGACTTGACGTGATGGATGGATTGGGTGTTGCTGAGGTGTGAATGGGAACTGACTGATTTCCAGGGCTGCACCGCAGTTATCTAGGCAAACGCTTGTGTTTGCAGACGCTTTACTGATGCCCCTGGTACAGCTGGGAGGGCCCTTCTAATTTACTTTCAATGGCAACAGGGGGAGAGCACTTGTTACTATTTCTGCAACGCTCCCATAAATTTGGAAATATTTCATAGGAAAAGAAATATAAAATGCTCAAGAAACGAAGGCAAGAAATACATACCGAATCTCAACCCCAATCTCCCCAAACAACACAGCCATCGACAGCTAGTCTGCTCACTGCAAGCCATCAACAGCTAGTCTGTTCACTGCAGGCCATCGACAGCTAGTCTGTTTACTGCAGGCAACACACCCGTCAACAGCTAGTCTGCTCACTGAAGGCAACTTCAGCCAGTGGCATCACTGAGCAGGGCGACATATTTCACAAGATCAGCTTCCTCCCAGAGATAATTCACTCAGTAACTAACTTATTGAGAATGAGTTTTCAATGCCAGCTTTATCACTAAACTGTAATATTTAAGTCACTGGGGATGTGGAGACTAGATCAGCAGGATTGGTTTGGTTTGGTTTGGTTTGGTTTGGTTTGGTTTGGTTTGGTTTGGTTTGGTTTTTCAAGACAGGGTTTCTCTGTGTAGCCCTGGCTGTCCTGGAACTCACTCTATAGACCAGGCTGGCCTTGAACTCAGAAATCTGCCTGCCTCTGCCTCCCAAGTGCTGGGATCAAAGGTGTGCGCCACCACTGCCCGATTAGCAGGATTTGTAGGACACAGAAGAGACAAGAGTTTCTGAACCTGGCCTGTACGTTCTCTCTGTCAGTGGAAGAAAATGTACGGTTGCAGATAGCTTAACTCTAGCTTTAGGGCTATTGTTTGGCAGTTTATATAAAGGAGGCACCATTCTATTTCAATTTTCAAGCAAAACGTTAAATGTTGCTCACACACAAATGGCTGGAATTCACGTATCCAACCCAGAGAAACATTCTTTGTCCTTTATAACTAAGCAAATGAATTAAAATATAGCCAAAAGAAATCTATTCAGGCGTTCGGGAGATGGCTCAGTGTTTAAGAGGACGTACTGTTCTTGCTGAACTGGAGATTGCTTCCCAGCTCCAACGCTGGGCAGCGTACAAGCACCTGTGACTCCAGCACAGAGGGCCCAATGTCTCTGGCCTGTGTGGGTACCTACACGGATGTAGTGTAAATACCTAACACACATGCACACACAAATTCATAATTACATTTTTAAATCTTTTAAACAGTCTCTCCGTTGTCCCAGTCACTGGGCTGTGGCATTGTGGAGGCTGCTTGGGGTCAGGCCATCAGCATTGACAGTCATACGATGAAGGGAGTCCCCCGTGGCTCCATTCTCAGTCCGTGCACAGACAGACAATAGTTGATAGCAATACTATCAAATATAAAGTTATTTCTAAGCTTCATTATGTAAAGATGTGACTAGTATTAAGACAGAAGAAAAGGAAGAGGCCCCGTGGGAGGAATGTCCTGAATTCCTCATTCCTCATGAGCCAAAGCCAAGAGCGCGCTATCTAAAAACTCATTTATCAAATAACAGAAACAAAGAAGTTGGTGTCAAGTTTTACAGATAACCACCAGAAGTCAAAACAGAGAGAGTTCCAGGTGGCAGCTATCCCTAATGGGTGAAAATGGGCAAGGTTGGGGAGGGCAGAACGGGAGTCTCAACTTTTAATTCTAGGGTCTGATTTGTTAATGGCATGCCATTTGTCCACTTTAATTTTTAAGTGTGTGGCAGGAGGGGAGTTCTCGTGGTCGCCATGGGGCCTCCTCTCACTGTTTCTAGAAAAGCAAGCACGGAGCGAGAATGTGATGCACAGTGCCTGTGGGCTCAGCTACCTCGAAGGCCCTGGCTAGGGTCTCTGAAGGTAAGCAACCCAGCACTTCCTGGAGTCTCCCCTGCACAGGAGTTAGCACGGACGCAATAAACCCCTGCTTACGGGGTGACCAATCTATGCAGGATGTGAACAAAACTGCTCATACCAACTTTTACTTGAAAAGCAGTATCAAAAAAAAAAAAAAAAGGAAAAATTATAAAACAAACCTCAACTTCTCTTTATTTGTGCCACAACAAAAATACCTCACCAAAATAATTCATTTGGAAAAGAAGCTTTTTGATGAAAACCCATAAAAAGTCACAGAAAACCAGTGCCTTCCCCACTTGCTTCCTATCAGAGACTTTGCCATCTCCTCCGAGGCTGAGCTGCAGATGCAGGCATGTGTGTTGCAATGAAGGGGGCTGGGGGCGCACACTGTGCCTCTGGTGGGGGCGTACACCATGCTGTGCCCGGGCATCTTTGAGACTAGTGAGTTTACTTATGTGTAAACGATGTTTCAAGTCTATTCAAATGACTTCACAAAGTAATTCCACATGACAACTTCTTTCTACCATCAAAATCTACTTACATTAAAAGGAAAACTGTGGCTTAAAACAAGCACTGAGAAGCCATGGTTTCCAAGGATACGGGATGGCTTCGTGTTGAAGCTTCAAAACTGGCATGCCTGACTCAGTGCCAGTGAGTCAATGTGCTCTGAAAGAAATTATACAAGTCCTGTTTTCTGTGTTCTCTACATAAACAGTTCCACAGCGGCAGTTTATAACACGGAGGATCGGTCAGTAAGACATTCACTTTTAGCCTTGGA
Organism: Mus musculus; assembly: GCF_000001635.26. Classification (NCBI taxonomy): domain Eukaryota; kingdom Metazoa; phylum Chordata; class Mammalia; order Rodentia; family Muridae; genus Mus; species Mus musculus. The sequence continues at coordinate 99,046,859 of NC_000073.6, forward strand.
AACACTGTCTGACGTTGGCAATTGCACCCACTGCAAGGTTCAGCTCTGAAGCCTGAAGACGTATTAGGATCATATGGCTCTTTGATCAAATCTACAAAAAAACCCAAACGGAGCTGCAGCACAGTGCAAGAAAATGAAAGAAAGCCTCACCAAGCACAGGGTCTGTGCATCCCATCAGAAAGAGCAGGCAACAGTGGGGAGACCTCACACTGGGGGCGGAGACAAGAAAATGCCACGCAAGCCTGAATAAGCCATTAAAACTCCCTGAGCCTTCCTGAGCCATACACCTAACAAACAGAGTTGCTGAAGGGGCTAAAGGGGACGCTAAAGCACACACAGCATAAGCTTTATACACAACAACTCAAAACGGCAAACATCTATGGCCTCAGCTGACTGACAACCTCAGGCAAGAAATCACTTGAGTCTAGGAGACAGGCAAAAGAGTGAGACCTGGTTTAAAAGCAGGAGAACCACAAATAAACATTATCAAAGGAACTAATGCAACCAGGCCTAGTGATGCTTGTCTTTCATCCCAGCACCCCAGAAGCAAAGGCAGGCAGATCCCTGTGAGTTCAAGGCCAGCCTGGTCTACACAGCCAAGGCTATATAGAGAAACCCTGGATTGTGTTGTTTTCTGCTTTGTTTTTGTTTTTTTTTTAAGAAAAAATTCGGGGTATTAAAGCTAAATGGTCAGCACATAGCAGGCTTGTAAAATACAAAAAGGTACAAAGAATGAAGTGAGATCTGTGGAGGCTTCACAGAGCAAGGGTATGCGGTCCACGTCTGGAAGAGAGTCTTTTTAAGAAGTCAGGCACGTGTGCCTGGTTCTTGCTATTTCACGGGTGCTGTCTCCTGCTCTTGGTCCTGCTTGATGAGATCCAGTTGTGTTTTGTTACCACCTACTGTATGCCGAGGATAACTGACTCCAGTGCTTACTAGCTGAGTATCGACTGGATCAGAGAGTAGTTAACTGGAGAATTCTATCCTACCTATGACCGTTAAGCTTGACTTCCAGCTTTACTGAAGTAGACTTTCCTAGACTATTAGCAAACCATATCTCTGGTGTATCTGTGAACACAGTCCCAGAAGAAATTCACTACAAGAGAGAAGAGCCACCCTGAAAGTGGATAGCACCATCCCACAGACTGGACCCTAAATAGTCTCTGATGGGGAAAGGAAAAAGCTTACAACAAAAGCCAAGTTGCTCCTACATGCTACCACCATTGCAGTGCCTTCCCTCAAGCTCACAGTCATGGAACCAGTGGTCACGGACTGACACCTCTGAACCCCATGAGGCAAAATAAATCTTTCTACCCTTGAACTGTTTCTCTCAGTTATTTGGTCACAGCAATGGAAAAACTAACACAGAAGATTAATACTGGGAGTAGGGACATGTCTATGACTAACCTGATCACATCATTCTTTAAGTCTTTAGAGCCAGTTTGCTGGAAAGGTTTAGGTAAGTGAGCAGGATGAAGCACGCAGCAGTGTGAGCGAGCTTTCAGACGGGGATTTCAGATGGCAATGGAAGTGAACTAGAGGCCACTCAGATTAATTTTTAAAAGAACTTGGGTGCATTTTGTTGAGACTTTTAGGCTAAATTTAAAGTTAACAGACTAACAAGGCAAGGGGAATACAGTCAGCTCATCATTCACACTGAATTGTTATCACATTGAAAAAAACATTACCAGAGTCTGGCTTAGCCAAGTCCATAGTGAGAACTGAGAGAGAGAAAGAGAGAGAGAGAAAAAAAAAACAGAGCAAACGGATTTGAAAAACTTGCTGTTTGCCCAAAAATAGAGCATAAAGCTAGGACTGAAGAAGATATGGTCAGGGCCACTAAAGAGAAGCCATATTTCATTTGGACATTAGGAAAACTGCCTTAACCACATTTAAGAATTTGGTCAGGCCGTGCACATTGCAGGATAAAACAAATTTTAACTAATCTCAGACTCTGAAAGCTAGGAATATAGCTCCAGGTGTAGTAGAGCATTTGCTTAGCATATGTGAGGCCCTAGGTTTAAGCCCAGAACCAAAAAGCAAAACCATCTAGGGAAGGAAGGGTTTGCCTATGTCCAGCCATCCAGGTGGCACCACAGCTGAGGTGAAGGGATTGAGGCCAATGTTCAAACTGGCAGCCAACTTTGATATCACCCTTACATGTCCTTGTCATGCATGCTTATTGAAACAGGCTCTGAGAGGCCTGCATCCAGACTTCAAAGGAGGACCTAGGAGGTTAGGCAGTACACGCACGCATGGCAGGGTGAGAATTCCCAAGACAATGATCTGTGGAGCTGTAAGGGTGAAACTGAAGACACATGGGGACTCTAGGAAATCAGAGATGACAAGAACACGGAAGGTCAGCTGAGGTAGACTGCCAAGCCATTTTTAAGAGAGTGGCCTTGGGCTTTGCAAATGGGAAAGTGGCAGGGACAGTACTCGAGCCCTTGGGAGTTCACATCACACCATCGCCTGTCTAAGATACCTGGAGCTACAAGATCAGAGGCTGCCGTGTTAGGTAGCAGCAGCCTTGCTTTGGTCCAATCCCATCTTGTCTTGTTGTCACTGTTTCCTTGGAGCACATGACTTGTCTTCGTAATTCACAACACATCACAGCTAAGAGCTCCACCTTGAATCTCAGAGGAAACCCTGGATTAGAACTTCTGAGGAATGCAGGGGTTAAAGATACAGCAAACTCTGGACATGAGCTGACGCATTGTGCTAGGATATGAACCTGAGCCTTTGGAGACAGAATACTACGGTTGAAGGAGATGCTTGGGGTGTCAAGTTGATGAGGAGAGGCCCTGAGAACCTTGATCTTGACTGTCAACTTGGTTCAACTGAGAAGCTCCTAAGATTAGTAAAACAAACTGTAAAGGCATTTCCAGGAAGCATTAAAGAACGGGAAAGACCCACCCTGGACATTTGGCACCACCCCATAGGCTTCAGGTAAAGACGGAGATCAAAGGAAAGAAAACCTACCAGTACATTCTTCCTGGCACCTCCTCGGCGGCAAGCTCCCTGTCCGTGTCTCCACGGTGAGGAGAAAGCTTCGTCCACAGTCCACATGTCATGACTGTAATGCGCCCTACCTTAGGCCCACAGTGGCTATGGACTGAAACTAGAAACCAAAATATATCTTTTCTCCCTCAAGCTATTTGTCCTGTGTATTCTGTCATGGAAACAGAAAGACTAATAAACACACCACTTATAACGTGGTACTTCCTCTTCCTCACCAACATAAAGCCCCAAACAATGATGTAACTGGTCAGGCTGAGATGCAGATTTAGATAGGGCAATGTAGGAGGCTCCAGAAGGGGTAAGGCCACCCCTTTTAACCCAGGTTCCTTCCAGAGTCCCAGCAGCTGACTGTGCCCTGGGGTGGCTCTTGACTAAGTGGGGCTCTGTTCCTTTGGGAATAGCTTCTCTAGAACAGGGTGGAAGAGCTGACAGAAACACAGGGTCCTGCTAATAGCAGGAACCTAACAAAACAATGCGCCCAAGGACACTGAATTTCAAATAACTCACCAGTGCTCTCCTGGATTATTACACCCTAATCCTTGAATTTTCAACTACAGTGTCTGTCACACAACATATGTTCCATATAGCAATGAGAGTCATAAGGATACCATATAGCAAGGCTCTTGATTGTTAGTAATCTATGTTTTTTTCATAGTCACAATTGATCATGACAAAATCTTGGCAAACCTATAAACCCAATCAAATAATGACAGAAACATCAGACATCTCCAATGAGACATTCTAAAAATATCTTAGGTCTGTCAGGGTCGTCAATAAAACTCTGCGAAACTAACAGTCCAGAGAAGCTTAGGGAGACTGGCTGGGCACACTATGATGGCCTGGGTGGTGACATCCGAGGAAAGCGTGAGCCTTAGTTAGTAACATGTCAATTCTGGTTCACTAATCATAATAAGTGTATCACACTAATACACAATATTAAGAACAGGTGAGGCTAATCAAGCGTGGACTGTATGAAAATGTGTACTATCTTAGCAATTTTCAACATAAAACTGCTTTAATTTTTTTTCAATGTTAGAAAATGCATCTGGCACTAACAGCAACATTCTGATGAGGTTTCAAGCTAATTTTGTAAAACAAGAACAGACTTTTTTTAAACCACAAAATAAAGAACAGGTAATTTGTCATAACACCAGACTCAGGCTGCTTACGCCAGCACTGTGAGAAAGCAGTGCCTAGATCCTACTGGAAACTGGCCAGCAAGACACAACCAACAAGCAATCCCTTTTGCTTCAAACAAAGGAGCATGTTTTCAAAGAAATCCTGCTAAGTTGTAGTGAGGCCTCACAGAAACCCAGCAGCCTTCTGCAAGACCAACCAAATCCTTTGACAAGAGACTCAGTTAAGAGGACACTTCTAAAATAGCAAGTTGGCAGTCTAATCCTTGTCCAGCTATTTCTGGACTGATGAAAGAAACAGTTCAAACTTGAAGATCTTGAAAAATGAGCAAAGGGGCCTGCCTCTGAGGCTGACACTGCAGAGCGGAGCCCACCTGGAATGATGCCCTGTGTCGAGTGCCATGGTGAGAAGTGGCAGCCATCCCCTGGAGTATGCATTCCCTCCCCAGCTCAGAAGGTTGGAAGTGGTTTTATGGGAAGATGCACCCCCACGTATGACAGTGAGCTCTGCACACAGACCATGGATACCCACCCCAAACACTCTACGGTCCATAAAATCAAGACCACCTTTCTATTTCCTTGTGCCCAAAGGGCCTCATGTGACACTGGGAATGAAGAGTTATCAGCACACTGAAGAAGCAATAGCCATTTTAGTAGTCACAGATATTTTCACCCTGGTGAAAAATGTAATATACAATGACTGTCCTTGTTTCTCTCCCATTCAGCTCAGTTTCCAAGGCCTATTGTTATTAATTAGTTCTTCAGTCCTTTCTTCTGGCCCCTGAACTCTCTGGACCCAAGTGACTTATCTTTAAAAAGTCACTTGGGTGACTTTATTTATTATATGTAAGTACACTGTAGCTGTCCTCACACACTCCAGAAGAGGGAATCAGATTTCATTACTGATGGTTGTGAGCCACCATGTGGTTGCTGGGATTTGAACTCAGGACCTTCAGAAGAGCAGTCAGTGCTCTTAACCTCTGAGCCATCTCTCCAGCCCAGAATGATGTCTTATATTCAGAGCCCAAGCATCCTCCCTGAGCCTGCAGCATCGTGGTCACCTAGACAGTTAGAAATGCAACCCTAAGGCTCCACCACAGATCCGGTGATTTGGAGACTATAGAGATAGGACACAGGAGTTTTATATCCAGGTCACCACCTAAATCCAAGAGGGGGAATTGGGAGATGTTAAGCCCAGCTATTCTGTAATCTGCTTCTCTGTCCACAGATGTTTACATCTCCTCACCTTCCTCACACCAGCCAGAAGACCCTACTGAAAAGCAGTCAAGTACAGGGAAAAGCATGACTTTCCCATCTGCAATTGTGACAAGGGATTCTGTGACTGTCCCCTATTTACTGCTTCCACTGTGACATCAACATGCACATCCCTCCTTTCTGAGGGCCTGCCATCCACCCAAACACTGACTCCCTTAACTAGGTTTGTATGACTGCAGTGTGCCTGTAGTCTATACATCAACGGGTAGGATATAAATTTGGTGAACAGAGCGCGCATTCCTGATCCTCTCCTTCACCCCAGTGTTAGTATCGCTTCCTTGTTCCTTTGGACAGAAAAAAAACCCAGTAGTCTTCAGTTCTTCTCTTCATGTTCTCACTTCCACTGACCCCCTAGTCACACCCATCACACTGCCCAAGCTCTTGTGCCGTCATCAGTGCACTCAAAGCTGCTGAGGTCAGCATTCTGCTCCCAGGACTCATTGTATCCAATCAGCAACCTGGCATCCAATTGATCTCATTCTTCAAAAATCTTGATTTACTTAGGCTTCTGGAACATGCTACTCTAGATCCCTCCAATCTTGTCTGTGCAGAATTTCTGTTAAATGCTGGAATCCTTTAAACAGAATCTAGGGGCTGTGGTGGGGGTCCTCCTTCCTGCTGGCCTTGGAGCTGTGTGTTTTTGCAAGGCAGCTTCCTTTTTCAGGCATGGAGAATGAGGTTGCCTTTTCTCCACCAGCTGCTTAAGTGTCAAGTCCTGCATGGCCATGTACAAGGGACTGTGTGACATAGTCCCCGCCCCTGGAGCAGAGCCAGCAGGGCACAGGCCTCCAGGAATGTTCATGGTTGCTATGCATGAGGCTTGTTTATATAATATACATAATTTACTTTATGTTCCTCCTTTGGGAGACCTTGTCTCTGCCAAGGTTAATAACTCCATGATAATCAGAGACAGCACTAGTCTGGGAAGTGAGGGTATGTTTAATGATCTTAGCAAAATAGTAAATGCTGTGATCTTCAGGACATCCCTTAAGGCTGTAGGAAAGAACTCTAAAATTAGGTTCAAATATATATATCATTTCCCAACTATGCAAAATATAAGGATGCATTATGAGTTCTATGAGGAGCTTCATGGGCCAAAAGAACAGGGACAGCTGCACTATGAGACAGCTTGCCAGAAAGATACAAAGGCAGGCAGATTCCTGAGTTCAAGGTCAGCCTGAAATGGGGCAACGTTTGGCCCCTGCGTGATGGAAGCAGTGATCTCAGAGCCAGATCCAACCCAGCTAGCTTATTGTCTGTTCTTACAAAGGCAGGCAGATCTCCAAATTCATTTGCAATGTTAAGAAAATGTGCTTGCTGTCTTTCCCTAGAAGTCAAGGTGCTAAGGTGAAAAAAAAATGCAGAATGGTGGCATAATCAAAAGGGAACCTGGAGTGGACAAGTGAATTGATAAGTAAATAAAAGACTGGGTCTGCGAGAGCTGAGCTGTCTGGTGATCTTCAGGAAGTCTCTCAAGCAGAACACAGGCTGTCAGCGTGTACCTGAGAGACCAAATCCTAAGTTCAGCCTCCAGTTTAGAAAACTCAGATAAACTAACAGACCGGGACCTCCTGTTTCTAGGCTAACCCCAACAGACCAGCATATCCAGGTTAATCTCCCCCAACAACTCAGCGTTTCTAGGTTAATCCACAACAAGCCTGTCCCCTGCCTAATCACCACCAAGGCTGAGGGGAGCAGAAGTTAAGTTTATAGCTTGACTCCCAGCACCAGCCAATTATGTTAAAGGCCATAGTAGCTCCCCAATTAGATAGCTGCCAGGCTAGAAACATTCACCCCCTGCTTGCTGCTTTCTATAAAGCCTTACCCCATATTCAGGGCTCCTCTTCATCAAAGTCTTTCTGCTGTGTTAGGACTGGCGGGCAGGGAGCCCAGATCAGCTCCTGTTTGTTTTTAGGGGTTCACTAACACTTCCATGGCACTACATACGCACAATTTTCTTCAAGTCATTCTTTTTGCTGTTCCCCAAAACTCCTTCCTCAGATCCCCCCTGCAAGCCCAGGATGGCCCTTGGCACTTCAATACTACAATGGGACGGTCTGGAAGAGCAATAGTAACACACTTCTGGTGCTTCATAGCAACCTCTCACTTCTAGTTCCCTGGCCCTGAGATAACAAATATTTCCAGGGAGTGGTTTATGTTAACTACACTGATATAATCCCTAATTCACTTATTGGGCATCAACTGGCTCCTGAGATCAAATACATATATGCATACACACTTACATACAAACAACAGCTTCCTTGGTATCTCACCCTAACATGCTATGAACGCACTCTTCATTTCCTGTCAGTGCCTACCCCGCCCAAGGCATCCCGAAGCATTTGCTTTCATTATTCTACCTGATCCACGGAGTTACTTGGGGCAAACATTTATCCCTAAGTCAAATCTCTTCCTCACACACCACTATCCAGTCCATCCGCAGGTCTAGCTAGCTGCCTTGAAAACTGTGTCAGCATTTGACCACCTTCTTCACAGCAGCTAAACCACTCTCTTATCTTGTCTATACGTTTTATTCTGTGGTACTGGAATCAAACCCAGGACCCTGAAATGCCATAGCCTGCTCTAACCACTGAGATAAACCCCCAGATCATAAATCATTTTCTTTACGTAACTCAAATCACATTATCATTTTGTTCAAAACCCTTGGACAAGCTTCATATTATGCATGGGGAGAGCGAAGGGGTGGGGTGGGGGGCATGTATCTAAAACCCTATGGAAGATCTGTTCACTGCATTCAAACAAGACAACCTTCTGGCTGTAGCTGTTTTTGAAACAAACCAAACTCCCTCCCACCCCAGTTCTTTGATACCTGTGATCACTCCTTTCTGGAATGTTCTTCCTCCAGATGCCCACTCTGCTTGCTGTCTTCTCTATTTCAAGTCTTTTTGTTCAATTTTTTCCCTCTGTAAAATCCTCCGTGAACTCTAATATCTCATCCCTCCATCCTCGGCACTCCCGACCCCTGCCCCAGTTTTGCTCTCTGTCACTGACTACTGGGAAAAATAAAAACTACCCAAAAGTTGTCCATTTATTTCCCAGTGGGGTGCCACGTCTGTGAAGATAGACCTTGTATTTCATCTTGCAGAGACGGATCTGGTCCACCCCAGACACCAGCACCTGTGGGTGTCAGCTTCACTCGCTCTCAGGGACAGCATACCTGAGATGTATCCCTTCCTAAGGAGCTCAAAAACCTACAAATGTAAGGCGCGTAGGAAGCAAGAAGGAAAATGAAATCAGAAGCCTTTGACTCTGGCCTAGTGCTGCCTTCAGTGAGTCATTCCCAGTGCTGGGCCTCAGTTTTCTGAGATCTAGAGAGAGGGAAAAAAGAAAAATCCCCTTTGCAGGGTAAATGACACAAAGCAGACAATGACTTCTCTAGCCGAGAGAGAATACTTGGTTGACACGTGTTCACTTTATTGTTATTCACCAGATTAACCAAATAAACTGCTTAAAGACAGACAACAAGCATATTCCCAAAGCTGCTCTCTCTCTGGGCTAAATGTCCTATTTCAACTAATCCTTATAAGACAGCTAGAGGCTGGCCATGATGCTGGCCACCTCCCCAGGCGTTGTCTCACCATAGTAAACTGGCACCCAGATAGAATATTCCAAACGTGATCTAATGGGCTCCAAGCCCAACAGCCCATTACCCTACCTCATCTGGACAATATATTTTCATTGGTGCACCATAACAATCTTAGCTCCTTCTTAAATGATGCTGAGTCGACTGTATGGCTTATACCAAAGTCTTCATGAACTCCAGTTTCCGGATAACTTCCCCAAGAGTTGTTTAAAGCCAGCACCACTCGGGTTCAAATAATTCTGTCGCCAGAATCAAATAATCTTAAGGAAAACAAAGAAAGAATGCTAATGTGAAAAAACCGTCTTACCTCCATGGTGAATGCAAGGAAGAGAAGCCTGGAAACTGGCAGGGTAGGGGGAAGGGAGTCAGTGTTAGATCATCCACACTGACAGGTAATGGTGAAGACAAACACACACAACAGCATCCATGGGTCGCAGGTACGCCATGGAGGACACCAGTGGAGCCCACTGTGAAAGTCTCCAGGACACCAAGATACCTGGCCCAAGTGTGCCCACCAAAGGGACTTTACTGAGAGGACTGCCACTGAGTGGCCTCAATAAAAGAGAGGTGTTTCAAGAGAAGTCTCCACACTACCTGGAGGATCTACGGGTAAAGCCTTTGTTATCTGCCCTTCTGAGCCCTCTGTGATTTCCTACATGAGTAACTTGGGACCAACGTGCTCAACTTCTCTGAGCTTGAGTTTCCCTAATAATAAAACAGAATTATAACAGCAGCGTGTCTACTGTGCTACTACAAAAATATGTATGCAGACGCTAAAGAAATGGCTCAGCAGTCAAGAGCAGGGATGCTCTTATAAAGACCTAGGTTTGGTTCCCAGCACCCATATGGCAGCTCACAACCATCTGTAACTCTAGTTCCAGGACATCTAATACCCTCTTCTAGATTCCCTGGGCACCAGATATGCACATAGTACACATATAGGAACTCATATACAGAAAAAGTAAAAAAATAATAATAATAAGGGTATGCAAAAATTTTAGCACTGAATACTGTTTGTATTCTAGATGTTTGGATACCACTTTCTTTCCCTGTCTACTATGTAGGCCTTAATCAGGAAAAGAAAGAAGTTAGCTAAGTCTAGGACATGAACTATTTAGAAATTATTCCTAACTTTCAACAAATAAAAGACTATTTGCTCGCTAGCCTGTTAATCTCTAGAATCTAAGTTCCCAAGGTAAAACCTGGCTTCTTATGTGCACAGACATTTCCAGTCCTAAGGAGCTATTTGCAGGAACTCAGTTATTATAAGCACACTGTCAGGGGATAAAGGCTAAACTCTGATTTCCTTCAAAGGTGTAGTATCCACCTTTAGAACAACTGCGGTACTGGGGCCACGTAATACCCTGACACAGATAAGGTTTTAAGTCTTCCAAAGCCTCTGATTCGTCCTCTTAATAAAACTGGATGTCAAAATCAAGTGATGGGTGGGGTGGGTGCTTAATGGTAACTGGTTGTTTTCCTTGGCACAGACATGAGGGTGAAATCACTAACCGTTGGAAAGCTGCCTCAGAACATGCCCGGCACAGTGCAAATGAAGTTACCGGGCAGCCACGAGGGGCGGATGCTGGAGCCTTAACTCGAAGTGACATCTTAAACAAAGTCGTCCTGAGTAAAGTAACCCTGTGAACCCAGGCGAGGATGCGCGCACCGGGGCAGAGGGAGCTTGTGCTGGGCAGCAGGCAGAGGGAGCACGTCTCGAGTGGAAGATGATCCACAGACTTAACTGCCTCTGATGACGTCCGTCCTTCACCTCTCCAAGCTCATCTTAAACTTCACTCACCTTTTTAATAACATCTGAAATTTAACATTTATGCTAAACCAAAAATCCCTCACAGGGTTTTGGAATGACTTGTGGGATTAACCCTCTATGTCCCACCATCTACTGAACATCCAGTAAACCAAAGATCCTCCTGCCTCAGCTTCCCAAGTGCTGGCATTACAGGCAGGCACCGCCATGCTCTATCTTTTCATTAATGACAATGTGCATCCCAAGAAAAGCAAGAGAGAATTTTCCTCAGAAAACAAGAAGCATGCCTGGCGGCACATAGCAGGAAAAGATGTGGAGGAGATGGTAGGATGAATGGCTGGATATAGTAACTGAGAATAAGGTTTTCTTAAAATTATACGGCTTTCTTTTTTTTTTCCCCCCCTTTGGTTTTTTGAGACAGGGTTTCTCTATGTAGCCCTGGCTGTCCTGGAACTCACTCTGTAGACCAGGCTGGCCTTGAACTCAGAAATCCACCTGCCTCTGCCTCCCGAGTGCTGGGATTAAAGGTGTGCGCCACCATGCCCGGCTTATACTGTTTTCTTATGGTAGCAATATGTACACAAAAACAGAAGGAAAGGTATAGCTAATACTAAATAGGAATATTTTACTCAATATATAAAATAAAATAATATACAAAAGGTCTAACATACTTAAGAGCAAGTTTAGTATAAAAGCAAATCACATGAAATCACATGAAGAAAACCTCAAAATATTACTGAGGAAATGAACAAAGTGGGCCAACATAAAGACATAGCTTTGGTGGGAATGCTAACCTAAGAATGACAGTTCTCCCAAAGTTATTATGAAAATTCAGTTAATCATATTTTCCCTTTAAGATTTCAATAAAGTTGATTTTCATTTTTAGGATGAACTTAAACACCACATGTTGTTTGTGTCTCTGGAAGAACCATCTTAGAATTAAACTGAGTATATTTTTAAGACTCAGAAACCCCACTTCCAGGATTGTAGCACAGAAATAAAAGATGGAAAACCAAGAGTATATATGTTATATCACATGTATGCACGTGCATGCACAAGCAAACATGCACACAAGCATTCTGCAGCACTGTAGACACTGGCAAAGCAAGCATTAAAATACTACAGTCAGGGTAAATAGAAAATGTCTGTCTAAGAAAGAAAGAAAGAAGGAAAGAAAGAAAGAAAGAAAGAAAGAAAGAAAGAAAGAAAGAAAGAAAGAAAGAAAGAAGGAAGGAAGGAAGGAAGGAAGGAAGGAAGGAAAGAAAGAAAGAAAGAAAGAAAGAAAGAAAGAAAGAGAGAGAGAGAGAGAGAAAGAGAGAGAGAAAGAGAGAGAGAGAGAGAGAAAGAAAGAAAGAAAGAAAGAAAGAAAGAAAGAAAGGAAGGAAGGAAGGAGAAAGGAAAAGAAAGGAAAAGAGAAGTGAAGCGAAGAAAAAAGAGAAAAGAAAATGTCTATCTAAGGTGGGGGGTGCTTCAGGCCTACAGGCTCCAGTGGATCACTGCAACCCAAAGATGTCTCACACACACACACACAAGACCCTGTTATACTAACTGTTTTGTAAAACAAAACCAAAGTCACAAATCTGGGAACAGGACAGGGAGCTAGGCAGGAAAGGCTGGGAAAGTGGTTAGAGGCTGGGTTAGAGTGGCCAGAACACACTCTACAGAATAGCTATAAAACTGTCTCAGAACAAAGCTAAACTTTAAAAAGTAAACAACAAAACAAGATAAAAAGAGAAACTCGACAGGCATGGTGGCGCACACCTTTAATCCCAGCACTCAGGAGGCAGAGGCAGGTGGATTTCTGAGTTCGAGGCCAGCCTGGTCTACAAAGTGAGTTCCAGGACAGCCAGGGCTATACAGAGAAACCCTGTCTTGAAAAACCAAAGAGAGAGAGAGAGAGAGAGAGAGAGACTGACTCACAGGCAAAGAGTTGATTAAAACAGCATATATGTCCACAACATTATATTTACATTTTCTACTTTGTCTTATGCAACTGATATTTTTTAAAAGTTGTAATGGTATTTTAAAGTAACTTTTTAAATGTTCCTTCCTTGATTCTTGGGTCGCATAAGTAATTTTTAAATTTTCTTTAATTTCAGGTTCATTGGTGTTTTGTCTATAGATATATCTGAGTGAGAATGTCAGATCCCCTGGAACTGGAGTTACAAACTGTTGTAAGCTGCCACGTGGGTGCTGGGAACCAAACTTGAGTCCTCTGGAAGAGAAGCCAGTGCTCTTAATCTCAGCCCCACAGAAGTAAACTGTTAAACATAAGTACATGTAAAATAGTAACAGGACAATGGTGGGGTAAATGAGCGTTAGTCGCAGCAGGGACCATCACTGAATCACCAGAGAACGAGCTGGAGGGCTTGTATAGGCCGTGCTGAGTAGGAAACTGAGACAGAGAATCATTACTGTGTGCATTTTCCATCCAACTCTGTAAGTCAGTAATTAAAACCATATCCACACATAGTATCCATGACATACGCACAGACCGTGGGAAAGATGCGGACAGCTAGAGATGAGGCAGGGATTGCTGACACAGCAGTGTGTGACTGGGGATCACTTGGACGTGGGTTCTGGGTTTGGGTGGTTTTCTGGCAAGGAATGGGGAAAAGGGGCTTAAAAAGGAGAAAAGCCAGAAAGGAAAAGGAGGGACCACCTAAAATTACACTAACATTTATTAAAATCCTATTTTTACAATGTGTGTGTGCCTTTATGAATATGAATACGAGCACATATATCTATATTATGTAGACAGAAAAGGAGAAAATAAAAAAATTTTTTAAAATGCCATTATACATAAACACAACTTTTGTTTAACCCATGCTTGCACAGAATATCCAAACTTTCCATTCTGATTGAGAATCTTTCTGAAACTTACCCTGTCTCTGCTCTTCCACAAAGGCTAAATGAGCAGTATTCGATTCCACTGACTAGCAGCCACGGCCTGATGGGAAACTGCACTCACACTGGAACCTGGCTGGGGTTCTCGGACCTGCTTTGGCAACCATCTGTGGACCTGGACAAGCTCATACTACCAGCCGTGTGACTGTGGGTATGCAACTAACTGCCTTGTGTTTCAATCTCCTCATCTATTAAAGAAAAAAAAAGGACCAGGCTTTACCACAAAAGGACGGAGTTGCATTGCTGTCAATACTTAGCCAGCCCAGGTGGTGCACACCTTTAATCCCAGCACACTGAGTCAGCTCTTTATTTATTCTATACCTATGTGCCTGAGCATATACACGTGTGTGGGGGAGCCCAGGAAGACCAAAAGAGGCATCGGGTTCCCTAGAACTGAGTTACAGATGGTTGACCGAGAACCACCACGTGGGTGCTAGAAACAGGATCTGGGTCCTCTGCAGAAGCAAGAGCTACAATCCCTGAATTATGTTATTGTAAAACGCCCAGTGAGGCAGAGCTACTGACAGCACATGAAAAAATCTGCAGCAAAAAGATACAGCCCAGGAAGACAGACAGAAGAACAGGGAAGGGTGACACAAGAGCCACCCGGAGGAGACTCGAGAGGACTCAGAGCCAACTAAGCCCCAGTGAAGGAAGATGAGTCAGAAAACAAAGATGACTCTGATTTCTAGAACCGTGGTACAGACACCAGAGGAGAGAAAGAGGAGGGGGAGAGGGCAAAGCTGATGAGTGAATCTGGCCAGGCTGGAGCTGAGGCTCCTCAAGGGCATGACTGAAAGTCCAACAGACACCCCTGAGAAACACAGACTGTGAGACCAAGGAAAGGCAGGCAGCAATGGGGATCTAGACTGGGGCTTCTAGCATTCAGACAGGCAGGTTGATGCTGTGCCAGTGGAGCAGAGCTGACAGGGGAAATAACACCCCAGAGTCCCTGGCATGGGAACGGAACCTCAGATACACACTGAAGAGCCAGCCACATGGCCGGGTGAAGAATCCCTCCTTCAAGAAGCCTCAATGCTCTTCATCAGTGTGAAGAGACAAACAAGGTTGTAAAACCATGACTGACCAGGGAGAACGAAGCTAACTTTGAAAGCAGGAGTGACCGCAGGAAACATGCAGGAAAGACAGCAAGAAGGCGAAGGGGAAGATGATGCTAAGAGAAAGAGCCAGCAGAACAAGCTGGAACTCAGGCATCGCAGAGAGGAGCTGACAGTGAGGGCTGCACACACCAGGCACCCCCGTCGTGTCATGGGAACTGTCTTAGGGATTTCGCACTCCTGGCCTCCGCTCACCCTCCCAACATTCCTAATCTGATGAGACAAACCCGACCAGCCTGGAGCAAACAAAAGGGAAGGATCCTACCCAAGGTCCTGTACCGTCTACCAGCACCGGGCACTTTCAGTAGGAGGGCCCACGCAGAGGACCACAGCCGGTGCCACTGCTGTTTCCTGTGTACTAACCTGGAAAGGGCGAGGCATTTCAAATGAGAAGAAAGCCTACAATACGGCCCCCTCTCTACAAAGTATTAAGGGGTGAGGCCAAGGATGACACCCTGAAAGATCTTTTACCCTCAGAGAGTGGAAAGATTAGAGGTGACCCTGTGGCTCCAGTCTTACCCTGAGGACACCAGGGACAGCCTTCGAAACTCACCATGCTGACCCTCTCATACCCACTCAGTAATTCACTACCACCAGCAAGAAAAGTGTTTAAAGGCAACAACAACAAAGTCCAGAGTTGCCCCACCCCTGCGCTTTATCGAATTACCTGTGCCCCTACAACAGGGAAATCTAGATCTGGACAAGTGCTTACTGAGCAGCCTTCCACAGCAGCGGTCCATGCTGTGTGGAGGCCCTCCCTCTAGCCAGCTGCTCATCCAAACTGAAAAGTAACTGGCATTTCAATGTCAGTTGAAGGACAACATTGACACCTTGTGGTGAACATCCCAAAGTATGGAACACAAAACCAACATTGACACCTTGTGGTGAACATCCCAAAGTATGGAACACAAAACCAACATTGACACCTTGTGGTGAACATCCCAAAGTATGGAACACAAAAGCCAAATACCTCCTGTCTGTCTGCCGGAAAACAAACCTGCAATCTCAGAGCTAACCAAAGTTCACTGCCCCCCCCTCCCCCCCACTGACGGCAACTCTGGCAGACTTGATTACTCCTGGGGAAATGGTAAAGCTAGCCTGGGGTCTCCAGTGTGAGCCAAGGCACCTGACTGCTTTCCTACACACAATACAAAACTCCCATGGGAAGTAGGTGGTTTTGGTGCACACCCTGGTCTAGACGTTCCAAAGCCCTAACTTCACCAAGATTCCCTAGTTTCCCATGACACTTACCAGCAAGCATTACTAAGAAACTATGGCTCCCAGGATCACAATACACTGAAAGAATTTTTTTATTAACTTTTATTTTTAATTTTGAGACAAGGTCTCACTTATAGTGCAGGCCTGAAACTCACTATGCAGCCCAGGTTGGCCTCAACCTTGAGACCATCTTCCCTCGGTATTAGGGCAAACGGGCAGCACAAAGCCTCCTAGCTGGTGCAGGTTATTAATTAGCATATACTCCTAAAAAGCACAACCAGGAGACTAACATTCTCACTCTGAAGCGAAGGGCCGTTAAGGAATGCAGGCAATGTGGGCAGTGTTGTTGTTGTTGTTGTTGTTGGAGACGGGGCCTCATGTAGTCCAGGATGGCCTAGAATTTGACACATAGCCAAAGATAATGCTAAGCTCTTGGTCCACCCTCTTGTGCCACCTGAGACTATGATTTGAGGCTTGTACCTCATGCCCGGCTGTGGCTATATTTTCAAATTATAGGCTAAATAGCAAAAGTGTTATAAATCAAGAAGAAATAGGAAACGAAAAAAAGTTTTTTAAAATATCCCCATTCGGGGACAATGTTAAGTGAGTAGAGGAAAGAACAAAGAAACGGAGTCTGGGAGGAACACAGTTCCCAACAAGCGTTCTACATCTACCACAGCAGAAAGCTCCCGAGAGCAATGCTTTCAGCAGAGCAGACATGGCTGCCACTAAAAGAAGCAGGAAAAGTTCACTAACTTTGACAAGTACAACTTAGAGTTTCTGGGTACACAGTGATTCCTGCAGTTCAGGTAGGTAATTTGGTTGATAAACAGGCATTTAAACTGGCTCAGAGAAACTGGGTCTTGGGGCTGGTGAGAGGTCTTGGCTGACAGGACTGTAACAACAGTAATGAGGACAGAAAGAAAAATCCCAGGAGCCCACTGACCAACAAGCCTGGCAGAGATGTACGCTGCCACGCAGTGAGAGACCCTGCCTAAGTAAGTAAGGTGGAGAGTGATGGAGTGAAACAGCCAAGGTCTGACTCTGACCTCTGGGTGTGCATATTCCTCCTCCATGTGTGCACTCACATGTGTGTGTGTGTGTGCGCGCATAGTCACATACACACACATACATATGCACATGTGCACACACAATGTGCATATACCACCACACCCCACACAAAAGTAAGTCTATGTTGTTTCGTAGCAATTTATTACTACAACAGTGATTTTAAAAAGCACCTATAAACTATACAGCTTAACACTACCACTTCTCCCACCACAAGAACCAGAACGGTTAAATGAACTGGAGTAAACAGGACAAGTGGAGGTACTGGGGACTGAACTCTGCACCTCACACATGGCAGGTAAGTGCTTTTCCACTGAGCTATCCCTGCAGCCCCACTCCTGCATTTCCTATGGTATCCCATCTCTTACCTCCTATCCTCCTGAACAGCTTAGAGCTTTCTGCACCCTTTAACATACCCTCTTTTCTCGGTTGACTATCCCAAGTGCCTCCCTTTTCTCTAAGTTGGGGATTTTTCTTTTAGCGCTATTGTTTTCTCCCATAAGATTGCACAATCTCATACTTAGAAAATACCTTTTTAAAAAATGTTCTCTTAAATCAAGGTCAAGAAATGTAGCAGTTTATTTGCATTTGAACTATTTCTGCACACTCTATTCTTCACTTTCTACGTCCCCAATTCAACAGACTCAAAAGAATGTTCATACAATTAGTAAACCCTATCTGTTTACACATCCCAAGCAGTCAAACTGAAGACACCTCTCAGACACAGGTCAAAGGTCATCAAACATATGTGGCAGCTTTCGGGTTGTTATCCCATAAGAATAATTTTCACAAGTCTCGTAACCAAACTCTATGTCATCAAATATAAGATTCAAGGCTCACAAAGGAAAGGCCACTTGTATAATGTTTAGCAGATAACCATTCTTCATGAATCCTTCTGGATTCTTCCACTAGAAAATCTATAGAGGAGATGTAAGGCCCTAAAATTTATGATGTGCTAAGTAAACATTAGAAAAACGATAACCAAATCAAATGTCCACTAGCAATCTGAGCCGAACAAAGGCTGAGTGTTGCGCTGACTATACTGGGAAATGTCCCCTGGGAAGTGTCCCTGATCACCTACCACATGAAAAACTGAAGCTAGATTTTTTTTTTTTAAGTTGGTGTGTATCTTGAAAGCACCAATTTTTTTATTTTTTATTTTTTTTTTTCATTTTTTTTTATTAGGTATTTAGCTCATTTACATTTCCAATGCTATACCAAAAGTCCCCCTTACCCACCCACCCCCACTCCCCTACCCACCCACTCCCCCCCTTTGGCCCTGGCGTTCCCCTGTACCGGGGCACACAAAGTCTGCGTGAAGCTAGATTTTTAAGTCTTTCAAACTTAGTCCCAAGCATTTCATACAGACACGCATCCATACAGAGAGCAGAGGCAATTAAACCTCTGAGCCTTGGATCTCTGCAAAGCTCCCCTGGCCCTGGCCCTCGGGCCCTCTTAAGGTGCCGAGCAAGCTAAAAGCCTAGGCCACGCCTAGGGCTGTGGGTGGGCTCTCCTGGGGAAGCATCCTTGGTAAGTTCCAGTGATGTCCGTGCTCTGCAGACCAGCAAGAGCCTCGCACTCTGCTTTCGGATCTGCAGTCTGCAGCTGTTCTTTCCCACTACCCAGTGAGAGGAAATGGCTTTTCAAAGCCTCTGTCAGGGAGATAAACTTAAATCACTGAACAACAGGATTTATGGAGCCTTCACTAAACAATGCTAAGCCTGAGCGAGCACTGGCCTCTCCAGCCCGACATCCCTCACACCTCAGCACCACAGAGCCACAGCCAGAGATCATTCAAATCCAGGAGCCCCTAGGGAGGTTCTTACCGCAGCAAAGAGAAGACATCGTAAGAATTGCGAACACAGTTCTGGTCCACCTGAAGGAGGTTCTTCTGTGCGTTTGGATGACCCTGAAAGGCAATGGTGAAGAAAGTAAACAGACAGACACAAAATCTGTGCCAGACCAACCATGCCTGCCTTTCTCAGGATATGACTCATCAAAGACCTGGGTCCACTTTAGAGACCCAAAAAGCATAATCTCTGTGGGAGCCTCATCAAATCTCTCAGACAAGTGGATTTAAAACTCAATTCCTTCTCCCTGTTCCCACAGAAACAAACAGTTGTGGTCGAGGGCTGTGGTTAGCTTCCCAGGGACGGTTCAGAGTCCTTCAGTACATTATGTGACTGCAGAGGGTGGGCCACTCTTCCCAGGAGGCTGGCTCCCAACACCATGCTGTCTCTGGATGCCAAGTCCCACTTGGGAATATAAGAAACAAGTGTTCCCACCTACACAAGCACCAACATAACACAGTGACATAGGAACAAGTTACTTAAGAAAGGCAGTGTAAATTGTAGTTAATAAAAAGACTGGGCATTGGGGCTATAGCCATTGATAGGGTGTCTGCACAGCATGTGTAAAGCCCAGATTCCATTAGCAGCACTTGGAAAAACGAGAGGTGGCGGTACATGCATAATCCTGTCACTCAGGGGGTGGAGCCAGGAGGGTCAGAAGTGCAAGGTCATCCTTAGCTACATAGTGAGCCAGCCTGAGCTACCTGGGGCCCTGAAAAAGACTCTGGACTCAGACTTTCATGATCCTTTCAAACCCTTAATGTCCCAGGTCTGTGACTGTCACCTATACCTTCTTAGTCAATTGCTTTCCCTGTCTGTAACATAGAAATGACAGTTGTGCCTACCTCATAAATGTTATAGGAAAAGTTAGTATTCATAAAACAAGCCATGCAAACACTAAGTCTCTGCTAGGACCAAAACACAGACTTTTTAATTAATAATAAACACTGGCACGGATGTGAGAAAAGGAGTGTGAGTTAGCACAGTCACTGTGGAATTCCATGTGGAAGTTTCTGGAAAAGGTAAAAATTTCTAGGAATTCATGAGCTACCAAAAATGACTCAAGAAGAAACAGAAAACCAAAACAGACTTTTCATGCATAAAGAGGTAATCATAAGACTACTGAGAGAACTAAATATAAAGGCATAAAAGTGTGGAGGCAGGCAGAGACTTGACTAGTCAATCCTATAATTATTTAATGATAATATACCAATATACCAATGCAGCTCAAAGTCTTAAGAGGAGAAAGGAGGGGACCAAAGGGACTTTCTAAGTCACTATATGAGATCAATACTACTCTTAGAACAAAGCCAAATGAAGCATAAGAAAACCTCATACTATTATACTTTATAAATACACACACTGAAATCTTCCATAAAATATTAGCAAAACTAATCTAGCAGCATATTGAAAGGATGGTTCCATGCACTCTGGCAAGTGTTTCTGGATACATCCCCAAAAGAAAGCAAGGATCTGAATCTAAGATTTGTGTATCTGCAGGCATAGTAGCCTTATTCACGACTGCCAATAGGTGGAAATAACCCAAGAGTCCACAGACAGAGGAAACAACAAACAAAATGTGGGCTATTCATACACTTAGCTTTGAAAGAGAAAAAAAAAAATCTAGTACATGATCCAACCTAAGTTCTAGCCAGAACAATTAGGCAGGAAATACAAAGTACACCCAAATTGGACCAAAATAAAATGGAAAACATCTTATGTTCTGGATACTGTCAAGGCAGCAATAATATCCGAGGCCATTCACAGATTCAACACCTCTCCATCAAAATCCTATCTGTCTTTCCTACAGAAAGGGAAAAGCCAATTTTCAATCCCCATAAACGCAGAGGAGGCTGAGAGATGACAAAGAAGACTTACATTGTCTGACTTCAAAACGTACGGGGAGGCAACAGCAATCCAAACAAGATGGTCAGAGCCAGAGGAGGACCAAAGAAAGGAAGGAAGGAAACAGATGAGGGTGTAGAAATTAAACCCAAGTATCTATGATCAACCAACACAACCTATCAACAGCAGGGTGCCAGGGCTAGGCAAGGGAGAAATAAGCTCGTCATAGAACGTCATGACTGCTGGCCACATGCCCAGCAGCACTGGTGCTAGAGAAACTCGGAGGGAACAACAGTGAAGAGTTACTTCATTTACAAGAGGTCAGCTGTAACAGAATAGTATTAACAGCCTACGCCAACAAAATGCAGAAGAACGAGCATCCTTACAGATCAGTGTTGTTGCCACCAAGGAGGATACCTTAGTTAGGGTTTTACTGCTGTGAATAGACACCATGACCAAGGCAACTCTCATAAGGACAACAGTTAATTGGGGCTGGCTTACAGGTTCAGAGGTTCAGTCCAGTATCATTAAGGAGGGACCATGGGAACATGGCAACATCCAGGCAGGCATGGTGCAGGAGGAGCTGAGAGTTCTACATCTTCATCTGAAGGCTGCTAGCAAAATACTGATTTCCAGGCAACTAGGGTGAGGGTCTTAAGCCCACACCCACAGTGACACACCTACTCCAAAAGGCCATACCTGTGAGTATCACTCCCTGGGACAAGCATATACAAACCATCACACAGGAGACGTTCCAGAATGCCTCAAAATGTTAAAACCTGGAACTAGAAAATAATAATGTTTTGTTGTTTTGCTTTGTTTTGTTTTGTGTTTTCAAGACTGGGTTCTCTGTGTTAACGGTCCTGGCTGTCCTAGAACTCACATTGTAGACCAGGCTGGCCTCAAACTCACAGAGATCCACTTGCTGAGATTAAAGGCGAAAGGCATTCTCCACCACTGCCTGGCAATAACAATTTTGCTCCCAGGTTCCTACCAAAAAGAACTGAACTCAGGCACTCAAACAAAAATTTGCCCTCAAATGTTATGATAGTCAAAGGACACAACCCAAATGTCCATCCAAGGCTAATGGATAACGAAACTGGTACATCCTCAGAAAGATGAAGTGCTATATATAATATGTAGGTAAATATATTATATGCAAATATAAAAACATGCTACATGAAAACTGCTAAATCCAAAAGATCACAGACTATGTGATCCAACTGACATGGAATGTCACACACCACGTGATCCCACTGACATGGAATGTCACACAGTGTGATCCCAATGACATGGAAGGTCACAGTGTGATCCCACTGACATGGAATGTCACATACCATGCAATCACACTAACATGGAATGTCACACAGTGTGATCCCACTGACATGGAATACACAGACTATGTGATCCCACTGACATGGAATGTCATACACCATGCAATCACACTAACATGGAATATCACAGTGTGATCCCACTGACATGGAATGTCACACACCATGTGATCCCACTGACATGGAATACACTGAATACATGAGTCTGTAAAGACCGAAAGCAGACTGAGAGCTCTGGGAGGTGGACGTGGGGAAAGGCACACTGGCACCAAGTTTTCTTTAGGATGAACTTTTACTGATGTGTCAGTCTATGTGTTTATGTGCATGTGAGTGCAGGTGCTTGCAGAAGACGGCACTGGGTCCCTTGGAGCTGGAGTTATAAACAGTTGGAAACTATCTGACTTGGATGCTGGGAACTGAACTCACATCCTCTGTGAGAGCAGGAAGCATTCTTAAGCAGAGCCATCTCTCCGACACTCTTGGGTTTTCTTTAGGATAATAGAAAGCTTGTCAGCTTGATAGAGACAGTAGTCACATGAGCAGCACTTCAATTTCAGAAGACTTGGCTAGGAAATAATGTCCTATCATGAAGATGAGAAGACAATGACACGCAGGAGAGACAGGAGACTAAGCTATAAAGTAACTTAGCCTTCTTAGTTTATCTAAAAAGCTGCCATGCATTTTTTCTACTTATTAAAACTCACCCAGGGCCTGGAGCGGTAAGCTCAGCAGCTAAGAGTACTTGCTCTTGGAGAGGACCTGGGCTGGATCTCTAGCACCCACATGGTTGGCTTACAAACATCTATAACCCAAGTTCCAAGGACTCCAGCAGGCACATATGTATTGTACATAAATGCAGGCTTGCAAAATAGTCATACACATAAAGTAAAATAAATAAATCTGTGGTTTTTTTTTAACCATCCAAGCCAGTTATGGTGACACAATTACTGTCATCCCATCACTTAGGAGGCTGAGACAGAACTTGAAGTGTAAGGCCAGCTTGGGTGACATCTGTATGAAAAATAAAAATAAGGAGCCATGAGGATGGTTGAGCCAAGAAAGTGCTTGCCTAGTGCTGGTGTAAAAGCCTGGTGCGGAGGCATAGAATCGTTAATGCAGGCCCAAGAAAAGCAGCAACAGGAGGGTCCAGGAGGTTCGCTGTCTGGCCAGCCTACTTGAATCTGGGAGCACCAAGTTAATGACAGACCCTGTCTCAACAACTAAGATGAAAACTGACTGAGAAAGACACTGGTATCTATCTCTGGCTTCCATATACATTTACACACATGTGCTCATATAACCCCACTCATGAGTTTAACACACACACAAACACACACATTTAATCTACAAGTGTTAAACACATATCTACAAGCAAGAAGCACATGGTAACAGGGAGGGAACACTGAACTGAAAAGCTGCAGCCAGGCTTTAGCCCACTCTGCCTGTCAGGTAAGGCAGGAAACTTGTTTCGCTCCTCTCGTCCTCATTACCTATAACTATAAAATGAGACAACTACTAAAAGCATCAATGAAACAAGAATGCTTATGTGAGATTGCAAGCTGGTACAACCACTCTAGAAATCAGTTTGGTGGTTCCTCAGAAAACTAGACATAATACTACCAGAGGACCCAGCTATACCTCTCCTGGGCATATACCCAGAAGATGTTCCAACATGTAATAAGGATACATGCTCCACTATGTTCATAGCAGCCTTATTTATAGTAGCCAGAAGCTGGAAAGAATCCAGATGTCCCTCAACAGAGGAATGGATACAGAAAATGTGGTACATTTGCACAATGGATTCATGAAATTCACAGTCAAGTAGGTGGAACTAGAAAATATCAACCTGAGTGAGGTAACCCAATCACAAAAGAACACACATGGTATGTACTCACTGATAAATGGATATTAGCCCAGAAGCTCGGAATACCCAAGATACAATTCACAGACCAATTGAAGCTCAAGAAGAAGGAAGACCAAAGTATGGATATGTCAGTCCTTCTTAGAAGGGGGAACAAAATACCCATGGGAGGAGATACAGAGACAAAGTGTGGAGCAGAGACTGAAAGGCCATCCAGAGATTGCCCCACCTGGGGATCCATCCCATATACAGTCACCAAACCCAGACACTATTGTGGATGCCAACAAGTGCTTGCTGACAGGAGCCTGATATAGCTATCTCCTGAGAGGATCTGACAATGCCTGACAAATACAGAGGTGGATGCTCTCAGTCATCCATTGGACTGGGCACAAGGTCCCCAAGGGAAGAGCTAGAGAAAGGACCCAAGGAGCTGAAGGAGCTTGCAGTCCCATAGGAGGAACAACTGTATGAGCCAACCAGTACCCCCAGAGCTCCCAGGGGCCAAACCACCAACCAAAGAGTACACATGGAGGCACGGAGGGACCCAGGGCTCCAGCTGCATATGTAGCAGAGGGTGGCCTTGTTGGACATCAATGGGAGGAAAGGTCCTAGGTCCCGAGAATGCTCGATGCCCCAGTGTAGGGGAATGCCAGGACAGGGAAGCAGAAGTGGGAGGGTTTGGGGGATGGGGGGATGAGATAGGGGGTTTTCGGAGGGGAAACCAGGAAAGAGGATAACATTTGAAATATAAATAAAGAAAATATCTAATAAAAAAGAAAGAAAAAAGAAGAAGAATGCTTATGTGGAGAGTCCTGTGTCAGAGCCAGCATTCTGGTCAAATGTGGCTGTGGGAAACACTCATACTTGCTGCTGATACTCACAAGCCCATTGGCTAGGTGCTATTCTTAGCCCCACTTTAAAGGTGAAGAAACTGAGACACAGGAGGATTAAGGGGAAGAGCCACACAGTCTGGCTCACAGGCCCTGCTCTTAAGGACCTTGGTAAACTCGGTGATCTCCCAGGCCCTTTCTGGTCTAAAATTCTCAGGCTACGTACATTTAAAGCAGCTTAAGGACATTACAAAGCTCTTTGACTTTACCCTGCACTTAGCAATTAACATTCTTCAAATATGCCAGGAGCCTCACTCTGGACAGCGACTAACTGGGCCAGCTGTGCAATCCTCCAGGTTCTGGTGAGGGCTAGAATGGAAAGAAATGGCTCATTTGTATCTGGTTATCTGTGGGAGATAGTGCCAAGTGCCAAAGAGCCCAGGAAAGATTTGCACGCCACTCAAAACTCTTCTGAAGCCAGGCCTAAGGATTTCCTTCCACCGAGGGACTCTCCTCCGCCTGGAGAGGGTCTGGGAAACTGTTGGGGAAGCAGACAGTTCCGCAGCTCCAGCCGGGCAGATGAGCTGTATGTCTAGATTAGTTGTCAGGGCGCTTCTTCCATAAAGGGTCAGAAGGTATTTTTGAGACTGGGAAGACAGTTAAGTGGCAGATGAGACCTGAATTTGATCTCCAGTACTGAGGCAGGGGTCATGGGGCACAGCTAAAACTCCAGAGGATAACATTTGAAATATAAATAAAGAAAATATCTAACAAAAAAGAAAGAAAGAAAAAAGAATGCTTATATGGAGAGTCCTGTGTCAGAGCCAGCATTCTGGTCAAATGTGCTGTATGTCTAGATTAGTGGTTTTCAGCTTTGCAAAGACACATGTCACATCTGAGTATATTCTTATTTGTTTCATCTTTCAAATTGTTGAAAATTTAAAAACATATTTTTATTGGTTTGCAGACCACACAAAATTTAAGCTATGTTAGTGCTCCCAGCAAGGTCACCTTGAAAAAATGAGCTGTCTTGGCTGCCCTTATCATCCTTACAAACACTAAAGCAATACTGAAATAACCCACTTGCTGGGCGTAGTGAGCATGCCATTAATCCTAGCATGTGGGAGGCAGAAGGAGGTGGGCTTCTGTGAGTTTTGGGGCCAGCCTGGTCTACATAGTAAGTTCTAGGACAGCCAGAGCTAAATAATAAGATCCTGCAGGAAAGAGGGAAGGAAAGGAGGAAGGAAGGAAAGAAAAGAATTCTCTTATTAGGCCAACCAGTTTACACAATCCTTTATTCATTAATTAGGTGTATTAAACATCCAATACACAAAGGACATTAAGCTTGTCTCTCACTCTCCTCAGAAAGCACAAATACCAGTTAAAGGTCCAGGTGAAATAAATAAGAAAATAAAGGGGTTATAAAACCAGCTTAAAACCAAAATACACCACACAGGCATTCTGATGTGGCGTGGACTCCATCCAGCAAGCACAGAACATCCAAGGCTGCAGAGATGGCAGTATTTGGGGTGGGTTAGGTGGTCCTGGGAACCTGGATGGCTGGGAAGCCCCATCCAGACTGAACACCTCCAGCCAAAAGCACAGCAGCAGGAAACAGAAGCGGCGCTCAGACAAAATCCAAGTGTCCTGGTTTGTTCGGCTTCAGGAACGCTGATGGTGAAAGTGATGGGAGACATGGCTGGGTAAGTAGGCTGGGAGCCCTGACACCAGGCCAGAACTGAGACAACCCACGGTCATCAAAGCTCGGGAAGGGTTTCTAACACTGCAGTGGGACCATCAGAGCTGTATATAATAAAGGCTACTTAGGGAAGAACTAATGTGACGAGCTGGCGGAGGCAGAATGACCAACTACAGTGAGTTGGCTGTTATAATAGTCCAGGCGCAGAGAGATGGCTAAGAAAACGAGGTGGAGAGTGACTGGGGAAAGCGCTCAGCCTCACCAGAGACATTTGTCACAAGGAAGTCACTCAACCTCGCGCAGAGACATATTTGCCTTTCTCAGTTTCAACTTGGCCAGCACTGGAAAGTGCATTAGGGTCTGTGTACATGTGCACATTGGACCCAGGCTGTTTGTGGATTCAGCAGGTGGCTATTTTAGGAGTAGCCATGTTTGTATACACACACAAACATGTACATATGCCACACACAGAGACACAACAAAAGTATGCACACTCACACACTGCATGTACTGAGAGCTCTGACTCAACAACAGCCGTGGGAAAGAAGGGGTGGGGAGGGAGGGGCGGGGAGGGAGCACAATGGAAGGAATCCGAATGGAACACACACACAGAGCAGATGATGACAATTTACTCGATATAACTTTTAAGCAAAGAAATAAAGTATGCCATGGCAAGATTAAAGAGATGTGGTGAGCAAGACACAGCAGACAGCAGCAGAGTCCACAGGCCATCAGGAGACCGGCTGCTGCAGGAATCCAGCCCTCTAGAGGTGGCTGACTGCATTACGGAATGGAGATGGAAAAGAAGCTAGGGAGACCAGAGTTGTTTCAAAGAAGGACTCTGAAGGACCCAGTGGCTGCATGAATAGAAGGGAGGGAGGGAGGGAGCCTCCGGGTGGGAGGGAGGGAAAGAGAGAAAGTCAGCCAAACCTCACTAGAGACATGAGCCTGGGATCAACAACTATATAGTAAATGAAAATGTGGAAAATTGAACAAAAAAATAAGTCTGGAAGCCGAAAAACTCCCTTTACAGTATAATAATAATTTGCAAACAAGTGTCTATAAGAAATTGAGCAAAACAGACTGAATTCTGGGTAAGGAGCCTCACAACTGCTGACAACCAAGTAGTACCCCTCCTGGGGTCCCCACCATAGACCACCAAGCATCTGCTAAGTCATGACTACATGCCAGGGCACTGCTACACACCAGCAATAAGCTATACCAGAGCAGACACTTGCCCTGGCTTCATACACAGGACAGTCAGACAAGAAAGAGATGAGACAGCAGGCAAACAGACATCACAGTAAGGTGCTGAGGGAAACGCCATGCATCATGGGAGCACAAGAACTGTCCTAGGGAAATAGGTCTAAGTGACAAGGACAAATTTTAGCATGAGAAAATGTTTTAGAAGCCGGGCAGTGGTGGCACACACCTTTAATCCCAGCACTTGGGAGGCAGAGGCAGGCAGATTTCTGAGTTCCAGGCCAGCCTGGTCTACAGAGTGAGTTCCAGGACAGCCAGGGCTACACAGAGAAACCCTATCTTAAAAAAAAGAAGAAGAAGAAGAAGAAGAAGTTTTAGTAATGGTTTAGAAAGAAGAAACCAGACCTTGATAGGAGTGCACGCCACTGATTAGTGAAGACAGGTGCTACTGCCTTGATTTGAAACAACAAAGTACATTAACATTTTAGAAATGGAAAACAACCAAAGCCCACAGTGAAGGAGTGGACACTGGCAGGTTCTATCGTTACTGGTTCAAAGAGAGAGGGGATGACGTGAGACAGCCTGGGCTAAGAGAGGGGTGGGCACTGGTACTATTGGACAAAGGGTCACTGTGGCAGAGGGGAGGAACCTACTCAATTGGGGCCAGGAGGGTGCACCAGTCTCTGAAGCACCTGACCAAAGTCCAGCTGGCCAGGAAGGAGCTATGTGGGGAGACTGGGAGGCTGGGGGGTGAGGGGCTAAAAGGACTGGAGGTGACCTCCTAGCGCCCGGTCAAAAGCTCAGAAGCACCTGTAACTCCAAGCTCTGCAGACTCTAATGCCCCCCCCCCCACACACACACACACACAAACAAATGAAAGTTTTTAAGAAAATCCGGATACAATGGGCTAAGGAGAACAAAAGTCTGGCAGAGCCTGAGGACAGCGTAAGCGATCCCCTGCAGGTTTCCAGCAATGCTGGGCGCACCGTCTTTGAGTGGCAAGTGAACTTTGCACAGCCCAGACTCACCAACCTGGACAGAATAAGAAATCAGATAGGCAAGAAGAAAAATAAAAGACAATAAAACAAAGCTGACGGCTTATCCCACATATGGGGAAGTGTCCTTTCTATGGTTGCAGTAGGCTGGTTACACTATGCGTGAGGAGGGCTACCTGCTGGATCCACAGACAGCCTGGGTCCCATGTGCACATGTGCACGGACACTAATGCGCTTTCAAGTGTTGGCCAAGTTGAAACTGAGTAAAACGGCAAGTGTCTCTGCTAAGCGTCTGCAGGTCTTGGACACCCTCTGCCTGGGCTCTGATGAAGCCCAGATGCTGAACCGTTAAAGAGGGAGGGGGAGACCTCTTCTCAGACACTGAGCTCAGTATGGACACCCTCCTGCCCCCAGTGTGGCCACAGCTTCAGACGTGCCTTTCCTCTCTCGAAACCGTGAGAAGCACTGTGCAGTAAGGACAGCAATGTAAGCGAAGACACGTGAGTCCTGAAATGGGCATTACTGCTTTTTAAGGAGCATTCAAAGCAATAAGGAAGGTTCTTTTAAATTAAGGTTCTTGGGTTTAAAGTAAGAAGTCACAACTATAAACACTCAAGCAGAAAGTAGACTAAGAGTCTTGGTGCTGCTACTTTCAGAAGGACAGGAGGGCCTGCTGGAGTGGCCGCCTCTGGAGTGTGGTGTCCATTTTACAGCAGGGCAGAGCAGAGAGGAGGAACAGAACTCAAGTGGACTGCATTCATTCCTGGAAAAATGTGGCCAGGCAGAAAAAGCACTAGAGCCTGAGACCATACAAGTGAGACAGCGGGCTGGGGAGAACCCTTGGCCAGGGAAATGCCCGCCGGACAAGCATGCTGTCTTGTTCGGTAAAAGCCAGGTAGAGCTGTTATGTGTCTGTAACTGGTTTGGGGTGCTGAGGTAGGTGGATCACTCCAGCCTCACCAGGCCAATGAACTCTGGGTTCAGTGAGAGACTGGGTCCCCGACGATGACGTCAATAATGTAGAGAACAGTAAAGTAAGACACTTGTCACTGACCCCTAGCTTCCATACCTACATATGCACATGGGTATACACAGACACACAAAGACGTGCAAGGCGCACACAGGAGCATATACCTTAGAGGCAGAAAGAGTACATCTAAAATCTCCTATAACCAGGGAGAAGCCAGCAGACATGAGGGAGGAGGAGCCATGAGGGAGAAGCCAGCAGACATGAGGGAGGAGGAGCGGGCAGCAGTGGTGTGGCTAACCATCATCACTGGACGGAGTAAGGGGCCCGGCTTGTGGGGAAGCTTGAATGGCACTGACTTTTCAGAGCTAAGAATGTCTTCATTCCAAATCTAATCTAAAAGAGACTAAGGATTTTAAACAAACAAAAGGCTCAGCTCTGAGTCTGGGGAGGACAAACCTCAGGCTGATGGTGTTTACCTCTGAAGAGTCTAAAGCATCTCTCCGAAGCATCTCTCTTGGCTTCCCACCTCCTGGTGCTACATACAATTCTCAAAAGCTCAAAAAGTATGCTACGAAGACAAGAGCCTCCAAACTCATAACAGGAAACGAGGCCTTCTCCCAGGTTATTTTCTGGCTTCAATGAAGGCGGAGAATGGGGACCACACTGTAGCAGAAGGATTTATAAATATAAATTACAGGATAAGACTATTTTCCAAACATCTGTCAAAAAAGTTAATTTGATCCAAGAAGAAAGGGGAGTGGGAGAGCCAGAGGGAGGCCAAATGCAGTGACTAATGGATGTGACGTCAGTGGGTCTGGGCGGGGTGACGGCTTCAGTTCCCAGCACGTCTCTGCTTTAGCAATACCTCGTCAGCCTAACGAGCCACTGGCCTGAGAGCTCTCCTCCAGCTCTCTGCACTGCTAGTGGACAGTTCTAATTGAATGTGAAACTACAGGCCTGGGACCCACCACCTCAAGTGGGAGGGAATGCAGACACCACGTGGCCCAATTCAGAGATACAAGTTTCTAAGGGAGTCAGACCAGCGCTCAAATGAAAAGCCTGCTGCCTACCTACTGGCTGTGCAATCCTGCGTCCATAGCCTGACGATTTCTTCCCAGGCGCTTTGCCCATCCACTGAAAATGGCCGTGTCGTGGAGTTGCTCCACATTAAATGAATATACGCACTGCATCTACTATAATGTCTGCCATTTAAAGGACTTGGCAATGAGGCTGGCAATGGGAGGTTTTCAAAGGCCCGCCCCTGCCTGATGCAGTAGTGGACCAAGGATGGTTCTGAAACAAGCTCACCGGTGTTTACAAGGTCAGATACCAAGATGTGTTAGAATAACACAGGCAGCAAACAGACAGCCCTGACTATCTATCTGTCCAGCCTGTCTTGTTTACTGGAGACACAAATGATGACTGACTGAGATACATATAAGAACAACTTTGAAAAGTTCTCCACTTTTTCAGGACTGAAGAGATAGCTCAGCAGCTGAGAGCATCTTACTGCTCTTTCAGAAGACCAGGTTCAATTCCCAGCCCCCACACAGTAGCTCATAACCATCTATAACTCAAATTCCAAGTGGTACACTTACATACATACAGGTAAAACATTTATATTCACAAAAAAGAAAAGGTTTTCCAACTGTTTAAAAGTCTGAGCAGAAATGATCTACTGCCCAGCTCGGTGTCAATCAAAGACAGGCTGAACTTAAAAAATCCTAACTTCTAAGTGCTCTGCTGTGTACTACAGGGCAGGATGCTCTCTGCCATCAAGCTAGACCCAGTGCAGGATGACCAAGAGCGAACAGCCACTGTCCAACCTCTCAGTCAGTCTTAGAAGGGCAATTAAATAAAACCTCTTCACTTTTCCAGGTTCTGCGCCACCCCTCACACCTCACCCCACCCCTGTCTACTTCAGTGACTGTAAGGCAAAGAAGATACCACCAGCACCCCTCACAGCTAAGGAAATACAGCACTTTAGAAATCCCCAAAAGAAATGGAAAGGTAAAAAGGATAGCCGCTACCTTTCCCCAGGTTACAGAGCAGAATGAAGAAAGGAGTCTAAAGGGAGGTAGAGCCGCGCTCTGATTCCCATGTCCACCATGCCCTCATCCTAGCACACAGCCCGCTCTTCCTTCCCATGGCGGCTCCCTACTGCATCCCTGGCAGGCGCAGGCGCCTGACCCTGGCATCAGAGACAGGCATTAGGATTGTTGTGTACCCTAAAAAGGGGGACAGACCCTCCAAAAGATTATAACAAGCTGGCCCGGTTGCCCACGGTGGTCTGTCTGTCTGTCCAGAGGCTTCTAAAGTGAAGAACACAAGCGTCAATCCTGCATAGAGATGGGTGAGTCACAGGTATAGAAAGTCAGCTGACCTCTGTGTTTCAAATGCACATAGCCCGAAGCAGACCTGCCCTGCCCTGCCTTCTCTGTGACTGCTGTAAAGATGGGCTGAGATTACTCAGAGAAGTCCTTACAGGCTGACGTATACAGTGGTTCTAGTACACTATCTACAGCTGTGCTGATCATATGTAATTACAGCTGTGCTCAGCTATCATCTACAGCATGGCACTAACTTACATGCAAGCCTGAGAGGCCAGAAGGCTCCTGAGCCTCCGTTTCTTTATTTATGAAATGGAGGCACTGGGCTAGAAAATTCCAATAGTTCATGCTTTTTTTTTCCTTTTTTTCTTTTTTTAAGGCAAGATCTTATGATGAAGCCCATGTTGGCTTTGAGTTTGAGTACCTCCTGCCTTGGCCTCTCAACTTCTGAGACCACAGGTGCATGCAGCCATGCCTGGCTCCCTGGAGCAAACTAGAATTTCTTGACTTTCAAGATGCGGCAGCTAACACTAAGAGGCTAAGTGATTGGTTAATAAGCATTGTCCAAAGCTGGGCTGTAAGTCAGAGCACCTACATTTCAAAGGTGTAGGACCAGGACTCAAAACAGATGGGAAGCTTGCTCTCGTCCCTCTGTCCCTCAGCCATTGTCAGCCTCACCATCTACTCGAGATGACCATTTACGTGATTACATGTGTGAAACTCAGCAAGTTGTGATTTCAATCTGTTTCTTTCATTTGAAAAATGTTGAACATTTTGACTTGAATTCCATTCCTGGTCCAATTTTCTTTTCACTAAAGTGAGAAAGCAGCGCCACCTACTGGATCCCTCTGGACATTGCTTTTGCAGTTTTTGGCATGAAAAGAAAATTCTGCAGTCTAAATTTTTTACAATCTGTCAGATAATTTAAGTGTCCCACCAGGGTAAGTTGTATAAAACTAAATACCACAAGGTTAAGACAGGAGAGTTAGACTGAAGGAGATACCTCCCTCTCAAAATTTTAATTCCCAAGCTATGATAGTCCTAAACAAAGCTGCTACACCAGCATTCTCTGCCCAAGCATGGCAGGCCTGGGCTGGGAGCACCGTGCCAGTACAGTGGTGAGCACTCGAGGTGTGCACACTCTCTGTGGGGTTCAGATCCTACCTAGTGAGCATCATTCCCATTGGTTGCTGAACTCTGCATACATGCCAGCCTCCTCATATACACAACTCTCATGTTTAATTTAACCCCAGCCAGCTGAGGGCTGAGGTACAGTTGGTTTCCTGCACTTACGCATGAGAAACAGAGCCAGTTTTCCCAGGGCCCCCTCAGTAAGCAGCAGTCAACTCAAGGTGAAATCCAGAGCAGCCTGACTCTGAAGCTGGTGTTTCTTATTGACTTCCCAGTTACCCAAGATGGCAGCCAGCAGCCTCCCAGAAGAGCGGTTGCCAAAAAGAAACCCAGGCCAGGGAGCCGACCTGCACACGTTACAGGAAAAGTCCTGAAAGGCTGTAAGCAGACTGCAAAGCCGATTTTATCTCCCAACCTCCTGATCCCATCCAGCAGCCATTCCCCCAGGCACAGCCCTCAAGCTACCAGTGTCTCTGGGGTCTCCAACGTTTGTTCAAAGTTCACCTACATCACTGCAGAACCCATGCAACTCACCATCCAAGATAACCTTTTAATCAACTCAGTGAAGACCGTGGTCTGGAATACATACATACTGCCTTTCCTCTTTAACACACACACACACAGACAAAATGACTGTTCTTCTGTATTTTACATTCTTTAGTCTCACCATTCTTAGTTTAATAGGTATGCAGTAGGTGCTCAATGCTGGGGTAGTGAACAGAGATGAAGGGGAGAGTAGATAAAGATTTAAGTCACTCAAAGACACACTTGCCAAGTCAATGAAACTGTATTACATAAAATTAATATGAAATTTTATTACACCAAGTTAATTAGAATAAAGGAGTCCTCAATGATGCCAGCAGACGATTAAGCAAGGGACTGAACACTGGATCACGAGTCCTGGTGTGTGCTTTTCAAAGACTTCCCCCTACGCACACACACAGTGAGTTGTGCACACCACACTGGAAGGTAGAGTGGACAATGCTGTGGCAGACAGCAAAGGCTGCACCAGGACTCTAGAAACTCTGGTCCAGAATTCATGTTCTTAGAAATGTGCCGTTCTCAAAGCCCTGTAACCTTCAAGATTAAACGTCTCACCGTCACTCACAACTACCTGGGCCACAAATGTGGACACACTGCTGCCGTCTCACTCCATCACATTTAACACTACCATGTGAAACCATGTGGACAAAGCGTTTTTTTTTCCTTAAGTCTTTCCAGCCCTCTATTTCCCTTCGCTAATCAGAAACCTCTAGCAATTACCAGGAATTCTTTAATTCTGAACATGTACACATAGGTGTGCTTTATTTTTTGTTTTTAGATAGAGAGTGTCATGTAGCTCAGGCTGGCCTCAAACTTTCTATGTAGCAGAGGCTAACTTTGAACTCCTTCTTAATCTCCTTGCCTCTATTTGCCACCATGGCTGACTAGAATTCAAGTTTTTCTACTAAATCCTACAGCTGTTTAATATCTGTAACCTCCTGTCAAACAGACAATCTCAATCGACACCACACATCACTTCTGTGACATTTCAACCCCTCTGGGGAAGCAGCCATTGCTGAAGTTCTTCATTCCAGCCACTGAGATCTGATACTTTCAAAGAGCATCCCTTAAAAATGTCACAATGATAATAAAAAATTTTATAAAATTTTGTAAAAGTTTCTCCTCAGCACACCCACAAACTGAAGGCAGACTGGTCAGAGTGGGAAGAGCACATTCTGAGTAACAATAGTCTACTTTGATTTTGTTTATTTGTTTTGTTGTTGTTGTTGTTGTTGTTGTTTCTTTGTGCAACCCTAGCTATCCTGGAACTTGCCCTAGACAAGGCTGGCCTCAAACTCAGAGATGCTCCTGCCTCTGCCTCTCAAGTGCACTGCCACCACCTGATTTGATCTCTTATAACACATAAACTCACTGTGGGATCAATCACTGTCACTGGACTGGACTTGCCTGCGACAGTGTTTCCAGAGACTTAGCTGAGGATGAAAATATCCACTGCCCATTGTGGGCAGCACCACTTCAAGGACTGAGGTCTCCGACTAGATAATAAAAGGGGGGAAGTGTACGCAAGCCGAGCTTCTCACACTCACATCCCTCTCTCTCTGCCTCCTGACTCATTACCTCACTGTGCTGCGGCCATGCCCTCCCCTCCATGATGGAGTGAATCTCCTCAGACCAAGTACCTGCCCCCTCCTAGAGTTGCTTTCTGCCAGGTGCTCTGTCACAGCAAAAGGAAATGTAGCCAGGCCAGTATGGAAGGGTACCGGGAGAGAGGCTGCTGCTGACTACCTGATAGCTTGGCTTTCGGGGCCTTTGGAACTGGGTTATGGTAGGATGTAGAAGAGTTTGGAGCTTTGGATGAAAGAAACTCTACAATGCTAAAATAACTTAATGGGCTGTTCTGATGGGAGTGTGGAAACCATAAGAAGCATGGACAGTGGGGATGATGCTCACAAAATGGACCCCATCAGGACCAGGGTATGTATGGTGTGGTTTCTGCTCACTGCTCTCAGTCAGGTTCGCAGAGCAGAAAGTCTGAGGAACAGCCTCGTCAGATTTACAGTTGGAAGCAAGAAGAGTTCAGTGAAAGCAGCTTGAAGTATTGAAGAGATTAGCACCATTAAAGAGAAACCGTGTGGCTGAAATGAGAGGTGAGGGGTGTGGGGGTGGGGGTGGGGGGTGGGGGGTGGGGGAGGGAGTATAACATCAGGTGGGCTGGACTCTCCACGGGAATAAGCTCAGGGCCAGCACTTGCTCTACTTTCTGACAGTGGATACAATGTAACTGATGCATCCTGATCCTGCAGCCACGCCTTCCTGTCCAGATCAACTGTATCCCTTCAAACTGTGAGCTAAAATAAACCTGCCTCTCTTCAATCTCTCTTCTCAGATATCTCATCACAACAGCCAAAAAGTACTAGTTTATCACGTACTTGCTTTTGTCAGCAGTTAAACCCCTTCTGTCTGGACCATTTACAGTCTACGTTCTCTTACATCGCACATCATCCCTTTCAGGTCATTCCCTGTTGGTGAAATGTCTGTGAGCTGTAAAGCTCAACTTAGAAATTAAATGTAGCTGTTATGCCCTTTTGCCTGAAACAGTGCTAGAGGCAAGGCTGCTCACTAGTGGGTGACAGCCAGCGCTTTCCAGTTAAGACTTCTAGCACCTGCTGCAGGTGATGAGGGTCCAACTTTACTCTCTTTAGTAAGGAAAGCTCTTCTCCCTGGTAGCTTCAAGTTTCCCCCTTCAAGTTTATTCTAAAGTTCTGAAGTTTCTTTTCCACATCCATTTGTCTCTATCTCAGCCGGGAGTGCTCGCTCAGCCACTTCCCTACACTTCAATTCCTATGCCAGAATGTTCATTACTATGTTTGATTGTCTACATTTCTTTGACTTGCTTTTTGTTTGGTATAGGAGACATTTTTAAGATTTATTTTTTATTATATCTAAGTATACTGTAGCTGTCTTCAGACGTACCAGAAGAGGGCATCAGCTCTCATTATGGATGGTTGTAAGCCACCATGTGGTTGCTGGGATTTGAACTCAGGATCTTTGGAAGAGTAGTCAGTGCTCTTAACCGCTGAGCCATCTCACCAGGCCCATTTATTTTAATCTAGATTTTTTATTAAAGATGTATTTCTGTATATGAGTGCTCTATTTGCATGTATGCCTGCATGACAGAAGAGGGCATCAGATACCATTATAGATGGCAGTAAGCCAACATGTGATTGCTGGAATTAAACTCAGGACCTCTGGAAGAGCAGCCAATACTCTAAACTGCTGAGCCATCTCTCCAACCCAGAGACAGTCTTTTCTTTTTTTTTTTTAAGATTTATTATATGTAAGGACACTGTAGCTGTCTTCAGACACACCAGAAGAGGGTATCAGATCTCATTATGGATAGTTGTGAGTCACCATGTGGTTGCTGGGATTTGAACTCGGGACCTTTAGCAGTCAGTGCTCTTAACCGCTGAGCCACCTCACCAGCCCCCAGAGACAGTCTTAATATATTCACCAATAGTCACAAAGAACCACGCTTTTTGTTGCTGAGGAAATGTACCGGTGGTTAAAAGCAATCACTCGGCACTGCTCTTGCTGAAGACCAGAGTTCAGTGTCCAGCACCTCCAGCATGCAGCTCACACCACCTGCAACTCTGGCTCCAGGGAGCCATGGCACAGCCACTCTCTGCAGGCTCCTGCATTGGCACATACATACATATTCTCTGTAGGGACCTGTACATGTACATACACACACACACACACACACACACAGCCTCTGTAGGCACCTGTAACCATACACACAGACACAAGAGCACAAGTAATACAGATAAGTCTTTTCAGATAATGCTTTTAAGTGTCAGCTGATATTGCAAGAGTTCTGTTGAAAGTTGCTAAAGAATTCTAAACTGACAAAGCTAATTAACTGGAGGACTACGGAATAAAATGTAGCACACATAACAAGCACATACTTGATAAACATTTCCTAACCATCTGGGTCTGAATCCCGGCTCTGGCTATTTGTCTGCTGTGCAATCTTAGGAAAATTACTAAATCTCTCTGTACCAGTTTCTTTTCTATAGACAAACAACTGTGGAGTTAAAACACAGTAAAGATGGAAAGTGTTTGCTACCTGGTAGTAAATTAGGTACTCACTAAATATTAGTTATTAAGCGCTCACTAAATATTAGTTATTGCTACTACTGTTAGGGTTAACTATTCATTCCACGTTCCCAAGCTTCCACAAAGGAAAAAAAAATTCCCAGACCCCATCTTGAAAGACCCTCTCAAATCCCTCTGGGCTGTAGCTTTCTCCTCCTCAGCAGCTCTAGGTGGCTTATCCATGAGCTCTGAAGGCTGGGCATGCGTGGCTCAGCTCCTCCCAGATGCTACATCATGAGGAACTGTCTATGCCAACACACAACACTGCTTGGCTTGGAGGACTAGGCTTTGTCTATAATGGGACGACTTCATTTCCATTTGCTCTGTTATTTTGGAGGGAAGAGGATCAGGTCAAGAGGAAATGCACACAAGCCTTTTTAGTCATGGCGAGCTTTTAGTCAAAGTTAAACAATGTTTGCCAGTCAGTTTTATCTGTTCTCAAGCCACCTTCTGAACTCCATTTTCCTGTCACCCATCTTGTCTGAACTTGTTCAAAACTTGTTCAAAACTTTCTACTTGTTCACAAGTAGACAGAGAAGCCGGGTACTGGTGCTTACACCAACGGTCACCAACTGTGAGTCTCTAGCCGTGGGGTTCTTGGGGTTTTAACTACAATGGCGGGCAGACATTGGCTCTGAATGCTACCATTGCCTCTGACTGCAAGACTCTACCAGATGTAGAGTCAGGGACCGGCTGCAGAGTGAGTCACCCTCCCTCCCACACCAGGACAGCCAGCCTTGGCAATGGCAAACAGCCCAGCAATGGCAGCCTCACAAGTCTCTGACTTAATCCCAAATGTTTTTACTAAGTAAATACCATGTCCCAAGCATTGTGGCAGGGAGTTTGGGGAGGGTGGGTGAGGGAAGGTCAGCATTGCTCATGTCAGTCTGACCCCACAAAGCCTACAGAGGGAAGAAGGGCAGGCCACTGGACAGAGCAGTGCATCTGGCAGAGGAGATCTGGAAGATGTTCAAGGACTCCAGGAACTCAGAAGATGAAGCTGGGACACAAAGGGAAGACTTCCGGAGTTGGATGTTCTAAAGACACCACCTAGCATAAATCCACTTGCTAAAGTACACAACGCAATTTTTCTGTTCTTGGTTTACTTGACCACTGCATCTCCTTAAAAAACAAAGCAACAGGACCAGCCAAGCCCACAGTTTACCGAGATGGGAGAGAAGAAAGCAGAGACGCTGGGCCCCAGACCCAGCAGCACGTGCTCTACTGCTTCTTGGTCACACCACTGCCTGCTTCTTCTCCAGCCTGGGCTACTCAGTCCTTCTCTACTGAACAGCATGTTGCCAGCCTGTGTCTCACATGACTTCAGAGGCTTTGTCATCGCCCCATGTTTATAGTTCATTTCTCTCCAGGTTCAGGAATTCAGATGGCTACTTGTCGTCAACACAGGGGTTTAAAGACACTGCACATGCCTGTGGCCATCTTACCTCAGGATCTGTGCTCTTCCTCCCTGCCCACCCCGCCTTGTCGCTAAGCTTCCTGTGGCTATCATCTTTCATCTATCCAGTTACTTTAAACCAGAAATCCAAAATCACCCTTGACATCTCTTTTTTCCTTTTATCTCAAATGCAAACCACAACAAATCCTAGTGATTTTCTCTCCTAAAACCCCAACTCTGTCGCCTTCCTAGCTGGGTGTGTGGCTCAGTGGTAAAGAGCTTGCCTAGCACGTGCCTGGGCCTGGATGTCATCTGTCTTCCCTACCCTGCTATGGTCCATGCCAAACTGTCATCTCTTGTCCATGGCACTGCAAGGTCCTTCTCACTGTCTCTCCACAGTCACTCTTGCTCTTTAAAATAAGCCAGAGCTAAACTATTACATAAATCTGGTTAGAGCACACGCCTCTGTCCTGTGGATAAAATCTCGAAACTCCCCATGGGCTGGCCTGGGGCTACTCTCACCTCCCTTCTGTCCCTCAGACTCACCTTGTGCCCTTTCTACTCTGTGGCCTTTCAAGCTCAGCCTCCTCCCCTGGAAAGCTCTCTCCATTCAGCGCCCACACCTTTCACATACTGTCTTCTATTCAGAACCTGGATTACAACGTTAGCAACCAAATCCCTCCTCTGGGGACCAGGACAGGCCATCCTCCTGTCTTAGCCAAACAGCTGGAAGGGAGGGGTGTGTCTGCCCCCAGCCCTCCTTCACCACTGTGCTCAGCACTGAACACAGGAGCCAACCCTGGGCAGGCACTCAGGAATGACAGACAGGGCATCCGAGTGTGACATCCTCACAGCAGAGATTATGAGCAACAATTTCTGAGCAAAAGCAATGTGAAGAGTTTACAAAAGGCTGGGGGAGGACTGTTTTGGTTTGGTTGGTTGGTTGGTTTGGTTTTTGGTAAAAGTTGTCAGAGTGGGGGAAGCAGCCTTGGGCACATAACTAACATCTCAGCTCAGCCGCTCTCTAGACCCTATGGAGTGCATCCTCCCAGTCAGTTCCTGCCTGTACTGTGAGATGGAGAACAAAGCCACCACCACAGTGGTTTGTGGTGAGTGTAAACAGGAGGCAGATGCTGAGTCCCCGCCACAAGGATGCTGCTCACAGAAGCTCCCGGCTAAGAACAAACGGGGCTCTGCCTCGCCTTCCTCTCATCACCTTTAGATGCAGAGACAGCAATGGCTACGAAACAGCTTCAGTTTCAGTTCCTTTCTTTCTCTCTTTTGAGGCTGGATCTCACTGTATACATCAGGCTGATCTGGAACTCTCTATGTAGACCAGGCTAGCCTCAAACTCACAAGGATACACCTGCCTCTGCTTCCCACTTGCTGGGATTAATAGCATATGCGACTATGTCCAGCACAATTTGGGTTTCTTAGGCTTACTGAGAATGATAAACACAACTGAACATTTCCATTAAACTCTTCCATTTAGACAAAAGTCACCTTGCCTATTTTGGGGGGAGGGCAGGACTGAAGATTGAACCTGGGCTTCCAGCACGGTGGTAAAGCCCCACTGCTGAGCAACACACCCAGCCTCTTTTCATTCTGAGACAGGGCCTAACTCAGCTTCCTAGGCTGGCCTTGAACTCACTCTGAACCTGGGCAGTATCTGACCTTTAGTCCTCCTGCTACACACAGCCTTCTAAGTGGCTAGGACTGCAAGCCTATGCCACCATGCCCAGCTCACCACTCTCTTAATCCCCCAGGAATTATGCAGAAACCAGCTAGCTCAGGTTTCCCTTTGAGAAAACATGATCAGGATTTAGTACCGACTTCTCAGCGTGCTTGTGTGTCCTGCGAAACTCGTTCTCACTGCGGAAGGCATTCCTCCACACCACCCCGAAGAGCAGACTCAAAGGGACACTTACAACACGATTCTGACTGCTCAGCTCTTCTCGGGAGTCCAGCTTCCCGGGTGCACAGGCCCTGTACTAACCAAAACTCAGAGCACTCGGAGACCCCTCTTACCTTGTGTTCACAGGGAGCACCGTAGTAGCCATCATTCAGCCCAAAAATGATTTCATTCTGGTTGCGGGCATGGATCTAAGGAAGGAGGAAAACATACTATTAGTTGATCTTATTCCAGATGTCAGAGCATAACAGCTGAAATTTCCATGCCAACGAACAGGCCGGCTCCACCTAAACAAAAGGGGCAGCAAAGAAATCAGGTCTCAAAGGCCAGTGAGTGACAGAGAGGACAGTCCATCCAGCTTTAGTCAAAAGCCTCACAAACACCACGTGAGGCTATTGGAGCCATTAGTGATTGTCACCAACATTGTTAACTTGTGATGGAACAGTTATGCCTGAAGGACAGCAGCAAACCACTAAAAAAATTAAAAATAAAAAAACTCTACAAATGCTTTAAAATTATGACATCAGATTAGCTTCTACTTTCTGGTCTTTTTGGGATCAACTGCCCTGTGCTGACCCAACTTCACCTGCAAGACCGGAAAAATACAACTTGGAAGGATTAAAAAACAGGGACTGGAGACGGCTCTGGGCTTAAGAGCACTGGCTGCTCTTCCAGAGCACCAGGATTCCATTGGCATGACCCATGTAAGGTGACTGGCTATAGCTATCATCCCGGAGAACCCAACCTCCTTCTGCCCTCCAGGAGCACAATACACACACAGTGTACAGACACACAACAGTCAAAACACCCATACACATAAAATAAAAATAAATCTCTTTTTTAAAAAAAATAAAGAAGTAGTGAGACACAGTGGCACAGACCTGTAACCCTTACTTGGTGGGAGGGGAGAAAAGGCAGGAAGACCGTAAGTTTAGACCAGCCCATGCTTCATAGTTAAGACCCTGTCTCAAAAAACACATGGGGAGAGGAGGGAAGAAGAACTGAGATCTAAAATAATACTCAACTATGAAATGAACACCCATTTCATCAGAAAGAATTGTGGTTAAAAAAAAAAAAAGGCTCTGCTTTTGAAATGAGGAATTCAAGTGAAGAGTTACAAAAGGGTAAAAACACGGGCTTCCCGTGAGGAACGCCTCAGCAAGATCCGGAACAGCCAGTGCCACCCATCAGCAGATAGCCCCTGTGAGCACCGGCCTCTACTGCCCTCCTTCCATGAACCACACACTTCCCGTTTACCTGGTTGCTTACTGAACCAAACACAGCAACAGAAAAGATGGCTCTGTAATCACTAATGTGTAATGGCCACCATAAGTCAAGCAAGAAGTTTTCTTTTTTTCTGTTTGTTTGTTTGTTTGTTTGTTTGTTTGTTTTTCAAGACAGGGTTTCTCTGTGTAGCCCTGGCTGTCCTGGAACTCACTTTGTAGACCAGGCTGGCCTCGAACTCAGAAATCCGCCTGCCTCTGCCTCCCAAGTGCTGGGATCAAAGGCGTGCGTCACCACACCCGGCTCACAAGAAGTTTTCTGCTTCTGAGGCAAAATGTTTCAAAAATCCATTTCAAGATTAGATGGGTCTGAAACCTTAGAAATATATGTACCTGAAGAGAGAAGACTAAAATTATGCTCATCAAAATGTTAGCAACTGTAGCCGGGAAGTGATCTCACTGGCCCAAAAACAACTATTACTTTTTAAACTGAAAGAAAAATATGACTGTCACTAAAGGGGAGAGAAAGCATGGAGAGAAATACATCTACGTGAAGCAGTTTTCCAAAGTGTATGATATGCAAAGCTGGCCACTGAATTAGTTCACTGGAAAATTAGATATGAGCTAAAAAGGCAGCGGCCCAGGTCTGCGGCAACATCAAAGGCAGCTAGTTTTTGCAGCCAGGTGCCCAGCATGCTTCCAACCCTGCAGCCAATCGCTTGTAATGGCACACACTCCCAACCCTGCAGCCAATTGCCTGCAGCAGCATGCACTTTAGTTAGTTCCCACCTCTGTGAGGTGGAGAAGCCCTGCTCTGAAGAGTGTCCAAAAGACAGAAGGACATAGCTGCATGGGAAACTGTCTGGAGAAGTGAAACCAAAAAACAACCACATTGTCTACTGATGTATTGGAGATCAGGGATTATAAATCTCAGAGCAATCTATCTGTTTTTGACTAATAAAAAAATACACTGATGGACAGGCACTGGGCAACTCTGTACCTCGGGGAGGAAAATCAACTAAACATGGGGAAAGGAGATCCTAAGAAGCCAAGAGGCAAGATGTCCTCATAAGCATTCTTTGTGCAAACCTGCTGGGAGGAGCACAAGAAGAAGCACCCGGATGCTTCTGTCAACTTCTCAGAGTTCTCCAAGAAGTGCTCAGAGAGGTGGAAGACCATGTCTGCTAAAGAAAAAGGGAAATTTGAAGATATGGCAAAGGCTGACAAGGCTCGTTATAAAAGAAAAATGAAAACCTACATCCCCACTAAAGGGGAGACCAAAAAGAAGTTCAAGGACCCCAATGCACCCAAGAGGCCTCCTTCGGCCTTCTTCTTGTTCTGTTCTGAGTACTGCCCCAAAATCAAAGGCAAGCATCGTGGCTTATCCATTGGTGATGTTGCAAAGAAACTAGGAGAGATGTGGAACAACACTGCAGTGAATGACAAGCAACCCTATGAGAAGAAGGCTGCCAAGCTGAAGGAGAAGTACAAGAAGGCTATTGCTGCCTACAGAGCTAAAGGAAAACCTGATGCAGCGAAAGGGGGGGGGGGGTGTTTCAAGGCTGAAAAGAGCAAAATAAAGAAGGAAGAGGAAGATGATTAGAAGGATGAAGAGGATAAGGAAGAGGAGGGAAAAGAGGAAGACAAAGATGAAGATGATGATGATGATGGATAAGTTGGTTCTAGCACAGTTTTTTTTTCTTGTCTATAAAGCATTTAACCCTCCTGTACACAATTCACTCCTTTTAAAGAAAAAAATTGAAATGTAAAAAAAGAAAAAAAAGAAAGAAAAATACACTGAATAAAACAGGCTACAGGACAGAGCACACATTATGAAACATCACAGAGCTCTTAGATCACGGAGAGAAGTGTGTGTCTCATTCTTCCTCTTTAATTGACTCAGCTGTGCTGGGATGATCACATGAAAAAAATAGACAAGAACTGTGTTTATTAATTATTAATAATTAATAATCTACCCCAAAGCTGCACTTCTATATCTTTATAAGTCACTTGCTGTGTCTGTGCTTCTGTTTCTCACAGCACTGAGGAAAGGCCCTGAGCATTGTGTGCGTGTGCGTGTCGGGAAGGGGAAGAGGATACAGCCACCAGGCTTCACCCATTCAGCTCCAAGCATGAGGACTCGGCCATCACACGTCAGGGTGCTGCATGCCCTGTGCCAGCACTATCAACAAATGCTTCAAATTCCCCCACTTCTTCTGATTTCCTCAGCTCAAAATGAAGAAATCAACTTCTGGGCCCACTCTCAACTTCTCTTCTCTGGTTGACTCAAACTCTTTCTTCCAGATTTACTTGAGACCAACATCACCTAACTATGAATGAAGAATTCTATTTGCTGATTGACAGCAGAGTTCACACGACACACTCATGGAGCATTTACCACTGTGCATTGACTATCTGGGGCCGTAAAATGAGCCTTAAGAAAGACAGTTCAAAGCAATGAAACCACAGAAATGACTTTTCCTAAACTCAATAGAATGAAAGTAGGTATCACCCACAGGAAGATGTCCAGAAAATCCACAAATATT
This sequence comes from Mus musculus, assembly GCF_000001635.26. Taxonomy (NCBI): domain Eukaryota; kingdom Metazoa; phylum Chordata; class Mammalia; order Rodentia; family Muridae; genus Mus; species Mus musculus. Next base: position 99,091,754 of record NC_000073.6, read on the forward strand.
TAAAAGTTACTAGCATACTATTATGCTCAAAGAATAAAAAAGATACATTTGAAAGTATTTGGAACTGAGTAAAAACACAAGGGGAAATGTATGGACTATGCCTAAAGCAATGCTTAAAAATTTTTTACTAAATGCTTATTCTGAAGATAGAAGTTAAGTTCTCAAATCAGGAATTCCATTCTCTCTAAGAACTAAAAAAAGAATAACCAGGAAAATCTACAGCAAGCAAAATAGTAACCATGCTAAGCTGAAAACAGATTCATGAGCCTGAAACGATAAAGACAGTCAATGCCCTCACACACTACCTTAAGGTTAGTAAACTGTTACATCACTAGTGACAGGTCAGGAGAGGAAGAAGATAGAAAACCCCAGGCACAGAACACAGCAGGCTCGCTGTAGACCTACCCACAGCCAAAGGATTGGTGATGAGGGTGGATATCTCTCTACCGATGTACATAACACCTCAGGTGAAACAGGCAACTTTCAAAGAAAATCCATCAGCACTCACTGAGGCGGCCCTGCATCGGAGACAGTAAGTCCCACTTCAAAACTCCCCGCAAAGAAGTCTCAGCACCCAGATGGTTCCATTGAGAAATTCTGTCAAATGTTTGCAGAACAGTAAAACATCTACAACAACTCCAAAACCAGAAGCAGACACGCGCAGCCCATGTGAGAACAGCCTGACCCGCACCAGACCAGAGGACACGGACACTGCTAAGACCCGCACCAGACCAGCGGACACGGACACTGCTAAGACCTGCACCAGACCAGCGGACATGGACACAGCTAAGACCCGCACCAGACCAGCAGACACAGACACTGCTAAGACCCGCAGCAGACCAGCAGACACAGACACTGCTAAGACCCGCACCAGACCAGCAGACACAGACACTGCTAAGACCCGCAGCAGACCAGCAGACACGTACACTGCTAAGAAAAGGGCAAGTACCTCTCAGGAATGAGGTATTGTTTCCTTTAACAAAATATTAACGAATCAAATCTGTCAGGATAGATTAAGAGCAAGAAGGAACTTCCTTAACCTGATAATAATATACTTAATAGCAGAGGGCTAAATAATCTGATATACTTAATAGTGAAAGGCTGAATAATCTGGTAATATTATACTTAATAGCCAAAGCTGAATGTTCCCCCTCAAGATAGGGCAGGAAAAGAAAGAAAAACAAGGATTTGCCCCTCATTAATTTTTATTGGACAATGTACTGAAGGGTAGTAGCAACTAAATAAGACCCCGCCCAAAAGATATAAGGTGGGTGTTAAATGTGCGATGATCCTCGCGTTGGCTCGGGTATTTGAACACTTGGTTCCCCGATGATGAGGCTGATAGGAGAGGCTGGGGAACCTTAACAAAATGGAGCCTGCTAAAGGAAGTGAGTCACTAGGGCTGGGTCTTGAGGTTTGGGGAGGGGGGCATTTCCTATTCGTCTCACTTTGGTTCCTGACTGCTCTGCAGTGTGTATCTGCAAATGAGCATGCAAGTGTATGCAGGCCAGAGGTCAACATTAGATGTCTTCCTCAGTCTTTTTCTACCTGATGTTCTGAGGCAGGGACTCTCACACGACCCAGAGCTCGCCTATTCAGCAGGGTGGCTGACCAGTCAACTCCAGGGATCCTCATCTTAGCATCCCAGGGCTGGCTTACAGATCGGCACTATAGGTGTGGCTTTTACATAGGTCTGCAGAGTTTATTCAGGCCCTCACAGCTATGCAGCAAGGACCTTACTGACTGAGCCACCTCTAAAACAGCATCGATTTAAATTGGCATAAAAAGATGGGAATATAGAGGTAGAAATCTAATATGTGAGACCTGTAGGCTAAAAACTTCAAAATCCTAGTGAATTTTCATAAATGAACAGATATATAATAAATATATATAATGCCTACAGAACAAAAGACTCAATAGTCCCCAAGCTTGCTTTGATTCAATACCTATTAAAATACCATTAAAAAATCTACAGAAGACAAAAAAAACTTACAATAGCCAAAATAATTTTGGTTTTTATTTTTATAACGTTAATGTTTTGACTGATAGTTTAGAACTAAAACCAAGGGGCCAGGGGACCTAAACCCAGGGCATAATATAAAACTACTGTAGTCAAGACAGACGCACACATCAATGAGTCAGAGTCGAGAAACAAGATTCACACAAATGATCTTCAACAACAACGTCAAAGAAAAGGTAAGAGAATGTGCGTGAGTCAGGGGAGAGCTGCTTGTGGGAAAGGGAACCAACAAAAGGGGTGTGGGGGATGAAAGGGCAACTGAGGAGGGGTGATAAAAACAGTGCGTGTGAATGTGCTGTAATGTGACCCACCACTGTGGATGACTTACAATGCAATTATAGGAAGGAAAACAATGCAAGACCCAAAGGTTCAATGAAGACATGGTAGCCTTTATAAAAGTACAGAGCCATTATCCATTCATCTGCAGAACAATGACCTTTATATTTATATAAATGTTAGCTCAAAATGAATACCTGCAAGCCAGGCACAGTGACGCACATATGTAACCTCAGCGCCTGGGAGCTGGAGGCGAGAGGGTCAGGAGTTCAAGGCAAGCCTCAACTACACAGAGCAAGCTCAAGACCACCCTAGTCTACATGAGACCTTGTTTCAATAAGCAAAGTCAAAAATAACAACACAGAGGCTGGACAGATGGCTGAGCAGCTAAGAGCAAGTGCTTCTCTTACAGAGGCCTCGAGGTCAGTTCCCAGTGCCCATGTCAGGTGGCTTACAGCCGCCTGTAACTCCAGTTCAGTTCCCAGTGCCCATGTCAAGTGGCTTACAGCCGCCTGTAACTCCAGTTCAGTTGGAAAGGATTCCATAAACTCTTCTGGCCTCTGTGGGCATCTGTACTCACATACACACACCCACTGGCAGACAAACATACCAGTGTACATAAAATTTAAATAGAAATAAAATGCTGGGCAGTGGTGGCACATGACTTTTATCCTAGCTCTTAGAAGGCAGAGGCAGGAGGATCTCTGTGAGTTCAAGCCCAGCCTGGTCTACAAAAGTTTCAGGACAGCCAGGAATACTCAAGAGAAATCCTGTCTCAGATAGATAGATAGATAGATAGATAGATAGACAGACAGACAGACAGACAGACAGACAGGTAGGCAGACAGATACTTTCAAAATAATAACAAAAAATGGACAAATATTAAACCTACAACTTCAACCAAAAAATTTTACAAAATAGGAAAAAATTTTGGTGGCCTTAGGCTAAGCCATGTATTTTAGATGATATAAAAGGCATGAAAGCTTAAAAGTTGATATTGCAGACTTCATCAACATTTTTTAATGTGTTCTTTAAATGCCACTCTTAAGGAAAGGAAAAGGGAGCAGTGTAGGACTTTAATCCCAGCACTCAGGTCTCTAAGTTCAAGGCCAGCCTGCTCTACATATTGAGTTCCAGGATACTAAATACTGACACCCTGTTTCAAAAAAAAGGAAGGAAGGAAGGAAGGAAGGAAGGACAAACAGACCTACAGGACTGAAGAGATTATCCAGTGATTAAGGGCATTGGCTGCTGCTGTTCTAAAGGTCCTGAATTTGATTCCTAGTACCCATGTGGCAGATCCTACCATCTGTAATTCCAGTTCCAGGGATCCAGCTCCCCCTTCTGTCCTCTGCCGGTACTGCATGCATTTGGTACACAGCTATACACACCGACAAAACATTCAAAAAAAAAAAAAAAAATCACCAGGTGTGGTGGCGCACACCTTTAATCCCAGCACTTGGGAGGCAGAGGCAGGCAGATTTCTGAGTTCGAGGCCAGCCTGGTCTACAAAGTGAGTTCCAGGACAGCCAAGGCTATACAGAGAAACCCTGTCTCGAAAAATAAATAAATAAATAAATAAATAAATCTTTTTTTAAAAAGAGGAGGCTGGAGAGATGGCTCAGAGATTAAGAATGGTTGCTGCTCTTACAATGAACCTGAGTCCAATACCTAACACCCACATAATGGCTCCCAACCATCTATAACCCCAGTTCCAGGGAATCCAACAGGCACACATGGTGCACATACATGCACACTATCAAAATATTTATACATAGAAAGTAAATAAATAAAAAGTTTTTTAAAAGAAATAGAAAATGAAGACAGAAAAAAGTATCTGGAAAACACATATTTTATAAAGAACTAATGTGTGTACAATATATAAGGAGTATTTTGCATAGTACATACCTCTGTGTGTGTGTGTGAACCTGGAAGCCCAAGCCTGACTTCAGCATCGTCTTTCTAGCACTCTCTACCTTATATATTGAGGCAAGGTCTCTTACTGAATCCAGGACTTGCCTTTTTGCTACTCTGGCTAGCAGCTTGCTAAGAGATGCTCATAGTCTCTGTCTCCCACACACTAGCACGCTAGCATGCACACCAGGGTTTTAGTGAGTTCTTGAAATCCAAAATCTAATCTACACATCTGTGGGACAACTACTTTAAGTTCTCTCACTAGCCTTTATATGAAGACTTTACAAGTCAGTAGCTAAAAATTTAAACAACCTAGGAAAGAATGATATAAACAAACACTGCACACACACACACACACACACACACACGCACACACACACACACACTTATCCTAAGAACAGACAATTGCATTCTTGGGTCTTTACCCAAAAGAAATGACAACATCTATCAACACAAAGGCCCACAGCTAACTACTCACAGCAGCTTCAGTCACCATGGTGGTAGTTATTCAACTCCACTTACATGATTCACTGAACTGTACACTGTTATACTGTACTGCAGTTCCGTGCTGAAGATGGAAGTTCCGGGGCGAATGCTGCACCACCTAGCTACACCTAGCCTCCAGTGAACTGATCATATGCACCTGACACCTCAATAAGCCTAAGGCAAAACCAAACGCTCTCAAGCCATCCCTCCCTGACTCTGGGGCTGGTGTGAATACTTCTTCCTCATGCTTTCTAACTCTATTTAAAATGGTGTCTTCTGACTCTCTGGGTCCTTACCACTAAGAGCAAGAACTGGTAGAAAGCACAAACCACTCAATGAACCTGATTCTCTTGGCAGAATCCAATGGCAATCCACCTGTCTTTCTCTTTCCCTGTCGCTCTGGGAGCCCACTGCTCTAGTGTGCGCTGTGCCTCTGCTTCAGCCAAGGCTGGGTTCCCCATGCTGATGGGAACGCTCTGGTTGGCTTACAGCGCTGGGCTCTGCCACCCAGTGTGCTTCTAATACTCCAGTGTGCTTCTAATACTCCAGTGTGCTTCTAATACTCCAGTGTGCTTCTAATACTCCTAGGAGGACTTCTGAAAGACCAGCAGCAAAATACCAACAAAAATGAAAACGCTAAAAGAAACCATTTTAGGAGACTAGAAGTTGGCAAAGCAAGGAAGAGTGATGTTAAAGGCACAGCTCTGGTCAGGACAGAATGACACAAAGTGAAGATCTGGCAGTGGTCTCATATGTTCATCTTGAAGAGATGGACTCAAAGGAACAGAGAGATCGTGATATCGTGATCTGCTGGGACTGGGACCCAGGAGGGGCAGGTGTTTAATCAGTTAGAAAGTTTGAGCAACCCATTGTTGGCCTAGGCATGCAGCTCAGTGATAGATAAGTTCCAGCTGGCACAAGACCCTGAGTTTCATCTCAGGCACATCAACATCATTGTAATCAATAAACAATCAAATAAAAATGAAAGTATGGTAAACACACTGAATATGGTGATTTTGTAATCTGAAAAAAATCAAATTTAAATGGCTCCTTTCAAAAGAAGTATCAGAATGTACACACTAAACAAATATTACCAAAACATTAGGATGTTTATAAACAACCTACAGCTGACATCTTGGGGTAACGTTTAACAGTAGTAACAAGAGTGCCAAGACGGAGCAGAGGGCCGCCTGTGCCTGCTCAGACGTGCCTCTGTGGCACAGCACAAGGAGGAGTTCTTAGGTCAGACAGATCTGAACCCAACTCTTAGCTTCACCCTTCTAAGTGGTCTTAAGGACTTTGTTAAACTCTCTCAAGCTTCAATTTTCCCAATTGAAAAAGAAGGGCGAAAATATCAACCTCTGCAAAGTTGTTCTAGCCGTTAATCATAATAAGTTCTGTATGGCACAGTAAACCCATTTCGTTTCATGTGCAGTCCTGACAGACTTCCTACACACTCTGGAGCTACTAGAAAGGACGATGGAGCGACCTCTGAGCTTGGCCAGGAGAGTTTAAGAGTAGGGAATATCAATCACACAGCAACAAAAGCAGCGCCAGGCCCAGTACAAAAGGCACATCTGTCATCTCTGGACTCCAGGTAAGAGCAGCTCTCCTTCCCACTCCTGGAAGACCCAACCCTACTGGAGGAAAGGGAGCCAACCCTACTGGAGGAAAGGGAGATGTTTAATGGCCGGCACTTTGTTTCAACTTCATTTCCACAATCAAGGGGAGAATATCCAACGAGGCCAAAGAAGCACAAGAACTAAGGAAAATACATACACACACATACACACTTACACACTCACATACACACAGACACACGCACACAACACAGCCATGTATGGACATGCACACTAGGGTACTTCTGAGTTCCCAAAGTTTTTTTTTAATTTAATCCTTTTTTTTTCAGTCCAGTCTTCATCCCCCATAGCCACCCCCAGAATATGCCCCCCACCCCCACCAACAACTGACATCCCCACTCCCTGGGGCCTCAAATCTCCTGAGGGTCAGGTGCATCTTCTCTGAGTGAGGCCAGACCCGGCAGTCCTCTGTTGTGTATATGTGTCGGGGGCCTCATATCAGCTGCTGTTTGCTGCCTGGTTGGTGGCTCAGTGGCTGGTGATCTCAGGAGTCCAGGTTAGTTGAGACTACTGCTCTTCCTATGAGGTCACTCCCTCCTCAGCTTCTTCCAGGTTTTCCCCAATTCAACCACAGGGGTCCCTGGCTTCCCTCCATTGGTTGGGTGCTAGTATCTACATCTGACTCTTACAGCTATTTGTTGGGCCTCTCGGAGGGCAGCCATGCTGGGCTCCTATCTGCAAGCACTGAGTTTCTGAAGTTAAAGATCCTCTGGGTTCCTTTCTGCTACCTGGGTCTCACTCTAGCCCAGGATGGCCGGAAACTCACTGTGTCCACCCTAGCCTGGCCTCAGAGCTGCTGAGATCCTACCTCAGGCTCCCGGGGCTGGGATCCACCACAGGTGTGAGCCACCACCCCTAGCTAAGGGCTTTTTTGTAACTCAAATGTGGCAAAGTAAGTATCATACGTAAACACAGTACCACAAGCCTTGTTTGTTTGTGACCTGGTTCTGTAACAAGGCTCTAGCTAGCCAGGAATTCTCTGTAGTCCAGACAGAACTCCAACTTAAGGCAATCCTCCTGCCTGTTCCTTCTGAGTGCTGGGATGAAACATGTGTCACCAAGCCTGGACAGTTGTCCTTTTTTTCTTGTACTAACTTACTTTTTTACCGTTTTCTCTTCTACTAACATCTATCATAACTGAAAATGTAGGAAGGAGCATCAGTAGAGAGAGGCAGGTTAATTTGTAGAGTACAACCCCTTAAAATGTCACTCTGAAAATTACCTGCTGTCCCAAGTACTTCAGCCCATCCAGGTAGACTTTCCACTCTATCAACAGCTGAAAGGCCTCTTCCTTTCCACCCCAAATCTTCACCACAAAGCAGGACACAGATGTATCCAGACGATCCGGCATTATTCCAAAGTCAAGACTCCTCCACGTCGGATTCTGTTGATGAAAATTAAAACATACTTTAGGAAGACTCTTAACTTCTTCACAAGAATTCCCATTAGACGGTAGGTCATTTTGTTTTCAATCTAAAAGAGAGGCTGATGAGGTGGCTCCGTGGATGAGGACAGAGGCTGATGAGGTGGCTCCGTGGATGAGGGCACTGGATGCTCTTCTAGAGGGCCCAAGTTTCATCACCAGCACTCACACGTCAGCTCCCAACTGCCTCTACCTCCAGTTCCAAGAGACCTGATGCCCTCTGTGGCCTCTGCAATCACCAGACACACAAGTCATATGCAGTCACACATGCAGGCAAAACACCCACATACTTAAAAAGCTAAAATAAAAAAAGAAAGACCAGAGCAGGCAGGGTGGCTCAGTGGGTAAGAACATTTGCCACCAAGCCTGACAACCTGAGCTCAATCGCCAGAACCACGTGAGCCAACTCCTGCAAGCTGTCCTCTGACCTCCTCATGCACCTGGCATGCTCAGACGCCCAGCTCCTTGACATACACAAAATAAACCCTTTCTTAGAAGACAAGGGGTATCACAGGCAGAAGTGGGGGGATGATGACACCCTGGGATTGGTCTGCTTATTAGAGGCACAGACGCTGACCCTCACTGACAGGGCTTCATACAACACTTTCATTCATGCATTCAAGAAAATACATGATGATTAAAAGCAAGCACAGATTAACACGTGAACGCAACTGGTCATCATGCAGAGAATAAGAACACATGCTGTGCTCGGCTCTAACTGGGACAGCCGCACAGCATCCCCACCTCCAAGGCTCAGGGTTATAAAGGGTGAAGGGGTGGAGAGGTTTCTGGACAGCTGCAGTCAAACAGTATCTGCCAAGCACGTCAGAAGCACTGCGTACAAGCACTCGCTGTGGCTGCGACTGCATGCACAGGACTTCACACCAGCAAGCTCTGGAGTGGGGTAGGGGTGGGGGCGCTCATTACACTTCACCCCAAGCTGAGGAGTTAGGCAGCTGGGAATTGATAGCTGCTGGGGTTGGAAGAATTCGTTTTCTTCAGGCATAGAGAAGGAACTAGAGGAGAAGGGAAGGGATGGGAGGTGATAAACCACACTACACGCATGCATAATATGCACAAACAATGGGCGGGGCAATAGCATATAGGCAATGCCCCCAAAGGACTGACATTTAAAACTGGAGATGTAGCCCGACAGCAGAGTGACTGCCTGGCAAGTGCAAGGCCCTGGGTACCATCCCCAGTACAAACAGGAACGATTACACTGGAACAGTGCAAAGTCCAGTGACAGAGTCATGCTAAAGGTTACGCAGCAGCACAGAACAAACAATAAACTCTAAGAAGCAGGGAGGATGCCCGAGAGCACGGAGCTTGGCTTCGAAAGCACAAATAGAATTTCAGCAGATTAAACTTGGGAATGCCAGGCAAAGGGAATGTATTACAAGCACTCAGAGGTGTGAGGCAACAAAGGAAGGCTTGCAGGCAGTACACCTGCAGCTGCTGTGTGAGGTGCCCAATACCCCAACACCCCCCCATCACCTGGCTTCCCCACCCCTCTCACCCTCAGTATCACCCTGCTTAAGCTCATGAAGTCTTGCCAGGTAATGGGGTTTCAGTCTTTATAGCTGAAGACCCTGAGACAGTGGACTGTGGGATGTGGGATTCAGGCATGTAGCCTAGTCATGCCCTTTCTACTGCACACTGCCCTCTCCTCTCTTCAGAGGAAGTTAAATGACTCTCCCTGTCATTCCACCCATGTGGGCTGGGCTGACCCATGCTCATTCACCCATCCTAACCCACATTTCTAATGGTAACCTCTCTGCAGAGCTCAGTGGTCAGCCAGTGATTGCTGAGACACTGTGCTCAAATACCTCAAACCAGTTATCCCTGCCAACGGGTTGGTAAAATGCAAACAAGACACAATTAAGAGAACGGACATGAAGCAAATGTTAAAACTAGTACAAGATTACAGTGACCTTCACAGATCAGCCAGGCAGGAACTGGTCCTCGGCTCATCTACAACTTGAGAATCCTGTAGGAGAGTTCTGGACTAACTCTAGCTCTGGAGCCTGAGATTAGGCTCCCCTCTGTTTGTCCGTCCCCCTTCCCCTCTGCTCTCCACTGTACCCCCCTAATCCTCTCTGCTCCCTTTATACCCCTGCTCCCCTCTGCTCCCTCGTATTCCCCTCTGCTCCCCCTCCTCCCCTCTGCTCCCCTCTGCTCCCCCTCCTCCCCTCTGCTCCCCCTCCTCCCCTCTGCTCCCCCTGCTTCCCCCGCTCCCCCTCCTCCCCTCTTTTCCCCCCTGCTCCCCCCTGCTCTCCTCTGCTTCCCCCAGTCTTCCTCTGAGCATTGTACTCGGTGTAGTTTAATGAGGAAATGAGGAAGGAACAGCACAAATGAGGAAGGAACGTGTGACAGGCAACATTAGTTTATCTATTCTAGAAATGCCAGGAAAAACAAGGACCTTTGAACCTGTCAACCTAACTCAAGTTTTGAATGAGGAAGCGGCGGCCTCTGGGGACTCCCTAGTTACCTAGTCACTGACCATGTCTGCCTCGCCTGCCAACTGTCAGGGTCTCCTGCAGACCCTTTGTAAGGCTGCAGGGCCTTCCTGACACTCTTCCCCGACTAGTTCCCTGGGAACACAGCAAGGATATTTGCTAAATAAACAACAACAATGGCACATTATATTCCAGGTACTGTACTAAAGAAGTTCTAATCAGCTTAAGGTAAAAAAATCTTACAGTGGAAAGCAGAAGTTAAGATTCCTTTGAAAATGGTGCCGCCTTTCTGTCTGACGTACATCATGTTTTCTAAATGGCCATTTAAAAACAGGCTGGTGTAACTATCACTAGAAAAGAAGAGCACTCTGAGCTGTGAGGCCCTAAGGCCCATTCAGTTAGCATTCCTCCTAGGCTCCGCCCAGCAGTTACCTGGCAATAGCCAGGTAGGCCGGGCTTTCGATAAAAGGGGCTGTTTGGCCCCTCCTTAAGCTCTCTGTCCCTTCTCTCTCAGACTCTCTTCTCTCCCTCCTGATCTGTTTCTCTTTCTCTCCCCTCCCCCCTCTCTCTATGTATTCCTCCCTCCCTTCTCCTGTCCCTTCCCCCCTCCCTCTGTGTCTTTCTCTGCCACTACTCCCTTCTCAATCCTCCTTCCCATGCCCCCAAATAAACTCTAGACCTCAGGGGGAAGGGGTGCCTCAGCATGGGCAGGCTCACCTCACCATACCCTGCTCTACAAAACAGATCCTGGCTCGTTTTATAGAACACAACACATCCGCTCCAGGGAAACTCCAAGTCCCTGACTCTCTCTCCCAGCACCTCACAGCACCAGGCTTCCCTTGTCTCCTCCCCACCCCACAGGCAGAGGCTTCTCCAGTGCATTTAACTTAAGACCTACAGGCCCCTATTAGCAATGTGTGTACACACTTTGCCTTAATTTTAGAACTCCAGAGCCTGTGTGACTGCTTCTTCAGAGGACTCATGCGTGGGAGACAGTAAGAACCTGTCTGTCACACATGGGGTCATAGTTGGAGCTGGCAGTCAAAACTTACAGTTGACTCCAAAGGCAGGAAGTGGTAGAAAACTTGCTTTAAAAACAAAATCATGTCTTATATATCCTGGGCTAGCCTCAAACTCCCTGTGCAGCCAAGGACGACTTTGAACTTCTGAACCTCCTAAGTTCTAGGACTGCAGGCAAGCACCACCATGACCAGTTTTATACTGCACCAGAGACCAGCCTCAGAGGAAAGCAGCGTCTGCATCTCCAGCCCTAGGTAACTGTCCCCAGGACACGGGCTACACAAGGGACCATTCCAGGTAAGAGCTATGGGTGTGGCTTTGTGCTGCAGCCACTGAAAAACCAGCTTGGTATAATAACTAATGTTCTTCATAATAACCTGGAGTTCTTGAGAAGTTAAATAATTCTCCCTTATGAAAAGAAGGGAAGGAAGAGAGGAAGAGAGACGTGCTGAACAGTCACGCAGACTGGAGTTCAGACTCCCTGTAACAAGCAGGGTGGCCTACGGATGCCTCTGACTCCAGCTCCAAGGGATCCGACACTCTCTTCTGACCTCCACACACATGCACACACGCAGGTAGACAAATGTGTGCATGTAAAACCATTTTAAAGGATTGGGAAGAAGGAGACCACAAAAAGGTGACATGGGCATGAATTCATATTCACTGAGATTCAACAGACCAGCAACTGCATATGTCTTTAAATAATGGAAATGGAAAAAATGAAAAGCTACCAAGTTATATCAAACAAATATTATAAACGTAAAGTTTCAGGCCAGTCACAGGGCCTCGTGCCTATAATTCTAGTACTTACTGGAGTAAGTACTAAGGCTTAGGCAAGAAGATTATTCAAGGCCAACCTGAGTTACATTATAAGATTTTATCTCTAGAACTGGTGAGATGGCTCAGCAGTTAAGAGCACTGACTGCTCTTCCAAAGGTCCTGAGTTCAAATCCCAGCAACCACATGGTGGCTCACAACCATCCATAACGAAATCTGATGCCCTCTTCTGGAGAGTCTGAAGACAGCTACAGTGTACTTACATATAATAAATAAATAAATAAACGTGTTTTTAAAAAAAAATTTATCTCTAATTACTTAAAGTCTGAAATCCTTGCATTAGGTTTGCTTATTCTTAAACTTGGCATTAGCTAGCATGTTCTCCCACTGTTCTAACGTGAGATCATCAAAACGGCCAATCAATACTAGGAAAGGTGTCCAGTCAGAACAGTCTATGAGGACGTACAAACTGACGTCACAATGATACCACAGTCCCACCACAATGACTGCAATAGACACTGAGTTTGGGCTAGGATCTGGAACAACTCCAGAGCCTCACACTGTCTAAGGGACAGAGCTGGTACAGAAACCTCTGCAATCTTTTGACAAATGTCTTCTACAGCTGAGCAGAAAAGCCCATTACTGACGCTCTGCATGGGCACACACACACTCACAGACACAGACATAGTAACATAGACACACACTCACACAGATACACACTCACAAACACAATACACTAACACAAACACACACACATATGGAAATGCATTCTTCTGTTCGTTGAAGATGTTCTCTAGAATCAGTGAATCACTACATGCACCAACAGTCTCACAAGTATGCTGAACAAAACAGCATTTGCCACTTGAGGGTCAAGCTAGGCAGAGGTACTCTGCTGTGGGAACCAGGGAAGGGGGAGCTTGCTGGTCTCTTTGGGAAGTGTTAGTGACTGGAAGGCGACACAGGAGAAAATAATTGTGTTCCATTCCTCTTCTGTTTGTTTGTATGTTTGCATGTTTGACACAGGACTTTTCTATGTAGTTCTGGCTGTTGCAGAACTCACGATACAGATCACACTGTCCTGGAACAGAGCTTCGCCTGCTTCTGCTTCCCATTTGTTGGTATTAGAGGTGTCCACTACCACACCCTGCACTACGTCCTTTATTCGTTGTTTATTTCTGTTTTTCAAGGCATGGTCTCACTGTGTTTCACAGTACCAGCTGATTGCTGCAACTCCCACGCTGGCCATGACGTGGAGATTTACCTGCATCTGCCTCCCAAGTGCCAGAATTTAAAGTGGTGCACCACCATGCCTGGCATAAAGGAGTGAAATGGGGCTTCGTTGGTTGGTTGGTTGGTTGGTTGGTTTTTTTTTTTTTTTTTTTTTGAAATTTTTAAATGGGGGGCAGGAAGTGACATCTTGACTACCTTGATCTCAGTCAAAAGCCTGAAAGGCGAGCACTGGCTCACACTGCCTGAAAGGCGGCCACTTAACTCCCTATGAGATCACAACAAATACGGGCTCTAGAACCTAAAACAGCATCAGTCCAGATCCTGAACCACCCATGTGACAAAGTGTTAAGAAAAAGCATGAAGTAACCACTCTCCTCCAAAGTGAAGATGCCTCGGAGGATCCATGCTACAGGGTCAGGGGGGTGGGGTACGGAATATCCTCCAGTGTACCAGTCTCTGCTGAGACCTGCCCTTGGAGGAACCAGGGCTTATTTCATAAGAAGACAGCTGGCCTGGGCTCCCTTATAGGCTGCTACGCTAACACAGCAGTGTTCTGACAATCTTCTCCCCACAGACTTTTCTCTGTGAGCTTACAAAACAGTCGCCAGTACACAAGGGAGAATTCTCAAGTTGGTACATGCAGACACAGCCTACCATCTATTCATAGCTACTGCCCAATATTTTTTTGTTAAGATTTATTTTATTTATATGAGTACACTGTGGCTGACTTCAGACACACCAGAAGAGGGCATCAATCCCATTACAGATGGTTGGGAGACACCATGTGGTTGCTGGGATTTGAACTCAGGACCTCTGGAAGAGCAGTCAGTGTCTTAACCACTGAGCCACCTCTCCAGCCCCCATGCCCAATATTTTTTTTAAGATTTATTTATTTATTATATTTAAGTACACTGTAGCTGTCTTCAGACACTCCAGAAGAGAGTGTCAGATCTTGTTACATATGGTTTGTGAGCCACCATGTGGTTGCTGGGATTTGAACTCAGGACCTTTGAAAGAGCAGTCAGTGCTCTTAACCACTGAGCCATCTCTCCAGCCCCCATGCCCAACATTTTTGATCCATATGATTTTTTAAATTTCTCTTTCACCTACACATACCAACTCAATTTTGAGGTGAAAGAGACTGTTCAAATAGTAACGTCAGGTGACCCAGTCTACATCCACTGACTACTAGGACTGCTATAGTCTTAAAAGTTCACTGCCTACAAATTGCCAACCAGAGGACATAAGATCACTACCTCTTATCAGGAGTTTTAAAAAGCCTTTATCAGCTGGGGGTTGGTGGTGCATGGCTTTAATCCTAACACTAGACGCAGTGCTCCTCTGAGTCTCCATAGTGTGTTCCAGGACAGCTAGGACTACACTGAAAAACCCCATCCCAAAGAAAATTAAAAATTGTTTATTACCAGCATTTGTTTCTCTAAACTGTTTAATAGCAACTACATAGTCACAAGAAACACAACTAAAAATGTATAAAAGCTGTACCAATTTTTAAAAAGCATATTCAGAGTATCTCTTTACAATTCATGCTGGCTTTTTTAATTAGTAGAAGCCCAGCAAACTCCCTCCCTGCCCTTCCTCAGCTCAGCTCAGGCCTCCTGACCCAGCTGAGGGATGACTTACTGCCAGCAACCTTCCCTGACTGCTCCCCCAACCCCGAAGTAAATCAGAGTCCTACAGTCTTCGCGGCATCTTCTACCTGAGCTAGCTCAGCCTAGCTCCCAACTGTGGAGCCAGAGGAAGCTGGAAGATTGATGGTGATGCAGTTATTTACCCCAGGGTCACAGTTTTGGCATGAGCAACACAGAGACAGCTCAAATGTTAATTTATTCAGCCGCAGTTCCACAGAGGCACTGGAGAGAGACTGGAGCACCCCACAGGCAGTCAGTAACTCACAAAGACCTACTGATCCTGCCCATCTTCCCATCTCTGCTGAAAAACAACTCCAGTCATGATGCCAGTGATGGCTCTGCTAAGTTGTATCTCGTGTTTTCTCTAAACATGTCTGCTCTGGGCTTTGTTTATGCAATAGTAAGGCTCACTGACCTCTAGGTCAAACAGCTGAAGGAAGTGTGTGTGCGGTTAGAGCCTCAGAACTTCAGTTTTATTTGTTACAAGCTGTGTGCAGCCCACATCAAGTTCCTGGCCTGTTCCCTCACTTTGAAACAAGAATACACCCTACCTTGAAGCATTGTCTTCCGTGGGAAATAATGTACAGAACTCACCTAACCTGGTCACAATCACACCTCTTCACTAAAGAGACTCGTGTAGAGAATCTCCACACACCGACCCGCTCTGGGTATCAAATCAACTTTGGGGGCTCTGGCTAGCCACTCCCACTATTACTTTTCAATCATTTTAGTCACTCTAATGGCCTGTCAATCATAGTACGGATACAGTCTCTAAAAAAAAAACAATAACAACAGAAATAATAATAACTTGGGGGAAGGTATGTCTAGCTGAAGTCAGAGGCAAACAAAGCGGAATTATCCCCATTAACTGTTATTAACTAAAGGAATGTGGAAAAGAACTGTGACTCTGGCATACAACCTGCAGACACACTTCCGTCCCCCTCCCTCCCTATCCGTATCCTTCCCACCCATCTCCATTTTGATTTGGTTTCTTTTGGGAGGGAGGGATGAGGAAAGAGGAAAGGAGGGGGGAAAGAAAGGGAGAAGGAGAGAGGAAGACAGAGAGGTGTGGGGGAGAAATCACTAAAGTTCTCAAGTATTTAACCACCAGGTGGCAGTCTTCTGGAAGCCCTGTGCCTACAAGCACACCCTTAAAAAGCTGTAACTGCTATCAAGTCTTTTCAGTTAACCATACCTTTGGCACTAGATATTCTAACTTTACAATATCTGCCTCGATTGCAAAAGCAAAAAAGTCCTGTATATGATTTGCATCAACATCTAAATTTTTTTTAAAATTTTTTTTATTTATTTTATTTACATGAGTACACTGCATCTGTCTTCAGACACACACTAGAAGAGGGCATTGGATCCCATTACAGATGGTTGTGAGCCACCATGTGGCTGCTAGGAATTGAACTCAGGACCTCGAAAAGAGCAGTCAGTGCTCTTAACCACTGAGCCATCTCTCCAGCTCCCTAAATTTTTAAAAACATCAAGTGTTCATAATAATATAATCAGAATTCTCCCAGCAATGCAGTGAGTAGAAATGAAATAGCAATGGTGTGGAACCAGCCAGAAGCCCTGGCTGATCGGGTGTGTATCCACAGGACTGAAGACTACAGGCTGCAGAGAAAAGCATGCATGCGCCAGCAGACACCCAGGGCAGTATTTACAGCAGCAGGATGCACGCTGGCTCGAACCAGAAGTCAAACATGCTCACCAACAGGGGAAAAAATGATCACCTATTATATTCACTCAGTAGAATACACACAAACAAATCAAACACAGCACACAGGGCCAGCTGATCCTGACAACCAAGCCAACACACAGGTGGGCGCCAGTCACCAGGGGCTTACTGCATTACTTCATTCACACAAAACTCAGAATCAGGGAAACTGCCCAGCAGCACCGTTGTGCATCCTCACACATACACACAATTCCACAACGACCCTTTCCAGATGGAGAGACGTGGGATGCTCGGTAGCTCGTTGTTTTGGTTTTGGTTTCTTGGTGCCAGGGTCTCACTGTGTAGCTGAGGCTCACAACCCTCCTGGCTATTTCCTCCCAAACCCTAGTATTACAGGTATGTACCCATGCCCAGCTAGACACGGCCAGCTAACTGAGCAAGGCTGTTATCACCCAGAAATTAGTCCTGTATACAGAGGCCTGTACAAACTACTTTTATGAATTTTACCCAAATAAATACAGAATCAAAAATCATTAAATTTTTTATAAATGAAAATGATGCAAAATTAAAGTTTACAACAATTTAAAAAATCAGAAACAACTGAACATTAACAGATCTGTGCATGAACCACACATAACCAAAGAACCAGACCTCAACGCAAACCACTCACATCTTAAGAATCAGGGATATACGCGGTGTCACATGTACCTGTTGGGAAACAAACTTACCAAGGAATTCTTAATCACTTCACTCCTATAAAATTCTGGAAAAGAAGAAAAACAACAGTAAGTGACAGGAAAGACAAGCAGCTCGTTAACTAAGCACTGTAAGGCTCTGGCGCTCTAGGAAGGCGTCTAAACTGATCCAGCGCCTGCCATCTTTACCAATGAGAATAGAAAACCAAAATTAAGTAAAAGTCTCTTAAGGAGGAAAAACATCAGTGAAGCACATCACAAATTGTTCAGATTTAGTCTCGGAATTGTTACCTGTCTCCTTCTGCAGCACATTCTAATTTAAGCCCTTAAAAATCCAAATGTTCTCCTTTTCCCATTTCTACTCACTCCTTTCTTTTCATGTGAACACAATGAGGGGGGGGCGGGGGGGTCCTTCAGGGGGCTGAGATGAGGTCAGGATTCTTTCCCTATTCTCTTTAAGGCAGGATATCTCAATCAAGCCAAAACCTCCTCTACACAGCTCGTGTGGCCAGCCAGCTGGCTCTGGGGATCCATCTCTGCCTTCTGGGGCTAGATTACAGGTGGGCTGCCACAGTCCCCCTGCATCCAGGTGGGTCCTGGGAATTTAAACTCCAGTTTTCATCTGTCCAGCAAGTACTTTAACCTCTGACTCCCAAATCCCCCATTTCCAGTATCTATGACTGATTCTCTCTGTTCTTCAGGCACCTCTAGAACATTCCCTCATAGGAGTGTAGAATGAATACCAATTTAGAAACCATGTGACCCAAGCTTTATTTGTGCTTGTGCTAACATTCTACCTCTTCAACTTTGTCAGGCCCTTTCTCAACTTGGAAAATTTGGATAGCTGAAGTTCTTCTGCAAGCATTAAAATTTCATGATTCCAGGGCTGGAGAGATGACTAAGAGCACTGACTGCTCTTCCAGAGGCCCTGAGTTCAATTCCCAGCACCCACACGGTGGCTCACAACCATCTGATTCCCTCTTCTGGTGTGTGTAAAGACAGAGCACTCATATACATTAAATAAATAAATAAATATTTTTAAAATGTTCATGATTCCATAAACCTTCATATATAGCATCAAATGTTACAAAACCAAAAAATAAATAAAATAAAATAAAACTATGCTATAGGTCCTGATAGACATTCCCGACAACCCTCCAGTGCTCTGCAGCCACCCACCCAGATTATCTCCATGCCACTGTCAATGCAGACCCTAGGGACTCCTGGAGTCCCCTGTTGCTACAGGACAGTGTTTCTCACATGTGATCCACACACTACTGGTACTTGAGATGAACTGAGGCACGATACATGGACAAAGGCCATGATTGCAATGTGTGCCTAGACACTCCATTTGTTACTGTGGGCCCAAACCCTATAACTACCGTGTCCTCATCTCTCAGAACTGTCCCTGGCACAAGGACAGACACTCAGCCAATTCTGTTTTTATGAATGAACAATGACATGCCCAGGGAGTGCACTGATGTCCACCCTTGCAGGGAAGCTCTCCCTCCCAGCAGCTCTGGTGTTAAGGCATTTCCTTGTGGACAGGCTGCCTGTGCTACTTCACCCTCATCTTCCACACAAAAGGGCACTTACTGTATGTTTTGAGAACATCTCACAACACATTAAATGCAGGAACAGGTTCTGCCAGAGGATTTACAGCAGGGTCCAATTTTTCTAATTAAGCCAGCAATGTTTATCTTAGGTTACAGCTCTAGGCTACTTACATGCACTAGCTGAATGGTGGTTTGATTTTTTTTTTTTTTTAATCATGAATAACTGTGGTAAGTTATCTCCGGTGATTAAATGAGCCAATTCCATCCTTAAAGGCAGGTGTATTGGGAAGCAGCTCTCTGGTGGGTTCACTGGGCCCAAAGAACAAGGCCAGGGAGACAGAGGGAAGGGGGAAGAGAAAGAGAGAAAGAGTGTGTGCACTGCAGGGACAGAGACCAAATGTCTGATTTACAAAGGAAAGCTTCTGGGGGAGGGGAAGCCTGGCCCCACAGGGGGCGGGGCGTGCCAGCCACGCCCTGTAAAGAGCAGGGACGGGGGATGCGGGATTTATATATTTTGGTATATAAAATGTGTCCCAGGTATAAATCCCTAGAGTATGGAATAAGAAAATTCTATACTTTTAAAAGGGAATATCCTGACGTTGCTATGGATTTTAGCATCTTTCAGATAGTGCTAGAAATAAACAGTCTTTCAAAGATATATAACCTAAACGGTGTGGCTTAGAGAAGTACCATTAGAAACAAAACTGCGAGACCCACTAGCAAATGGGTTCCACGCTAGCTATGACAGACAAGTCTCTGACTAAACTGTGCGATCCCTCCACTTAAGGAAGACTCATTTCCCAGGCTCCCTACAACTCTAACTCCCAAACATTCATCAAACACTGCAGCCACTTACCACAGGATCCCGAGTATATCCGTCATACATGCTTGCATGCATGTATACTTTCATGCATACACACACACATACATACATACATACAAACAAACAAAACAAGATTTTAAAGGAGTCTCCCTGTGCCTTCATTTGTCTGGTTCTGTTATTATTGGGATTTGTTCTTACTGACACTGTCTGTGGTCTTGGACCAAACCCAGGGCCTCACACATACAATGTCAATGCTCCCCCAGTCCACCTTTAGTCCTAGCCCTGAGGCTTTTTTTAAACACAGTATTTTTTACTTTCGAGTTAATACATGTTATTTATTATTTACTTAACCATACTCATTTTGCTTTACTTTGTTACAAAAATGTATTGCCTTTTTAGGGGGGTGTGGGGGTTTTGGGGGGGGGCTTGGGGGTTTTTTTTGTTTTGGTTTTTTTCCAGACAGGGTTTCTCTGTGTAGCCCTGGCTGTCCTGGAACTCACTTTGCAAACCAGGCTGGCCTCAAACTCAGAAATGCACCTGCCTCTGCCTCCCAAGTGCTGGGATTAAAGGCGTGCGCCACCACTGTCTAGCAAGACTATATTGCTTAAAGGTGGTGAGAAACTAGGCTGGGAGCATTAGGGCCCTGTTGGAGTACTTGCCTCTCTTCAATCCCTGTGACAAACTAAAGAGATTTAAATATAAAAATCAAAGTCAGTGAGAAGACAACAAAGGCGTATTTTAATTCTTTTGGAAAAAAAAAAGAATTATTCAGCTTCTCCTGCAAGCACCTAAGTCCAGCATTCTCACAGAACAGCTCTCCACTGCTAAGAGAGGAACAGGGTCATTTCTGCTAAAATGTTGAGTGGCTGACTCTGTAGATAAGCCAAACTAGGCAATTTCCCATGTCCATTAGTGTTCCAAACTAGACAGGCTGACCAAAAGGATGGAGCCCAACACAAGGGCCATAGTCCCTGTGAAGAGAAAGATCAGGGGGTGTGAGCCGATCTCCAAAACACTATGCCACCATCCTGTTAGGTCTAAAGTAGCAGAACAGAAACAGGGCTTGAAAACAATGGATACGCAATTTTAAGACTAAAGCACACGCAGCCCTCAGTCTCTCGTGTAATATTAACGACCTATGCGGGGCTGGAGAGATGGCTCAGAGATTAAGAGCACTGACTGCTCTTCCAGAGGTCCTGAGTTCAATTCCCAGCAACCAAATGGTGGCTCACAACCATCTGTAATGAGATCAGATGTCCTCTTCTGGTGTGTCTGAAGACAGCAACATTGTACTCATATGCATTAGATAAATAAATCTTTAAAACAGAAAAAAAATTAATGACCTATGCAGTCATCAATAGTCAATTATCATCTCCTTCTCTTCCCAGGAGAGAACAGGGCATTGTGAGGCATAAATTAAATACTAGGTTAAAAACACCTTATGAGCCACAGTGTCTATTAATAAACTTCTACTCATTTTATTCTTTTCATGTGAATAAAGTCATAAAGTAGATCCTCAAAGAGTCCTATCAGAGCCTTATGTCCCCTTGGATCACTACATTCAAGAGCTTTTCTAGACAGCCATGCCCACGCCTAAAGACCAGAACAGCCATGCTCACATTAAAGGACCAGGAAGCCATGCTCACACCTTAATGATGAGACAGCCGTGCTCACACCTAAAGGACCAATGACAAAGAGTCTGCAGAGCGCAATGCCAATGGCCCAGGCTGGCTGGCATGCTACACTCCTTCATTCAGTAAATGTTTATGAAGAGCCTCGACCTCACTCCTAAGAGGAGAAATATAAGCTTAACCTAAATGGCAAAACTATTTTTCAACTATCTGACTAACAAGAATTCAAGGGCTTACACTAATAAGGCTATAGGGAAAGACACACATAAAACAATTCCCACCCAATACAATTTTGTAATACCAACCAAAACAGAACATACTTTCTCAGTGTCCCAAGAACTCCACTCCCTAGAACTTACCCTAAGGGCTGACTAACACAAAACAATGCACTAGTAAAAGTTAGCCAATGCAGCAAGAGACAAAACAACCTCAAAGTCCTCCGCAGGGCCAACCACAGACACCACCAGAGAGCAGCTAGTCAATGCAAAGCCAGAAGCAGTGCATCAGAGATGCCCTCTAGGGCAGACATATAAAGTGAAAAATGCCAAGCGCACAGTATCTGCGCACACATGCCATCTGCAAGGGAACTGCTGGGAATGGAGGAAGAAGATCTTAGCTTTCTTCTGTTTCTGCAAATAATTTAGGAAAGACAAACAGGAAAAAGATAGTAGCAGTTACCAGGACAGAAAGGGAAACAGCTTGATGAGACATTGATGAAAGGTAGTTTTAACATAAACCTCCACTTATGTTTTGAAACACTGACTGCATTATCTACCCAAAAAAATTAAACTGAAAATAAATGGAGGGAAGGGGAGGAGAGAGAAGATGCACCCGGCATCTTCTAATAACCAGAGGCTTCTGGTTATTAGAGTCAGAGTGGTTAAAGGGACATAAAAATGTCTGTTCCTGTGGACCCTACTCCTACAGGAAGGAACGAGCCG
The DNA here is from genome assembly GCF_000001635.26 of Mus musculus. Taxonomy (NCBI): domain Eukaryota; kingdom Metazoa; phylum Chordata; class Mammalia; order Rodentia; family Muridae; genus Mus; species Mus musculus. The sequence continues at coordinate 99,113,981 of NC_000073.6, forward strand.
TTAACTAAACACACCAATGCCAGGTGATCGTAAAATAACTATGGGGAAGAATTAAGAAAAACAAAAAACAAAAAAACAAAGGAACAACAACCAACAAACAAAAAGCCCAGCAAATACAAGGTCAGAACTTGTGAAAGGGTTAGTCAGCATCAGAGTGGCTCTGAGAAGCATGCAGAGTAAAGGCCAGCGGGAATGTGGAAGGGCTTGCTTGCCAGCTCCGTACCTGGAGGAAGGTGTTCAGGCCAAAGTGCAGACCAAGTGTAAAGCATTAGTTACACAGAAGAAAAGGAGACAGTCAAGACACGGCATGGCTGGAGCGGAGAAAGCAGAAGAAAGGCTAGGCCTTCAGGGATCGTTTCTATAGTTCACTACCAGCAAACGCTGACGAGCAGCAGGACGTTCTGAGCAGTGACATAGGACACGAGGATCATGGCCTTATTCGGAATGAGCTAAGAAACCACACCAGCATTTTTTGGCGACAGATAGCATGATCTTTCATTTGCAAGGAGTCTGGGTTGAAGACCAGCTGGGAGAGAGGGCATGCGTGGGCAGACAGACTGTCAGTCGGTGGGCCTTCTGCCATCCATGCAAGGGAGGGCAGTGGCACAGAGGTACAAAGAAGCCTCCAGAAAAGTACCTGCGGAAAGGCTGGCTGTGGGAACTAGAGAGAGAAGGCGGTCCACCATGGCCCTGGGTTGTAGCCCTGGAAATGCAGTTGTCATTTTCTGACAGAAGAACATAAGGTCAGTGAGCTGGCACAGCAGAGACTCAGTCTTGGATATACCAAGTTTAAGTCACCTACTGACTCCAAAGGAGACACAGAGCAGGCAACTGGATAGAGGACATGACCTCAGAGGAAAGGCCACCTGAGGATGGGTCTTGGGTGAGAGCAAAGGACTGCAAGGCTCTGCCCCAATGGATTCCTGCTGGCTGGTAGTCGGAAGAGGACAGGCCCTGAGCACTTCCCAGGGGAGAAAATAACTATGGCTAAAACAGACGGGAGAGGCTGGCGAGCCGGCTCAGCAGCTAAGAGCACAAACTGCTCTTGCAGGAGTTCACCAACCAGCCTACTCACAGCATCCACTAGTTCCAACCCCAGGAGGTCCCACACCTTCTTCTTGCCTCTGAGACACCCGCACTGCCTGGTCACACATTCCCCAGACAGAAGCATGAAATTTTAAAATATAAATCTTTTAAAAAATAAATAGATAAACCCTCTAGCTGGGTATGGTGGCTCATAGCTGCAGTCAAAACACTGGGGACGCCAGGACTACCAGGAGTTTGAGGCAAGACTGGCCTACACAGTAAGGTCTCCGAAATAAAATAAAACTACAAATTTAAAACTTCTAAGTTTAAGAGGGAACCAGGATTAAAAGTGAGCTTCCATTCACCAACACAGGCTTTGTTCCAAACATGTATCAACACTATTTTGTGTGTACAACCTTAAATGTAGACAATCTCCTATAGATAACTAAAAAGATGTAAAATAAAAAAAAAATCCCCTTATCTTCTTGGGATCTACTATGAATTCAGATGAGATAAAAGAGTAACTGAGAAGCCAGCATTTCTGATATCCTTAAAAAAAAATCTTGTAAAACTGGGAGATTAACTAGCTAGGAAAGTGGTTTAGGAAGGAGAGGCAATCAGCCTCTGTGGCTGCTCTGCACCAAAGGTCACAGAAGGACGACGGCATACTGATGACTGTCATGACAGCCAACCAGATGAGGTAACGTTAACCAGGATTACTAGACGACTCTCCAGCTCCTGTGATGAGTTACAAGAGTGCAGAAAACACTTTGTTCCATCACGACTGGCTGGAGCAGAAAGATGCCTCACAAGTCACCAGCCATCTCACTGCAAAGATGAATTAACCAAAGCTCACCAGGGGAAATACAGCCCTAAGGGGTTTCTGAAGAAGTGACAGGCTCTACTGCCGTAGACTGTGGGCGACCCTGGCACTGCTGTCCCCTGTGTACATTAATGGTCTTCTCATTGGTAACCACAAGAAAATCTAAGTACTTTCAAAAAGCTGCAATCACCAGGCCAGATGTGGTAGCCCACACCTTTAATCCCAGCACTTGGGGAGGCAGAAGGAGGCAGATCACTGTGAGTTCTGGGCAGCATGGTCAATGCAGTGAGTTCTAAGCCAGCCAGGGGGAGAAAACAAATTGAAGTCAGAGACAAAAGAGAAAAGACAGTCATTCTGTGTCCATCTTTACATCACAGTCACCAGCAGTCCCATGGCTGCTTTTTTAAGAAGCCAGTCTAATTTATACTGCAATCCCAATAACAATGGCCACCATTTTCAAAATTGCCAGAAGACACTAAGTAAAAGGACTCTAGCCAGCTTGGGCATAGTGAGCATGGCTCTGGCAGGCCTTGCTCTTCTCCCCATCCCCTCTGCCTTGCTAAAAACCAGTAAGTTGCATTCCTAAAGCTACCACCAAGGTGTATTCCCTTATTTAGCCACTCCCTCTACCTGACACTGACCACCAAGGTCCAGCTATCAAAGTATTGAAATCAAGCAGTCAAAAGCCCCCTGTGGCTTCCTGTATTAACATGCCCAATTAAAATTAAATGCCTCCTCCTAACACAGGGTTTCCCCTCGTACTTTTATAAACCACCATTTCCCTATGAGCCAAGTCTATCTCTTCGCTATCCAGAAGTAGTACTTTGTTGCCCCAATATTTTTTCAAAATAAGAGTTCACTACCTCTTATTAAGGCATTCACTGTCTTTTGTTTGCATAGTCTAATAAAGGCAACTTATCAGCATGATCCACAAAAAAAAAAAAAAAAAAAAAAAAAAAAAAAAAACCTGTCTCACCTAGTTTATAAGACATGGTTATCACTGTTGGGTCTCAAACCAGAGACAAGCTGCCAAGGTACCTATTTAACCTATCAAAGTGGATGCTGGCTGCCAGGTTCTCCCTGCATCCCTCAGTCCAATTACAGGCTGCCTGGCTGACATACTCCACACCCTACTCTAAGTCTTTCCAGCTGGCCTGCCCTATGTATTCAGACCGTTTTGGTTACCTGGCCTTTTTCCATCTACCCTTTACCCTCCTGGCCTCTTGGTCTGGCTCTCCTCTCTCCTCTCTCCTCTCCTTGTCCTCATGTGCCCCCACCCCTACCCCCCCAACCCCCGCTCAGGGCCACGCCCACTAGGGACTCCCCCCAGATGTCCCTGCCTCTGGCTGTGCTCTCCTTTTTATCTAGAATAAACCTTCTTCTGCACCATACCTAGGAACAGCCATGTCCTTTCCTTCTTATTTCTTGTTTTCATTTCATCTCCAGAAAACTTTCTTCCAAAGCATGAAGCCAGAGGCTGAGAGAGAGCAACCGAGGCAGAGCGACTGTCTTCCTGGTTTTCAATCCCAAGCCAATGGCAGGAATAACACTGCACCCTGATCTTCTTGCACCATGCCACCTAAGCCATGGCACCCTACCACTTCCTACTCTGTGTGAGTCCCAAAGATGACTGTGATCTGGAATCAAATAATTGATCTCCTTTTAAACCGCCACTTCTAGAAGAATCCACAATGTAATATATAAATAAATTGGAGGCTGGAGAGATGGCTCGGTGGTGAAGAGCACCTGTTGCTCTTGCAGAGGATCAGAGTTCAATCCCCAGCACCCACATGGTGGTTTACAACCAGCTATAACTCCAGTTCCAGGAAATCTCATGACTCTGCTGTCTTCCACGGGCACCGAGCACATGCAGGCCAAATGTAAAATAAAATTAATAAATCTAATAAAACAAAACAGAATTGGAAGAAACCAGGCTATTCTTCTGAAAATGACCCCATATACATAAATCTAAGTATGGGAAGATACAAACTTGTTTTCATAAACTTGGTCACTAGAAAAGGAAATATGTTAAAGAAATGTAAAACTAATATAAGATACTGAACTCCCATCATTTGTTTTAAATGCTAGGGACTGGAATAGTATCCATACCATTCATGAAGGGGAAACAAACTTACTTAGCAACTGGAATAGTAACAGTAACATTAATAAAAGGGAGACAAACTTACCAAAGTAAGGCTATACCCTAGAGCACTACCCATTAGCTATGTCTCTAGCAGACATCACTTGAGATGTTTTCAGAAAGCATGACTGAGCTTTCTAGTAAGCAGTAGAAGAAGGCACTGCAAGCTGCTCCTGTTACAAGCGCACAGACATGACTGACCCGGAGGGCCCCCTTACCTTTAAAGATTTTCTCATTATCACACAAATGAAGAGTGAAGTAGGTATCCAGAAGCTGATGGCCATTTCTATTAACAATGTTCCGAGCAGCGATGTTCCGGAGATGTCGGAGACGCCGCTAAAACATAACCACAGGTGAACAGGCATTCAGTCTTTAGTCCTCTTATGTTTGGAAAGCAGCAGTGCCAAAAAAAAAAAAAACAATAAACAAACAAACAAACAAAAAAAAAAACCAATGTTGTCCCAGGCACTTTTTGTTGAGCCCATAACATGACCCAGTCTTCTATTTATGGCTCAGCATGTCCTCCACCATACAGGAAATAAACTTTCCTCATCTCACTCAAACAGCAGTTACGAGCATGGAATGGAAACAAATAGGAAATACTTTTGCTCTGTGTATGCAGATGTCTGTGTGTGCATGTGTGGGTGTATGCAGTGGAGCTCAATGTTGAGTGTCTTCCTCAATCAATTCTTCATTTTATTCCAAGGGTCTGCCTGTCTCTATCCTCCCAGAGATTAGACTATTGAAGCACACTCTCACGAGGACACGCCACCACACCTAGCTCTTTGCACGGCTGCTGGGAACCCAAACTCATGCTCATGTGGCAACCAACTAGTCCATCTTCTCAGACCCTGAAATATTTTTGAAAAGCACAAAAATTATGTAAGTGAAAAACACCTGTAAAAGAGTGTTCATAGCCCCAGGACATAAACGAAATAGAAAGTTGATTCCCCTCACCCGAAAGGCTTCAGATAGTTATGATAAATGTATGCTCTGTTGCTGGTTCAGCCTAGATACCAGATCATTTGTACAACTATAAGAGGCCATAGACAAAAAAGATAGATAGATAGATAGATAGATAGATAGATAGATAGATAGATAGATAGAAGTAGTAACTCATTTATTCCAGCCAGCCTCTATCTGCTAATCAAGGCTCACTTCCTTCAGCTTCACTAACCAGGATACTTGAGTTATGTGGAGTCACCTCCCTGGGAACACAAAAGCTCCAAAGAAGAGCTTCAACAAAAACACAGAAGATAAGCTGAAGAGCTAGCCCCATCATATCAGAGCAGACAACAGTGGCAGAGCCAGGCATGGTGGCAAATACCTACAACCCTAGCACTTAGGAGACAAGAGTCAGACAGGATCACCACATGTCCAAGGCCAGTCTGGTCTGCTATCAAGTTCTAGGCCAGTCAGGGTTACATCTCAGGACAGTTTCTCAAGAGAACAGAGAATGTCAGTGCCGAACTCCAAGCATATCGTGTCCACCCCTCAAAGCCAAGTCACTGGAGACAGCAGAGGTCAGTAAGATGGCTCAGTGCATAACGTGACTGATGAACAAGCCTGACAGCCTAAGTTCAGTCCCCAGGCACACGAAGGGAGGGAGGAGAGAAACAGCTCCACAAAGCTGTCCTCTGGCCTGGACACACACACAGATCTCACACACACACACACAGATCTCACACACACACACACACACAGATCTCACACATACACACACACACACACACACACACACACACACACAATAATAAAATCATTTCTAATACGCACCTTGGGCTCCTTGTTGAATACCCTTCCTGCCCTCCCTTCCAGCTGACCACAGGGAGTTCCCACGTTCAGCTACGCAGGCCGACAGCCAACAGGGGCCTACATCTTCTGTCCATGTGCATGGCACCCAGGCTTTCCCCCTGTGTACAGATATGGTTCCCTGGGAAAAGGCCATTGCCTACTCTGCCTCCCTAGTCCTCAAGTATGGAAAGGCTCCGTATGCTTACGAAGCTCTCGGGCTCAGGCTCATCAACAACCTGATGTGCTCACAAATCTCCATCATCCAACAAAGCCACCCCACACACAACTTTGATGACACCCACTATAATTTGGATATGAAGTGCCCCCAAAGAGGTACTTAAGGCTTGGTTCCCAGTCATATTCTAAGTGATTCTGGGATCTTTAGAAGGTAAAGCCTGGAAGAAGGTCACTGGGTCACATCCTTAGGGGTGTCTCGTCCCTATCTCAGTTCTATCTCTCTCAGCTTCCTGTCTGTCATGAGATGAACAGCTTCTGCCACACACCACTGCCACCACGCACTGCTGCTGCCACACACGCCTGCCTTACAGAGGCACGTGTCTGTAATCCTAGCACTTGGTAATTGGAGACAATCAGGAGTTTGAGACCAGCATAGGCTCCATGAACCCCTACCAAAAGAAGGAGATGGAAGGACAGACAGAAGGAAAATTAGAATGCCCAGCCAGATGTTTTATCACAACAAAAACTCTAACACAATCCTCAAGTCGACAGTGATGTATTTTCAAAGCAAACTTTGAGTTCAAGTTGTTTAATTTACAAAAACCATTACAGATCAACAATATACTCAACAGTCACTAATGCAAAGCCTAATGAAAAGGAGGAGGGCAGTGAAAAAGGGGGAGGGGAAGGCTATGAAAAGGCAAACCACAGGAAAAGAAATAAACCCTCAGTGAACCCATGAAAAGAATGCACAATCATGACCATCATCAAAGACATAAAAATCTTAGCACTCAGGAGGCAGAGGCAAGAGGATCTCTGAATTCAAAGCTAGCCTGGGCTACAGAGTGAGTTCCAGGACAGCCAAAACTGCACAGAGAAACCTTGTTTGGAAACACACAAGGAGGAGGAGAAAAAAAGAGGAGGAGGAGGGGAGGAGGCAGGGAGGAGAAGGAGGAAGAAGAGGGGGAGGAGGGGAGGAAGAGGAAGAGGAGGAGAAAGAGGGGGAGGAGGAGGAGGAGGAGAAAGAATAAAACCCAACACTGCACTATGCAGCAGATTTCCGAATGTGGCTCACAGGTGCATCCTGTGGCCATGCTCTCTTGAGTACAGTGTGACACCGCCACACAATGAAAAAGTGTGGCTTATGTTCCCAGCTCTGTCACATGTAGCAGGTCTGTCACTACAGCCCACAAAATTCTAAGCGATTATAATGGCTCAAAATCATAAACAGATACACTATAGCTTCCCCATCCTTTTGGATACTCTTTTTGGGAGTCCCATTATCATATAGCACAGAGGACAAGCAGCTGCATGGAGGGCCCACCCTGGGTTCCTCAGAGCTGATCTCAGATGGCAGCCAGCCCCGCCACCGCTGAGCCTCTAAAAGTGACAACCAGTGGACCCAAGTTGTTTCCACAAAGCCTGGGTCAAAGTGCAGATTTAGGAGCAAAATCAATGTTTTAAGCCACTGGAATTTTTGTTGTTCTTCTTACTACACAGATATGGGTAACTAAAGAGCTCTAACTGATTAAACAAGCTATTTTGGTCTCTGACACAAGTAAGGAAACCAGAATTGGAGAAAATATGACTGCTCACCTGGAGCAAGGACAACTTAGCAATTACTGAGATGTTCCAGTACTGTTAAAAAAGCAGAAACTATAAAATAAATCTTTAAAAAAAAAAAAAAGGTGGGGGGCTGGAGAGATGGCTCAGCAGTTAAGGGCACTGACTGCTCTTCCAAAGGTCCTGAGTTCAATTCCCAGCAACCACATGGTGGCTCACATCCATCTGTAATGAGATCCAAGGCCCTCTTCTGATGTGTCTAAAGACAGCTACAGTGTGCTCATATAAATAAAATAAATCTTAAAAAAAAAAAAAAAGCAAAAGCTTCGTAAACACTCTTAAATGGTAATACACTCACACAACGGAAAACATCATTTTAAAAAGGTCACTAAGTATGGGTATGAAAATCCAAGGGAGAAAATGTTAACTATTCTTAGAAAGAAATCTAATTATACTCCCTAAATAACAGAGATTAGGGGTAGTAAATATTGATAAGCTTTCCAGTCCCTCTGCATCTTTTTTTCCTAATTTGCTTATGACCCTTTAACAGATTAAATGCTATTCTTAGCTTATTGGTTATTAGAGAAACCTGCTGCTGTTGGTGTGGCGGCTGCTGGTGCAGATGTGGTGATATGTCTCAGAGCATCTGAATAGGAACTGGTCCTGGTTGCCTGCGGTCTGTGTTCCCACTCTGGCCCCCTCCGTTCATTCCTTTTGAGATCAGGCATTTATTCTCTGTCTAGGACCATGCTCACTGGCAGGTAAGGGGCTAAGATGCAGGTTCTTTCAGGTAAATTCAGATTCATGTTACTTGGTGGTGGCACATGCCTTGAAATCCCAGCACTTGAGAGGCAGAGGCAAGGGATTTCTGAGTTCGAGGCCAGCCTGGTCTACAGAGTGAGTTCCAGGACAGCCAGGACTACACAGAGAAACCCTGTTTCAGAAAAAAAAAAAAAAAAAAAGAAAGAAAGAAAGAAAAGAAAGAAAGAAAGAAAGAAAGAAAGAAACTAGACTTGGGCCCCCTGGCCCTAAGCAATGGTGCCCAGAGTCAAAGTCACAGACTTAACCGACCAACACTCACTCCCATGGACACTTCACAGTTCTTGTTCATACCTCGGAGCTTTCTCTGGCACAATTTATACGGCTTCCCACCTGGAACCTGGAATATCAACTCTGCTCTCCAACTCCAAATCAGCCCAAGAATATCTTTAATGAAGTCATTTACTGAGCACTACTAAATTATGCACCGGGCTTCTCCACTGCAGCGACAAAGCAGACCTCTGACCAGCTGGCATTTCTTTGCTTTCTTACCTCTACCCTGTTCACCTTCAATCTTGGCTCAAACCTGCCCTTTTCCCTGCCCTCCGCCTTGCTCTGAGGAACAGGTCACCTCTCTCCCAGCTTCTCTAGCTCAGTTCTTCCCTCTCACCGATAGATACTTCCTGCACACACTGTGCTTAGGCACCGTGGGGAACAAAGCAGGGAGCTCCCTCATTTCAGACTGTAATCCTACTAAGGACTAGAAAGGTGAACCCTGGTGTGGCCTCTCACACTTATAACCCCAGAGACCCAACCCTGGTGAGGAGGAGGACCAAGCTGGAGGAAGCATAAGCAACAGAGCAAGTTCCAGGACAGCAAGGACCTCTCTCAGAACACTTGGAGAGGAGGGAGGGAGACCAGCCTAAGCAGGCAGGCATGATGGCACACAGCTGTAACAACTTTATTTAAATACAGACAGACAGACAGATAGATAGATTACATGAAAATTTCCATAACAAAAAAAATCTAAAATACTACTGATAAGGACTGAAAGGATCAGTCTACTTAAGAGTCTAAAGACTTTAACAGGGTGACAAATTCAATTATGTGTTTGAGAATAAAGAAAATTATTAAAAAAAGAAAGAAAGAAAGAAAGAAAGAAAGAAAGAAAAGAAAATGGAATTAAAGACAATTTCTAGAGAAATGAGAACTAGTCCGTAAAGTATTAGATCGATAAAGTATTAGATCGATAGAGTAGCCGTTCGCGTGCACTCACACCCACACACATAGCATTCTGTCCTGCACTTGCTCTCTGTTGCAGGGATAAACACCACAACCAAAAGCAACTTGGGAACTTACACTTCCATCCCAGCCCATCGCTGCAGTAAGCCATAGCAGAACTAAAGCAAGAACCTGAAGGCAGCCACTCAAGTAGAGAGCATGAAAGAACACCGCCTGCTAGCTTGCTCCCGTGGCTTGCTTAGCTTGTGTGTGTGTGTGTGTGTGTGTGTGTGTGTGCGTGTGTGTGTGTACGTGAGTGTGTATCTCCAACCAACCCAGGACCACTTTCCTAGAGGGGGCACCAAGTAGTGGGTTGGCCTAATGCTACTGTAATATATTGCTAATTTGGATCCTGTCCCCCACCGTTTGCCCCAAAGACTAGAGGGTGTAAGACACTGAGGGACCCTGCCCCTAGTTAATTCTGACTGATAAATAGCTGGGGAGAAGAGACATGGGCGGGGTTTAAGTTTCCCAGGCTTGAGACCACTACGAGGAAGGAGGAAGGAGATGTCTCTCTTGGAAGAGGAAGTGTGTGCAGGAGAGAGGAGGGAACTGCAGTGGGATGGCTGAACCATATACACGTGACCATGAGGGCTGGCATGAGTTAAGAGCACCCCAGAGGGAACATAGTAACCAGTCAGAAGTAACTGGGACTTATCAGTAGGAAAGTGGACCCTAACAGCATGGAGGGTAGGCAGCTGCCCAGCTACTGTGCTGCCTAAGGCATATTTACAAATATAAGGCTGTGTGTGTCTTTCATCCGGGAACATAAGAGGTCTAAGGTAGGAAGAAACTCTACGCCAGGATTGTATTAAATATTTTTGTACTACAGCACCATCCATAATAAATGTGGTAGTCTGAATGAAAATGCCCTCCCCCACAGGCTCATAGGGAGTGGCACTATTAGGGGGTGTGGCCTTGCGGAGGAAGTGTGTCACTGAGGGCAAGGTTTTGGAGTCTCAGATGCTCAAGCCAGGCCCAGTGTCACTCCCCCTTCCTGCTGCCTTTAGACCTGGATGTAGAATGCTCAGCTTCTTCTCCAGCACCATGTCTGCCAGTATGGTGATAATGGACTAAACCTTTGAACTGTAAGCCAGCCCAAATTAAATGTTTTCCTCTGTAAGAGTTGCCATGGTCTAACTAAGACAATAAGGTGGGCCCTCCCACAACAGTTATTAATCAAGAGTTGCCTACGGACTAATCTGATGAAGGTATTCTCCCAGCTAAAGTTTCCTCTTCCCAGATGACTCTAGTTTGTGTCATGTTGACAAAAAACTAGCCAGAATTAGCCAGGCGTGGTAGTGCACACCTTTAAACTCAGCACTGAAGAGGCAGAGGTAGGTGAATCTCTGTGTGATTGAGTCTACAGAAAGAGTTCCAGGACAGCCAAAGCTACATTCATGCCAGGCAGTGGTGGCACACATACTTTATGGAAGTATTAAAATGCACCCCTAGTTAGATAGGAATAAGAACTTCTGATGAGGGTAAAGCAAGCATGGTGGTATCCACCTTCAATCCCAGTGCTTGAAATACAGAGGCAGGCTGATCTGTGAGTTCCAGACCAGCCAGGGCTACACAGCAAGACTCCATCTCAAAAAAACAAAATAAAAACAGAATTTCTCAGGGGCTGAAGAGATGGCTTAGCAGTTAAAAGCATTTGTTGTTCTCGGGGAGGACCTGGGTTTGGTTCCCAGCACCAGGATGATAGTTTACAACTCCAGTTCCAGGGGATCCACCAGGCAGGCATACATGTGGTACTCATACATGCATGCAAGCAAAGAACACTCATACACATAAAATACTCATAAAAATTTATAAGTTTTTATGTGCTATTATATGTGCTATTATTGACTGCAGAAATCAATACACTCTACGTTGCTTTGCTTTGCTTTGCTTTGGCAGCTTCAGCCACGTGGTGTGCCTTTAGAGTCAAGGGTAGAAGAAAGGGGTCACAGAATCTCCTTCTGTAACTAAAGAAAGCTTATGAGGTCAGGCATGTATCACAGGTGAGTGTGAGGGTGTGAGGGTGTGTGGCTGTGTGTTTGTGTGTACGTGCGCGCATACAGATGTGAGAATGCCAGAGTGGCAGTTAGTAAACCACTTTGGAGTGTTGGTTTTCTCCTTACACACACACACACACACACACACACACACACACACACACACACTAACAAGTAAATAAATTTTAAGAAGTTTAAAAAAGGAGAAAAAAAATTTAACGTTTAGAATTATACATGACAACAGAACGTGATAGCTCATACCTATCATCCCAACACTTAAGGAGGTTGAAGCAGGAGGATTACTATGAGTTAGAGGCCATCCTGTGCTACACACTGAGTTCAAGGTTAGCCTAGGCTACAGAATGAGACCTTGTCTCAAAAAGTACAAAAAACAAAACCAAAAGGCTACAGTATGTGATGAACTGGCCAGTGTGAAGTCAAAGGAAAAAAAAGCCTGAAGAAAGTATTTTAATTAACACAACAAAAGCAACTTCACTAACACAGAGGTATTCCTAGAAATTCCCAAGAAAATTCCAGTAAGTGGGAAAGAATGTGAATACATAGCTCACAGAGGAAATACAGGGTATTTAAATGTGGAAAGAATCTCATGCACAAAATAACTGCACTGAGGCTTCAGTAGAGCTGGCGAAAGTCAGAGGGGCTAACATCACTCGGAGGCAAAGCACCCGCAAAGCAGGCATTCGGCCAACAGCAGTGCAACTGGCAAAAGTCTACGTGTTCAGCAACCTGGCAACATCCAGACAACAAACGCACACATCCTTCAACACACAATTCCACTTCTCCGTCCGTGCTAAAAATATACTTGCAGATATGCAATATGAGACATGGATTTTGTTTCTTCTTTAGCAGTGGTTGAAGCAGATAACATCTTACACTGGCTTTGAATTCACTCTACAGCCCAGGCTCAAGCTCTTGATCCTCTTGCCTCAGATGCCCCTTCAAGGTCTACAGATTTGTTCCCCAGAGTGATGCTTTTAAAAGGCAGCGGGACACCCCCCCTCCAGGGCCTCCCCTTCCTCTTCTGAGTCTCCAGGTGTGCGGCTCTTCCCTACAGGAAGTGCTCCCTGCCATGATCTGCAGCATCACCATGGACCAAAAGCCACCTGACCACACACTAAGCTCTCGGAATATTTCGCTCCTCTTTCAAAGCTGATTATCTTAAGTATGTTACAGTAACGTGAAGCTAACTGACGCAGAGTAAAGTATGGCTCCTATCAGAGAAAAACTGCAACGAACTTTAAATATACACACCGGTGGTTAAGTTATGGATCCTATAGTGAAAAATACTGCACAGCCATGAAGAATAAATAATGTAGTGTCGATGAAACAAGTCAAGAAACTACTAGTCTTCAATAGTTTGTATGGTGCCTGTGTTGTCATTTGCACTTCACAGAGAGAAAAGAATGCAATGCTGTGATGGCTGGAGAGGTTTAAGTATAAATACTTGCCCCAGGAGGGGGGGGTGGGGACTGCACACGATATCTTTACGCATTACACAAAATCTTATACACATTTTACATGAGAAAGCATAGGAATATATTCCCTACTTTTAAATAAAAAAATAAATTTACATTAAAAAAAAAGACAAAAAGTCCATCGGTAGTGGCGCCCACCTTTGATCCCAGCACTGGCGAGGCTAAGGCAAGTGGCTCTCTGTGAGTTCTAAGCCAGACTAGTATACAGATAAGAGTTCCAGGGAAGCCAGGCTAAACAGAGAAACCTTGTCTTGTGGGGAAAGAAAAGTGAAGAGGGCAATAAATCTCTTTGTTAAATTATTTATTGTTATTTTACATGCATTGATGTTTTGCCTGCATGTGTGTCTGTGTGAGGGTTGTCAGATCTTAGAGTTAACAGTTGTGAGCTGCCCTGGAGGACTGGGAATTGAACCCACATCCTCCAGAAGAGCAGCCAGTGCTCTTAACTGCTGAGCCATTGTGGGTTAGAATGGTGTCCCGCGGCTGTTCCACCACAGGGCCACTCATGGAGGCGGGATTGGACACAGGAAGTCTGACTGCAAGCACCCCAGGCTGCCAGGCTGGCTTCGGGAAGCTGCAGGACCCCGCTCCAGGAGTTGGGAAGCATAGTCAGAGTTCCCCGCTGAACTGCTGGAGTTCGGCTTGGATTCTAGGGTACCACAGACACCGCAAGAGCTGGCTCTGGGGTCCCCAGCCTGCACAGAGACCAGGGACGGCAGGTTCTCACTCTTGGGCACCACAGGTGCCGCTGAATGCCTTGGAAGAGCTGAGAACAGAGTGGGTGCCTGAGGGCGGGCACTAGCCCTGGCCAGAGGGAAAAGGGCAGGAGAGCGCTCCAGCTGGTTCCCACAGAGGAGAGTCCTTAGTTTGCTTGGCTTAATGGGAAACAAGTCTGAGAGCACAAGGATATTAGATGTGCCGTCCAATAAGAAGAGGCAGTCCATGGTTTAAAGGTGTTTATTGTCATGGCTGAAAGGGGAGCTAAGAGGGTAGTAGAGGCTGAGAAAGTAGAGAAGAAGAGGCCGGCCATGGCCACGTGGAGAGAGGGGGGAAGGGAATGCAGGGAGGAAGGGAATGCAGAGAGAGGGGGAACAAGAGGGCAAGAGAGAAGCAAGAGGGAAACAGGAGTAAGAGAGGGAGGAGGGGGCCAGCAGCCCCTTTCATAGTGGGCCAGGCCTACCTGGCTGTTGCTAGGTAACTGTGGGCGTGGAGTCCAGACAGAATACCAGGAGCTTGGGGCGGTGCCCTACCTGACTAATGGCCACAGAATTAAGGAGCTGGGCCCTCATGTCAGGAGCCTGGTGTCTGGGAGCATGACAAACTTCCTTCCATACCTTGCAGAGTTATCTGCTGGGTCTCCGGGGTTTAACCCTAGCTCACCCAGAAAACAAGCTGCTTTTCAAGGTCCCAAAAGCCATCTCTCTCCAGCCCCCTTGCAATAAATCTTTAAATGGAGACATATGTAACAGCCATTCCCTGTAGAAGTGCAACACAGTGAAAGCTCAGGTTACAGTAACCCTGAACTTGAGGGATGCTCTATACACGCTAGTGAGCAACCACTGGCTGTGTCCCTTCCTGCAGAGTGTAGACATGTCCATCCGTGCACCTATGTGGCTTGTTGGAGAATAAAGCAATGGGTGTGAAGGCCCTGCAGAAACAGTGAGGAACTTTATGAAAATAAGCTGATAGACAGATGGGGGCGGGGCTGTTAGGGGCGGGGCTGTCAGGGAAGTACATGGCTGACTGAAGGAAAGAGACAGGCTAGAACTCAGCTATCTTCATATTGATGAGAAAAGAGAAGGAAAACAGACCTCAGACCCAAAACAGTCAATGACTAGAATTCCAGAACTGCAGACCAGAGAGGCCTCTGAAAGTCATCTAAGCCAGGGGACCCTGCACCACCAGCGAATGTGTTCCTCATGCAGACCCTAGGTCCTAGCACAGCAATGACCTACTCAAGTAGATCCCTTATTCTTTGTCACCGGGTACTTCAAATGCATGTTTTCGATGGAAGCAGAGATCTACAGCATCCAGACTTATTTTTTAATGAGAAAGCCCGAATCAAAGCAGGGAGTACTCACTTCACACTGTTAGTAAGAAGCAAAAGTGAAACTGGGCCTGATCTCCCAGATGGGTGCACCAAGCTTGCCCCTGAGACACCCGGCTTCAAAACCTGTGAGGCCTCTTGGCCTTTTGGGTCTCATGTATTCTACCCAGTTACAACAGCCAGCAGTGTCCATCCACTGTCTTCCGAGCATGGCAGGCATACACGGTTCCGCCTGTGTTATCAACTTCCGATTCTGAAAACTAAAGTTCAGGTCCTACTATCAAGCTCTAGACAACTCCTTAGGAAGATTCGAGGCACTGAGATGCATTTAGCATGGACATGCTGATCCCAGGCAGAGACTACCGTAAGCCAGAACTTGGTATTTCTAAGGCAGAACTTTGACTTCTCCTTACTCCGGCTGCATCCTTTCTTAGAAATTTAACCCATGCTCCTTTACGTAGCGAGGTCCTCTTGTTCCGCTCATTCTAAGCTTCATAAACAAGCACAGGGCCCCAAACCTCCAGCAATCACAAATCTTCTCCTTGCATACCATATCGTAATAAACCAGATCATTTTATTATCTCCTAACTACTTGTGATTTGCTAGCAACACCTCTGAATACCATTACTGCAAAAGGAACTCAAAAAGTTCCAAGAACTGGGATCATAAGTGTGCACCACCATGCCCAGCAACAGGAGGGGTTTTGGGTTGTTTGGTCTCTCTCTCCCTCTCTTCCTCCTTCCTTCTCTCTCTCTCTCTCTCTCTCTTCTTCTCTTCCTCCTTCCTCTTCTCTCTCTCTCTCTCTCTCTCCCTCTCTCTCTCCCTCTCTCTCTCTCTCTGCTGGAACTGAACCCACTGGCTTCATGCAAGCTAGGTAAGGGATTTACCACTGAGCCACACCATCCCTAGCCTTGACACTTTTAAAAGGCAAAGCCTGTGTTCTTTGTTTATAAATTGACTAAACCTGGATGGCAGCTGGATCCTGAACTGAAGGGAACCAGAGACCAGGTCTAGAACATTCCCAAAGGCCTGTGTGTTAATGGCTTGGTCCCTGGGATAGCACCACTGGGAAGTGTGACAAACTTCAGGAGCTCAGATTTAGCAGAGTCTTTAGGGCATGCACCCTTAAAGGGATGTTGGGGTTCCCCAGTCAGGAGGGACAGCTTTGAGCTGCTGTGCTCACAGAGTCCAGGCTGTTTCACCATAAGGGCAAGCAATGAGGTCATGGATTGAAGCCTCCTAACTCCAAATTTCCAAAAGCCCACCCTTTTCATAATTGATTCTTCTTTTCTTCTTTCTTCATTGTAACAGAAAGCTAATACCAGAGATGTTCTGAAAAGGACATGTGGTCAGCTAGCTAAATTGGAATGTGAGCCACGGAAAGTGAGCGGCAAAGGGCACACAATCAACTAACTAAATTGGAATATAAGCCGCAGAGAGCTTCTGCACAAACGGACAAGGCATGATTAGAGAGCAGGAGCTTCCTACCTGAATGGGGAGGAGGACTGGAGGCTGGAGGAGGACTGGAGGCTGGAGGAGGCAGAGAGGACTGTTTACTCAAGCCTGCCTGAGTTAACAGAATTACTGTGAATCCTGAGCAACAGACGCAGGACATCGTGAGCTGAGCATAATGGGGCCACAGAGAGGGTGGGATACCCAGCAGGTTACACAAGCCCAGACCCTTCCCCACACCTTACCATGGGACTTCTAGTGCTGTGTGCTGTAAGTAAGCTGGTTTGCTGATTTCCAGGAGCTATTGCTGCAAATAACTGAACTGTGGGCGAGGGGCATGGGAGCTCCCTGCTCACATCTGAAGTATAGGTAGCCTAAGAGTTGCAACAGCAGTCTGAAGCAAAAGTTTTATAAGGATCAACCTTCAACTTCCAAGATCTAAGACTAACTCCAGGTAAACAGCTGCAGAACTGAACCAAGGAGCCAGGCAAACCATCAACTGTGAGAGAATGGGTCAGTAGGACAGAGGGGTAAAAACCCCTCAGCCGGATCTCAGTCTTAGAACCAGTCGAGCAGTAACACCTGGGAAGGATGGCAAAGGCCGGTTACCCCTGCACGAAGGTGACTGACACATGAGGGCTGATAGGAATTTGAGGCCACGCTAAACTACATGGCGAGTTCCAGACCAGCATGGGCTGAGATCCTATCTAAAAACTAAACAAACCAAGAGCCTGGGTGGTGGTACAGACCTCTTTAATCCAGTGCTCAGGAGGCAGAGGCAGGCAGATCTTTCAGAGTTCGAAGCCAGCCTGAGCTACAGCAAGAGTTCCAGGGCACAGAGAAACTTTGCCACAAAAAACAAAAAAACAAAACAAAAAAAAAAAGAGCAAAAGAGGGGGAAAAAGAAGGACAAGATGGTTGTTTCCACAAAGGCTGACAACCCGAGGCCACTCCAGGGCCTACATGGCCGAAGAGAAGTGACTCACAAAAGTGGTTCTACTGCCACCAAATAGGTACAGAAATAAATCAATAATTATGTAATTTAAAATATTTTTAAAAAGAAAACAAACTCTGCAATTCTACAAACCTAATAAGTAACTGATGTTTTTTTGGCAGAGATAACAGAGTAGAGAGGCAGCGGGCTCTTTATTTTCCTATCCATCCTGAAAATCTTCCACATAGAATAAACTCTGTTTAGTCACTTCATGGAAAAAAAAAAAAAAAAAAGCCCAAAGTACCTCCCTATGTGTACAACACACAAGTAACGAGTGTGGTTCTGTAACTACACCCATGAATCAAAGCTGGGCAGGCTCCTCATGGGCCAGGAAGTTAACATTTAAGTAGTAACAATATTCCCAAGGACTTTCCTCTTTTCGAAAGGGACATTTTAAATATTCCTTCTAAGTCTAAATAAAACTATTTTCATTTTGAAGACTTTTTAACGGTTTCCTAGATTAGCTCTCTTACAAAGAATGTTTGGAATTGAAGAAGAAAATACTCCATATCCTCTCAAAGACACAGTCTGGCTGGCAGAATGCAGACATTCCTGGTCGGGTCCAGTGCTCACACAGTCAAAAGGCACTTCACAAGTATCTACTGGAGAAATGGCCACCCGGATGGCTTTCCCACTCAGCACACAGAATTGGCTAATATAAACAACGGAGTTACTTAAGAGTTCAAACTACAGTCGTGGTAAAGATCACCAAGTTTTTCATAGGAAAACAAACCTGAAGCCCAATTCCCAATTTCTGTTATTTGTTCCCTTTTTTCCTTACTTAAGAACTTAAGGACTGAAACCAAAGGCAGACACTAGTGTCAGCTTCCTGATATATCTTGTTATTTTAAAAGGTCTGGCCACACCTCTTAGGATATTCTAACCACCATAACACGAAGAAATGCTACCTATTTCCATGGACCACTGAGTGCAGGGTTCTAATGCTCAACTTCAGGGTTACTTATCTTAGCCTCAACAAACCCACTTGCTTAGCTTTCAGTTTTATAAAATGCCTAATAACATTACAACTAACGTCTACAGCAATCAGTGCTAAATATTACACAGAATCAAACTGCTGGCGTGGAGAAAAACCACAGACACCAGATGTTGGCTCTTTCCGAAACTTAAGGAGGTAGAGAATTCGATGTTCCTAGGAATATTCAAAATATTCAAAACTGGACAGGCTTGATAAAGCACCAGAACCAGAACAGGAAGAGCAGCCCTGGGACAGGAGCGGAGTGAGCGTCCAGCCCTGCCCTTGAGGGGAAGTTTAAAACAATGCCACAGCTCCACTTTTGTTCCAGCCTAAAGTCAAACCAAGCTGGGGGGCACCATGTCAAAGCCCAGAGAGGGGTTATAGAACCAGGCTCTCTGTGCACTCGCTCGCTCGGACCAGCTGGGAAGGCCCGGTGCTGGAGAGGCAGGCACTCCCTAGAGCTCTGTTAAAGTCCCTGAGGTCTCTGGAGCACATTCATGGGCTGGCAAATAGTTTTGCCTCTGAGAACATCACATTTTTTAATTTTTATGTCTGTAAAGTCCCACTATTCCAAAACTTGAATTTCCACCTTAAAGTAAGATGGACAACGATATCAACTTCAAACTAGAAGGGTGAGTGGGGGGGACTGGAGAGAGGGTACAGTACTGATGAGCACTTGCTCATGCAGGAAGCCCAGGTTGGATTCCCAGCACCACATGGTAACAACCGTACGTGACTCTGGTTCCAAGGGACCCATTATCTTCCAGCCTCTGGGGCAATGCATGCATGTGGTGCATAGCCATACATGCACACAAAACACCCACACATAAAAATAAAATTAGGGGCTGGAGAGATGGCTCAGCGGTTAAGAGCACTGACTGCTCTTCCAGAGGTCCTGAGTTCAATTCCCAGCAACTGCATGGTGGCTCACAACCATACGTAATGAGATCTGATGCCCTCTTCAGTCATGCAGGCATACATGCAAATAGAGTACTCATATACATAAACAAATAACTAAGAAGATAAATCTAATTTTTTAAAGAAATAAAATAAATAAATAAAAATAAATAGCTCTCCCACATAAGAAAGTTCTAATGCCATTAAACCTAAAGTATACAAATGCAAATATTTCAACCAGATTTTTAAAACAGATTTGTCTTTAATTTTTCTAAACTAAACTCCCAATTTTATAATCGGAGAGTATATTATATCCTCCTCATCATATCCCAGTACACTAAAAATGACCATGATTTCTTGTTTGCCATAGCAGAAGTATGTCTTGGCTTGCAGGTAGAACTGCATAGTTTATTAAAAATTAAAAATATACATCTGTGGCCCACTGTGCTGGGTGGTGAACGCCTTTAATCTCAGCACTTGGTCTCTAAGCGTTCAAGGCCAGCCTAGTCTACACAGTGAGCTCTAGGACTCCTGGAGCTGCCGTAAGAAAGTTAAGTAAAAGTAAAACTACACATCCGCACACGGTGGGAGGTCAATTTGGTCAGCCCCACACAGCAGACCCAACTTTCAATTCTGCCCTATTTCCAGTCAGTTTCACTTCTGGATTTTCTACCCCAGAACTAAGAACTGTGATCCTGTGAAGAAATCTTTAAGTAAACACAAAATAAGAGCATAGCTTTTCCTTTTAAAGCAAAGCTAAACATTTTCACAGGAAGAACAAAGAAATTACAACACAGAAAGCACTTGAGTTCCTGATGGCATTTTGGCGTGTACAGTAATGACTTTAGGATGCCGACAGGAAGCTTCCAACGCTTCCTCATGGTTTTGCTACAAGAGCCAGTCCTGCTCAGAAGTTCCAGTGCCTTTATTTTACAGATACACAACTATGGATTGCACCTCTTTCCTTTGAGTCAAAGAGGTTGGATACATACTAATGGATGGAATAATGGTACAGGGCAGAGCACTGTGCTGACCAAGACATCTGTTCCCAATTCGATTCGGCTGTCCTTTGTGCCTGCCCTGGCATTACCAACACAACATACTAAAAAAGAAGAAGAAACATTAAGTTGGCTTTAAGAAGCAAGCATATATAGCCAGACATAGTGGTGCATACCTCTAACCCCAGAATTTGAGAGGCAGGTGGATCTCTGAGTTTAAGGCCAACCTAGACTTTATAGTGAGAAGCTGTCTCAAAAAAAAAAAAAAAAAAAAAAAAGTGTATGATAATCACAAGCATGTAATGGGGAAAGAACACCCCACTGGCAACCACATTAAGCATTCTATCTGCGTCGGTCATCTTTTTAGTGTCTCAATCCTATCTGTGATGGTTTGTATATACTTGGGCCAGGGAGTGGCATTATTAAGGGGTGTGGTCTTGCTGGAGTAGGTGTGTCACTGTGGGTGTGGGCTTTAAGACCCTCATCCTATGCCAGGCGGGTGGTAGAACATGCCCTTGATCCCAGCACTTGGAAAGCAGAGGCAGATGAATTTCTGAGTTCAAGGCCAGCCTGGTCTACAGAGTGAGTTCCAGGACAGCCAGGGCTACTCAGAGAAACCCTGTCTCAAAAAACCAAAACAAACAAACAAAAAAAGACCCTCATTCTTGCTGCCTGGAAGTGAGTGTTCTGCTAGCAGCCTTCAGATGAAGATGTAGAACTCTCAACTCCTCCTATACCATACCTGCTTGGATGCTGCCATGCTCTGGCCTTGATGATAATGGACTGAACCTCTGAACCTGTAAGCCAGCCCCAATTAAATGTTGACCTTTGTAAGACTTGCATTGGTCACGGTATCTGTTCACAGATACCTAAGTATCTAAGTAAGACACTATCCAATCACCTCTCTGTAAGCTAGTAAATTATTTGAAGGAAGTCACATAAGTGACTAAATACTGAGTTACCACTTCGTGAGCAACAGGTTGCTAGGGGCAGATGCTGTTGGAGTGGGTGGCTACAGTAAATGGGAATTGGGGGCCAAGAACAACAGTCCCTAGGTGGATACTTCCTGTGACTTTTGAGAAGTTAGCGAGACACTAGGTTCCTCATCTGTAAAAGGATAGGAATGTCCACTGAAGCACTGCAAATAATTTATGTAGATATCTGTCCTCAAGGGCAAGGAAGCAAAAATACCCACTCCTTAAGTGTGGCCTTCACAGAGAGAGACAGAAGGTCCCAAGGAGCGAAGTGGAGAGGAGTGGGGTGGCACAAGCAGGTTTCCAGCAGGGTGCCCTGGTGAGCCCCGCCTGCTCACTACCTATGGTGATGTGTAAGAAACGCTCATCTTGGTCTTCAGTCCCTGGCACAGCATTTTACCTTCTAATTTCCCCAACAAGGAGCGCAAAGGGAAATCTTTTCCGGTTTAGGCGTTTGACCATGGTTCCTGACCCAAATCATTTCCTGGGAGCACTTTCTAGTTTGTCTAGTCCTGCATGGCTGGACTATCAGCCCCACTCCCCTCGAGAGTCACGCTGATGACTGAACAAACCACTGATGATGTCTACACAACGATCTCAGGAACTGAGGGCAGACAGCCTGAGGACACGGAAGCTTCCATCCACCCTGTCTCCTAACCAGTCTCTTCTGTCTGGCTGCTCCCCATCTCCTTTACAATAAATCAATAAACTGAAAGGTTTTCCTGGCCTTGTGAGCCACTCTAGCAGATGATCAAAACCTAGAGGATTGGAAATACCCTGCATTTACAGCCAATTGGCCAGAAGTTCTGGAAAGCCCAGGTTTGAGATTGGCATCAGAATGGCAAGGGGGCGGGGCTAGGCCTTTAACCTGTGGACTAGATACTAACTCTAAGTAGCTAGTCTCAAGTTTAATTATGGGCCATGCAACTGGTACCTGGTGGAGGACTACATGGTTCTGGTGAAATTCCCACACTTGGTATTAGAAGTGCAATGTTGGGGGAAGTGGGGCAAGGAGGTTAACACCTCAGCTGGTGAGGACCAAAGTTCAAATCCATGGAGACAAGTAGTGTAACAGTGTATATATACATCTGCTATGATAAAAATGGCACTTCACTCTTGAGTCTT
This sequence comes from Mus musculus, assembly GCF_000001635.26. Classification (NCBI taxonomy): domain Eukaryota; kingdom Metazoa; phylum Chordata; class Mammalia; order Rodentia; family Muridae; genus Mus; species Mus musculus. The sequence continues at coordinate 99,136,503 of NC_000073.6, forward strand.
GCTCTTAAAAGCCCACAACTCCAGCATAACCATGAAAAACAATCCATGCTATTGCCAGGACAGGATCATCACACAAAAGTCACACAAAACATCACACAAAACGTCATACAAAACAGTACTCAAAACAACCAAGAGGATCAAAGAAAGAAAGAAAGTGTAAGAAATTGTCAAAGGAGGCGGGCCAACTAAATGCCACCTGGGATTTATGCACAGAAAATAAGGGATGAAAAAGCAAGAGTCTTTAACTAGATAGATGAGCATTTCAAACTCGGGACTCCGCACACAGTGGGTAATCTGCACAGGAGGGGCTCTGACAGGAGCTCCCACCACAACAGCGACAACAATGATGATGACCCTGAAATCACTATGCTGAGGGAAATCACGCAGGCATAAAAGCACAAACAGGGTAAGAATCCCCAGGCCTGAAGAGCCCAGGAGGTCAAACCGACAGAAGCAGAAAGTACAGGGAGCTTTGCCGAGCGGGCTGGGGGGAGGGGAAAGAAAGGGGAGCTGTTTATTATGTGTGCCGGGTCTTCAAGGCTGATGATAAAGTGTCAAGCATTTCCAAGATGTTCTTGATGGCACTGAGCTCCACACTTGAAAAAAAAAAAAACTAAGATGGAAGGCTGGATGGACAGCTCAGAGGTTAAGAGCACTTACTGTTCTTACAGAAGACCCAGGTTCAATTCTTGGCACCTGCGTGGCAGCTCACAACCCACTGTAACTCCAGTTCCAGGGCATCTGACACCCTCTTCTGTACTTTGCAAACACCAGACACACATCTGATGCATGTCTATACATTCAGGCAAAATACTCATAAGTATAAAATAAAATAAATAAATCGATAGTATATATATATTTTTTTAATTCAAGGCCTGACTGGGCTACAGATCAAGCTCAAGGCCAGCCTGAGCAATTTAATGACTCCTTGTCTCCAAACAAACAAAATAGCCAGACATGGTGGCGCACGCCTTTGATCCCAGCACTTGGGAGGCAGAGGCAGGCAGATTTCTGAGTTCGAGGCCAGCCTGGTCTACAAAGTGAGTTCCAGGACAGCCAGGACTATATAGAGAAACCCTGTCTCTGGAAAAAATAAATAAATAAATAACAAAACAAAACAAACAAACAAACAAAACCTGAGAAAAGGGTTGGGTGTGTAGTACACAACTTTAATCCCAGCACCAAACAGAAACAGGTAAGGCCTCTGTGAGTTAAAGGCCAATCAGGGTTATGTAATGAGGCCCTGTCAAAAAAAAAAAAAAAGGTAACAGGTTGAAGCAATAACTCAGTAAAAGAAAACAGAGGACTTCCCTAGCTTATGCAAAGTCCTGGGTTCAATCCCATGATTACATTGATGGTGGTGGTGGTGGTGGCAGCGGCGGCGGCGGTAGGGACCAGGAGAGATGGCTCAGTGGGCTAGCATTGCCCTGAATGTTGAGAAGACTTGAGTTCAAATCCCTAGAAGTCACATAAAGCCAGGCTAGATAACCCATGTGCCTGTAATCCAGAAACTACTATAGAAATGGAGACAGGAGACTCCTTGAAGCTTACAGGCCAGCAAGCTTGGCATATGCCACAGAGAAAACAACATTCGCCTTCTCAAACAAGGTGGAAGCCAACACCTGAGGCCGTCCTGTGACCTCCTAGTGTTCTGCTCCCTAAACACACAGAAACGGGAGCACATACACACAAAGATAAAGATAATAATAATAATAACAACGGCTATTGCTTCCAACCTACTTCTCTCAAATACAAATAACAAAAAAAGACAATAAAAAAAAGATTCTTCAAGACTATAAAAATCGAGCACAACAATTAGAAAAGTGAATTCTAAAAACACAAAAATCACTTCACAGAAGAAGTTAAAGAAGCAATTAAACATATGCAATGATATTAAAATTCATAAGGCTGGGCAGGAAAACTGAGACCATGTGCTTGATATGCTGTCCAATAGGCAATAAATGGAGCTTTTAAAATATTAGCCAGGTAGTGATGATGCACACCTTTAATTACAACACTTGAGAAGCAGAGGCAGGGGGATCTCTGTGAGTTTGAGACCAGCTTGGTATACAGAGTGAGTTCCAGGATAGCCAAGACTACACAGAGAAATCCTATCTCCGGTAGTGGGGATATATATATACATCAGTTAAAGAAATGCACATTAAAATAACAAAATGTGTATGCACTATGTGTAGTGGTACACACCTTTAATTCTACCAGCAGAGGCAAGCAGACCTCTTTGAGTTAGAGACCAACCTGGAGGAGTGGGTAGACCATAGCTATTCATCAACCACGGAAAAAAAAAAAGGTTCCGGATTAGGTACATAAATTAAAATAAGGCAAACCAGAGGCACATGCCAGTAGTCCCAACCACAACTCCCAGAAGCTTAGGAGGCATAGGCAAGCGTTTATGAGTTCAAGGCCAGCCTAGTCTATATAGTGAGTTCCAAGATACCCAAGGGCCTTATAATGAGACCCTGATTAAATAATAATAATAATAATAATAATAAATTAAATTTTAAAAAGACAAACCATACACCTTATACATAATTTTGTGGGCTTTCTTGGGCAAACCCAAATCTTTTCCAGAAGCAGATAAGGTAGAAGGAGGCCAATACTATTGGAACTTGTATTATAGAGTAAGTTAATACGTTAATCAACAAAACGCCTATTTTAAAAATATTTGTTTCCCCAAACTTGTGCATTTGGTCTAGAAAGCAGAATTAATATCAACCACAGAAGGAATGTGTTTTTACATAGGCTGCCTCACAGTCCAAGGACGACACGCCCAGAAAAAACTTTAAGTGGCATGCCAAATCCTCACGCAGCACCCAGCTGACACTTAGGACACTATATGCCAATCTAGAAACTCGACCAACACTAACAAATGGAGTTGAACTGTGTTGAACCGGCAGTTGGCTTGGATTAGTTCTTCTAGTTTTGAACCGTTATTGCTAGAACAGGCTCTAGTCAGGAAAACATGCCTTGTTCTCTTCTCCAACCCGCCATGCTCTCACAGCTTCCCTAAACTATGCCCATCTAGATGCCCAATTTCTCCAGGCGGCTCCTAACAGTGCTCACTATTGCTTCTCCCAGCAGGCCCTCACACTCCACCTCCCACACAGGCAAAAATTCACATTAATGCCCAATCCACAGACTACTCTCCCAGCCACCCTCTCATCCTCTCCCACGACCTGGAAACGCAATACAAGCCTCATTCCTTTCCAACTCCTAATATTCTCCAAACTCCCTCTCCAATGGCACTACAAAACCTGGGCACATGCCTTCTGATTTGCTAAATTCTCTCCTACTACAGAGCCTTGCTTCTGCAGTTAACGTTGCTTCCCTACTCATCCGGCACCTCATCCGGCACCGGGTTGGGGGGGTGGGGTGCAACATTGCTCTTTCCTTTACATTCCGATGCACTCTATGCCTGGCCCTCTCTCCCATAGCCTCTGCGCTCCTAAGTGGCTCCTTCCTGTCTCTTGCAAGGATGGAAAGTTACAGAAAGGGTCTGAGGGAGCTCGTCCTGTGGACCGTGGTGGAGCAGCTGCTCTCAAGTCTAAAGCAAACTATTGCTGCTGAGCACAAGCTGGAGTCAGACTCTGTATTTGGAAATCCATCCCCACCAGAAACACTAACAGAGAGGCAGTGAGCAAGCTTGTTCCTAGAACTGAGAAACCGGGACAATAAAACCAGCTATCTCATGGAGTTGTGACGATTCAATGCTCACTTTGCACAGACCCAGCTCGGTAACCTCTCCATGACTGACAGTTTCTCCAGGTCCTCTTCAATGCTAAGGTTCCTGCAGAGTCTCCCCGAGGGACTGAGGGAGGCCAGTGGAAGATGTACTGATAGGCGGGTGTTGCCAAGAATTTTGTCAGATTCCCAAAGTCAGTGTTCTCTTGTCCTTATTACACACACACACACACACACACACACACACACACACACACACACACACGTGAGATACAAGCTATGAATATTTACTTCAAATCCTCCTTCCAGACACTCACCCGAGGGAGTGGAGTGTGCCATGAGGATCTGAGATTGGAAAGGAAACCCCAACGTCCCAAATACCTTCCTCAGGAGGAGCGGAAGGAAGCACCCGAAACGCTAAGAATAAGTGCAGAAAACCGACTCCTCGATCGGGGAGCGAAAGGGAAAGCGCGGCGGCGGCCAGCGGGGCAGGGCTCCCCGGCGCCTTCTTGGAGGGATGCGGGGGTCTGAGCGCGGGAACGGCCGGGGAGGGGGCTCCTCCTCCTGTCAGCCCTCCTCAGCCCTGCGAGCCCCGCCAACCTTCTCCGCCCCCCGGCTCGCGGCCGGCTCACCTGCTGAGACGGCAGCTCCACATGCAGGGCCCGCGCGGGGGCACCGGACGTCAGCGCGGCGGACGGGCCCGGGGGTGGCAGGGGCACCGGGCCCCCGAGCGAGGCGCAGGAGCTCATCTGGACCCCTGAGCCGCCGAGCGGCCAGGTGGGCAGTCCTCCCGCATCGGCCGCTGCCTCCCGAGCTGTGATTCGCAGAGCCCCTACAGCCTAGAAACCGGGCACCGAGAGCCCCAGCAGCTCTGCGCCCGCGCTGGCCACCGCCGCTGGCTAAGGAAGAGCCATATTACCGCAGTGCAACCCCTCCACCCGGCCCAGAGCTGGCGTGCTCATTGGTTCCGTTTCTGAGAGGGCGGGACCCGGTGGCGGCCAAGGGACGTGCTATTGGCCAGTGGGCCCGTCCGTCGTCGGCCGCAATGGCTAGGGGCGGAGGGACTCTAGGATGGCCTCAATTGCGTCTGTCAAACCCGGGCTAAACCTGGGGCGTAACTTCTCTTTGCCTCAGCCTAATTGGCCCTTTCCCTATTGAGGGGTGTGGTCTCCTAGGGAAGCCTCGTGGGCTATTGCTCTAGAGCGCTGTCAGTTGTCAGTGAAACAGGGACGGCTTCTTGATTAGGTAGAGCGCGCGCCTGGTATGTCGTGTCACGTGCAGAAGTCTGGAGAGTCACCTGATTAGTGAGAGTCAGTCCTCTAAGCCACTTCCGCCCTAACCTAGTTGCTATGGTAACAGAGCCTCCAGTGGAGGGCGGGGACCCGCTTGGCACCAGCTGAGTCGGGATGGATGGATGGTCTGACTTCCCGAAGTGTTCTCATCCACGTACAAAAAAAAAAAAAAAAAGCCACGCTTTATGACTGAGAGGGGGAGCCGCCACCGAGCCGCGATCACTGAGACCAAAGATCCATCGGGCAGTCCACCAGCTCTTCAGTGATCCACTCAGACCTGCAAGTCCACGCCCCTTCTAGCTTCTATAACTAGTAAGCTTAGCCACAAAGTGTGCCAGCCAGCCAAGAGACTGTCTCACCTCTGCTGGTGGGATGCTTATGCTCTGCCTAGAAAGCCTTTACTGCTTGTGACTAACGCTTGCTTAGCCATCGTATTTCAGCTGGGGCAGGAGTCCTTCCAAAAGACTTCTCTGAAACTCCGAATTAGGAAACTTGCCTTTACCACAGACCTGCTTATTCTATTGTGTTGTCTTTGTTTGTTTACTTGCTTTGCGCGGGGGCGGGGCGGGGGGAGGGGCGAGATTTGGCTGACCTGCCACTCACCATGTAGCTCAATCTACCTCAGCTCCCCAGGTGCTGGGACTACAGGAGTGTGCCACCACAGCAGCCTCCACTTTGTCTTTTAATAGTCATTTAACACACACAGCCTCCCCGAATTCAAACACTCATATGTGAATTCCTCAACCAAAAGACCTTGTCTGATTCGTCCCTGGATCCGCATTGCTTGCAGATAATAGAGAAATGAATATGAAGGTACAGCTCAAATGCCCTCCCTTCCCTGAAGACTTCTTTGACCATAATAGCAGCTACAGCCATTGCTTCTATAAGTAGCACTGAGTCATTTTGCAGAATATTGATTCCCCCGTCCCCATAGAGTGTGAATTTCTCCACCACCTGGACTGTTATAGCTGAAAGAACACAGTGTTCAGAGAGGCAGACACAACAGGAAGCAGGCAGTTTGGGATTCTGACTGCCACCTTCTAGCTTTGTCACTGAGCAGGTCAGCTCCCCACTGTCTGTCCATGCGCTGAATAGTACTGGTGTCACTGAGGGGGGTGGTAGGTGGGCCAGTATCTGTGCCCATGAAGACTCCAACATATAATAGATGGATTTAAAATCTTTTACTGAGTGGGAAGATGTATATATAGCTCAATGGTTGAGTAGATGCCGAATATTCACAAGGCCTTGGGTTCAATCCCTAGCACTATTTAAGAATTATGTGTATCTGGGCATGATGGCACATGCCTTTAATCCCAGCACTTGGAGGCAGAGGCAGGTAGATCTCTGTGTTCAACGCCAGACTGGTCTGCAGAGTGAATTCCAGGACAGCCAGGATTACAAAGAGAAACCCTGTCTCAACAAACAAACAAACAAAGTATGTGCACATGTTTGTGTGTGTGGACACATTTGTGTACACAGGTATGCATGCAGGTATGTGTGTGTGTGCAGAGATCAGAAGTCAGCCTCAAGTATCGTTCCTCAGGAACCGTCCATCTTGGGGTTTTTTTTGTTGTTGTTTTTTGTTTTGTTTTGTTTTGTTTAAAGATGGAGGTCCCTTGTTAGCCTGGAATTTACAAAGTAGAGCAGGATGGCTGGCCAGTGAGCCCTATGGATCCTCCTGCCTCTGCCTCCCTAGCTCTGGGGTTAGAGGTCTGCACTGCCATGCCCAGCTTTCTCATCAGGATACTGGGGCTGTTATTCAGATCCGGGTAGTTGGACAGAATGCACTTTACCGAGCTATACCCATAGCCCTGCCCCCATCTTAAAATAAATGGTAAGCATATTAACTTTCAGGGGAAATGAGTTGCATCTGACCTTAGGAATGAATTGCTTTGACGTCACAGTCTCTTATTTTGAAACACAGAGCAGTTCCTCATGGCTGGAGCCTCAGTGTCAGGTATCTGTTGAGAAGTGAGCAGTTGGGAAATTCCAAATCATGCCTAGTTCAAGCCATACAATGCCAAGATCCAGTGGAATTTCACAGAAAACATTTCTGTCTCTAAACTGTGCTTGTTTGCCAAGGCTGCCCTATCAAATTACCACAGACTTGGTAGCTGAAAACAGCAGAAATGTATTCTCCCACAGTTCAGGGTGTCAGCCCTCCTTGTTCTTCCAGCCTCTGGTATCTCTCAGATCCTTGGCTGCATAATTGCAGTCTTTGACTCCTCTTGACATTCTCCCTCTTCCTGTGTCTTCTTTCTCCTCCGGGGACATTTGATATTGGTTTTAGACGCCCCGTTCATACTTCATCTTGGGATCCTTTGTTAAGTGACATCTACAGAGCCAGGCAGGGTAGCTTATGCCTGTCATAGCAACATGCAGACAGTTGTCATGAATGTAATGGACTACACAGTGAGTTCCAGGTCAGCACGGGCTACAATATAAGACCCTATCTCAAAAAAACAAAAGAGAGAATGAAGGAAAAGGGAGGGGAGAGGAGAAGAAAAAAATATCTATGTAAATACCCCTTTTTTCCAAATATGGTTATAATCACAGGTTCAAATTATTTGAATATCCAGGCCATCATTTTGGCCTACAACGCAAGGGAAATGAAACTATGGGCCAGTGAGATGCCTCTGAGGGTAAAGGTGCTTGCCGCCAAGCCTGAGGGGCTGAGTTCTATCCCTGGAACCCCTAAGGCAGAGAGAGAGAGAGGGAGGGAGGGAGAGAGAGAGAGAGAGGGAAGGAGTGAGAGAGAGAGAGAGAGGGAGAGGGAGAGAGAGAGAGAGAGAGAGAAAGAAAGAGAGAAAGAGAACTTACTTTCATAAGTTGTCCCTTGACTTGCAGGTATACACCTGTAGCATGGAGGAGCCCCTACACATAAACATACATATACATACATACATACATACATACATACATACAGATGTAAGAAAGAAAAATGGACCTAGAGAGAGAACACAGGATCTTTTCATCTTCCTTGGGTCGTCACTTCTGCCATCTAGCCTTTTACTTTATTCAGTCAACAGTCGCCCAGAGAGCTCCTCTGCTAGGTGCCAGGAAGTCAGCCCTTTCCTGAGCAACTCCAAAATCAAGTTTCCAGCCTGATCCCTCAGTACTAGCGCTGAGTGAGTACTCGCGCTGGTGCTGAGGGAGACCCAAAGGCAAGCACTCATACACACACAAGTCACAGTGGTGGGGACATTGAAACAAGGGTACTAAAGAACCAATAGCGCATGTGAGCAGAAGCTGTTCTTCCCACGCGCCCTCCCTGGGGCTCAGCTCCTCGAGGGCTGCCTGCAGGATACCAGAAATGCATACTTCAAATTCAGGAGCCAACTCAGACATTTCAGCCCACACGACTCAAGCACTAGGGGAAACTCAAGCTGCTGCTTGCAAAGTATTCAAGAGAATGCATAGCAACTATAGTGCGCCGGGTGTCGGAAACAGCAAGTGCTCAAGAAACACATCCTAGGACTATTTTCATATATGCTATTTTATTCTAATGCAGCCAAATATTCCTTGGAACTTGGTCTGTAATGTGGCAGTTTCAAAATAAAAAAATACATAAAAAAACACTTTAAATTGCTTAGAGTTACCATGTTTATTCAGCCCTGTGTGTATTTCCCAGAGAAAAGTGTATGTATTTAAGTCAGTGGCTCTCAGCCTTCCAAATGCTTAGACCCTTTAACACAGTTCCCCATGTGGTGGTGATTCCGCCCCCCACCCACCCCCCTATCACAAAATCATTGTCATTGCTATCTCATAACTGTAATTTTGCTTCTATTATGAATCTTAATGCAAATATCTGGTTTTCAGGATATCTAACATGTGACCTCTGTGAATGGGTCATTCAACCCCCCAACAGGGGTCACGACCCACAGTTGAGAACTGCTGATGTAAGTGTAGAGAGTACAGATGACAAAGTGGCCAGGTACAGCACACAGTCGAGGGCTGGAAGGTTGAAGGCCAGGCAGAAACTCTAGCTCTCTCCTCCCCCCCACCCCCCACCAGCGTGAGTGGCTTTTCGTGAGTGGCTCTTCAGAGGCTAGAGGAAAGATCAGAGCTTGAAAAGTTTTAAAGCCGAGGCACAGCTGGGCACTCACATCTCCATTTACAACCACAGGCAGAGAGAGAAACAGTGCAAATGCTACAAATCTCTTAAAACCTCTGAGCCCGCCCCCTGTGACACACCTCCTCCACCAAGGCCAGACTTCTATCCCTTCCCTTACAGTCCCACCTGCTGGGGACCCGGGATTGAAATGTGTGAACCTATGGAGGCCATTGTCACTCAAACCAAACTTAGTTGAATTAAATGTATCCCTTCTTCTCAGCAGAGCCTCCTCCATCACTTCACTTGTTCAACCTGTCACCCACTAGACCTTCAGCAAGTGTCCGGCCTGAGACACCCGCACTTAGCAAAATGCTGTCAAGAGCACCCTTGGCGGGAGATGACTGCTCACTCATTAGTGCTGACTGCAGTGACTGAGAGGACATGTGAAGTACAATGAGAGCCCATGAAGGGACGTTCCAAACAACAGGGTGTTGTCCAGGAAGGAGGGAACAGACAGAGTGTCCCAGGCAGACAGAGCACACCCCGGCAGCAGCATGGTTTGGCTGAAGCAAAGGCTGCAAAGAGAGCGTCAGGCGAGGAGGCCAGAGGAAGATGACAGGGCCAGTGAGAGGAACCTGACCAACTGGCTCAAGAACATTTATTTGCGGGAGACAGGAAGTCACTTTCAGGATGATGGCTAGATAGCCCTGGAGCAGCAGTGGGGGGGGGGGTGCAGGGTGACACAGGCCAGAGGTTTGCACAAGACCGAGTCAGAATTGTGAAACCAGAAGGCAGATTCCCAAGGAGCCTATACAAACCAAGCCTGCCTGAGGGGCAGGCCCCTGCATAGCACGTCTCCTCTTTTCCCTTCCAATTCCGTTCCCGATTGGATCCGAGCTGATGGCTACCTCCTCTGGGCTCCCTCATGGCTTTCTCACATGTCTTCATCAGTATATCCATGTGTTCAGTTATACACTCTGTGTAAACCTCTGGTTTGTTTGTTTGTTTGTTTTTAAGATGTATTTATTTATTATATACAAGTACACTATAGTTGTCTTCAGACATACTAGAAGAGGGCATCAGATCTCATTACAGATGATTGTGAGCCACCATATGGTTGCTGGGATTTGAACTCAGGACCTCTGGAAGAGCAGTCAGTGCTCTTAACCACTGAGCCATCTCTCCAGCCCCAAACCTCTGTTTTTGATATCTCTTTATCTGAATCCCTAGCATCCAGACCCTGTGGGGGGGGGGGGGGCTTCACAAGCATTACTGAGTACATGGCAGGATAAAGTCACTGAGCATGGATAGATGCTTGAATGTTGGGAGAGTCATACAAGGACCACACATGTTAGCTCATCATTGTGTCCAAATACCTGAGGACAATCAATTTAATACCAGAAAGAGGTTGTTCTGCCCCAGCTTTCAGCCCTGTTATTTGGGCCCGTGGCAGCTGCAGTGCATCAAGGCAGGTGTGTGTGTGACAGAGGAAGCTCGTTCCCTTCATGACCGCCAAGACACTTAAGAAAGGGAAATGAGAAAGATCGTGGTTCCTAAATGTGTCTCAAGGTTCCATCCCCCAGTGCCCTAACTTCCCTCACTAGGCCCTACCTCCTAACCTCCTCCCCCACGCCCTGAGGAGCAGCCCTCAACACATGGGACTCTGGGAATTCCAGAGCCAAGCTAAAACACCTCCACTCCACGTCTCTCCAAATGGAGTTTCTCCAGATCCACAGAGAGGAAGCGAACTTGCCAAGGTCACACAGAAAGTTTTGTCTGCCACACAGGCAGAGTCTTGTGCTTGCTCCAATCCCTATAGTTTCACAGTCCTGACTATAAATGCGCTGATGTGTGCACAGGAGCTTGGGGACATGCGGCAAGCCAGAGAAACAACAAATACTACACTGTAAGGCATGGAGAACCCCAGCTCAGATCCAGCAAGAGGTGTCCAGAGGGGACAGACCCTAGGAATGGGCTTTCATGGGGAGGCCAGAAGGGCACAGAGGGGTCAGCTGTGCAGAGGTTGGTGAGAGCAAGGGGAGGGGTATCGGCCAAAGGAACAGGAGCAGCAGCTTGGAGATGTGGCACGAACCACAGAACTAAGGAGACGACGGCCAGGTGCAATGGGTGGGGAGCACCATGCTGAGGAGAAGCGGGAGAAGGAGGGTCAGTTCTTAAAGAACAAGCATGTCAAAACTCAAAGTGAAACTGGACTTGTGGCGCTCTAGTTTACAGTGCTCCTATATGTAGTTTCATGAGGCAGAGGCCACTCCATCTTAGCACTGCAGACCCCATGACCTGGCCACTCGACTGCAGGGGATGAAGCTAGAGATCTGTCAGGGGCAGTCCTCTGAGTGTTGCAGGCCACCATACCACTGGTTGGCATATCTTTGAAGCAGACAATGGTTGAAGGGTTTAAATAAGGGAGTGGCGTGATCTGATTGATGTCTTGGACATGTTACTCTGAGCATCAGTGAGATGGCTCAGTGGTAAAGGTCACTGCCAGCAAGCCCAACCACCTGAGCTCTATCCCCTTAGCCCAGATGGTAGGAGAGAGCCTGTTCCTGATCCTCCAGGCATGCGCATGCCCACACACAAACACACACACACACACACACACACACACACACACACACACACGAGTGTGCATTCACAGATATACAATTATAATTTCTGACATGCTGAGATAGCATGGTGGTGCAGGTCTGTATTCCTGGCACGTGCAAGGTAGAGAGGCAGGTGGAATCAATTCAAAACTAGACTATCTCAAAAAAGGGTGGGGGGGGAGTAGAGGTGCAGTGTTTGTATGTGGGGGAGAACACTATCTTGGCTGTAGGAAAAGCCTGGATATATAACATAGTGATTAGAAGACTAACCTAGAGGTCTAAAGTCCAAGATCAGTCTAGACCTGCATTTTTTAAATTAAATAATTTAATATATGTTTTCCTGCATGTATGTATGTATGTAAACTATGTTCATGCCTGGTGCCTATAGAGGCTAGAAGAGGGCATCAGATCCCCTGGGACTGGAGTTACTGACAATTGTCCACTGCAAAAACAGCCAGGAGACAAGAACTTGAGGTCGGTTAGGTGTCCAGAGTGAGTTCCATACCAGCATGAGGGACAGAGTGAGACTTGGTCATACCGATCCAAGCTCAGGAGCTGGAGAGATGGGCCCACAATGAGGAGCACTGGCTGCCCTTCTGGGGGGACCTAGGTTTGATTCAGACCCTCCACATGACAGCTTCCTACCATCTGTAATTCCAGTTCGAGAAGCCCTTGCAACCTCTTCTGACCTCCACAGGCACCAGGCATGTGCACAGTACACACTTACATACATGCAGGCAAAACACTCGTACACATACAATCAAAACTCGGGCAGGAGAGATGGCTCAGAGGTTAAGAGCACTGGCTGCTCTTCCGGAGGACCTGGGTTCAATTTTCAGAACCCACATGCCAGCTCACAGCTGTGTTACTCCAGTTCCAGGTGAACCAACACCCTCACACAGAGATACACACAGGCAAAACATTAAAAGAAAATAGCTAAAAATAAAAAAATTATTTTTAGAATCTTTATAAAAAAGAATATATTATTTAGAACTTTGAATTTCAGCAGACAGTAAGAACCTCACTCCCACCAGCAACAAAAATACCAAAGGCAAAACTCCCTAGGCAGCTCTTCCCCTTTTTCTTCTTCTAAAAAAAAAAAAAAAAAAACCTGACCCAAGACAGGAGCCCAAGGTCGAACCCATGAACAATACAGCATCAGTGAGAGAAGGGCCCAGAGGAGAGAGGCAGAACCAGGGATGATAAGGAGGGTTTGCTCATGGGGGGGGGGGGGTGACCCTGGCACACAGGCTGGAACCAGAGTGGGTAAGAAAGGTGTCAGGTAGCTGACTGCCTAGAGCAAGGGGGCAAAATCCAAGCCAGAGGAGGTGCAGCCAGGCCTGGAGGTATGCACTGGAATCCTTAGCTACTGAACCGAAGGGGATTCTAGGGACCCTGCCTTGTGTTCAATCTACACTGTCCACAACCAGCAAGAAAAAAAAAAAAAATAGAGCAACTGTGTTGGGAAAAGGAAGAATTAAGTAACTCGTCGCCTTGAACCTGATCCATTTGCTGTAACAAACATTAAGAAAAAGGATGCTAGCCCTGGTGGTACACACCTTTAATCCCAGACTCCTGTGAGTTCCAGGCCAGACTTGTCTACCTGGTGAGTTCCAAGACAGCCAGAGCTATAGAGACCTAAGTCTCAAAATACAAACAGATGACATTTGAGTCAGGCCTGAGGACTGGATGGTAGTGATGGTTCTATGTGAATTCCCCAGTCTTCCTGGCTTTATTATGCCTACACTTTTCCGTTTCTGCAATGGGGGAGACAAGACTAAAGCCAGGACGCTAGGCAGGAGAGGTGAACCCTCAGTGTGAGCTATGCCCCCAGCCCCTAGATCGCGATCTGCTTAGGTTGCAGAGCGAGCGCCCGTACCCGCCTCGCTCACTCCTTTGTATTTGCAGCTTCCTTGTGAGATTCCCTCTTTAAAAATCTCCTGCTCATCTTATAACTTCCAAGAACAAAATGAAAGCAGGCTTTATCCTTTTCATCGTATTTGGCTCAGTAAGATTTAATGTTGATCAACTTAACATAGCAAGGGAGTTTCGCAGCTGGGAGAAAGGGATTTCTCTGTCAGCCATGTGTAGTAGATAGAGGGTGACCCTGAACTCTTGATCCCCTTGCTCACACTGCCCAGTGCTGGAATTAATGCAAAGACTGCCATGTCTAGCAAGACTTAGATTTTGCCAGGCAGTGGTGGCGCAGGCCTTTAATCCCAGCACTTGGGAAGCAGAGGCAGGTGGTTCTCTGAGTTCGAGGCCAACCTGGTCTACAGAGTGAGTTCCAGGACAACCAGGGCTACACAGAGAAACCCTGTCTCAAACAACAACAACAACAAAAGTAATGATAGAAAAAAAAAAGACTTAGCTTTTAAGACTATTAACTTGTATGGTGTGTGGCAGACAATGGTGATAAGCAGTTTTGTGTCCTAGCAACAGCTCGTGAGGTTAGAAAGGTCAGGCTGTGGTACTAAGCTCAACTTCAGGGTTTGGTTTGGTTTGGTTTGGTTTGGTTTGGTTTTTTTTGAGACATGGTTTCTGTGTGGCCCTGGCCATCCTGGAACTCACTCTGTAGACCAGGCTGGCTGGGACTCAGAGATCTGCCTGCCCCTGCCTCCTAAGTGCTGGAATTAAAACTGTGTGCTGCCACCACCGTAGCAGTCGCTGCCGCTGCCACCACCACCAGGCTGTGAGCTCAACTTCTAAAGCAGTCTAACTTTGTGTTACAAATCCTACATTTCATATTCTATTTAATATATTGGATTTCTTTTCATTTTTTGGTACATTGGCTGCCTGTAACTCTTGCTGTGCTTCGATGACAAAGTTAATTTAAAATCACAGCAACCGTTTTCTGGATAGGGCCTCTAGGCTAAGCCCTGGGGTGAACATTCTTAGTTCTCGTTGTTCCTAAAACGAGGTCTGTGCATTTTACAGGTGCAGAGGCTGAGACACTTACAGGCTGGTGCTGACGGCGTCTGCCATGACACACGCATGACAGTCCATCAACAGTAATCTATGATTTTAGGGATAAAAAAGGAAATAATTCAATTCTCAGAACCGTGGGGAAATAGAACGGGATCTTTTAGAAAGATGAGTGGGTTTTTGCCCTATGACCTTAATGTGGTGGCTAAGTTTCTGTCTAGTCCTCTAAATCCATTAATCTCTAACTTCTAGCTTAGGACAGAGCTAGATTCTTGTCAAAATGTGAGGCAGTCAGACAACCCTGTCACATTTGCTGTGGAACCATTTTCGGCGCCCCCTTGTGGCTGTGAGGCCTTCAGACAACCCTATCACATTTGCTGTGGAACCATTCTCGGCGCCCTCTTGTGGCTGTGGCTGTGAGGCCTTCAGACAACCCTGTCACATTTGCTGTGGAACCATTCTCGGTGCCCTCTTGTGGCTGTGGCTGTGAGGCCTTCAGACAACCCTGTCACATTTGCGGTGGAACCATTCTCAGCGCCCCCTTGTGGCTGAGCTAGAAATGACTCTTCTTCAGAAGGCCAAGCCTGCAACCCCCATTCTCCATGGACAGCAGAGGACCTTCTAATAAGGTAGTTCCTTCTAGCACAGCAAACCTCCCAGCATGCAGCTAGGGACCCCTAACTATAGCAAAAGATCAGAGCTGGCTTCAGCTCTGGGCACGCTGCTGCCTGATGTACGGGAACCCCTACTGGGACTATCCACACTGAGGTAGCTGAGTTTCCCAGTACACAGTAGGCACTTGCTGGTAAGAAATCTAATCCTTAGGAATGCCCTTCCACCACTGGTGCATACTTGCTTAAGGCTAGGCCTGAGCCTGGAGCCAGAGGCCTTTGTATCTATTGTCCGGTTAATTGCAGACTGAGACTAGGAACTTGGTGTGGACTTGAGGTTCTCACGAGAAAACTGGCCTTGCCTCCACCAGAAGGAAATGGCTGTTTTCTGGCCTGAGCTTCCAGGCTCCTGAGGACTGCCTAATGTAACTGAAGTCAGCAGAGGCCTCCTGCTCTCTAGCCCCTGTCGCCTGGAATGTGGAACTCCCTGCCCTCAAAAAAAAAAAACCAACCAACCAACCAACCAACCAAGCCTCACAGACCCAGTTGCATCCATAGGCGCTGGATGTGGGCAAGCAGCAGTGCGGTGTGGCCCTCTCCATCTTTGCACCCGCTACTCTACCTACCCAGCTCCCCCCACCCCACCTCTTAGTCCTAACATCTTCAGTGAAGCTCCAGGTAGGGCTACAGAGACTGTCACAGCCCTCAGTGTTGTCCCTTGTTCCCACGGTCTCTGCGGCCCACTAACAGCTTCAGGCAGGGGAGATGTCCTGAGGTGGAGGAATGGCAAACAGGCTGTGGGATGGGTATGCTGACAGTGAGGAGGTTGGAATGAGGTCTGTGGTCGAACTGGGTGGGTTTCTGGCTGCTGAGTAGTCACCAAACTGAATGAATAAGAACAAGCAGGTGACACCTTCTAAAACCTGTAACCACACACGCATCAGGTGACATCAGCCTGGTCCCCACCTCTTTAGTGTAGCTGAGACTAAGCAAAGGGCACAGGAGCCTTCCGGCTCTGCTGTTCTAGGACCTGCTCACACATGCTGTGTGTGAGCTTACAATGAGGCTACCCGGCCCTTGCCTCTCCAAATTCACCTCCTCGAGTCTAATGAAAGCAAGGCTAAGACACCATTCCCAAGGTCAGTTACACAGGGCTGTGGCTTTTGCTCTTCCCTGTGCACTGGCTCCTCTCGCTGCTCAGCTGTGAGCTACCCTGTGGAAAGGTATACAGGGCAAGGAGCTACGGGTGGCCTCCGCTAACAGTAAGGGGGGGGGGGGGGACTCCTGTCGTCACGTCACCCACATCAACAGCAGGAAGCAGCTCTCCCTTACTCAGGCTCAGGATGCTGTTAGCACTGAGCAACACCAGCAAACAGAGGCTCAAAGTAAAGTACCAGTGCCTGGCTTACGACAGTGGAGCAAATGCTTAAAGTCACACTTTAAAAACCTTGTATGTATGGGTATTTTGCCTGCACATGCCTGTTACACCACTATCTGCCTTGTGCCCACAGAGGATAACAAATACCCTAGAACTGGAGTTACAGAGAGTTGTAAGCTACCATGTGGCTATTAGAAATTAAACGAAGAGCCGGGCGGTGGTAGAGCGTGCCTTTAATCCCAGCACTTGGGAGGCAGAGACAGGCGGATTTCTGAGTTCGAGGCCAGCCTGGTCTACAAAGTGAGTTCCAGGACAGCCAGAGCTATACAGAGAAACCCTTTCTCAAAAAACAAAAAACAAAAAACAAAAAAACAAAAAAAAAAAGAAAAGAAATTAAACAAAGGTCCTAAAAGCAGCCAACCTTCTTAACCACTGAGCCATCTTTCCACCCTTGTAGCCACTAAATCTTGAAGCCAGTTGTTACCCAGCCCATAAAAGCCCAAGGTTGAGGGCTACTGAAGGGATTCTGTGGTTTGTCCTGTGCAATAGGATGGGTAGTGTGTACGTACAGCATTAAGCAACAACTCACAGGCTGTTCTTGTTTCCATTTATTAGTCTAGGAATATACAAAAGTGTGACATGGCACAACAATCTCATGGAGAAAACAGAATACACAGGAGGGTAGCTTTCTCCCAACGCCTCATAAAGGCACACACGTGAGGCTTGGTTTGGGGGGGGGGCCTCCTGTCCTGGACCCAGTGTGCTGCACAGGAAGCCAGGCACCTCTGTGAAGAGAAGAGAAGCCCTTCCTCACACCAGACTTGGGGTGTGGCTCAGGAGGATATGCGCCAGAGCAACGCTGAGCTGTGTCCATGGTGCCAACCTCCAGAGTGAAACCAGCCAACAGCAGCGAGATAACCCAAGACGGCACCTGTGGGACAGCCGTGTCCCTAGCCAGGAGACAGGAGGCCAGGGTAGGCTCAGATTGGAGAAGAGGGCTAGGGTGAGGAGCAGAGACCCAAGCCGGGCAGTCCAGATGTTATCTACCCTCCCCAAGTGGGGCCAGCTGTGCCCTCAGCCTCCCCTTGGTACGAGGAACCCGACCTGCAGCCACGGGTGGGACATGGCCTCTGCCTCTCAAGAATCCCTGGAGTCACTAAGGACTGCCCTTGCCCAGCTAGCCAGGGCCAAGTGTCTGTCGTCTGGGGAACGCTAGAAGGGGTGGGTAAGAAACCACCAAGGCCCATAAATATCAGCCTCCACCTTGAGCAGGACACACTAGAAGTGAGCTTAAAATACTGACTCTTCCCTTCTTAAAAAACATCTAACATTGCAATGGTTTAACAAATTATAATTTCTTTTAAATAACCCACAGACACCCATGACGCTTCCAAATTTACAGAACAAAATGCACTCAAGAACTCGGTAGAAAAGGATCTGCAGTCGTCCCTCCCAGGAGCTGGCACGCGAGGGCTGGGTCAGTTCACCTCCAGCACCTCAGTCTCTGGAAGGCCAAATTTGGTCTTGTGATTGTCAAAGAGCTTCACCAGGGCCTCCATGTACATGGCATGGTACAGGTCGATGTCTTTCTGGGTCGGGTGCTCCAGCTTGGGGACAGTGATGGGCTCCCCCACTGCAGAAGAGGGACAGAGGATCTGTCAGTCAGCGTCACCGAGTGGCCCATTCCTGGGTGCCCAGTGGGAGGTGACCCTGTGCTACGGGCAGCATGGGAAAGACCCCACCCGAGAGTGTGGCCTCTGAGCCCGGGTGAAGCCTAGCTCCACACTCTGCCATGAGTTCCCGAGTAAGGTGTGGACCACAAGCTTAGCTTTGGCTTCACTCAGGACAAACCCCGCCACCTCTCAGAGCCTCAGTTTCCCCATCTGCCACCCAACATCTGTCTCACAGAGCTTTCCTTCTTTGCCTCATCCTGCAACATGTTCAAGCCCAGCCCAGCCCAGCCCAGCCCACAGTCCAGCCCACCCCAGCCCACAGCCCAGCCCAGCCCAGCCCAGCCCAGCCCAGCCCAGCCCAGCCCACAGCCCAGCCCACAGCCCAGCCCACAGCCCAGCCCACAGCCCAGCCCACAGCCCAGCCCACCCCAGCCCACAGTCCAGCCCACCCCAGCCCACAGCCCAGCCCACCCCAGCCCACAGCCCAGCCCACCCCAGCCCACAGCCCAGCCCAGCCCAGCCCACAGCCCAGCCCACCCCAGCCCACAGCCCAGCCCAGCCCAGCCCACAGCCCAGCCCACAGCCCAGCCCACAGCCCAGCCCACAGCCCAGCCCACAGCCCAGCCCACAGTCCAGCCCACCCCAGCCCACAGTCCAGCCCACCCCAGCCCACAGCCCAGCCCAGCCCAGCCCACAGCCCAGCCCAGCCCAGCCCACAGTCCAGCAGCACTGTTCAGACTCTTCTCCCTGACGCATACACACCCCTCCCCACCGCCACAGCTTCAGCCAAGGCTCCTGAAGCCCCAGGCTGGCCTCCTGGCTTCTGCTTTTGGCCCATCCTAACCTTTGTTCTCCCCTGGACCTAACAGCTCCCGGGATCCCTTAAAGCTGTAGATGCGTGCAGATCTCACTCTCATCTAAGCAGCTTCTCTTCCCAGCAGGCAGAGGTGATTACAGAAAGCCACAACTGGTCAAAATCTCATCCAGGGGAGCTCAGCCCTAACGCACAGGTCTACAATAGAACCCCCACACCCAGAGCTGGACAGCATCTCAGAAGAGGAGACAGAAAGACTGTGAGAGCCAGAGGACCGGGAAGTCGGCTGAGGGAGTTGGTCCCCTAGAAACGACAGGGAAGCTAACCCCACGATATTTCAACAATATGAACCAGACCTGAACAATGGCCAGAGTGAGACACGCCAGCCCAGAAGGGCACTCTTGGGGGTGGTGCTCCTAGACTAAGAACCACAGGCAACTAGTGACGGCTGAGAGCAGGGCTAAGTCTTCTCCCAGGGCTAAGTCCCCTTTGGTAACCCAACACCAAAAGGTTAGCCCTGAAATCTTATCAGGGGACACCAGAGTGAGTGAAGAGTGCCCGGAGCTCCCCTCCAACTGCCCCGCAGCAGCTTCCCACCCTGCAGCTGAGGAGGCTGCACTGGCTCAAGTCCCGGCCCCTCAGCCACTCCACTGTACCCCCACCCCACCCCACCCCTGCAAGACGAGCAGCCCTGCGAGGAGCACAGGCAAAAATGCCCACCCTCAATACGTGGGTACTGCCTGACCTTTGGACATTCCAGTCCACTCTTCAGAGCCACACGTGCCCATGAGATCTCAGGCTTAGGAGCTTAAACCCACACCCACATGCACGCACACACCCCCACAGCCCTGATCCTTGATTTTCTGAATGCTCTGACTTGTCCTCAAAAGCAAACACTCACTGCTAGTTGTCCCCTTAGGTCCCACGGGTCTATGTTTGTTTACTCTTCTTTCTGTTCCTCAGAAGAATCAATACCTTGTTTTTAGAACTCTTGTTAGGCAGTTTTTATTTTATGTTGAGCCAGGGCTTCACTATGTAGCCCTGGCTGGCCTGGAACTTGTGATGGAGAGCAGACTGGCCCCAAACCTGCACCAGTTCTGTCTCTGTCCTCCATACTAGGATTGCATGCACACACAACGACACCTGGCTCCTCCCCCCTCTTCTCTGCTAAGAATTCGCAGCCGGCAGGGTAGGAGATGTTTCCTGGGTGGGCACACTATTGAGTAGAGCAGCAGACCAATCCTATAGCTCTTTCTCTTACAGCTGCACGCCCAGTGGTGCCATACCCAGTCCTCACAGGTGTGTGGCCCTGGCTCAGTCTCCTCACTCCCAGTCCCTCGGGGTCCTAATGGCAAGGATGTTCTCTGAGCTGGGTGACCGGCTATGCTCAGGATGGCCTTCAACACGAGGCTTAGGACTCACCGACGGTGGTGATGGGCTTGGAGTAGGGCACCAGCCCCCAGGTGTCAGAGGAGAAGAGGCCTCGGCCATGGAAGATGCAGGGGGCGAAACCAATATACTTCTGGAACTTCTTCTGGACCCATCGGCCCCAGGAACCCTCCTCAAAGATCACCTGCTTGTATACCTCATTCTCTCCAAAGGAATAAGTGGGAACCAGATCAGCTCTGCAAGAGAGAGTCCCAGGTCAGTCAGACCCCATCACTGGATGTCGTTCCCAGGTCATCCGAGAGGGCCTGGCTCTGCTGTCCAACCCAATTCAACTTCCTCACAGGCACAGATTCACCTCATGGCACAGACTCAGCACACTAGCTGTCCTTGTCCCTCCCTGCCATTAGTCTGACCTGACAGAGCACACCATTGAGCAGCCTTTCCTGAAACCCAAGAGAAGAGCTCATTCTAAGATTCATGGGGCCTCAATGGCTTGGACTACTGGGTCAGTGCAGTGAACCTGGCTCACCCTAGTTCAGGCTCCCATAGCTGATATGTGGGTGGAAAGCAATAACAGAGTATAAGAGGTACTTTTAGACCTTCAGCTCTAATCCCCAGGTCATGGATCCTCTGTCTTCCACAGTGGAAAATGGGTACTCAACTCGCCTCATCTGCCAAGAAGTCTAAGGAATCCTAGAAAGTGACTTTGCTTATCAGAGTACAGCCCTGGTTTTCTAGAAAGATCAGTATTCCAAGCTGCCAGCTCTTGTCTAAAGGTCACCCTTCCAACTGGCTTTCCCTGGTACTTCAAACAATGCTATCTCCTTCCTTGTCTCTTTTTCCATTTCTAGGTTACGAGAGGGGGGTTGGGGGGAGAGGGAGAGGGAGAGACTATGTGCTCGAACCAGGAATCAAACCCAAGGCTTTGCACAAACCAAGTATCTGTTCTACCACTGAGTCTCACACCTCTGACCCCTCAAGTGGGAAGTCCCCTCACATGTCCTACATAGGCCTGGCTTCTCAGTCTACCCGTAAGTGCCCAGGGACAACAGGCCACATACATGCATCTTTGCATAAACCTACACCTGGACAAGCCAAGCCATGCAGTGTGGGCACTTCTATCCTTGCCTTCCTAGGGTCTAGGTACCTTCTTCAGAGACGCATTGTCCTGGCTAGAGGAAAATACTGGACTTGTGTGAAGGCACTTACCCATGGCGCAGGGCCAGCTTCACAAAGCCTTTGCGGTTCTTCAGGGTGACTGCGTTCTTGCCAGGCATGGAGCTCAGGGACTCAGCTGCACCTCCCACCACGATGATGATAGCATTGCCACTCCCATTCTTGGAGAGCAAGTAGTCTATGGTGTCTCGGTTGACAGGGCAGATGCCTGGGGCGAGGGGACACACAATCAGGATTGCTCACGGATGTATTCCCTATCCTAATATACAACCAAGGATGAAATAAAAATCTCTACAGGTAGGTCCCAGACCTGTTATCCTCTTAGAAGATATAGGATCCTTCCTTCCTACCTAAGCAATTCTCTTTTTCTGATTCTCAGTTTGCTTATCTATAAAATGGGGAGGAAGATACAGAGTGGTTTTGAGAAAATTCAGCAAGATCTATGAAGCCCTAGCTCTGCAATCCAGCTGGTGGGGACCACAACAGGGGCACAGTCAATAGGCAGCACAACGGCTGGCCCATCTAGGAAGCGGGTGAGAGGATGTCACCCAGGATGCATCCTGAAGCCTAGGGCGGCTCCCGACAGGCATCTACCTGCATGGGTTCAGCACCTCATGAGAATGGCACTACCGTTCCCTGTATTGCTATGATCATCGGGGAGGCTCAAACCTTGACAGTGGAGCCCAGGAGGAGTAGCTGACGTGGATTCTTACCTCCAGACATCAGGTACTCGCGAAGCACAGGCATCCGGAAGTTACCAGCCAACGTAGCCAAATAGGGCCTTATGCCAGGAAACTTCTTGCTGACTTCAGTAGCCTCTGTGCTGAAGTTACAGAAGGCACCCAGGCCCATGATGCCATGGGGGTGGTATCCAAAGATATAGTTCCTGGTGGTCAGCAGGTTGTGTGTCTTCACCAGCTACAAGGAAAACATGTGTTAGGCCTGTCTGGGAGAGGACACAGGGCATACCCAGAAAGGGGAAGGGACCTGATGTTTTGTGCCTCGTTACTAGGCAACCACGACAGCAGAGACTTTCCAAAACCTGTCCTCAGATTCTTATTATTTGAACCCCAGTGCCAGTGGTTGGCGGCTACCGGGCTCATGTTCCCTGGGTGGCTGCTTTATTCTTCCTTATCCTTATTTCCCAGCAACGACAGCCCCAAACCACTAACTCAGCCAGCCTCCTGCCTTCCTGCTCCCGGGCTCTAACACAGTAACTTCCCTAAAACTCGTAACCAAGTTGGAACACAAACACCTAACAGGAGCACCCAGCCCTCAGCGGGTACAGCTCAGAGTCTAAGTTTGGCAAGCAGAGCCATGGCTTCAGGTCTCCCACTAAGAATCCTTGGAGGTAGGGTCTGCCTGGTCCCTGCACACTGCAGGCTCTTTAACGGACCAAAGGACAGGCCCATGCAGCCCACCACCCACCTTTTATACTCCAGTGTGACAAAAGGATGGCACTGCCAGCTAGTACAAAGCTTTTGCCAAACACTCAGGCTCAACTTAGGTTCTGAGGCAGCAAAGGACAGGACAGGACAAACATCGGCCCTCATGCCAGGAGCCCTATCCATGGGAGGAGGGGGAGGTGGCTGGCTCTGTGGCTGTGGCAGCTAATGATCTGAACTATTGTTCTATCAACAAAGTTGTCCTGAGGTGCTCTAAGTGGTAACTGGCTTCCTAAGGAGCCTGGGGTTGAACCTGGAAGACCCCCAAACATGAGAGGTGCTAAGCCTGAGATACCGCCACAGCATCGCTAGGAGTACAGTTGGGACGGAGCTGCTGAGAGGGGGAGGAAGAAAGGTTTCTGTTCCTAAGACATCACTCTCTTAGATTAGAAAAATGGATTTTTTTTTTCTGAGACAGGTTTCTCTGTGTTACACAGCGCTGGCTGTCCTGGACTCACTTTGTAGACCAGGCTGGCCTCAAACTCACATAGATCTGCCTGCCTCTGCCTCCCAAGTGCTGGGATTAGAAGTGTGTGCCCCCATGACAGCCCAATATTCAGAATTTTTAAATATAGGAAAGTCAAAACAGAATGAACATCTGTATTATTACTTCCATTGACATAAACCACATGGTTCTTTTCCTACTTAAATAGGCACAGGTCTTCTTCCTTCAAAATCTCAGCCTTGTCTACTTAGTGAGTTCCAGGCAAGTCAGGGCTACACAGTGAGATACTGGCAAGGACGGTGATGATGATGATGAAGATGATACCACCCTCCCCCACACCCTCGAAAGCTGGAACATCAGTACTGTCTTCTAGGAAACACATTCTATCTGAGGTGCTTATCAAAGCCCCCTGTTACTGGTCTCTTCCAAGCTGCTCTTCCCTACCTTATTATAGCCATGCCATATATGACAGCACTCACTCAAATCCTTACTGGTAAATAGTTTAAATGTTTCCAAACTTCCCCTCCTAGAATAACACTTTGACAAATAGCCCCCTTTTATCTGTATTTCCAACTGTTTATGTGAGGTAAACGTCCAGAAATACAATCCCTGAGTTGGGAGAGTCCGATGATGTTGGTCTGGGCTGCCCTGCCTCAGCGAGGGGCACTCACACTATCCCCATCTAAGTGCCTAACAGCTTCCCTTCCTGCACTGGCTAGCAGAGTGCCTGGCTAGAGAGAATAACTAAAGACCCAACTTTCCTTTCCTTCAGTTACAGGAACCTCCTAGCTGAGTGAAGGCCCTTCTGCTCAATTGGGGGTGGGGGAGGAGCTTTGTGTGGCATGAGTAGGTGGAGGTGGGGACTGAGCAGGGTCAGGGGCTGCTCTCAACTCTGGGGCTGTAGCATATGTAGATGTGAGCGAGCCTTGCTCCATGTCATTCCTGTTGGTGACACTCTCACTTTCCCTTTGGCAAGCAGCTTAATGCTGCCTGGAAAACAACTCTCAGTTGTCCACCAAATTACCAGGGAATGGTAGTGGGCACTGCCAGGGACGGGGTGGACATCTGAGAGAATCCCCAAGGAGCTGGGCCCATGGTCTGTATGTACAAGGCCGCTGCTCTGTGTGCTGCTTGAGACAGCAGCAGGTCTGCTCCTAGCTAGCTCTTAGTGAAGCACTGTGGCCCGTGTCTCCAGCAAGGCAGGCACGGAGGGAGGGGCTGGGTAGCAGGTGCTTTCTCTGGAGCCAGTGGCTGGGACAGCGAGACAAAGCGCAGAATGGGCTCGAGTACCCTGATGACCTAGGCTGTTTTTCAATGACAAACTAAACAAGTCTAGAGAAAGGAGTCACTACCTTCCCTAGAGGAGTCACAATGAAACTACATGCATGCGCGCGCACACACACACACACAAAGACACTCCAGTTTCATTTTTCCCTATGCCCTGTGATAGTGATGTGCCA
This sequence comes from Mus musculus, assembly GCF_000001635.26. NCBI lineage: Eukaryota > Metazoa > Chordata > Mammalia > Rodentia > Muridae > Mus > Mus musculus. The sequence goes on from NC_000073.6 coordinate 99,161,470, forward strand.
CCTCTCGGGAACCTAGCTGGCCCTTTAAATGATCCCCCCCCAGCCCCCCAGGCTCTTATCTGATAGGACACATGGTTCTCAACGCCCTTGGGCCACTGTGCAGGTTAATGGCCCCATGTAACACCAAGAAGAATAGAGACATGTGATATACTCTAGATCTGCCTCCTGTCACACTATCCTTCCCAAGACTGGATGGAATGTCTACTCTGCAGGGAGGGCAAAGGTCACTGCCGCTGACTACTGTGGGCACGCCTACTGGGTGGCAAAGTCCCAGGCCAGTGGTGTTCAGGCCAGGCCAGGCCAGGCCAGGCCAGGTTAAGTATAAGCCTGAGCACATTCCTGGCTGCTCACTCCCTACACCCTGCTCCCAGGGCAGGCTTACCCTACCCCAGGTCCATACAGAGAAAGGCATTCGGTCCCAGAAAATAGCAGCAGCCTGCCTAGGCTTATCAGCTCAGTGTCTTGTGAACGCAGAACAGTGCCCCCTCTCTGGGCTTTGATCTGCAATCTATGAAATGAGGCAATTAGACAGATAGCTGATTTGAAGCCCAGAGAGCCTTTCCTAGTTTCCAAAGGTCGCGCCTACCCTTCAGGGAGAGGAGTCCCAGGACCTGGGATGTTTCCGTTATAAGTGGTTATAGTCCCAGTGGCTGATGAAAGAGCCAGTCCTACCACTGCCAAAAGAGATGCCCTCCGTGCCAGCTGGATGACTTTGGAGAGGGGAGCTGCAGTCGGAGAAACAGAGATGGGGTACTTGGGTCTATGGGGATCTCGATTATATAACCCATGGCAGGAGCGCAGGAAAAAGGGGCGGAACAGGTACACCACACATGGCTCTAGGGCACACAGCGTCAGACCTGACGTAAAGCCGAAAGGACAAAGGGTAGAGCCTGTCACACTCAGGGTGAGGCCCAGATACCCCGCGAGCTCAATGAAACAGAGAAAGAGTGAAAATATAGGCTCATTGGGTCTTTTTAAGATTTATTAATTTATTTATTTGAGACAGGGTCAGCCTTGGCTAGCCTAGAACTTTTCTATGTAGACCAGACTGGCCTGAAATCCAGCTGCCTCTGCCTAAGATTAAAGGTATGCGCCACCAGGCCCTACTAGATTTATTTTTATTTTACATGTGTGGGTGTTTTCCCTGCATGCATGTCTATGCGCCTTGTACATGCAGTGCTCTCAAAGGCCAGAAGAAGGCACTGGATCCTCGACAGCTATGAGCTGCCATCTAGGTACTAGGATTTGAACCCAGGCTACCTGGATAAGCAGCCAGCTCTCTTAACCACGGGACCATCTCTCCAGCCCATCATTTGGGTCTTTTGAAGGGGTAGAGGACAGCTGGAATAGAACAGCTGAATGCTCCGGGTCTGACCACCAATCGTGAAGTCGCTTGCTGTGGGAAGGGAACCAGCAGCCTGCTGGGGGCCAGTGGCTGGGAAGTCAGTACAGCAGAGCTCACAGCATCTCCCTAGCATGAACTCACTTTCCATCACTTAACAGCTCCAACTTGCAGTTGAGGCGAATGACATTGGGGAAGGCTGAGAAATCTAATACAGAGCGTAAGAGTACGATAGGGTTCACTAGGCCATGAGCCCAGAGCTGATTCTCCTCCATCACTGTGCCCAAGAGCAGCACCTGACAGGCCCCAACACAGGCAGGTCAGTGAATGGAACGGCACAGCGAGAACTTAAACCCTGCTTCCAACAGGCAAGGAGATTTGGGAAGAGGGAATCTTCCACGTTGTAGAGATGGTTGGGGTCAAGTCCCTCTCAGGGGAATGGGCAGTTAGGGGCCAGGGAGAAGGAGCCCGGATTACATGTCAGACGGCCTGGCACCACAGCCATGGACTGCTGGACGTCCTGGGCAAGGCTCTGGCCCTTTGAGGAGGGAAGCCTAACTGCCGGGAACACAGTACCCTGGGAACGGCAGCAGTAGGTAGGGCCCTCCTGAGCAGCCCAGGGTCACTGCCACAGAGCAGTGCAGAGGAGGGAGGAAGGGCCACCTCCACCTCCCAAGGTAGCTCAATGCCTGACTTACAACAAAAAAGGCAGGCCACCCCGTGTCAGACACACTTTCACACTCACATACTGCCTCTGTTTTCAGTTCTCTGCCTTCTGCTGGGTGGCTTTAGCAGCAAGGGTGTGTCAGGGCTGGGTGCTCGGAGTGCTGGCCAGACAGGTTCCCACTGTGGGGAAACCTCCAGGCCCACTCACAATCCTCTGTAACATACCACCCAGCCTGCACACAAGGCAGGGGCCAGCTGAAGCCAAGAATGGGGCTTGGTTCAGCTCCATCTCAGGAAAGACAAATGCTCCCCAAAGCAAAAAGCCCTCAAACAGCCAAAGGCATGCTAGGAGGAAACCCATAGGGAACTTCTAAACCTGCTTCACAGCAGGAGGCTGTGTCCTGGAAGACAGAGTCCCACACTGATGATACTGGCCTCCATCTTGCAGCGTGAGCACCCAGTCTCCACTGGACTCAGCTGAATGGAGAGGCACTATGCCACGATGGGAGGAACCCGGGCTCTGAGGCAGGGCAGCAACTGGAAACCATTCCACTGTGCTCACTGGCTTCACCAAGCCTTGCTGTTGTCTAATCTCCAGGTTCCTCTTTGGTGGAAAGTGTAATGGGGGGAGCAGTATGGAGAGTGACAAGGCTTCCTCTCTCCTCACACAACTGTTTCTCACACTCTCCTTGGTTCTCCCTGCCCTCTTAGTGCCCCTCACCTTTCAGGCCACCTCATTTTAAGTTATAACCTCAATCTTCACTTAAGTAGGAGAAGCAATACCACAAAACACAGAGATGCCTGCCTGCCCCTTACATCACACAGACCCTCGGTGTAGAATTATCTTTTAGAAGCAAACAAGTCTTGCTTTCCCCCAAGAATCACACAAGAAGCCGGTGACTACCATGCTTCTCTCGTCGCCTTGGCTGCCAAGTCCGACTGCGGCAACTCTGCCTCTTTATGGCTAAAAACAGCAGTGCTCTGTCTCCAAGGCCTTGATTTCACCTTACCAAGTATATGTACTGAACAAACGTTTCCTGGGTCTGATGTAGTCAGTGGAATCTGGACAGATCCTCATGGTGGGAGACCCCAAACAGTTCAACCCAGTCCAGTCCCACCTATTCCTGTCCTCCTGAGACAGCACAGCACATCTGTACCTGGATGGGAAAGTAGTCTCGGAAGTAGCGCCACACGGCCCAGTTTCGCACCCACTGCGATCTCCTGCCACCTTCCAGGAAACAAAACACGGTGTTGAAAAGGAGTGGGCGTGAGGGACATTTGAGCAATTCAGGTGAGGTGAGACACAGCCAGTAGGGACCCGTGAGGGATGTGTCTGTCTAGCAGCCCACATAGGATGTCTGTACCTGCTCAGTGGGCCCCTTCCCACATACATTCCCCCAGCCATCCCTTAAGAAAGGTGAGCTCTGTGAACACACTGAGGGAGCTCCAAATCACCCACCCCAAACCATACACAGCCTAGCCCAGGTCTTTCACAGAGTAGGTGTTCCATAAAAAGAGGCAGCAGCCAGGAGGAGGAGCGGCAGCTGTGCAGAGCCAGCTTGTTAGGGTACGGGATGAACACAGGCGGGAGAGCAGACGTTTACCTTTCTTGGGCGTGTTCCAGTCAAATGCCAGCCAGGTGAAGTAGAGCACAGCTATCAGCCAGCAGTCTGTGCAGAAGGTGTACATGAGGATGACACTGCAGGCCACTCCTGGGGGAGCAGGGGACAACAGGTCAGCCTCCCAGGCTCCCATGGAGGCAGAGGTCCCAGGTGCCTAGGCACTGGGAGTGGTTGGTAGGTGGAGCACTGGCTCAGTGAGGAGGAGCAGAGCCTGCACAGGCCTCATTTACTAAGACTCTGGTGAGTCCTAGTGCTAGGAGCTCCCGGCATGAGCAGGACGGGCAATAGAGGGAGACCTCAGCTTCTAGTGAAGCTGATTCTTAATGTCTCCTCCTTGCATGGCCCTTTGCCAGTGCCCAGCAAAGACCCTGGACACAGGAAAGGAATATCTACCAAGTAGCTAAGCCACTGAAGTCACTAAGGCAGGGTGACTTTTATTCTGCATTAGATGAAAACGTGGCAGGAGCGACTTGCCCATGCCTACCTAGAGGAGAGCCAGGATTTAAACTCAGACTTTGAAGTCCATGGTCCATACTCGGCCTTAGAAGTTCACCAAAGGTGAGAAATCTCAGACTGTGATGGGGATGGGGGGTGGGACAAGGGGGTGAGGGGTGGAGTCGGGGGTGAAGAGGACTGTTGTCACAGGAGAGCTGTCCCCTGTAACATACAGAAGGCTAGGCAGCCCCCAGCCAGAGCCAGAGCACACCAGACTCCCGCTCCCCAAACACTTAGTACTTTGCACCTACTGGCAGGCCATGTTGCTGAAAGACCTGGCCCAGAGAGGAGGAGAGCCAGTATCTTATGGCCACCCCAGATGCCTTCATCATGGCTGCTCTTCTCGGTTTCTACCCAGTCTTCAAGCCCTTGTCAGATCCTTGTTCCTCCAGACCACCCCTCAGTATCACACTACCCCATCATCCATCTCTTGCCGCCTAATCCTCCACACTGGGTGGGAGAGGGATTCAGGTTTCATAGGCCTTTGCCAGCTACAACGGTAAGCCTGTCTGAGAGTTGTTTCCATGAGAAAGAGTAAGTCTAGATGCAGATCTCTGTGAACCTAAGAACAGGGAAATTGCGGTTCTCACACTCTTCCTCCCGAGTCTTTCCCTAGGAGAACTAAAACCAGACGGCAGTTTCTGGAGAGCAGGCCATGTGGTTTCTTAAGACAACTTAGCAGTGTAGCAGTGGTACATCCATAGGATGTTGGGTCTTAGGAAGCATCTGCAGCCCGCACACCCTGTTGAAGATAACGTGGGTCCTAAGGCAGCCAGGAAGAATCCTGCCTATATTTAGGCTGCAGATAGTACATTGTTCCGACAGCTTGCCTCCGGCCCCCTTCCTTGGTCCCAGAAAAAGATTCCTCCAGTGCCAGCCTCTGCAGTGTCCAAAGCAAAGAAAGGCTCTGTTCATTCCAGGGCCTGGCCAGGCTCATGGAGTTCAGAAAGGATGTCGTGAAAACATCCTAAAGCCCGTGATGCTGGGAGGCTGGTTGCTATGGGAGGGAAGGTCATCACTTCACACCTGTCCTTCCTGCATGACTAAGTGACAGAAGACCAGAGTTGGTGTTCCAGTTCTGGCTCTTATGTAGCCGGGGCTACCCCTGCCCTCTCTCGGGCTGTGTGTTTTCTCTCACCCCCTGCCTATCCAACAGAGCTAAGGCTATGAGCTAGAACAAGGTGAGATTAATCTCTCCAGCTCCAGCCACCAATATAGAAAGGGTTTGTTTTTTTTTTTTAAATAAAAAGAATGAGCTACCTGCTGAGCATGGTGGCACACAACTTTATTCCCAGCCCTCTGGAAGGCTGGATCTCTGTAAGTTGAGGCCAACCTGGACTACATAGACACACACACACACACACACACACACAAACGCTCGCACATGCCAATCAGGGCTACATAATGAGATCCTGTATCCAAAAACCTTACAGAGGGGGGCTTGGGAAGACAACTATGAGCTAGCCCATAACATGATCTCCCTTTTGGAGAACCTATAGCAGCTGCCTGTGCCATGTCTTCAGGTGATGAGGCTGAAGCCCTCCAATGCCACTGGGCCCAGGACATGTTAGCACAGTGTCTGACTCAGCCTGCTTGTTTCACCCAGAACTTCCTGCATGCATCCCTTCCTGGACATGGCAGCCGCAAGCACCTCACACTGCAGAGCTCTGGCCCCCAGCTGGCAGTACAGGGCCGTGTGTGGGTGCTCTTCGGTAGGAGACATAGCCATAGGGCTGTGGAGAGCAGGGACTTCTAGGACCAAGCGGACTCGGTGACTTGGCCCCGCCATGTATTGCCCACTGCCCACACCTAAGCCTTTACTTTCTTACAGAGGTTGGCAAGATAAAATGACATGATGTTGGAATTTAACACGTGATCTGGACTACATAAGTGCCTGTGGACTTGTATGGGGGGGGGCAAAGTGACATCTAAGTCTTCTACTGGGTGCACATGGAAGTTTAGCATTTCCTTCACTCAACCACAGAAGTATTAGCAAAGCCTGCTGACACGATACCCACAGACGACAAGGGTGTGTTCATATCAAATTATAGCAGTCTCAGCAATCTTGATGATGCTCCATTGATTACTACTTAAGATCAGTAATTATTATAGCTGCTGCTACGTTCTAACTCAACACATAATAAAAAAAGCACACATGACTAAATATCCAACTGGGTTTCAAACGTTTACATATTTATATTCCAGCACTATTAGTTCCTTTAAGACCCAATGCACTTTATTTATACAATTAAAGGAGCCAAGAAGGCCCTCGGCTTTCACCGGAGGTCTAGTGGACTACACGGCAAAACAAAAAACTGTGTAAGAGGAACCTGGAGGGGATCTGTAGCAGCGTCCCAGCAGAGTCTGCCTCTGCTAACAGGCTTGGGACACAGAGGGAGGGAGGGAGGGAGTGGCTGCGACTGTTCATGTAGTCATTAACAGCAGCTTAAGCAGGCCTGATCATCTGCCCAGCTCTGGCTCTCACCTACACCAAGCAGCAGGTTGGAAAGACACGTTGAGCCAGTTTCTGGGCTGTGGCTGGGCCTCACAGATCATTAACCTACAGCTCGGGGGCCAGTCCCTAGTCCCTATCACATGCTCTCTGGGCTAGGATTGCACAATGTACTCAGTGCCCCTGCAGCCAAGCTCTGACCCACTAAGGCAAGTGGTGGCTTCTAGTGAAAACAGAGACAGCAGGAGCTGGTAAGGCAGACTAGGCAGAGGCCCGAAAGGCCTGAGAGGCCCGAGAGGCTGGGGTCACTGAATTCTTGTCTTGGCTCCTTCTATTTTCTTCTGTGGCTCTGGACAAGGCTCTGACCCCACTAGACTCTGCCTTCCTGTCTGAACAAAGATGAGTTGCACTGTCCCCTCTACCCTGGTATGCAAACCACACTCAGGGTCTGAGCCCTGTCCTCAAACCTGTTTCTTCACCTTTCTGGGGCCATGTGACCCTGTAAGAATCTGAGGATAGCTACAGCCACCCTTTGTAGCAATAAAGATGTTTACATGGCCTTGCATTTAATCTTAGGAGTTCAATATTGTGGTCTCTGTCCATTGATTCTGGACCTCACGGTAAGGGGATACACTAGGTTTTGACGCAAACTCCAACTTGCCCTTTAATGTGTGTCATGATCTGTCACTAAAGCTCTACATTTCCAGCTCACCTGTGTAGGAGGAATGTGACAAAAGACATTCCAAGAACCCGGCACATGTGGGATTTGTTCCCATTGCTCTACAGCGTGGGCTGAGGCTCCATGCCTGCCTCAAGGGCAGCTGCTCTCTATCATCTGATGTCTGTTGAGCTCCTGCCACCCTGGGCAGTTTGAAGAGACAGTGCCTGAAGACCTGGCTCCAAGAACAGACACGTGGTGCTCTGCAGCAGATCTGTCCCATGTGCTCAGACACTAACCTGTGCTGAGGACATAAGGCCTGGGCATGAGGAGGAGGTCCCAAGAGAGCAGTGTTTGCTTTCACCCCAAATGATTCTAGCCGGCAGGCAGTGAAGCACCCAGTCAGCCTGCACAAATAGTGTCACAAAGCCACCGCGGGCAGGAGAGTCCCTGGGGAGGTCATCCAGCAGAGGGGATAGGGACTGGCATTGGGATCTCAGGACCCTCTAAGGCCAGAATCCATACAATGGGACCACCAGCAGGCTCTGTGTAATGGCTTTCAACCCTTATTTTCAACCCCCACGATGTCTACCGAAACCAAGTGAGCAGCACCCTCACATCCAAGAGGAGCGTGCTTGTTCTGAGAGCTCAAGAAGCCTAAGGAAAGTCAGAGTAGGTCTCAAACCTGGCAATGCATGCTCTACGGCAAAGCAACACACCTGCTCTTGGCTGGCAGATAAGCTGGACTGACTATAAGAAGGGCACGAGCTCCGGGCAGCCCACAGCACCAGAGGCAAGTAGGTTGGGCAAGTTAAAGCTGCCAAATGAAGAAGCCATACTACATCTATGGACTAAGGTTTCTGGCATGCCTAATGGTGGAATGTTTGACCTAAACATGGGAGTGAGTGGAAAGCAGCTGGGGAAGAAGATGACTTCACTGGATGCAACCATGTCCACCCCACCCCCATTCACCACCACCCTAGGTGAGCTTACCTAGCACCAGGAAGGATAGGACCCATTGTAGTACTGAGATGACCTGCAGCTGTTTTTCCACCTTAGATCTGTTGAGCCAGGTGACAGAGAAGATGTCTTGGAGGGCTGAGAGGATGCTGGAGCCAGTGCCTGCAGGAGAAGACGTCCGTTTGTTTACAAGCCTGCTCCCCAGCCTCAGACACCTCAATGTAACACCCCTCCCACAGATGCCTGGCTAGACAGCTGAATGTGGGCCACAGAATGAGAAATAACTGAACCCTCACTCGGCGACCAAATGTCTCTCTGATGGCTGCTTTACAGCCTTCCCTAAATCATAGAAAACAAGGGGATGTCGTACTGGGGAAGCTAAGAGCAAGCTGTGGATTTGGGCCATATATAGGAGGCCAGATCTCTTCCATCTCCTATGCTCCAAACACATATCTTCCTTTATCTGAGTCTAGTACAAATATTTAGTCTTTGATACCTGTGGCTATGAGGCCAAGGACAGAAGTCCAACATCCAATTTGCAATATTTTGTTTTGATTTTTGTCCAAGTGTACTTTGCGCCTCCGGATCCCTGCCCCACTCCCTTTACTCTGGACAGCCTTCTTTCCATGAAGTTGACTCTCATCCTAGACCACTACCAGCTTAAGAGGGATTTACATTCATCCTCGATGCAGTTCCCAAAGCTTGGGGCTGAGGGAAGATTCGGGGGTATCTTACTTCTCCTAAAGTGAAGAGCTACACTCCCCAGCATGGCAGATAAAACCCAAGCTGGTGTTTGGAGTGGTGGTTTTTTTGTTTTTTTGGTTTTTTTTTGTTTTTTCGAGACAGGGTTTCTCTGTATAACCCTGGCTGTCCTGGAACTCACTTTGTAGACCAGGCTGGCCTCGAACTCAGAAATCTGCCTGCCTCTGCCTCCCAAATGCTGGGATTAAGGGTGTGCGCCACCACACCCGCCTTGGAGTGGTGTTTAAGCAAAGACACACAGGACACACGGAAGCACCTGATCCAGGGCTGTACCTATGTTTGCTTCTAAGCAAGTGCCAAGACTGGAAATCAGGACAACGTGTGCTTGATTAATTGGCTCTGTAGTTGTAGACCCAGGATGACCCCTGGACTCTAAAAGCTAAAGGTAATGCCGCCAGGAAGCCTGGTGCCTACAGGAGAGGTGGCACTAGGGAAGACAAATGACTCTGTCACAATTATATCCTTAAGGGTCTTATGACCTTTCATTCCCTGGACTATATGTGGGGACAAGTCTCAAGCATATGTATAAGAGGAATGAAATTCCAAGATATAGTCTAAACTCCTGACATAAGGCTGGTTGGCTACATCACTGTCATCAACAATGGCTGAGGGCTAAGCATAGGTGCCTATCAGGCAAGGCCAGGTACCCCACTGGCAGGAAGACAAAAGGTGTTGTAGCGATGCCTTGTCCAAAGCATTCTTTGAGGACACACCGTCATATCACCTGTGAGCAGGTTAGAAATGCCAGGGTCCACTGAGTCAATTCTGCAGTTGACAATACTCCCAGGTGCTAAATTTGAGAAACAACTAGAAGTATCTAAGTCTCACATGGAGTAAGAGAGTGAACCAGGGTTCAGCCTTCTGCTAGGCAGGAAAGAAATGCATGACAAATGCCTTCTGCTGTCAGCCCCACCACTGCAGTAGGCAGAACCTCAGGCTAGAGTTCGGAGGGGTGGTTAAGGAAAGGCACATAGGGTATAGGAAGACACCTTGAGCCTGCTGGGAAGTGAGGCCCAAGCCCAGGCCTGAAACCTTCACCCTACGCTGGCAGGCCTTGCATCTCAGTCAGCAAAGTCAACCATAGCTGGGCCAGCACTCAGCTGGGGGGTGGGAGGGATGGGGAGGAGGCATGCAGAAACTCCTTACTGGTCATATGACCTGCCCAAAACTGACAACCCCACGCCCCCAAAAAAAACAAAGTCCCAAGTCCCCCTCGTGTTTTGAAATTGTTTACAAGTAAATAGAAAGGAGCACCCATTTTGTTCAACCCTCATCCCATTATACAGACAAAACCAAGGGCCTGCGATACTCTGCAGGTCTGTATCCAAGCAGGCCAGAGCCCATCACTCTGTCCTCACCCTGTCTCACTGGACCAACCACCTACTGCCTGCCTTGCCTGCAAAACGGGAATGTAGTCCAGGGAGGACCCGCAGCAGTTCTGCGAAGGAAATGGCAGATCTCTGGAAAGGCTGGGAGTGAACCACAGGACCACATTCCTAAGATCCACTCCCACATCCCCCCTGCCTGGCCTGCCTCAAGTCCAGGCGCCAGTGGAAGCCCTGAGGGACCTAAGAGACAGTGATTGCCCTTAGAGGTGACACCCTAGGCTTTCCAGATTGAGAGGACCGTATGTCCTCCAGGGAGGTACAATTCCCGGGGGGACCACCCAAGCCTGGAACCTAACAGAGGCTTTCTAGCCACCCCAGGGAGTCTTTCTGTTTGACAGAGAAGTGAGGAGAGAACAGCAGGGGATGGAGAAGGAAGCTCTCCCTCTCAGCTTCCACACTCTCTTCCTTGTACAAAGGACATAGTTCAAGATGATTGTCACATGAGACCAGATGCTGCCAGAGGCCAAGTCAGTTCTGATTCACATCTGGGTCCCCAGTGCCCTGACAGGGCCTGGCTAGTATGAGAAAAAGGCACTCAACCCTAGTCATTCGGATCCCTAGGGCTCCTTCCATGCAGGGCAGAGCAGCAAGAATGGTACCCGAGGAGATCCTGAAGCTGGGAATCCTGGGAGTCTGTCATCGTCACCCCCATGTGATGCTGATCATGGCCAGGGCCTCTCAGAGTGTGGCACTCTATTCAGACCCAAATTCAGGCTCACATGGGCCCCTATGCTGCTGGTCTCACATCCCTTCTGTCTTCTCCCCCAGGAAGCTGCAGGATGCTGGGAAGTAATGGAAAGTAATGAGGGTAGATCAGGAACGGTTTCATGTTCTTCTTGTTCGTATTTTGTGTTTTACCAATTAGCTTTGGTCTTGCCAAGTCTCATAGCCCATGATGGCCTCAAACTTGCAATTCTGCTGCAGTTTCCTGAGTGCTGAATGACAGGCATGCTATAGAAGGCTTCTTAAAGAGCACAGAGGGGCTGTAGGCTTTTGGGTTCTAGTCCCAGCCGTGCCACCAATTCCTATGTCAACTTAACTGGGTGGCTTTCCCTCTCTAAAATGGAGTGAGTTAGATCAAGCTCATGGTCCCTGGTGTCTACCTCCTGGCCAGAATTTGGGCCCTTAAGTTAGTTTGCAGCAGCCCTGGACGATCACCTGGGGAACACGGAAGTGAGGGTTCCCTGTACATCCCCAGGGCGGAACTAGCCTTTGCCATCCAGTTGTTAACACGTCTCTACTCCAGCTTGCTTGGCAGAAGTCCAGCTGGTGAGGAAGCTAATCAAATGCCACCACCTCCACACCCAGCCTGTTTGACTCGGAGGTAGGGTGGGCAAGAGAGTCTTAGCATCCAGCCAAATTCAACTTCCTCATCCCAAGCCTTTCTGGGCACACCCACTCTTCTCCGCTTACACAGCTCCAGTCTCACAGAATCCCATGTCACCCACCCCTATCAGTGACTTGTGAGTGCCAAGACTGGACCTGTCCCATCTGTGTGTGTAGAACCTCACACGGGGCCATGGCAGCAGGGGGTTGTGTGTGGGGCAATATGAAGGTTTGCTGTATGGCTGAACAAATCCAACATGGCTGGCCTCAGAGGAGGTTGGATGCCCAATTGGCCTGGGCTGCTTTCAAGAATCCAAGCCAGCCCTGTTCTGAAAACGCCGAGCCTCTCTGGTTGTCTATAAGCGCAGTCTCCCTGACTCACGAAGGGAACAGAACCTCCTCTTGTAAACATGGCTTTTCACAGAAGAGATGATATGTGTACAGTGGAGAGTAAATAGACGAGTCCTGTGCAGCCAAGGCTCCCACAGGCCACTCAGGAGGCTGATCCCTGCATACAGCCCATGGACCACTCCATGTCTGAAGGACAGAGGGAAGGGAATGCCACAGAGGCCCAGAGCAGATGTCTTACCACCCTGTGCCATCTCACTGTCTCACAGTACTCCTTAGAAGGGCACACAACAAGGAGGAAACCAGCATGATGAAACCCAAAGAGGGTAACCTCATGGAGAGGGCACAGGAAACCAGACCCAAGTCTCTTCAGTCACTTGAACAATGCCACAGTACTAAACATGGCAAGTCTACACCCAAACCCCAAGATAACACCTGTATGAGGAGGGCTGCCTGTTCCGCCTACACTGTGCCTCACTGCCATGGGGACAGTTCTGTGCAGACTGGCTGTACAAGAAGGGACAACCCCACCCAGAGGCTCCCATGGTCAAGCTCCAGCTAAGGTCATGAGAGCTGCCTGCCAGTGGACCCAACAGCCTCCATCTTAGGGACCAAGAACGGGAACAACAGGAACTGTGTTAGATGCCTCTTGTTCAGTACCTAATATCACAGTGAGTGAAGAGGCCATTTCCCAGGGCCTCCTGGCTGTCTCTCACCCTTGCCTAAGAGTGACAGAGTACACCTAAGCCCCCACTCTGGAGAAGGGCCAGCTCTGCCCTGTCTGGCTCTGTGACATGAGATGAGTGATTAAAGCTCTCTGAGCATTAGAATAACCTCATGGGGTTGTTGGAAAAGATTAAATGAGAAAATAGACGGGAGCCTGGATGCGTAAGCTAACTGCTTCGAGGCCTGCTGAGCAGAGTCCCAATCCTGGGAGACACATGGTGGACAGCACCAGCTCCTTCAAGCTGTGATCTGACCTCCACACAGGGACTGTAACATGCATGTGTGTGTGTGTGTGTGGGGGGGGGGTGTACAGGTAACAAATTGTTCTTAGTGTACGTAAGGTGTGTGTGGCCAGTTAGGCGAGACAGCTGCTGCCCTCACCTTGCAGTGGAAAGGATATAAATAGTGAGCAGACAGCGTCTTACACAGTGTGCTAATGGGGGGACAAGGTTGTACATTAGGGAAAACAGTACAGAGTAGGCTTTGGAGGAAGGCGAGCAGAGACTGTCGGTGGTAGAACAGCTAAAACAAAGAGGGGGTTCCAATAAGGCACGGTCAAGGCACATCATCAACAATCCAGAAATGGGGAGGGGTAATCGGAATGTCCCAAAGAGAAGTTGAAAACAGAGGACTGTCTAGTCAAAGCAGTATGACAGACAAATAAAGCCCCAAAGCACGAGCTCTTAGAAGGCGCTGCCAGGGACGGAAGTGTTTGGGGGTGGGAATCAGCCGCACCTGTCTGGAAGCTCAGGACACTATGGAGGAAGAGAATGTGCTATCTATCAGGCGGAGAAAGGCTATAAAGAAAAAGAATCTGGGGTAATGGGCCAGAACCAGGGGCAGAGAGTCCCTGGCCTGAGGACGGGAGGTGGGAGCATAGGTGTCGAAGAAGCATGTGTCACACACAACAGCTGGGAGACCACGTCCCAGGGGCAGCCCCATGGCTCCTCCACCACCTCCACAAGTTTCTGTGGAGAAGCTCCATCCAGGAGAAGTCCACAGAGCTGAGGAAAACTGGCCTCTAACATACAGGAAGTGTGGCTTGGATGAGTCACCGCCTATACAAGCCTCGGTTCCCTCACCTGTACAGCGGAGCTAATACCTACCTCAGGGAGATTGCCGAGGGATCAGGGTTAGGCAAGACTTTCTTAAGAAGCAGGGATCTGCCTGAGTAGTGCGGCTAATCATCAAATGAGCAACGACCTTGCGTTGCCTGACAGATGTAACAACACCCACCCCTCCTTAAAGCAATACAAACCCAGGATCTAACGCTTCTTGCAAATCGCCGCCCTCCTTGAGACCCAGAGTCCTTAGTTATGACCCTGGGGTCCTGTAAGGAACCCAAATAACTTGTGGAAAGAGCCAATCGGAACTGCAGCTATTAGAGCTGGAAAAATCTAGAAAGCAGAGGCACCGAGGGTGCTGGGGCTCCCTGAGCAGGAAGGCATCCTGCCCACGTTCCCAGGTCCCAAGGATGCCACATCTGGGCCACTGGACTGAAACCTTATCTTGGTGTGAGGAGGAAGAAGCTACTCTCAGGTTGCTCCTAAGGACTGTGCACACGGTGCGTGGTTATGAGGGGCTGGGAGGTCAGGACGCCCAGTCAAGTGCCACAGTGATGCAATGGTCTTTGAGGCCACAGGTGAGCTAGCTGTCTTCTGGGTGGACTCAGGGAGGTCCTTTCGGCCAGAGTCCGCACATGTGACGGTGACAGGGCCAACATGGTGGAACCATCAGCTCTAGAGGCCTGCTGTGGGCCTACTGTAGTGCTGGGGGCTCTGTTCATCCCTGCACACAGAGCGGTCCCCGACCACCACCTCACATGCTCTTGACCCAGCCTGCAGTGACACTTGGCATCATCCTCTTGCTTCTGAGTCCGGTCAGGTGTTTAGCACATACTTTGGGGGTCCCTCTCAGGCACTGGCTCTTTGCCAACTAGCCTATCACCCTTCCCCTGGGAAGTCTTCCTACGCCCAACTGAGGATGGCCTGCCCACGATGACAGGTTGCCTCTCACGCCTACATTCAAAGCCCTTTAGATTATGAGGTGTGAGTTCATTTGCAAGAACTATGTCATCTCATTCTGTCTGGGTTCCTATGCCCAGAATGGAGCCGTACAAAGAGCAGGCACCTGGTCAATGCCTGAATGCTTCAAGAGACTGAAATAAAAAGGGCCTGGACCAGAACAGGTTGACCTGTGCCATACAAAAAAGATTTGTTTTTTTTTTTTTTTTTTTTTTCTAAGTGGAAGGGTAGGCTAATGTCAGGGATAACAGGAAGGCTCCAGAGAGAAACGTACTTCCTAAGGATCCCGAAACAGAAGAGAAGCTCCGGTCCGCACCTCCTCCTGCTTCCGAGGCACCTGCCAGAGGTGTTAATTCTTGTACTACCCACCCTAGACATAGCTGGGGAGACAAGGTTATGAATTATATACAGGGGGCTTAAAAGGACCAAGCTCAGAGGGATGTCCCCGGACTGTCCTGGGGAGGGGATACAACAGCTCAGATGAGGTATCAGCCTAACATAAGGAAGTCATGGGCCCTGCGAATGGCATCTACAAAGAGAGAGCACAAATTTGAGGACTTAAGTATACAAGTCCAGTCCAGCTACAGCAGAGACTGAATCTGAGTAACAGAGAGGCAGGCAGGAAGGACGAGAAGGCCATGGAGTGCTGGCCTCTACCTTGAACACCAGGAAAAGCCTATCAGTTTCCACTCCATCCAACAACTTTGGACAGGGCAGCAACCTAGCCATTCAGCTGCTAACGCACTGGTGAGACCTTTCCCAGAAAGATGAACAATCTCCTTTGAGAGCTATTATGGAAATTAGGCGTCCCAAAATAGTGCCCATAGTGACATTTGGGCCAAAGGGAAGGCCAAACCACCACAGATCCATGCTATGCTAGGGGAAGTACCTGGCCAGGCTATCAAGAGCCTGCTACAGGGAGCCCAGCATCCCAGTCTCCTTAGATTTTCTGGGACCCTCCCTTCCCTCTAGTTTCCCTCGAGCACTACATAAGGCATAAGAACAGAGCAGAGGAGGCCTGAGGTCTTGCCAACTTGGACCTTCTTCACTCTACTAGAATTCCTAATGGCTTTTTAATCTACAAATGACCTTGCTAATAAGAACATTGGCTCCTACAAGAGTTATTCTAGAGAGTTAGGGTTTAACATATTTACTTTTCATTAAATAAGATAGAGTCCTGGGAGGTAAAGGCAAAAAAGTAAGTCTTTTAGGATGGTAGGTTCTCAACAGCCAACCAGGACTGCAATACAAGTGACATGAGACCCCAGCGCCTGCTTTCTCCACCCCCACTCTCTGACCCAGCACATTCAATCCTGAGTAGGAGGGGCTGCCATGGCAACACCATCAGTTTGCATGTGCGTCACCAAGGAGTCCCCAGAATAGGTCCTTATGACAATCCATGGGGAGGTACGTTCCTCTAGGGCACTCACCTGGGCCCCAAGGAGGATGCAAGTCCCATTTTCTGGAATGACAGAGGGTACGAACGAGGAAGAGTAGGGGGCCAGGTCTGGCAACAACACACTTCCCACTGATCTGGAAGGAACCAAAGGGGCTGACCTAGTCAGGCCTCCTCGCACCACACGCACGAAGAGCTGGCGCAGTGTGGAAGGTAGAAGCAGAATGAGGTTCCTGCCCTGGCTCAGAATTCCCCGCTGCTCTGAGAGCAGACCCTCAGGCTTCCTGCTATGGGATTGGCACAAGGGTCTCCCAGGCTCAGCACAACAGTGAAGATACTTTTACCATACCCCTGTCCACTGCACACAGGAAGGGGACTAACAATCAGCAAGAGGCAGTGGCTTGCTGAGGCCAAGTCAGGCATGCTGGCTGACACAGTCAGCAATAAGTGATCAGCCAGCAGACTGCAAACTCAGACCCAGGGGAGTCCGCTCCAGGAGCCAGTCTTCACATATCCCGTTTTTATGAAGTAGTCTTTGATGATGAGGCCAAGGAAGTATGCCACTTAGGATACCAGGTTCCAAAAACCCTGGCTGTCTGGGCTCTCAGAAATCTACCTGCCTCTGCATGAGCGCTAGGATTAAAGGTGTGCAACCACCACACCCAGCTTTGACTGGAGAAAGTAATCTTCAGAGACAGCAGAGTTTTCTGCCTAGAGGACCTGGAAGCCCCACGAATGATTCTTTTACTCAACAAATATCACCAGGGCTCCTACCACCTGCCTGCACTGGGTCAGACACTAGGGACACAGCACTGAGAAAGACAAATGAGGTCCTTGTCCCCAAGGGCTGACAATTACCCAAACAATACACACATGTCACAACTAAGTGATAATGACTTTCAAAGTACAAGCTCTGGGAGCTGGAGGATGTGGTGGCAATATGGGTAGGCATGCAAGATCCAGGACCGGGAGAGAGAACTAACTTATGCACAGTGATGGAGGGTCAGAAAGAGTACCAGCATGTGGCATGGCAGCCAGGAGGTCATGAGGGGGTGGGAGGGGTTCAGGTAGCCTCACAGGATCTGAAGTATGAAGTATTGGGGGTGGGGGGATGGAGAAAATTTATCTAGCCAGACAGAAGTTCTATGGGCTGTTGGTATTCCTATCCACCAAGCCTAGGGGAGCTTCCTCAAAAAGCTTGGGAAGGAGACACCATACCCAACATGGAGTAAGCAGCAGGCATTTGGCAACAGCATGGTGCATATTATGGTCAGCTCTCAGTCCTGTCCCCATGCCTCTCTCTGGCTTAAGGAGGCTGATGGGCAGATGGAGATGAATCGGGGGTTCTGTTCTGGCTTTTGTCTTTTCTTCTCCTGGACCAGTCCTTCGTGGGGACCTTTCTTTCTTTCTTTTTTTTTTTTCTTTTTGGTTTTTTTTTTTTTTTTTTTTTTTTTTTTTTTTTTTTTGAGACAGGGTTTCTCTGTATAGCCCCTGGCTGTCCTGGAACTCACTCTGTAGACCAGGCTGGCCTAGAACTGAGAAATCCACCTGTCACCTGCCTTCCAAGTGCTGGGATTAAAGGCGTGCGCCACCACCGCCCAGCTGAGACCTCAGTTTCTAATGTGTACTATGAAGGTTGGGCCAGACCCAGCACCATGGATGACTGTAGTTTGATAACTCAAGTACTGGCGGCTGAATTTAGGAGCAGGAAGGTAGAGGCAGAGCAGAATTTCCACACTTGCAACTGAGTCACTTCCCTGCTAATAATGCACTGCATTTGGCCCTCCTTTCCTGGCCGAGGTGAGCCTTGGCAGCAGATGCGACTCAAAAGTGGGAAAAGCCACAGGGAACTGAGGGAGCGGGGACAAGAGCAAGGTTCTCACTCTGCGATCACAGGACTACGGGACTATGTCAGATGACTGCCAACCCCCAGTTCCAGAATTACCCGCAACAATCTAGCCACTTAGTTTTACCCTCCACCTAGCATATGCGCAGGGGAGGGGTTCTCCATCTCTACCATCCAAGCTATGCGGTCATCATAAACAGCTGTTGGGATTCTTTTATTAAAATCCCAACTATGACTCCACCCCTGTCCTAGGCTTCAGAGCCACACAATGTCCCAGCTCAGAGCTGTACTGCCACTACCTCACGCTGGGTCGTGGACTAAACTAAGAATAGTCACAAGCAGCCAAGGCTCCACCATGAGAAGCCCCCCATCCAGGAGCAAAGGCAGGGATGGCCCTGCGGGTGCCTATTAGCTTCTAAGCCACCGTCTAAGCCAGACATTCAGAGATCAGAAATGCCAATGTGAACCAGGAGGGGTGGCATATGCCTTTAATCCCAGCACTCAGGAGGCAGGTAGGTAGTTCTGTAAGGCCAACCTGGTCTACAGAGTAAGTGACAGGACAGCCAGCCATAAAAAACAAACAAAACAACCTGTCTTGAGGAACTACACACACACACACACACACACACACACACACACACACACACACAAATAAAAAACAGACTCCCTCTCTCCCAACAAATGCACACCATCCAGGTTTCGACAATAAAACAAGTTATCAGTGCAATCTCTCACCCATTATGGAACTTCCCTTCACAGAGTCCATACTCTTGCCTCCTTCCTTGAACACTGCCACTACCAGGGTGGTTGGTGGGAACTGCTCTGAGGAGACAAACTAGGCCACTAGGGAGTGTCCATAGGACCAAGGAGGAACAAGGAGGCCTCCTGGAGATGGCAAGATAACAGAGACTTTGCTAGAGCACCCTCCCCTACCCCACCTAGTCTTTCACCAAAGTAGATTCCAGAGAGTTAAACTGACTAGTCTGCATTTCATATTAGTCCTGGTTGCAGTCTATGAGGTAATCACACCCACTTTTTTCCCCATTGTATTTTCTACATTGAACATCAACATGGAGAAATTCTCTTGCTATGACAGTAAAGAACTGCTCAAGAGCTGGAGGACAAATTCTGAGTTAAAAAACAAAAACAAAACTGTCAAAAAAAAAAAAAAAAGAATTTAACAGGCATCCTGCTCTTGGAAGACAGAGGAGAGCCCAGGAAGAATAGCTCCAGGAGGGGCCATAGCAGACCGCAGGCAGGGGCCATTACCCAGAGACTGAGAATATTTAAAAGCATTGACATGGGCAGATCGCGTCCTTCCCTGTTAAGGGAATCAAAAGGCCCAAGGAAGAGAGAAGCACTGAGAAGAGGCCAGTGGAAGCTGTAGGCTGTATGTGGGGCAGCTCCAGGGGCTTGCCCCCTAGGATGGAAACACTTCTCCAGGGGCAGATAACCATAGCAACAGTCAGCTAGGACTGGTGCCAATGCCAGGTGGAAACACTCTGATGGAGCCCCAGCATGGGTTAGCTTGCAGCCACCAGCATGTGAGAATGGCAGACATACAAATGGTAAGAAATATTCATGCCGTACCATTAAGAGAAGACTGAATTTAGAACTGTGTGCGCGTGTGTGTGTGTGCGTGTGCGTGTATCTCTATCTCATATTCTTGACTTTATACAACATGTACTAAGAGATGTAACCACTAGATAGTTGGTTTACCAGCAATCTTATTTTGTTCCTGATTGCCTAAACTTTCAAGATTACCACAACTAATATGTCCTGGAACTAACTCATCCTGTAAGCCAGGCTGGACTCACTCTCAAGAGATCTGCCTGCTTCTGCCTCCCAAGTCCTAGGATTGAAGGTGTGCATCACCGCTGCCCTTTCTAAGGAAAACTGGGGTAGCTCGTTCCTCCTCCTTCAGTTTCTGCAGCTTCAGCTAAGCAACGTGGGGTGCTTTGCCTTGTATGGAAAAGGCTGAGGTGTGATTTGAACTGTATGCCCCCCTTCCCCATTCACTGAAGGCCTCGGTTCTATCTTGAAGGCAGACACAACTTCTAGAAGGATAATCAACTTAGGCAGATCTCTGTGAGTTCAAGGCCAGCCTGGTCTATAGAATACCAGGACAAACAGAGCTGTTACACAGACTAAACAAACGAAAAAAATCCAAGGGTTTCCCACCCCTCTTCTAAGTATGTCAGACTCAGGGTTGCGCTGTGAGGGCTTCACAGTCTGGGTTGGCCCACAAAAGCTGGGGCAGAGGGCAGTTGGGGCACACCTGGTTCCAGGCAGGCATGTTCTCCATCCAGTGACTGTTTCAGGGGATTACAAAACCCTACTTACCACCCTGCCCCATCCAGTTCCTCCCAGCCAAATCCTGCTCCACCTTGTGAGGTAGATCAGTACTGGGGGCTGGAGAGTGAAATATCACTACTAACTGAGCTGAGTGGGTGGTGTCGCCCTCAGCAGCTGGGGGGATGGCAAGTGATGTAACACGTGTTGCAACATTAGTGAGTACCAGGATGGAGAATGAAGCCAGGCTAGCCTAGGATACCAGGTTGCCTGGCTCAAACTGGGTAACCAGCCGAGCTAAGCATGAATCTTGCCTCATCCTTAACCAAATGACAGGATGCAGAAGAGTCAAGTTCCCCTAAAGAGAAGCTAGTTGTAGTGGCACACCTGCAATCACAGCACCTGGGATGCCAAGGAAGGAGGATTAAGAGTTGGAAGCCAGCCTAGGCTACAAGGCGAGACCTTTTAAAAACTGGAAATAATTGTCTGGGACTCCGACCTGAACTAGCTAGCCGTCCGTCCAGCACAGGGCAGCACGCTTTGGCCAAAGTCCCTTCCTGAAAGTCGTCTTGCTGTGGGTGCCCTCAGGATGAAAGCCCTAGGGATGACTGACACTCACCCCATCGCCCAGACCCCTCGCGTGACAGGGCAGATCCTTTATTCTTGTTTTCGCTGCGGGCAGCTTCCGCCCGACGCTCACCCCGCAGGACCCCGGAGTAGGCGGCGATGAGGGTCTTCATGCTGAAGCCAATGCACGTCACGGCCGTGCAGAAAGCCGCCTCACGCCGCGCCCCTGACCCATGCCCCGGCCGCCGGGGCCAGGGCTTCGCGCTGAGCTCCGGGAGCTGAGGGACAGCGCCCAGGCCGTGGCGGCAGCAGGGCGAGAGCTGAGGTAGGTAGCCGCTGCCACCCTAGATGAGCAGAAAGCCAGCGAAGCGCGGCCACGGCGCCGAGCGCCGCTGCGCGCGCACTTTATAACCTCACAACGGGGCGGGTCGTGACGCTATAGGGCGGGGCAAAAGGGTCCGCCCCGGACTGTGCCATGTTCTTGTAGGGGGTGAGACTCCCGGCGATAAACTATGCACAGAGCCCAGGAAGGCAGCATGGCCTGAACTGTACGGTTCAGAGTCTATAGAATACGGGCAAGGGAGCCGGAGTCCCGGTGTATGAAACTACTCCTGGTTGCCCCAGCGACCGCCTTGTCATTCTCCCAAGCCTCTCTCTCAGACGTTAGTACGGTCCAGCAGCTGGAACGTGGGCAGGGAGTTTGAGCACGTGCGGGACGATCCGGACCGTGCGGGTGCCTGTGTCCCTTTTGGCTGTGCTTTCCTTGGGCAGGCCTAGCCTGCAGTGAGTAGTGTTGGAATTCGTTAGGTTACAGCTGGACCTGACAGTTACCCAAGTGCCGCAGCCTTTCCTTTTACCAGCAAAAAAATAGGAGTGATTGAGTCTTATCAGGAAGGAACCTAGAGCGATGGAGTCTACTACCTGTAATCCTACAATCCTAGCAGCTCGCTCTCTCTCTCCTCTCTCTCTCTCTCTCTCTCTCTCTCTCTCTCTCTCTCTCTCTCTCTCTCTCTCTCTCTCGCCTCTTCTCTCTCCTCTCTCCCCCTTCTCTCCCCTCTCTCCTCTCTCTCTCTCCTCTCTCTCTCTCTCTCTCTCTCTCTCTCTCTCTCTCTCTCTCTCTCTCGCCTCTTCTCTCTCTCTCCCTCCCTCTCCTGTATGTATGCAAGAGTTTGAAGCCAGCCCAGGCTACATAGTGACCCTGTCTCCAAACACCAAAGACAAAGGCAATACTACAAGCATAGTGAGTGATGGACTTCAAGCCCAGTTCCAGACCTCTCTTCCTCTCTTTTCCTCAACTTCAGGGTGTCTTTTGTTTGGCTTGGTTTGCCGGAGGGGGGCAGGGTGTGGGGTTGAGGGTTGTGTGAATGTTGATGTTTTGGTTTTTCTTTTCTTTTCTCTTTTTAGAAATTGGGTTTCTCCTTGTAGCCCTGGCTGTCCTGGCACTATGTAGACTAGGCTGGCCTGAATTTATAGAGATGCACCTTTGTCTGACTCTAGTGCTGAGTGAAAGGCATGTGCCACCACTCGCAGTTTGCAGCTTCAGTTTTCTTTCACATCTGTAAAAACGGGAACACCCGTGATTGTATTGTGAGAGGCTTTGAGAATTGAGGAACTGAGGTATATGGACTAAGCTCACTACAGGCACTGGGACTCATTCCCATTGCCCACAGAGGAAGAGGAGTTCCGCAGAATGAGGGTGTGAGCACAAGCCGAAGGGCAGCATCAGTCAGCATGTCTGGATTGGGGCAGGACCATAGAGACTGTAGTCCTGGCAACGTGGGAGATGGAGACTGCAGTGACATGGGATTAGAAAATCCTCCAGTGTCTCTCTTAAGACTTTGGGGTGGGACTGGGTTCTGGGAGAGCCTTAAAAGAAACGAAAGAGGTAAGATGAATTGTAGGATCCCTCTTGACAGAGTATGAGAAATAAACGTGAGGACAGGTTGCAGTGGGGAGCTGGGTGAGTGGGAGAATCTCAAGCAAAGGCAGTGGTTAAAGGTATGCCCTTCAGAAAAAAGATAGGACTGGGGTGTGGCTCACCTTTGGGTTGCATACTGTAAGGTCTAGGTCAATAGGGCCTTGGGGAAGAGCAGAAAAGAAAGGAGGTGAGTTCTACCTGAAGAGGGGAGAAAGTCCCAGGGCCTGTGACAAATGCCATTAGTGAAACCTAGAAACACTTGCATGATGAGTGGTGGGGCACAAATCTCACTGAGAAAATACTACCAAACCCAGAGAACTGAGTCAACCATAAATAGAAGGAAAAAGATCCTAGGGCATGATGATGCTCTGTGGTAGTCCTAGGTCATTTTATGGAACTAAGGGAAAGCTACTGGCATGCCATGCTCACGGGAGACTCGAGATGGATGTATGCTGTGCAACAACTGTGGGGGGAGAGAGGTATATATATATATATATATATATATATATATATATATATATATATATATATGGGGGGCAGAACAATACACAAACATACACACACACACACACACACACAGCATGGAAGACCTCGGGTCACTGTATGGCACATTCCTGCTCCAGGAGCATCTCTGTAGAGGAGGCCTTGTGCCAGGACCCATGAAAAACTCACTTACCTCTGCTACTGTCCGATGGGCAGAGATTAATCTGGAAGGTTATAAGCCTGGGGTGTAGTCTTTCCTTTAGCAGTGACTTGTCAAGTGTCCTTGCTAAGTCGATAGTTGTTCATCACAAAGTGGAGGTGGGAAGTTAGCCATACCTGTTATAACCTGAGCATGTGGTCAGTGAGGAAGAGGATGAGGTGGAGGAGGAGGAGGATGTCTCCTTCAGGAGCTCAAGGTCATTCTCAACTATGTAATGATTTGGAAGCTGGCCTGAGTTAGCCGAGACCCTGTCTCAAAAAAGAAACAGGAGGAGGGAGGAAAAAAAGGAGACAGAAAGGGTGACAGTTCCTATCTTGACTACTTATGGATCAACTAAAGTAATATGGAAAGGGTGTTACCATTATGCAAGGAGAGTAAGATACCATTATCTTAATGATAACAAATGGCAGGACTTTGGGTAAACGAGGCCCATTGGAAACATTCAGATCCCAAGTTCATGTGTGTACTTCAGCATTTTCCTGTGCACCTTCTCTGGGTCAGGTACTGATTGGAACACACAGAACCAGAACTTGTCCCTGCCTTGGTGGAGACTCAACCAAGAGATGAGACCAGTGGTCAAAGGATGGCCAGGCTGTTGTGCAGGGAAGTGTAAGGTCAGGCCAAGGCTGGCCCTCCCATCCTGGTTGCCATTGCCTGCCTCTGCTGAGCTTGGAATTTACCCAAGCCCAGGAGCCCTTGGTCTATGCCCATTGTGGGTCTAACTCAACCAAGAGGCTCAGTGGACGGTAGATTGGCCAATAGACGTGTCATTTGTCAGGGAACGATAAATGAGAAAGTCAAAATGAGGCAATATTGCTGCTGGATATGAGATTAATCTGTTGGTCAGAGAGGAAGGGCATATATTCAGAGGTTCCAGCATGGGTTCCAATGGAGCCCTGGTATGGCTGGAAAGGGAATGTAGATGGTAAGTTAGGGGGGAGGTGGGAGGGAGGAGGTGGAGTTGAAAGTTGACAACAGGAGCCAAATCTAGGGAACCTTGTGGGTCAGCACACTTTTAATTCCAACTCTAAGGAGGCAGAAGCAGGTGGTTCTCTGAGTCTGAAGCTAGGCTGATCTACAGAGAATTCCAGGACAACCAGAGCTACACAAAGAAACCCTGTCTTGAAAAAACAAAGCTAGTCCCTAGTTTAGACCCTTCAATGTGGGACCATGTACTAAGGGCTTCAGAGGGAGTCCAAGAGCTCCCTTATCACTTGGCTTCTAGGGCTGTGGTCACTGCTTCTGTCCATTGTTTCAGACTGGATCTAGATGGAAAACCAGATGCACAGTTAGAACTTTAAGAGAAGGCATTGTGAGGCTGGAGAGATGGCTCAGCTGACCTTTCAAAACTATTAGCTGGGTGGGGGTTGGGGGGGGCTGGAGAGATGGCTCAGCGGTTAGGAGCACTGACTGCTCTTCCGAAGGTTCTGAGTTCAAATCCCAGAAACCACATGGAGTCTTACAACCATCCATAATGAGATCTGACTCTCTCTTCTGGAGTGTCTGAAGGCAGCTACAGTGTACTCACATATAATAAAATAAATCTTTAAAAAAAAACGGATGAGCTGGGTTAAATTCCCAATATCTATATAACAACTTACAACTGAGCAGAACTCCAGTCCCAGGGGATCAGATCCACTCTTCTGGCTTCATTCAAGCATGTATATGGTGCACAGACATACATTCAGGCAAAACAGCCACACACATAAAAATAAAGAGGAGAGAACACTGACTTGGGATTTCGCCTCTGTAGAACAGTGGGTGCTGGGGCTCGTAGTTGGTATTAACTTCCAGTTTTCTCTCCACACATCTAAGCACCCTTAGAATTTTGTGATAGCTTGTCTGCTCTTCAAAAGGACAAACAGGTCAGCTATAAGGTGTGTTCTAGACCTGTGTCACCTCTCCTTCATTGCTACACATCCCAGCTCAGGAACACAACCAGATATGGTTCAAGGCACACATCCAGGAAGGGCTCGACCAGGGTAAGCGTTACTAAGTGGGCAGTCTGGATACTCCATACAATCACCAGTGCCAGGCTGCTATGAGGTTTTGGTTTTTGTTTTCCAAGACAGGCTTTCTTTGTGTAACAACTCTGGCTGTTCTGCGTGCTATGTAGACCAGGCTGGACTCAAACACACAGAGATCCAACTGCCTCTCCCCGAGTACTGGGATTAAAGGTATGTGCCACCACTGCCTGGCAGTTTGCTATTAGCAACTGTGTACATAGCCTTGGGTTTCTATGGATGTGTGTACAGACTGAAGTGCTTCCAGTTTTACTTCTGGTCCTGGGTATTTCAGTTGACCTGTGGGAAAGCTGAATTTACATCCCAACCTCTCTAGCCTGCAACCCGCCTGCCTGCCTTGCTGTCCCATCCCCGCTGGCTGCAAGAGGATCCACCTTGAACTCAGCACTCTTGGGTGGAAGGGGATTCCCACCATCATCCCCCCTTTAAGCACCCCCCACAGCCCCATGAGATTATCCTGTCTTGTCATTGAAAAGATTGAGTAAATCAGGGAGCTGATGGCTAGCAGGGGTTGGGTAGGATTTAAACCAGTCACGCTCATAGCTAGGGCCTTTGAGGTTCAACTCAGGACGGGCTCACCTCACTTGCAAAGAGAAGGAGGGCAGAGGTTTGGGCAAGAGAAAGGCAGCCTGGCATGGCTCACTGGCTCAGAACTCATCATCTTCTCTAGGCAGGAATTTGCCAGCTGGAGCTGCTATGTGGCAGGGCTGCACCCTCTCAGGCTTCCTCCCGTTTCTAAGCCCTTCGCTGTCCTTCCAGACATCCCTACATGACACTTAGTCACTGGGGGCCAGAGAGGGTGCAATCTTAACTCCCAGCCTATAGAATATGGACTTTGTCTCCAGAGCGATGGGGAGGCCTGGAGGATTTTTAGCAGAAGCAAGGCATGCTCATTTTTATGTTCTGAAGAATCATGAACAAGAACACCTTTACCCGCCACCTTCCTGGCACTGTTCCTGATCACCTCTGCCTTAAATTAGATTCCCTACATGGAACGGCTCTCACAAATTGGGTAATTTGAGGAAAGTTAATAACAAAGACTGTTTTCAAAGATGTGGGCATGAATATGGGAGACTTTCTCCAAATCTATTGACATTTAAGGCCCATGGACAGAAGAGCCAAAGGGAGAAGGCTCTACAGAGGGGTGGTGAGGGGAAACGACTGCCCAATAGGAGCTGGGGGCAAAGACAACCCATGGTAACCTGGCAGGGTTATTCTCTGCCCTTCCCTTCTTCCCCCAAGGCTAATGGCAGGACTTCTTGCCATCCATGGAGTGATGCTGAACACCCAAGAACACCCAAGAGTGCAGAATAGACAAAGGTGGAGACTCAGGCTATGAGCGAATGGAGGCATGCAGCACATGGCCCTAGGAAGACTCTGTCCCCTCTCTGTGTCCAGTTGGATCCCTAGCTTCTGTCCTTCATAGGCCTGTAGCAGCCAGTGCCTATACGTTTGTCTTCCCCCATGGAGAGCCTGCTGTGACACAGGAGAGTCAAAAGGAGTGAAGGATGGTGACACAGTAGGGACAAAATGAAGGGGATGCAGGCCCAAGAAGGGTGTTTTGAGAGATGCCAAGGCTTCAGATCTTCAAGACTCAGTGACAAGTAGAGGCCAGAGGAAGGAGAAAGGCTGTGTCAAGGACACTCTGGGTTTCAACCTGGAGCCAAGAGCACACCTGCAGCGAGGCCATCCCTTAGGGGGCCCAGAAGTGGCCTGTGCTGCTGCTCTTGTCTAGCAAGTTTGATGGACATCAGAGCTGATCCCTTTGGGAGCCGGCTGTCAGAGTAGCCCCAGGCCCCTTTTGGAGTGTTCTGTTGCAATAAGTACAGAGAGCCCCCTTGCATCATCCTGTCTGCAACATTCTTACTCAACTCACCCAAGGCCTTTCCCCCACGGGGATGGGGGTAGAAGGCTTACACGCTTTACTGAGAATTCACAACGCATCCAGTTTTCATCTGCCCTTCTAGCTGGCCCACCTTTCCTGAGACCCCCTGGTTCAGCGCTCTCCCAGAGCTTAGAGCCTTGAGAAGCATGCTTCTGTTGAGACCTAGCTCTTCTTTTATTATTGCGTATCTGAACTCAGACTGCCCTTGACGCCCAGTAATAATCCTGCCTCACTCTCCCACGTTCTGGGATCACAGGCGTTAGCCACAGACTTGTTTCTGGTTTCTTAGAGATAGGGTCTCACAGTGTAGCTCAGGCTGCTCTCAAGCCCATGCTGATATTCCTGCTTCGGCCTCTCAAGTAAAAACCCCTATGGTAAAGACAGTAGGTGCTGCACCAGAGATATGCTGAAGGCAGATGGTGAGGCCTGTGGGTTACACAAGACAGAATACACTAGTTTTAATGCACTAGGCTCCTCTTAGACCCATAGTACCAGGTAGGTTCTCAGGACAGGGCCATCAGCTTATTTATGTTAGTTCTGAGTATTGCCTAATCAAAGCATTTCTAATCTACACACACCCAGACCTTCACCGAGGTCCCAAACAACAACAAAGGCCCTGATCTTGCCATGGGTTCATTCTTGTTGCTGTTCATGCCTTAGTTTTCCTAGGCTCCAGTCACTGGAAGTAAGTACAGTGGCCCCTGCTCCTGGAGCTGTAATAAAGGAGTGAAGTTATAAACACAGTGCCTAGCACAGGGTCTGGGGCGCAGTTCTTGACTACCATCCAAAGAAGGACCAGAGCAGGACAGGGCTTCCTGCCTGCAGATGCAGCAATGTGTTCAAAAAGGTTTTACTCAAACGTGACAGGAGTAGAAATGGGGAAAATGTCCAGAGAAGCCAGTATAACTGGAGAAGACCAGAAATGGCAGAAATGCTACCCTCAGCCCAGGAGAGGACAACCACTCAGTAGGAGGACCATTACACAGTAGGAGAGGACCACTACTCACAGAGGAGAACACTGTGAGGGGGACCTGGAAGGAGCAGACGCAACAACAGCAGCCTTAGGAGGAAACAGAACTCCACAACAGCCTCGGACTTCTTTCCCAAGCAGAGCCTCCTCTTGTAAGTTCTGGGCCACCCAGCGTCACACAGAGATGGGTAAAATTCACCCTGCTTGCAACCTAGAGAAGCACCTCTGCATGCAGATGACGTAAGCAGACAGAGGAAGTTAGAAATGTTAGTAAAAGGGAGGGAGGGGTGGCCTTGGGCAACCGATATTTCCTGGAGAAAGGGCAAATTGAGTCAGTCTCAGTGTGCCCAGAATTACTGCTGCACTGTACCCTGAATCCCAACCTTTAGGGTACATTACAGACATCCTTAAATTAGGCTGGGAGATGCCTCAGATGATAAAGTACTTACCAGGCTAGCACACATAAAAAGCCAGCAATGGTGGTGCATACTTATAATCCCCAGCACTGTGAAGGCAGAGGCAGGAGGACCCCTGGAGCTGTGTCCAGCCAGCTTAGTCAAATCATGAGCTCTAGACCATCTAACCACATCACTGAGTTGCCAAGTAACAACAACAAAAAGGTGGAGAGCAACTCAAGATGACAACTTCTAGCCTACACACACACACACACACACACACACTCCACACACTCCGTCAGATGCCTGGGCCCACTCCTACAGTTTCAGATTGTGTAGCTCTGAATTGAGAGCCCATAATTTGTATTTCTAACAAGTCCTCAGGAATTGCTGATGGTGGCTTGCAGTTCACCCTGTGTGAACATCCTCCCGAACTGCACTGATGAGAGACCACAGTGGAGTGTGGGCTTGCACTGTTACATTGCTCAAGTGGGCCTGGCGATAGACATTGTGTTTAGCATGCCCTGAGATTCATTCCTAGCACTACAAAATAAATAAGTGTTCTACTGATCTGCCATGAATCCTGACTCCAGAAATCTGTGATCTTGCAGGGAGGGGGTATTCATCTGCAGAAGTGCTGAGAGCCTGGAGGTGATCACCTGCCCAAAGGAAGTACAGCAGGTAAGATTGCCGGGCCCAACACAAGACCTGCAGAAGGTGGACATTACAGACCAGACATGTGTTGCATTATTTAAGGGTGAAGGACGAGTCATAACTAATTGTTCCCTCCTACTTCAGCAATCATGTACACTCAGTGGACATGGACCACACAGTTTTAAATCTATCTATCACTACCACGTTCTTTGCCAAATTCTGTGTGTGAACTAGAGAAGAAACAGACTCCATTTCTGCCCCCCCCCTGGAGCTTCTAAAGTTCAAGGTCAAATAAGTGCATAGTCTTCACTGGAATTTTTTTTTTTTTTTTTTTTGTGAAGAATCCTTTAGGGATGATGCTAACGACTGATAGAAATTTAGATCTAGCCTTGAGCTGAGCCCTAATGTGCATCGTGTTCTGTGACCATCATGACAATCATGACAGCTTTGAAGGTGTGAGTTCATGACAACCTTAAAGCAGAGCTGAGGACACTGAGTCCCAGAAAGGAGGTGACCAGATAGAACCAGGGCTCAAACCCTGGTTAGCCCAAAGCTAAAGCAATGCTTGGGACCTTGTGGGCAGGGGTGAGGAGAGTAAAGGAAGAGTTAGAGGGAAGGATTTGGGGATTTTTACAACACTGCCATTGGGCAATCCCCAGAATTAAGTCTGCCACTACAGCTGTCATTTCTTGTGTACCTGACATTGAGAAATAGATTCAGACCCAAGATAAACTCAGGGGAATTTGAACTCAGTTAGCTAGCCCAGTTTGTTTTCAGATAGGTTAACCTCACCCCACTTGGGACCAGAAGTTTCTTGTCCACAGTAGTGAACACACTGTAGCCCTCCCCTTTCCTCTTGCCTGGCCTCAAACTCACTATTATACAATGAGCAGTTGTGGAAGAAATGGCCTGGCTACTTCTGAGGCCCTCCACTAAGACACTTACTCTTAAATATCAAGTATACTGCCATGCGGTCCTTTGTAATAGTTACTTGCTGTGCTTTTACTCTGTAGGAGCTGTGATAATAATTCTTCTATTCTTCTTTTCTTTCTTTCTTTTTTTTTTTTTAAAAAAAGAGAAATGGTTTATTTTGGCTACCATTTCAGGTTACAGTTCATCATTGCAAGGAAGTCAAGGTGGGGACTCAGAGCAGCTAGTCATGTATGCGGGAGAGCAGAGGTAACAATATAGCCATCTTTAGCTCTCTCTTAGCTCTTTCAGATGCTCAAGGAAACAACTCTAGGTTAGTGTGCTGTCACTATTAGACTTTCTGGAACCAGTCTAGAGGGAATTTTAAGGAGGAATGCACAGTTGGTTTTATTATCCAGCTGTATGGATCTCAGAGTGATACATTTTTAAGTGACGTGTAGTAGAAAGAAAACGTGAGTCTTTGTTTGAATATGGCTTTCAGCATAAACAGGTAGGTCCATCACTAATGAAGTTACGTAAGGAGATAACTGCCATGTCGAAATGCCAGCACTAATTTCAGTTTGGAGCGTTAATACTGGAACAGAGACAGGAGCACACGTATTGAGAAAAGATCCTCACCACTGGTGGCAGAAAGATTAAGCATATCTTCAATACTCTAGATCATGTTTTCTTAGGTCATAAGTTAGTAGTTTCTCAATGTAACTGAAGTAACTCAAATGTCATTAGATACCAATAACTACCCACCCCGAAGACTCCACAGTGTTGCCTCTGGATCACTTCTCTTTTATTGGCACAAAAGATCTGTTATGTTAGCTCAAATCTTAATGTGAAAACCTCAATTTGATTTCTGGCTTAATTCTGTTGGAAAGCAATAGCTTTTTCTTTTTTTCAGTCCTCACACTGATGCTCTGTGCGTGCGTCTTTACTTCTTTTTTTTTCCTTGGCCAGTCTCATTTTCTCAACCTGTTTTCCAGTTCAGTCACCTCTGCCTTTATCTCAATGCCTTCCTTCTGCTTAGCTTGGCTACAGTGTGCTCTTTCCTCAGCTTATTGAGTCCAAGCCTTCCTTGGTTTCTTCTTGTTGCTGTTGCTTTGTTTGTTTATTGTTTGTTTGTTTGTGGTGGGAGTGTGTGTGTGTTGATTTTGTTTTTTGAGACAGAGTCTCACTATATAGCCCTGGCCGCCCTAAACTTTGCTCTCTAGACCAGGCTGACCTCAAACTCACAGAGATCCATCTGCCTCTGCCTTCCAAGGGCTGGGCTTAATGTAGGATTTAATCCTCTCTAAAACCAGCTCTAGGTTTACCCCAGAGGATTTGAGATGTTATGTTTACATTTTCACGAAACTAAAACTGTTTAAGTTTTCCCTGTGGAGTTTCTCCCTTGAGTTTGTTTATTCAGAACTGTGTTGTTTCTGAGCATCTGGGAGGGAAGTCAGCTTCACCTCTGCTAGCTTCATCCTGATTTTGTTATAAGTCATAATTTGTATGACTTCAATTTGATAGACTGATTGCTTGATTGATCTTTAAAAGAAATCTGCCTGTCAAACTCAGTCTCCAGCTGCTGGTCTGCCATCCAGGAGGCAGAGCCAAATCCACCGCTTCTCTTGCTCTTGTATGATTTCCCTATATAAAATTTGAGTAACGTTTTTCCTCTTTCATGCCTTCTCTTGGATTACTTTAGTGTTGTGTTTACCTCCTTAAAACGTTTAAAGCTAGTCTGGTGTTGCAGGTCCTCGGGAGGCTAAGTCTGAAACATCACAAGTTACAAGCCTGTGTGGGTTACAGAGAAGGTTTAGGGATGGATTGGGTAACTCAGTGTGACCCTGTTCCAAAAAAAAAAAAAAAAATTAAGTAAAAGAGGAGTGGGAATATCACAGTGTGGTGGAGAGCTTGCCTCATTTGCATAATGTTCTAGGTTTAATCCCTAGCACTGACAACAGGGTTAGTAATCTGGGGTTTACACCACATACCTTAAGCCTATTAGTCTACCTTTGAGTAATATTGTAGGAAAATATTTTCCCATTTCCTCCTTCCTCTCCTTTGTACTACATTCTTTCTTGAGTTCCTCTACAGATGTTATAAACACTCCAATGTGTCATTATTGCCTTTAGTGTAGAAGTTAGCTTTGTTTTAATGCTAGAAATTGGGTCTAATGCTTCACACATCCTCAGTAAGGGCTGTGCCTCTGAGCTACATCCAGAGTCCCAGTTGTATCTTAAGGTGATTTAAAATGAAA
This sequence comes from Mus musculus, assembly GCF_000001635.26. Classification (NCBI taxonomy): domain Eukaryota; kingdom Metazoa; phylum Chordata; class Mammalia; order Rodentia; family Muridae; genus Mus; species Mus musculus. The sequence goes on from NC_000073.6 coordinate 99,194,055, forward strand.
ACAGCTATTTACTCTTCTTTCTGCCGCTGAAACAGAACATCCAGAGCTGGATAATTTATTACAAAAAGAGGGGTGTTTGGGTTAATGATTCTGGATTCTGAGAAGTCCAAAATTAAGTGATCACAGCGAGTGAGGACTACACGCTGTCTAAACTCATGGCATGGACCAGAAGTGTAAGCAAGTGTGATCTAAAGACATGGCACCCCCCACCCCCAAAAAACCAAGCATTCCATCCACGAGGGCTCCACATCCATGACCCAGACACATCCCAACATTGCTGCGTTGAGGAATTACAGTTCCAGCTTGAATTTGGGTGGTAGAAGGCCCCTGAGCAATAGCAATGGTCTTTTTGTTTTATTTTGGAGTTGGCAGCAATCTTCATTTCTTTGTGTAAATCTAGATTTCCATCTAGGGGTCATATATATGTAGCCATGTTTAACATTTATCTTTTCAAAATGGCTCAAACCCTTCTTTAGCCATCCTTTTGGAATGATCTTTTCACCAAGGTGGAATTGTGGGACCTTCAGCATTCAGAGTCACTCAGCTGTACTCTGGCTTGCAAACATGTGGCAAGAGCCTGATGTCAATATTGTCTTTGTTCTTTTGTATATAACTTTCCCCCATGGTTACCTTTAACCTGTAGTTTTTGTTTTGTTTTTGTCTTTGGCAGTTTGACTATATATCTAGGCATGTGTGTACTTTGTATTTATTCCCTTGGAAGTTTTCCCAGAATTCTTGGGTCTGTGATCTGTTATCTCTCATTGAATTTGGAAAATTCTCAGCCATCGTCTCTTTGAATGTGTTCTCTATTTTCTTCTCTTCCCTCCTGGGGCTCCCCCTGCGTGGATATTTGGACTGTTTGCTATTGTCCCACAGCTCTTGGTTGTATCTTCTCTTTCCCCCCTTTCTCTTCGTCTTTGGATGTGACTATTCCTGTAGTGAATGTTCACTTTCTTTCCTCAGCTGTTTTCAATTTACTGGCAAATGACTTTTCTTTGTTGCTTGTTAACACTTATTTATTTACTTATATGTGCATATATGGGAGCACCTGTGTGGAGACCACGGGAAAACTTTCAAAAGTTGTCTTTGTCTCATCACCATGTGGGTCCTAGGAATTAAACCTAGGTCATCCTGTTCAATAGCAATCACCTTCCCCAGCTAAGCCATCTGGTCAACCCACTTATTCAGCATACTATTTACTTCTAGCATTTCATTTAGCTATTTGTATAAGTAGATTTCATATCTGTTAATTCCCCATCTCACACAGGACATCTATGGTTTCCACCGGAACCACTCACTTTAACCAGAGTTAAGTCTCGACTTTCAAGCTCTGTCCCCCTCCGTTCCCACTCATCTGACCATCTGGTTTTGCTGTGTGCTTTATTTCTTGATAGTGGGAGATTTTTTTCCCTCTTATTCTTGATCAAATATCAAACATCACACACATGGAATAAGAGGTAAAATGGAGGTAAGCAGAATTTATGACTAGAAACGGACACTACTGCCTTTCTCTCAGGCAGGTAACATGGGCTGGAGTCACCACTCAGCTCTGGACTGAGTAGGGGATTATTACTGCCTCGTTGCAACATTTTCCAGTGGTTGGCAGCTGTTTCCTTATGCTGAGGATGGCCTCAGGGGATGCATCTCCATCTCTCCCCAACCCCATTTTGTAATGATGGTACTGAGCTATAATTCACACATTGAGCATTTCACTGTTAAAATCAAACAGCTCGATGGATTTTTTGGTATGTCACAGAGTCACGCAATCATCATAACCTACTTTTAGAACATTTCATCACAGGGAAGAAAACCCCAAATCCTGCATTTGCCAGGAACTGAAGGGAAGGGAAAATTGCAGCAGAGGTTCTGTTTGGGGATTTTAAAGTTCTGGAGATAGAACCTCATTGCTAGTGCGCAGTGAGTGCTCACGCCACTCCAAATGTTTATGGTGGTAAATGTGCTGTTACATCCATTGTTCCATAAATGATTTTGAAAACTTGAGCCAAGTGTAGAGGGAGGGAGGGAGGGAGGGAGGGAGGGAGAGAGAGAGAGAGAGAGAGAGAGAGAGAGAGAGAGAGAGAGAGAGAGAGAGAATGAGAATGAATGTATCCACCATTCTCTCCCCTCATCCTGCCCAGTTCTAAACCAGATGTGCTATACTCCCCACTCTGAGTATTTTCTTGTTCTGCACTTTTCATGGCAGTTGAATGGCTCTTTTGTGCCTCTCTCGTGAAGCAAGCTTCATGGCCCATCAAGTTGAATCATGAATGGCACTGCACTTCTTTTCATGATCATGGTATTTGGTCTTATGGGTCCTGCATCTGTTTAGCTATCCATCAGCTGATGGACATACAGTTTCTGTCTACCTCTAGACTACAATGAAAAATGCCACTATGAACACTTGTGCATAAAATTTTAAGTGAACACGGGGCTCAGTTTTCTTGGTGTATATGCACTGTGTAGCAACTTCCAGCTGAAACAGTCCAGCCTGGAGGAAGACTCCTTAAGACTCAGAAAGAAGACAACTCACAAGTCTCAGGAAGGCCCTAAAACCTTCCAGATTCACAAGACCACGTCATCCCCTAAGTCTACATTAGTAGAAAACACTACTGGGGAAGAAGCTCATCAACCTATCTAGATACCTGCACACTGCACAGAGATCCAGGATTGAGCCTAGGGCTTCACACATGCTAAACAAGCACTCTGCCACTGAACCACACCCCAGCTAAAACTGAAAGCTCTTTAGTTTTAAAATTTGAAACAGGCTCTCACTAAGATGGTCAGCCTGGCCTTGAGCTCCCAGTCTTCCTGCTTAAACCTCCTGAGTAACTTATGAATGGCAGGCCTAGCCTTAGACTGACTGAGAGAAGCAGTGTTTTCATGTCTTGTTTTTAAAATAAAGATGTATCGATTTTTATTTTGTGAATATGAGTGTTTTGCTTGCATGTATGTCTGTACACTATATGCATGCCTGGTGCCCATGGAGACCAGAAGAAGGTGTCAGATCCTTGGAATTGGAATTACAAATGGTTGTAAACCACCAGTTAAGTACTGTAAATACAACTCTGGTTCTCTGGAAGAGCCGCCAGTACTCTCAACGACTGAGCCAGCTCTGCAGAGCCATGTTTAGACACCCTGACAATACTTACGATCTGGCTTTCTGATTGGATACATGCAGTTGGTGAGAGTGCTGTCTAATTGTGGTTTTGATTTGTATTTCCCTTGAGTCTCATAGTGTTTTGCCCTGATTTTTGTGTGTAGTTATTGGCCATTTGTTCATCATCTTTGGAAAAAAAATCTTTTCAAAGTCTTCGTTGGTTTGTTGTTTGTTTGTTTGAGACAGGACCTCATAATGTAACTCTGACTGACCTGAGACTCACTGTGTAGACCAGGCTAGCCTGAGACTTACTATGTAGACCAGGCTGGCCTTACCCTCACTGCCTCCTAGTTCTGTGATTACACCACACCCCACCTAGATCATTTTTAATTAACTATTTTATTTAATTGTATATCCTTTGGTTATTGAACTGTAAGAGTTCTTTGTAATTTGTTTGTTTGTTTGAGACAGGGTTTCTCTGTATATCCCTGGCTGTCCTGGAACTCACTCTGTAGACCAGGCTGGCCTTGAACTCAGAAATCTGCCTGCCTCTGCCTCCCAAGTGCTGGGATTAAAGGCGTGCACCACCACTGCCCAGTTGAGTTCTTCATAATTTAATCGTAATTTAATAGCCCTTTAGTACACAAGAGAACTACTTAAGGGAAGAATGGCTCATCTTCATCTCAGCCCACAATAAGCTTCCTCCGCTGCTGTGGGCTTCTGGGGAGGTAGACCATGGGGGTGGAAAAATCATGCACTATGGGAACTTGGGTTTTTTTCTCTTTATTTTTCTTTTTCTCCCCCCCCCCCCCCCCGCCCGCCCCATGGTGGCTAGGAAGCTTCGAATAATCAGGAAAGGGCCAGGGCCAAGATACACCTTCCAAAAGCTAACCCCTTCCTCAAACCAGGCCCTCCCTCCACTATTCCACTTATTTCCTGGGACTGTGGAAGTAGCTCAGTTGGTAGAGTGCTTGTCTAGCATGCACAGGGCTGTGGGTTTGAACCTCCGCACCACACAATCTGAGCATACTGGCATGTACGGAGAATCACCGCACTAAAGGCGGCTACATGAGACTGCCTCAAACAAACAAAAAAGCCAATCAGCGAATCAAATCACTGTGTCAAAGGTTCCATGTCAGCTGTTCTCTGGCATTGTCCTCTTAGACCCACTTAAAGTTCTGCTTGGCCAGTTCCTAAACACCTCAACCCCGAGAAGCTGTCAGTCAAACTGTACCATTATAATCTCCCCCTGACTTGCCCAACAATGACTTACAGGCCAAAAAGCTTATAGCTTTGATGCAGCCTTGCTCAGGGCTCACCCCATTCGAAGGTTTCCATAAATATGCTACTGCAGGCAGCATCCCTCCGCAGTTCTGCCCTATTCAGTGTAAACTGCTGTAGGCTTGCTGATCTGTGATAGAGTAACCATACACACAGTGGATCAAGCTTGGGCAGGCCCAGCTTCATCTACCTTGGTCTTGAAAGTGAATCTTTCTTAAAGACTAGATACAATTTTAACAGCCTATTTGAGCATTAAAAGACTCAACAATTGAGCAGTGCTCACAATTGGAAGAGGCCCAGAAAGCCCAGTGGGGACAGCTCAACAGCAAGCTTTTGTGGACTGAACGAAGAGAAATAATATTATCAAAAATTAAGATCAGCTACAGAAGAGCATTTGCCCTTTTGGAAGGAAGCTGGGCCACAGAAAGTCCCCAGGTAGATGTTACTTGGCAGTTTCTATCGCTAACATCAACTGGATTTTGTTGTTTTCATTACATGGGAACTCAGGGCCTCGGAACCCTGTCTGCCTAACACCCCACCCCCAGTTGGTTATTTCACAAGCTTGCTCTGTGTTCCTGGAACCTCTCCCTATGGCAGCCACCTGCTGCCTTGGATCCACAGTTGGCCTTTGGTGGAAGAGAGTTCTCACTCCTCTTTAGTGGTGGGCCCCCCTCTGCTTGGTATCAGCAAAGAAGATCATAGGATGGAGAAGATCTCCTGGCCCTCCCCAGACAGGCTTTCTGTGTCTACCACTCCTACAAGGGTCTCTTAGGACCACCAAAGAATTGTGTTCCGGGAGCTGCTTCCACTCCTCCCCAGAGGCAGCGAGGTGCTGCCTGGGCCCTGGGAACAGGGTGACCTTCTATTGTCTTTCTAGGGCCTTCTAGCAGACTTTTGCTTTGCAAAGTGGTGGACCAGAGAAAGGGGTAGACTTCCTGACTATGAAAAACAACATAACACCCATGGGTCCTCGTGTGTCTGCTTGCAGTTAGAATTCTGGAGACAAGCTTGTAAATCCAAACCCCCGCCTCCCCCCTCTGGACACCAGAACTTTATGAGTAAGTGAAGATGTCTTTAGATCACTTCTTAGGAGTTTGCACAGAGGCTGTCTCCTGTTGTATACCCACGAAGGAAGACTCCCATGAAGGACACTCAGTGACACATGGGAAGCCCCAGAGGACCTGTCACATGCACTCTAAGCAGAAGTCTAAACTTTGCAGAGAGAGATTAATCTCCCTTCAAATTCAAGGCCAGCCTGGACTCCAAAGTGAGTTCAAGCCAGGCTGGACAGCTTAGTGAGATCCTGTCTGGAAAAGCCAGAAGCCCGAGGCTGCAGCTCAGCGGAAGAACGCTTGTCTAGTGTGCACTGGGTTCTAGTTCCCATCCCTAGTGCCGGAGTGAAGGAAAAGGAAAGAGGAACTGAGAGAGAAGAGAAAGGGGGGGGGGGGAGAAAAGAAAAGGACGGTGCCCCTGTAGGACCTAGGACCGTCCTAACTACAGAATTGTGAGACTGGGGTGAGGCTGCTGGGTTCAGGCACACCACTGGCATGACTCAGTTCCCCCCTCAGCCTCCTGAGCTGTGGGGTGCAGCTCCACAGAGGAGCACTCAGAACAAGATTCAGAGTTAGGCTACCTGGTACAAACCCAGCCTCACCATACCTTGTAGTGAAGTCCTAACCTGGGCAAGTGATCTCCCCTTTCTGTGGCTTGGTTATTTCTCTTTCCAGAGCGTCTATCCAACTTCAAAGAGATGGTGTGAGATTAAACAGAACCATTTAATACTCAAAAACAAAGCCTTGGCAAGTAACCATTAACAGTCCCCTGCTTCAGCAGTCTTAGTGGTCACGGTAGCAAAGGCAGCCCATCGGTTCCCCCCCCCCCCCACACACACACAGAGGTGGATGGCCTCCAGCACTAACTGCTACAGACCCTATGGGTTTTGCTTTATTTGTTGAGATCTGGTAGGCTCAGGTAATTAAGTGACTCACTTGGGAAGAGGAAGGCAGGTCTGTTTGCTTTGTGACCTCTGGCCCAGTCCCTGGCTGCTTCTGGACAATCCTGTCTGCTTATACTGTGGAGGTGAGACAGCCATCGGTCTGGGACGGTTTGACTCTGTGTTAAGGAGCAAGGGGGTGGAGTGGGGGTGGGGGTGGGGCTGAATAAAGGACCGCTTAGGAACAGTCACAGAGATGACTATTTAAAGGACAACTCACACAAATTACTATCCACAGAATGTGGACAAGCAGAGCCCCAGAGCTCGAAGCTTAGCCATTTGATCTGGTCTAGCTGGGACCAGGGTGTGTGAGGTATGTGAATAGGGTGCTGTTAATTCCAATTTACAATAGAGGGAGGAGAAGAAATTAAGGAAAGGTCACAAAACTCCTGTAGAGCTGGACCTAGCTAGTATCTGAGCTCCCAAAGCACTGTTCTTCCCAGACATTCAGAGAATCTGGTACCTGTTCCACAGATCTCCCTAGTACCTGTGCATTTCTTGGGTGGGAGCTAGCTCAGCAGAATAGGGCCCCATCACTCTGACACCAGTCAGAAAAACTCCAGGAAGAGGAGGAAAGGGGATCTTATGTTGTTACTTCCTGATTCTGTAAGCCTGTTGGGGAGGCAGAGGAGGTTTGTTGAATGACTAAATGAGAAAATTTATCTTTCATATATTCTTTAAGCTCATTGAATCTTAAATCTTTACAGCTTGCGATAACCCGTGAGTTTCCTCTGCATTCTAGGTTGAGCACCAGGCACTTTGGAAATGATCAATAAATATTCCTTCCTTCCTTCCTTCCTTCCTTCCTTCCTTCCTTCCTTCCTTTCTTCCCTCTTTTCTTTCCTTTTTTAAATTGTTGTTTATTTGGGGTTGTTGTTTTGGTTTGTTGGTTTGTTTGTTTGAGACAGGCTCTCACTATGTATCTCTGGCTGTCCTGGATGGAGCTCACTATGTAGATCAGACTGACCTTGAACTCAGAGACTTTAGGTGGTGGCTCAGTGGTTAGGAGCATCCACTGCTCTTCCAGAGGATCTGAGTTTGAGTCCCACCACCCACACAGCAGCTAACTGTCTTCAGTTCCAATTCCAGGGGATTCAATGCCTTCTTCTGAGCTGCTTGGACACAAGTCAAGCATGTGGGGAACATATAGACACGCAAGCAGAACACTCATACACATAAAATAAAATATTGCAGGAGAAAAGAGAGCAAGGATGTTGGAGGGAATGGAAAGCTAGGGTTTGGGCTTTGTGAGAGAGCAAAGGACCTGGAGGTGCTGTGGAGTGTGTACTTGAACAATGACAGGACTTACGTTTCCTGTGTTGCTGTAACTAAAAGATGAAAAAGTGGGCTGGAGAGATGGCTCGCTGGATACAGGAGCTTGCTGCCAAGCCCAACCCTGAATTCACATGGTGGAAAGAGAGCTGATGTGCTCTGATCTCCAAATGCAAACCTTGGCATGCAGCTCTCCCCCGCCCCACTCCCTCAACACTGTATGTTATAAATAACTACAATAAAAAAAATTGAAGAGGGGTCTTACCAAAATAAATACATTTCTAACTTGAAACAAGACAGTGTTGGGATGAGGGCTGTCAGGGAAGTAGGGCAAAGGTGAAGCCTGCATGACTTATATTCACCTTGGGCATAGAAGAAAACGGGGTTGGGCTATGACAATCAGTGGACTCTGCAGATACTGAGACATGCCCACCCCAACCTGGGTGAGCCTGCCCTGTGCCCAGCCCTGTTGTCTGAAGCCCATAGGGAAGGCATGAGAGGTGGCGCAGCTGGGAGAGGAAGGTAAAACCCTTTAGAACTGTTTCTACCAGAATGTCCTTTATGCAGCGTCCTCTGGCTGTCACAAAGCCTGGGAGCTGTTAAGTCAGCGAGGCCACAGGACAGATTCGGTTATACAACCTTGGTACATAACAAGAACGAAAATAGCCACCAGATTTCAAAGCTCACGGTGTGCCAGGGGCCTGCCAAATGCTCTCTGTGTGCTATATCCCACCTTAAACCTCACCAGGACCTGTGAGGTCACTCCTGTGATGGTCGTCATTGCCAGATGGGGAAGCTAAGTCACAGGCTAGGTAAGTAGCTGGTTCAGTTATTATAAGATGTGGGACTGAGGCTTGAATCTGTGGTTTTGAGACAGGGTCATCTGTAGTCCAGGATGTCCTTGATCTTCTGATCTGCTTCTGTCGTCTCCAAAGCTCTGGGAGAAAATACACAAACCACCATGCTAGGCTGTGGGTGCAGGAGATCCAACCTAAGGCTCCAGGCATGACAGCCAAGCCCTCTACCACAGCCGGAGCCTGAGGCTTGAATCTCTGCGCTCTGAGATGCTGTACCTTGACATGTTTCCCTCCTGTCACTCTGTGTCCCAGAAGCTAACATGTCCCAGAGAATCACTTGACCCCTTAAAGCCACTCATCCAGGTAACAAGAGAGCTAGAATCCAAGTCTCTAGCTTCTTAAGTAGCGGCCTTCCACCATGCAAGGACCACCTGATGAGTCCCAGACTTCACCACCCAGAAGTCTTGGGTGGTTTTGTTTTATTTTGGTTTGGTTTGGTTTGGTTTTTCCTAAACAAGGTTTAGAACCTCTAACTCAGAGATCCACCTGTCTCTGCCTCCCTGGTGCTGGGATTAAAGACGTGTGCCACCACATCCAGCTGTAATGTTCCTTTTTTTTTTTGTTTTAAGATTTACTTATTTATGTATTTCATGTATATTTCATCTGCAAATCTGCACACCACAAGAAGGCATTAGGGCACTGATCCCATAAGACTACAGTTATGGAGTGTTGTGAGCCGCCATGTGGGTGCTGGGAATTGAACTCAGGACCTCCTTCTAGGCCTCCTAACTGTTAAACCATCTTCTAGCACCTAACCCTAAAGGCTCTTCTTTCCTTTCTTTCTTTCCTTCCTTCCTTCTTTCTTTTCTTTCTTTCTTTTCTTTCTCTTCTCTTCTCTTCTCTTCTCTTCTCTTCTCTTCTCTTCTCTTCTCTTCTCTTCTCTTCTCTTCCTTCCTTCCTTCCTTCCTTCCTTCCTTCCTTCCTTCCTTCCTCTCTCTCTCTTTCTTTTCTTCTTTCTTTTTTTCCTTCTTTCTTTCTTTCGGGGGTATAGTAGGTGGGGGAGATTCTAGACAGAGTTTCCTTGTAGAGCCCTGGCTACCCTGGAACTCACTTTGTAGACCAGGCTGGCCTTGAACTCAGAGCTCTGCCTGCTTCTGCCTCATGAGTGCTGGGATTTAAAGGCATGCGCCACCACACTTGACTTTAGGTTTTTGAGGCAGAGTTTCTCTGTGTAGACCTGAATGACTTGGAATTTGCTTGGTAAACTAAGATGGCCTCAAAATCAGAGAGCCACTTGCTTCTGCCTTCCAAGTTGCTGGAATAAGAGGCATGAACCATCATGCCTAGTTAAGGGGACCAACCCAGCACTGGGGGGACCCCAGCTGTTTCAGGAACTTTCCAAACCTAGAGCTTTTAAAGTCATGGCCAAGATGGCTTCAGCCTTGCAGGGGAGTTTAAGTCAACATGTAGCACCTTCACTGGCAAGGGAGGGTCTCTAAATTCCCACACAGTGTTTGCACCTTAGTACCCTCTTTGTACCGCAGGTTGTGGGATCCTGGGTAAAAGTTCTAGGCCCATCCTTCCTGGCCTGTCCAGAAGCAGGACCCTAAAGTGAGGAGGCCCCCCTGAGACTGGCTAATGAATGAAATGCCCTGGCAAGACATGGTGATATATGCCTGTAATCCCAGCACTTGAAAGGCTGAGGCATGGTGATATATGCCTGTAATCCCAGCACTTGAAATCCCCAATTTCAGCCAATCTGGCTACATAGTGAGACGCTGTGACAAACAAGACAAACCAACAGGAAATCCCAGAGTGGAGCTGGGAAAGCAGGGCAGGGCAGAAACCAAGCGAGCAAACCACCGAGCTAGGCCCAGGGCCTCAGCCCAACCCCAAAGGGGGCCCTGGAATGTGACTTGTGTTCTAGAGTTCATTCCAACTTAAGTGAGACAGCAGCCTTTCCCCTCCTGGCTAAAGGTCACCAGGCCTTTGCCATGCCCTGCAAATGGGAAGGGTTTTCAGGGGTCCCAGCAAGCCGAAGAGATGAGCAGGGTTGGAAGCCCAGGAGCTTTGGAAATGATAAAAGAGTCTGAAGGTTGGCGATGAAATCCCAGTGACAGAACATTTGCCTAGCAGGCTTAGAACCCAGGGATTACTCTCCTGTACCACCAAATTCTCTTAAAGGGTTGAAGGAGCCTGTTGGAGCATGCCACCATCCCCTGTGCCACCCGAGAGCTCACCCTTCTCTCCTCGGGGTCTCTACTAACAGTACTGGCTTGATACAGAAATGGGTCGGAGTCCCTAGAAACTGGGATCCCCAAGCACTATGCTAAATAAGAAGACTGGGGAGTGGTACAGGGCCATTGGAGCCCACAAAGAACTAGCTGTAATGGTTTGGAGAAACTAAAAGGACACCAATGTCATACAAGCATAGCCATACATACTCTCCTTCCTGGGATACAGGAGCACACTCTCAGGTGTGCACACTAGAGTACACAGACATGCATTAGAGACACGTGCCTTGTCCTACGAATGCTTTCACACAGCCCGTGTACACACAGCTACCCTTGCAGAAACATCCACAGATCTGAGCACACCATTGCACCCCCATGTACCCTGCTGTTAGGCTCACATCAGAAGCCTGGCCATCCAAGGTCCTTTTCATCTCTGACTCTTGAATCAGGAAAAGGGACAGGAGGAAGATGGGCAGTGTCCAAAGCAGGGTCAGTTGTAGATGGTCACAGAGGATTGACCCTTGTCTTCGATGACCCAGATCATGCCAGATCCAGGGACCAGGCTCGTGTTTGTCTGGGGCTGCCTGTGAGGACTGACCAAGTTTTCTTAGAGTGCAGCTGCCGACACTACCTCCACCCAACATTCCACTCCCACCATTGACTCACGCTTGAGAGCCAGCAAGGGACACTATTGTACAGATGAGAAACCACAGCCCTGAGAAGGAAATAAACTAGGCCTCAGGATACCCAGTCCCAGCCCTTGCCTGCCCTTTAGTCAAGAAGCAAGAGTGGGCAGGAACCTTGTCATCATCGGTGAGCATGGCCACCAGTGTGGAACAGATCAACTCTGGCACTGAGCGGCTCGCAGTCCAGCAGAGTCCACAGACATCCAAATGTGGTCAACGGGAATGGCAAGAAACAGAGGCTCTGGGAGGTCAGCAGAGGCATCTAACAAGGGGAGTGGAGCCAAGGAAGCTCTCTAGAGGCAGGTGATGCCTTCAGTGATGAGAAAGACCAAGACTTGGGTAGAAAATGTGTCTTAGGCAGAGAGGGCAGCTTGTGAAAGGTTCTGTGGAAGCAAGGTATCTCAAAGAAGATGTCCATCCCGGCTGCAGGGGAGTGGCTGGCTGAGAAGGTAAGCAGTGATGAGTGTGGACAACCAAGACCCCGGGAATCCAGAGGGCATGTGCAGGAGTCAGGGAAGATTACTGCAGGGACCAAAGAGGCCAGATGTCACCAGCAAGCTGCTTCTGTCTGTGTCATGGAAGGAGGACCTGGGATGGCTTAGGACAAGTTGGTTAAATGGAAAGATAGGGGCTTCTGGGCAAACTAACCACCACAGGGTTAACCGGAGGATTTTCAGGACAAAAGGAGACTGTGGGGGTGTCAAGCAGAGCAGAGGAATTTGTGCCCACCAAAAATGTGACTGATGTAACTAAGTAACTGAGTATACATTTCTGTGTTAGAGCTCTACAAACAAGAAATGGAATTCTCTAGTTGTGTCGTTGCGTGTGTGTGTGTGTGTGTGTGTGTGTGTGTGTGTGTGTGTAAGAGAGAAATATGTACACACATGTGCACACTCAGGCATGTGAGTGGATATCAAAGAACATCTTTCAGGAGTTTCTTCTCTTTTCACTGTGGGTTTGGGGGATCAAACTCAGGTCATCGGGCTTTTACTGCAAGATCTTCGACTTGCTGAGCCATCTCATCAGCCCCGGAATTCTCTGTTAAAGAATGACACTTCGCCTAACCTGGGCTCAAAGGTCCTATTTCCTGTCATCAGCCTGACAGCAAGCACACAAGAACTGATCAATACTCCTCCTGCCTCATCCCCCACACCCCCAACCTCCCTGCCTTTAGCTCACAGACGTTCCAGAGCAGGTTGCCATTTATCAGCCACGGTCTAGACCTCTGGAAGCTTGGGGACATGAGTGTGAAGCAAGAAGGCTCCGCCTTCCCCTCAGCAGCCTCAAAGCCACCTTGCCTGTGCATAGGAACATCCTGTAATTGTGACCTCTCAGGGCAAGATTAACTTCCATTTGCTCCTTGAATTGCTTCAATCATGTGGACAATGATGTCCTTGAGACGCACTGAAAGCTGTGGACAGAGCCAAGATCACACGTCGTTTGACTAACTAAAGAGATGGTGTCCGGCCACGGATCTCACTTTTGTGCAGGGATGGAAGATGTGGAGGGAGTGTCAGGTCCCATATGGCCAAGACAGTGTGTTCTCAGGCCCCTGTCTTCCCTTTACCAGTCCGGCGGCTGAGCAATTTGTATAATCTAACTTCCTGATAAGGTGTCCAAGGCTCATACAAAATGATAACTTGCTATGCATCTTAGTAAGCAGAAACATCACACCCTAAAATGTCTGTCTTAGGCCCTGGAACTCGGGAATGCTCACTGTATGTGGCAAGAAACGCAAGTGTGCTGACATGACTCTATTAAGGATTTGGAGTGAGATTACCATGATTTATCTGGACAACGCTATCATTTGTGTCCTTACAGAAGAGAATTTTCTAAGTGGGTGGTGGTGGCACACACCATTGATCCCACCACTCCCAAGGCAAAAGCAGACACATCTCTGCATTCAAGACCAGCTTCGGCCAGGCAGTGGTGGCACACACCTTTAATCCCAGCATTTGGGAGGCTGAGGCAGGTGGATTTCTGAGTTCGAGGCCAGCCTGGTCTACAGAGTGAGTTCCAGGACAGCCAGGGCTACACAGAGAGATCCTGCCTCAAAAAAACAAAACCACAACCACCACCAACAACAAAAAGAAATCAAAAGACCAGCCTGGTCTACAGAGTGGGTTTCAGAACAGCCAAAGAAACCGTGTTTCAAAAACCACAGAAACGAAATAGAAACGGAAGGCAAGGGGTGACATGATGACAGGGTAAGAGAGAGTTGAAGACGTTGCTGCTTTGGAAATGGAGAAAGGCCATAAGCCAAGAATATAGTTAGAAGATGACGGAGGAAAAATGGTCCATCCCCTAAGGCCTCTTAGGGAAGGTGGCCCTGCTGACTCCTTTTACAAGTGACACTGGTGCCACCAACTTCAGACTCCAGCCTGCTGGTGTGCTTTATTTTGCCATGCTGTAGTGCTGGCAATTGAACCCAGACCCTTACAAATGTTAGACAAGTGTTTACCAAAGAACTACCATGTGGCTTTTGGTGGTTTTGGGGTTACGTTCTTCTTGTTTATTTTGGGTGTGTGGATGTGCACATGCCTTGGCACACCTGTACAAGGCACACCTGTACATGGCACATCTGTACATGGCACACCTGTACATCTCAGAGGATGACTCTCTCCACTTCCATCACCCAGGTCCCAGGAGTCAAACTCAGGTCATCACTCTTGCAGGCAAGCACTTCCACCCACTAAGCCAACTCACTAGTGTAGCCCGGCTGTCCTGGAACTCACTCTGTAAACCAGGCTGGCCTCGAACTCAGAAATCTGTCTGCCTCTGACTCCCAAGTTCTGGGATTAAAGGCGTGTGCCACCACTGCCCGGCCTATAGCAATGTTTTAGACTCTAAGTGAACTAATAGTTTTAAAATAACTTTAGATTTACAGATAAGTAGCAAATACTGAACAGAAGGGTCCTGTGTACCTTCCCCGTACAGAACAGTTTACATTATTGCATTTCAGTCATCTCTACAGACCCAAGACTGGTCATTGCTATTATTATTTTTTCTTTTTCTTCCTTTTTAAAACAGTTTCTCTGTGTAGCCCTGGCTGTCCTGGAACTCACTCTGTAGACCAGGCTGGCCTCGAACTCAGAAATCTGCCTACCTCTGCCTCCCAAGTGCTGGGATTAAAGGTATATACCACCACTGCCCCATTGCTATTATTATTAACTAAATTTCCTATGTTAGTCACTGATTTTCCTGATGCTTTCTATCTGTCCTGAGCCCTCATGCATGGTGTCCCATCCTTCTTAGACGCCATTCCTGGGTGACAACACTCAGACCCTCACACTTTCTGATAAGCTTTAGCTTTGAAAAGTACAAGTAAAATACTTTGAGGGAATATTCCTGAACTTGCTGTCTACTTTTTCCCCAGGATTACGTAAGGTTATGAGACTTAGGAGAGATAGCAGAGCTGGAAAGGGCCACTGTCACCCCGCCATATCAATGGAACATAGTATTGATGTAGCTTATCACTCACTGGTCACATTATCCTTGGTCACCTGCTCAAGCTAGTGCTTGCCAAAGTTTTTTCCTATGACATCACTTCCTGTGCCTCCTCTGCACCCAACTCTTTGTACACCCTACCTTTGGAAGCATGCTGTTACGCACACTCCGCTGGGAAGTTAAGCTTCTCCCCCTAAGGGAAGGGCAGCCACCCAGTGTCTGGGAGTCTTTCTAAAAGACTTCTTCTTACCTCTTCTCCCTTGGTAACTTATTATTATTTATTTACCCTATCAGCATGTGCTCAAGGCTGCCTGGGTTATACTTCAGTTTGACATTCCAATGCTATGGTATTCTTTTGTCTCTCATATTGTCCCTGACATGGTCACATGGTCACTACATCTTTCTACTTGGCTCCTGTGTAAAATGACTATCATTGTGTGTGTGTGTGTGTGTGTGTGTGTGCGTGTGCGTGTGTGTGTGTGTGTGTGTGTGTGTGTGTGTGTGTGCGTGTGTGTGTGTGTGTGTGTGTGTGTGTGTGTGCGTGTGTGTGCGTGTGTGTGTGTGTGTGTGTGTGTGTGTGCGTGTGTGTGTGTGTGTGTGTGTGTGTGCGTGTGTGTGTGTGCGTGTGTGTGCTTACTGTCATTGATATTTGTGTGTGTGTGTGTCTGAGATGGTCTTGACTTTCTGGCACATCGAGATGCTTCAGACTTTTGTATACTTCCCTGCTCATCCCTAGACTCTGGCATTTCTTCAAGTATTTAAGACTCTCCTTTTAAATTATTTATTCATTTATTGATGTGTGTGTGTGTGTGTGTGTGTGAAAACTCATATGCAACAATACACACATGAGAGTAGAGGGAAACTCATGGGAGTGGGTTTTCTTTTTTTTTGGTTTTTCGAGACAGGGTTTCTCTGTGTAGCCCTGGCTGTCCTGGAACTCACTTTGTAGACCAGGCTGGCCTCGAACTCAGAAATCCACCTGCCTCTGCCTCCCGAGTGCTGGGATTAAAGGCGTGCTCCACCACGCCCGGCTAAGGGAGTGGGTTTTCTACTTCTGCCATGTGTAGCTCAGGTCATCAGGCTTGACTGTCAGCGCCTTTGTCCACTGCACCATTGCACTGGCCCTAGGAAAGCCCTTTGTCCACTGCACCATTGCACTGGCCCTAGGAAAGCCCTTTGTCCACTGCACCATTGCACTGGCCCTAGGAAAGCCCTTCTTTAGGAACAGCATTAGGAACTAAGATCTGGGTTCAGGGAGAGCTAGCTGCTGGTGGATGCTGTTGCTTCTAGGCTCTCTCAGAAGGCAGAGCTAGGCAGCCCTTGTGTGTGCACTAGCCTGTGTATCCACCAGGATTTTATTGTGTTTCTGTATCCATCCATGTCTGTGAGAAGGCACCACGAGTTCACGCTGCTTTGTCCCTTACATCGTGGCTCATTCCAGTCTTCCTTCTCCAGCATTGAGAGAAAACTGGCTCCCAATGAGGACTTAGATGCTTGTTCTCAGCTAGAAGCCCCGCCATTTCAGATACGGAGCTTGCACATCTGGAAGAATCCGCATCCCTGGGCACAGTGGATGCTTGTGTCCATCCCATTCTGACATTAGGCCTGCAGCTTCTTCTCCATGCCCTTTGTGCTAGAGTCACTTAAGTTTGTCCCTTAGCTTCCTACGCTGTTTGGTGGCATTTTTATGTGCTTTTCTTAAATAACACTGTTATCACAGTCTACATTCCTTCTTGGGATTTCCAAATTTAAAGTATATATATATATTGTTTGCTTTTAAGACTGTGCCTCTTGTCCCAGGCTGGCCTTGAACTCACTATAGTGGAAGATGACATTGAATTTCTGATCCTCCTGCCTCTACTTGTCATCTGCTGGGTTTATAGATGTGAGCCACCAACCTGACTTTCATTGTTCCAGTTTGCTTTTTATTGCTGTGATAAACACTGTGGCCAAAAGCAACTCGGGGAGGAAAGGGTTTCTCTGGCTCACACGCCCTACTCATCCCGTGGAGGTCAGGGTAGAAGCAAGCAGGAGCAAGAGTCATGAGCCATGGAGGAACACTGCTAACTGACCTGCTCTCCGTGCCTTCCTCACCTTGATTTCTCTTACAATTCAGGACCACTTGTTCAGGGAATAACACTGTCCATAGATCCTCCCACATCAATCATTAATTGAAAAAAAAAGTCCCACAGACTTGCTCACAGGACCACACAGCAAAGGCAGATCTTCAGATGAGATTTCCTCTTCCTGACTGACAAAAAGTAGCACGATCATTTACATGTTTACGTTTTTATTTGTTTGTTTTCTGTGGGTATATGTACATGTATTCATATGTATACATGTGTTTGCATGTGCCCCACATGTAGAGTCATAGGTTGGTGTCTTTCTCCTTTATGTTCCACCTTTGTTAGCCTTTGAGATGGGCAACTCACTGAACCTGGAGGTCAACATGACTGACCATCAAGCCCCAAGCTTTGCTTCTATCTAACAGCCCCCTCCTAGCCCTGGGGTTCCAGGTGCCCATTACCCAAGCTTTTATATGGGTGTTAGGCATTCAAACTCTAGTCCTCCTGTTTTCCTGACTGACCCAAATCCTATTCCTTTTTACAATTAAAATTTTTAAGTTAGGCATGGGTGGTGCACACCTTTAATCCCAGCACTTGGAGGATCTCTCTGTGTTCAAGGCTAGCCTGGGCTACACAGCGAGTTCTCAGACATCCAGGGCTACACAGAGAAACCCTGTCTTAAAAAACCAAAACAAACAAGCAAACAAATAAAAATGTAAAGCCCACATACAAAAAGTTACTTTGTGGGCTTTAAGCAGCATACAGTTGTTATACAGACACCACTATAATACCATATGAATTTGTTCTGTGTTCTAAAAATGTCCCAGGCTTCCCAAAAGCTTGCCTAAATCCCTAGCAACCGCTAGTTTGTTTTTCATCTTTGTACTTTCTCCTTTTCTGAAATTCAAAGTTAATGGAATCATAGAGTGTGTAGCCTCTGTGGTCCGGCTTCCTTCACACAGTAAAGTGCACTTGAGTTACTCTGTTGCTGTGAGTGAGGTGCTTACTTCTTCAAGGCTGTATAGTATTCCACTGCGTGAGTGCATAGTAGATCCTATTCAACAGCCATCTATTCCCAGCCAGCTGATGAACAAAATAGCTGCAAATATCCACGAGCAGGCATATGTGGGTACCTGTTTTCTGATTTGTTGCGTGAGTGACTTCATAAGAAATTGCCAAACTGTCTCCCGAAGTGGCTGTGCCATTTTCTCTTCCACGACACTTCAACCTCTCTGATCTTTGTTTTCTAAGCTGGAGATCAGGAATATCATATCCCACAAGGCAAAGAGTATAGGCCCTTTCCCATATATGTTGAAATATTGTAAAGAAGTACTTGTGCTGCCTAGTTTTATGTCAACACAACCTACAATCACCCAAGAGGAGGGAACTGAAAGACTCCGAGAGGAGCCCCTCGCTCAGGCCTCAGGACAATAGCGGACACCCAAGAACTCACGACAGACCGAGCTTGTTGCAAATCACATGAGGCTTTATTTGGGGAAAGCCAGAGCTCTGGGGACAACTCATATCCCATGCAGGGGTAGAGGAGTCGACCTCGAGGGGAAAGAGTTCCCAGTTTTTATAGGCCCTCAGGGGGGAAAGGAGAAGGGGGAGATTAGGGGATTTCCAGATCTAAACAATGTCTATTCTTAAGAAATGGGTATGGGAGGGGTACAAGGAAAGAGTCTAATGAAGGTGCAGCAATGGGCACACACCTGGTCAGAACATTGGCAGACACACAGGTTCGAGGAGTGGCCAGAGCATTGTGCACTTCTATTTTTCTAAATCAGTGAAGCTAGTTCTGCTAACACTGACGTCTATCTTGCCAATTTCAGGGCTTCTGTGACCTTTTACATTCTGTCAGGATCTTTCAGAACCTCTACTGAGAAAAATTCCTCCATAAGATTGGGCTGCAGGTGAGCCTGTCGAGAATTTTCTTTAGTGATTGACAGGGGAAGGCCCAGCCTCCCCTGGGCTGGTGGTCCTGGGGTTTATAAGACAACAGGCTGAGCAAGCCATAGGAAGCAAGCCAGTAAGCAGCACCATTTCCTGGCCTCTGAGTTAGCTCCTGCCCCCAGGTTCTTGCCCTGTCTGAGTTTCTGTCCTGATGTCCTTCAGCGATGGACTGTGAAGAAGCCCTTTCTCCTCCATCTTGGTTTTCGTGGAGATGTTTCATTGCAGCATTGCTAACCCTAACTAGGACAGTACCAATGTGTGCCTGTTGTAATTTCCTAGTGATTTATATTTTATAGATAGGATGGGCCTGCAAAGGATTAGACAGAAAGAGCAAGGCTCTGGGCCTTTATCTATTGCAGATACTTTGAGCAGGAAGCATTGTTCAGCCCAGATGCAGTCTGACAACTCTCTCAAATTAGATAGGGGCCTCTTCTGGCCTTACTAACTGACATTTTATTAACAGGGCTGGGGATTTGTTGCTGGGTTGTTTGTTTGTTTGTTTGTTTTGTTTGTTTGTTTGTTTTGTACTTTAAAAGTTTTGTTAACCATACTACAAATCCACAGATCCAGAGATGCTAAATAACAATGGGGGCTTAAGTGGGGGGTGGGAGAGTACAAGGATATTCCTGGGAAAGGGAAATAGAATAGATTTCCTGGGTGGACTGGAGGTGAGTGGGCATGGGAACAGGAGGGGTCAGGTGTGGGGATGGAGGGAGAGAACACTGGAAGAAAAGACTGGAATGGGGGTGTATTTCAGGGGGAAGAAATCTAGTGCAATAGAAACTCCATCGAATCTACAGGGGTGACACTAGCAGTGACTCCTAGTAATGGGGACACAGATCTTGGAATGGCTATCCTCTGTAGCCAGGCAACACCTCAAGTGGAAGGATTGGGACACCAAACCAGCCATGAAACCTCCCACTGACTGTTTGTCCTGCCTGCAGTATGTGCTGGGACTGGAGCCTAGAGATCAGAGAGACTTCACCCAGCAACTGATGGGAGCAGATGCCGTGTTCCACAGCCAGAGAACAGGCAGAGCTTGGGGAGTCCTGTGGGGGAGGAGGAAGAATTGGGGGAACCAGAGGTATCAAAGAACATGGCCCACAGAAACAACTGATCCCGGGACTCAAGTGGACTCATAGAGATCAGAGTGCCTGCATGGGCTGACCTAGGTCCTTCACATATAAGTTATGGTTGTGTAGCTCTATCTTCTTGTAGGACTCCTAACAGCAGGAGCAGGGCTGTCTCTGAATGGTTTGCCTGCCTTTGGGACCCGTTTCCTCTTACTGAGTTGCCTCATCAGCCTCGATGTGAGAATGTGCGCCTGATCTTACTGTAGCTTGCTACATATTTGATCAATGTCCCTGGAAGCCTTGCTCTTTTCTGAGGGGAGATGAAGGGGGAAGGACCTGGGAAAAGGGAATGTAGTGAGGATTTTGGTTTCTTTAATAAACGTATATGTGGTGGCACACACCTTTCATCCCAGCACTCCAGATTGGCAGTTGGATTTCTGCAAGTTCAAGGTCAGCCTGATTTACCTAAGTGTGTTCCAGGCCAGTCACAGCTTCAAAGTGAGACCGTGCCTCAGAACAATTACCAAATTAAAAGCAAAACATAGCTGCCTAGTTCAGCCCATTCTACCTGCCCATGTGGCCTGGCCCACGCCCCACACCAGCTCCAAGCTCTTCCGGGCCACCTTCAACTTTGGGAAGGAGTCCCTGCCTCCCTGATGGTGAGGTTCTATAGGACAGCCAGCAAGGACAAGTCAGGGACTGGTTCTCCTGGGTCACCACTTTCAATGCCAGTTTCTGGTCCATCATGAGGTCTTGATAAAAGTTTGCTGAACACGGACCTACCCCTTAAAGTCCTCTTCTCACCCTTGATCTCTGAACATCACAGTCGAGCAACATCCCCACAGCGCCCTCCTGTCTGATTTGCTCACTCAGCAGTTTCCTTCCTTCCCTCTGTCCTAAGAAAACGGAGCGCCCGTGGGAAGGTGAGCCTTGGCCCATGCCACGTGGACACAGGCTCTACTGGGCTGACTGACCCCTGTCCTATTTGCCACCCAAGTCACCATAAAGCAGTATCAGACAGGCTGGGCCTCAGCAAGCCCTTTGTCCCCTTGGGTGATGATGTCTGAGAACTTCTCTCGGGTCAAAGGGCAGTCTGATTCCAGAGGAGACTCCAGCCATCCCCATCATTGGAGGACTCCTGACCCGCTGTATCACACTGACAAATCTTGTGTGTAGTTGCATGTGTGTTGAAGTGGAAGAGACGGTCTTCTGCATATTGTGGGGCACCCCAGGGGAGGCTCCCAGAGGGCCAGGAGGTGGGGGAATGTGAAGATTAGTGCTTGAGCCTGTTCTATGTGTAGCGTTAGGGAATCCAACTGCTGTAACCAATATTCTCCAGCTCAGAGGCTGCGGCCATGAAAAGCACCCTTGAACCTGAACACAAAGCCCTCCTGTGAGCTCAGAGTCCTACACTTCTGGCTTGTGCTGCTGGTGTCTGTAACATGGGGAGTCTAAGGTCATGTGAGAGAGGGCGAGTCCTTTTCCTCAAGTCTTTCCCCTTCTCCTGTTTCCGTCCTGGCAGCGTCATGACTAAAGGCAAGCCTGTCCTCCGTGCCAGCCAGGCTGGGGGTCACAGCTATGGCTCCTGTTCCAACCTTTGCTCAGACCTGCCCCACCCCTCTTCACGCTTTCTCCTTGGCCAGCTGGGTATCTGTCCTTCAGTGTCTTCCAGGCAGGCCGCCTCATGCTGCAGCATGGGGGTCAGGAGAAAGCCCGACTGCGAGTCTAAGGGCTTGTCTCATTACAGTGGCAGTTGTCACCACCTTCCCCTCCTCCCACCCTAGAGGGAGTGTGAACTGAGCAGGGTGACTCACACATAGCCATCAGACTGAGGCAGAATAGGCTTGTGTGACTCAGAGGTCACAAAAGGCAGCTGGCCCCTCTCTTCACACTCACTCCTTCTAGGAGAAGCCCAGCACTGGTGGCCCATGGAGAGGCCCACAGAGAGACCCCACGGCAAAGAAAGGAGGTTCCTACTTATCAGTCATGTGAGTGGGTGTGGAGGTGAGCCCTGCAGTCCCCATGCAAGCTTTCCAGGGTTCAGCCTAGTCAGCAGCCTAGCTGCCACTCAGAGGGTCCCTGAGCCAGAGCCACCAGCCAAGTCACTCCCAGGTGCCCACCCTCAGGAACTCACTTGGAGTCAGTAAGTGTTACTTAAAGCAGATAACTATTATAATAATCTGTTACAGGCAGTGATGGCTAATAATCTTGACCATCTCCAAATAAAAAGGTCCAGAATGCAGGATGGGCCAATGTGCCCGCTTCACTTAGAGGGTGGCTGAGGTACTGTAGCTTGTGTAGTGAGCATGTGTGTGTGTGTGTCTGTCTGTCTGTCTGCCTGCCTGCCTGCCTGTCTCTGTCTCTGCGTGTAGACCTTAGGCATAGGTCTTAGCTCTCAGGTTCCCAATACCATGAGAGACAGAAAGCCCCCCCCCCCATGCCCTCATGTATTTGTGATCATGACCCTTACTTCTTAAGAATTAAATGTCCACCTTGACTCAAGGAAGAAGACAGAGTAGACAGGGATATGACATAAGGAGTGAGTTGGGGTGAGTGGCACTGACTGAGTCAGACAAAGAGCATTCTGAAGGAACAGAAGGTGCCTAAGCTGGAGCAAGCACACAGGGGTGTGTCCCGAGGTGCAGGGCAGCAGTGTGCAGAGGTTAAGGTGAGACTAGTTGGGCCTACGGGCAGATGAAAAAGGGCCTCGAAGGCCAAAGGGAAGAGAGAGATGCGTGTCATCCCGAGCACTGAAAAGGACGGTGGGTTTATGGACGTTGGGTTTTATTTGAGAGGGTCGATCAGGTCCTGCAGGGGTGCGTAGTGTGCAGCAGGCTGCTGAGAGCTGGGGCAGAGGAAGGGAAGCCCGGGAAGATGGAGGAGGCGCTTCTCACCCCCTGCATTAGACGGATCATGCTGGAGGGTGAGGAGGAGGCGTTAGGCAACGGGAAGGTGATGGGCGGGAAACAGCCCAGGCAAGATCAAGAGGTGACCTGAGTGTCCTCACGGTGTCACTGCGACAGAAGCTTAGGGCTAAGGACTAAGATAAATACCAAGGATCAGAGCAGGACAGGAGGCCATGGGGAACAGCAAGCTGATCCTGGGCTCCAAGGTAGACATCATCCGTCTCCTATAGATCCCCCTGAGCCCTATCCAGCAGCCTCAGCCCACCTGCTTGGATATAGACAGTCACAGGCCCGCTGTCCCTCCAGCTTCCTCTGCAATGGAGCACTAGGATTCAGCAGGAAGTTGACGGAAAGAAGGAAGCACGGAGGGAGAACACGAACACGTTCTTGCTCTTGTCAAACAAAGTCCCTCAAAGCTGCCCGTGTCCTTGCCAGAGGATGGGTCCTGGGTATGGCTAGCTAGGCACTGTTGTCTCTGGGTGGTGACAGTGTCTGGTGCAACATCTGTGGCTTACAGCACCACACAATGTGGTTTCCAAAACCTGTGGGTACCTAAAGAAGTTGTTCCTTTAGTACAGCCATCTCAGATTGTCCCCTGGTTCCCTCTGAGAGCAAGATTGGCCTGGCACAGTGGAGAGCCATGGAAGGCTTTTGAGCAGAGGGAGTGGTGTCAGAGGGGGGAATGGAGACGGGCCAGATATGCCAGGCTGACTGAGTCCCCTGAGGTGCAATAGCTTTATTATGGCCATGAGATGGGGATGGGGTGGGGGCGGGAATTCTGCCACAGGCTTTTAGTTTTAAAATTTTGGTAGACAGTTTATAAAGATGGCCACCAGCACTCTCCAGTGCCTTTTGTGATGTGGCAGCCCTCCTCTTCACACTCAGAAGTGGCTCTAGTCCTGATTCCTGGCCTTGTGACCACTTAGGAGCAGTGTGTAGTTGAGTTGACACTGCAGGCTGTGTAGCCCTGGACTCCCATTCCTTTGGAATCCAGCCATCACAGAGCGCTAAAGAGGCTGTCAGGAGAAAGCTGGGCTCTGTGCCCTGCTGTGACAGTGTATACAGCCACCCCAGCCTCACATGACCTACAGGACCCATGCAGCTGCAGCAGCTGAGGCAACTCAGTACTGGGGTACACAATTCCTCCTGCCTTCAGCTATTTGGTAGCTCTGACTCAGTGGCAAGTAACTGCTATGACCCCCTTTAACTGCCATCTTCTTTGCCATCTTGTCCTTTAAGGTCCTGTCCATCACCTCTTCCTCCAAATCTTCCCTGAGCCAGAAGACAACACTCACTTCTCCGATCCCCTGCCCTCTCCTTCTGATATGATTATTTTATTTTGACACAGGATCTCTCTACATAGCCCTGGCTGTCCTAGAACTCACTGTGTAGACCAGGCCGGCCTTGAACACAGAGATCCATCTGTCTCTGCCTCCTGAGTGCTGAGATTAAAGACATACATGTGCCACCATACCATGCTTGGTTCTTGTCCCATACCATCTGAACCCCAGGTACCTGAACAAGGTCCTGAGTGCCCGTGTCACCTAACCACTAATTTCTATGTACTGTGCAGCACTCCACAAAGGCCATGGAATGACTCCATGACTTGGGAACTGCTCAGGACACTAGAGTGGGATATTATATCCTTATGTTAGACCCTAAAACAGGGTTAGAGGCATTCATTGAAAATAGATGGGGCCAGGACTAGGATCCAGTGCACACTTCTCCAGTGTCTGTAGATTAGAGACGAGCAGCAGTCAGGCACCTTTTCAGCTCAGCCACACCCTGTGCTTATGCTCCTGTTGTGGCATCTACAATTCAGGAACCCAGCTTTCTCCTGGCCAGAGTATACAGCCCATTGGAGACACACAGCTACCTAGGATGGCTAGTCAGGAGAAAGAGACTGACTGACATTGGTTTTTTTTTTGTTTGTTTGTTTGATTGATTTGGTTTGGTTTTTGACATTGGGTTTCTCTTTGTAGCACCACCTTCCTGGAACTCTATTTGTAGACCAGGCTGGCCTTGAGCTCAGAGATCCCCCTACCTCAGCTTCCCAAGTGCTGGGATTAAAGGCGTGTGCCCCGACAGCCTAAGTTGACATGGTCTTCTAAGACCCAATCTAACCCAGATCCTGAGGAGGTGAATTGGACCCATGTGACAAAGCTAAGGGCTCAACCTGAGGCTCCAGGCAGCCCTGTTGGTTTGGAGAGAGAAAAGAAGGGAGTTAAGACAGACTCCTTTCATTTATTGAGGTAACATGTACAGTGCTGCCCTTCAGTGCCAAGACAGAGGCTGGAGTTCACTAGAAAGCATGAGTAAGAGGCTCTCTGGTGGAGCCTCTGTGGTGAGCAGTGTGGCGCTCCCAGGTCATTAAGGCTGGGGAAACTGAGGCTCAGGATATGGGAAGGAGACCTACCCTCGGTCATAGTCAGTGACCCCTGCCCTCCTTATCTGCCTTCTGGGCTCCTTTGGTATCATAGCTCAGAGGACCCAGAATCTGAAGAAACATAGAGTAGGTGCCAGGGCAGACTTGGCTCCCCGTCTCTGCCTCAGAGGGAAGAAGCAGCATCAGGGACCATGCACAGGGAGGCCTGGGGTGCTGGCTTCTCTTGCACTGTCCCTCAAGGGTAGATGAAGAACAGTTTTGTTCTCTTTCTCCCTGTTTGTCCTTTGGTCATGTTTGAATGACATTACAACTGTGGGAAGAGACCTCAGGAATTTCTCTCTGACTGCTTTTCCCCCATTCTACAGATGTGCAGACAGGCCAAGGACAGGGAGACCTCAGAGCTTTGGCTACAGGTTCAAATCCCAGGATTAGGAGCTGCCCCCTCTTCCATCTTGGCAGTTGTGGCTAGGTTTGTAGGAGTGTCTGGTGGCTGTGGAAGTCCCCCTAATCCCACACTCCTGCAGGCGCTCAGATGCAGCTGTCTTCCGGCTGGAGACACTTAGCAGAACTCCAGATGCTGGTCCTCAGGGACGTTGAACTTGAGTTTGTGCTCCTCAAAGAGCTTGCAGAGCTCCTTGATATAGCGCTGATGAAGCCGGTCCACCTCCTCCCTTGAGGGCTGTGGTGTCATCTGCACCTCGATGGGCTTCCCCACTGCAAGGGACAGAGGACAATGGCCCAGAATGAGCAGCACTGCAGTGCCAGGGGCCCTGGGAGCAGGACATCCCATAAAGTATCCCACTACCATTCCCTCCTCCTCTGATTCAGATCCTCCCTCCTTCCCTCCCTCCCTTCCTCCCTCCCTCCCTCCCTCCCTTCTTCCTCCTTTCCCTCACCCCATGTTTGTGTATAAGTGTAAGTTCATGTGCACGTATACGCATGTGGAAGCTAGAAGTTAATCTCTAGTATTGTTCTTCAGATGCGATCAACCATACTTATGGACACACAAGTCTTTCATTGGCCTGGAACTAATTAATTAAGCTAGGTTGGCCAGCTAGTAAGCCCCAGGGATCCTTCTGTGTTGGGATTAAAAGCATGGGCCACCATACCCGGCTTTTTTCATTGGTACTGGGGTTTCAAACTTAGGTTCCCTTGCTTGCACATTATCAACTGAGCTGTCTCCCAAACCCTCAGGACTGAATTCCAAGGTTTTAGGACATTCACTTCCAGATTCTTAGTATAGCAACAGCCAGCTTTCAGTATGCTGGGCGATATCCCTGCTCTCTACATACATTCTCTCCCTTAATCCTAGGCACACAAAATCTGTCACCATTCCTACTTGATTGGTGATGCAATGAGGCTCAGAAAAGTTAAATAATTGATCCAAGTAACCAGGTAGAAGCAGTACTCGGTTCACACATCACCTCCAGGGTACACACAACACCTCCAGGGTGCACACAATGACTGCAGGCTGCACGCGTCACCTCTAGGCTGCACATGTCACCTCCAAGGTTTACACATCACCTCCAGGGTACATGATTCTGAGAGTTCAAAGTGCCAGAATTGGAGGTGCCTGCACTTCTAGAATGGAAGTGGAGGAGCCACAGCCCAGGCAGCTCTTCTTCCTTCACTGGCATGTGCCCTGATGTGCAACACTCCCTAGGCATAGAGAGGAATCCGGAAGACTCTCAGAAAACCTATAAATCTGCCTGGCCAGGAAAGCAGTTCTCTCGTCTTGGAACTATCTCTGGAGGCAGCAGCAACATCTAAATATGTGAGGACATTGCCATACAACCAGTGAGGCCCATAATGTAAGGATTACCAAATCTGTGCTCAACTAACAAGTAGGTGGATGGGTGGATGGGTAGAGTTGAAATGAAGTCCCTTCCACAAATGTCAGAATGAGAATCCAAGAAGAAAACAAAAGAGGTATACAAGTAGCTGAAAAACTATGTTAAGTCTATACACCAAATCCGTTAATTTCTTACAGGAAGAGCCCCCAGAGTCTAATGCAAAGTCTATTGATTATTAGTTGGCACGCACATTTAAAAACTTTCCTTCTGGTTCCTGTGTCTACATGTTCATGTGCATGTATGAGCATACACCCTTCTGGTTCCTGTGTCTATGTGTTCATGTGCATGTGTGAGCATACATCTTTCTGGTTCCTGTGTCTATGTGTTCATGTGCATGTGTGAGCATACACGAAGCCCAGAGGTCAATGGTGAATATTTTCCTCAATCACGCTTCACCCTAATTTTTGAGACAAGGTCTCTCACTAAACCTGGAGCTTGCCCACTGGTAGACTGCCAGTCACCAAGCCCTAGAGATTTTATTTCTGTCCCTCCAGTCTAGGATTACAGATGCTCACCACCATGCCTTGTTTCCAGCTTTCATTGGGCACTGGAGGTGGGGGTGGGGGGGTCAAACTCATGCTTGCTCAGCAAACACTTTATTGGTTGAGCTATCTCCTCAGCCCCAGATCACAATTAAACCATCCTTCTCTGACCTAAAGAAAGGTCAGATAGATTCCAGTTACAACCTTAGTTCTGTTCGTCAAAGGCAATGTGAGCTTCTGGAAGTTCTTTTACTTCTTCGAGCCTCACATTACACCAATGGAATGGGGATAATAGTCCCTTAAAGGTTGTTAGGACAAACCAAGCTCCCATGTGGTAATAGCTGACACATTGACAGACCCCCTGCCCTCTCTTGTAGAGAATGACTTCTCAGCCATCAGTGTCTCTCTTTAAGAATAAGTACTCAGCCATTAGAACCTCTCTTTGAGAATAAGTACTGAGCCAGCAGTACCTTTGTGTCTGTTCATCTCTTATCCCAGACTGCCTTCTGGTAGGGTTATCTGGTTATCTGTCTGGGGGGGGGGGCGCATCCCTATTTAGATTGTGAGTTCCTTGAGGATGGGAGCATCTCTTGGCCATCATCCAGTTCCCTTGTAGCATCTAGCTCAGGCCCTATTCCTGATCCTGCTCTGCCCGTCTGGATCTCCGCTCACCTATGGTGGTGATGGGCTGGCGGAAGGGCATGAGGCCAAAGCTGTACTGGAAGACACCTCTGCCGTGGAAGAGAGGGAGGGAGATGCCCATGATCTTCTGTAGCCGGTTCTGGATCCAGCGCAGCCAGGTACCAGGGGTGTTCTCAACCTGGTTGAACAGGTTGTTTTCTCCAAAGGAGAAGATTGGCACAAGAGCTGCCCTAGAGGGACACAGGAGAGGACGTATGGAAGAACCCAGAAAGGCATGGATGAAAAGCAGAGAGACTCAGTCTCTAGAAGCTGGAGCAGACCTTCCCTGACCCCTCTCTGACCTCCCAAGGGCCTTTTCAGGCTCCCAGTCTCTTGTATGGCAACCATGACAGGTAGCCTAGAATGTTCTAGAACATTTTTACTTCTTACTCCTTCTTGTGCCAACTGGCTCAACTTCCTCTGATGCCTCTCCCCATGCTGGGAGAGCAGCTCTTCAGATTCCAACCTCCTTCTTCCAGGTGCCCAAAGGTCTGAGAGTTCACACCAGCAGTAGGGAACACAGCCCTTCTCACCTAGCTCTACCAATTCCCCCAGGCTCCTTTAGGGAAACGTATCTAGAAACTTGCCTGTGAGATACCACCATATCATGATTTTCATTGTATGGCCTAAGTATCTCCTCACCAAAATAGAAGTTACAGTCATCTTTGCTGTCTCCCCAACACAACACAAACCTACAATGAGCCTACAGTGTTGTCCCCAGAGTTCCATACCCATGCATCAGGGCGAGCCTGATGAAGCCCTTGCGATTCTTCAGCAGCAGCCTGTAGGCTCCAGGCCTGGCGTCCAGTGCCTCCTGCGCGCCCCCAACGATGATGGCAAGCAAGTTCCCGCCGCCCTTCCTGGACAGAATGTGATCGGCACTCACCTTTTCTGATGAGACCAGCCCTGGGGAGAGAGCAAGGTGGGTCAGATACTAGGTGAAGGGGACAGGACTGTGAAGATGGGTACAGCCCAAGAAAGACCATCACAATGCCCACAGAAGCCATGATTTCCCAAACAATGCCTTGCACCACCTGGGGTCTCTATATTCTCTAATTTCTCCCAACCCGTCATGGGCTTTCCCAGAACAGAAATGCAGGATATTCTTTGGGTCTCTTTGGGCCTCTGCTGTTACTGAGCAAGTTCTTGAAAGAAACACAGAGCTGTTGACAGTCCTCTGTCAGATCCCCCTATCCACCCAGCTTCCTCCTGACTACCTGGGGCTGGGTAGAGACTCACCCCCAGACATGATGTAATCTCGGAAGAAGGGGGCCCGGAACCACACAGTCAGCATCATCAGATAGGAGCGGATGCCCGGGAAAAGCGAGGTAAAGCCCGTGCTTTCAGTGCACAGGTTAAGAAAGGCTCCAGCTGCTAGGACTCCATGGGGGTGGAAGCCCGCGATGTAGTTCCGGGAAGGGTCCAGCTCAGCTGTCTTGACCAACTGCAAGAGACAGTAAACTGGTGATGAACAGCAGGTCCTGGCTCTGCTACTGGCTTGTGTCAGTCTGGGCCTCTGAGTCTCAAGATGTTCATAATCCTGAGTATACTGGATGCTTCCACAGAGATGGGTGCTGTGTGGGACAGTGGGTAACACATGGGTGCCCTCAGACTGGGTGCTGGCTCTGGGCAAATTGTTCACCTGATGTCTATGTATGAAGTTGGAACACTTGGCCCTGTCCCGGGAAGACCCTGTTCCTTCTGCTGAGAGGCTTAGGCAGAAAGAGACTGGAATTCTTGGTTACTGGGTAAGAGCTGTGATGGCTTGAATGGGAATAGCTCCTATAGGCTTATATATTTGAAGGCTTGGTCCATAGTTGGCGGAACTGTTTTGGGAAGGATTAAGAGGCATGGCCTTGTTGGAGGAGGTGTGTCACTCGAAGTGGGCTTTGAGATTTTAAAAACCCACATCAGACCCAGTCTGGCTTTCTCCCTGCCTCCAATTTGTGGATAAGCTCTCAGCTATTGCTCGAGCACCATGCCTGCCAGCTTGCCACTGTGCTTACTGTCGTAATGACCATGGACTCACTCTCCGAAGCTGAGCAAGCCCCGGTTAAATATTTTCTTTTATAGGTTGCCTTGGCTATGGTGTCTCTTCATAGCGATAGAAAAGTAGCTAAGACAGAAGTGAAGGATATGAGGGCCACATGGGGGCGCCACGATGCAGGCATCACCCCATCTTAACCTCACTCAAAAGACAAAAGAAAGTACAGGGAGGAAACAACAGAGACTGTCACAAAATAGGAGAAAGGCAAGGACTGACTCCTTAGGTTGTTCTCTGATCTCCATTGGTGGGCCATGACATGCACAGACACATAGAGACACAGGCACAGACAGACAGACAGACAGAGACAGAAAGACAGACAGGCAGGCAGGCAAACACACACACACACACACACACACACACACACACTGCTCTGCCTGGGTGCTATCTACATTCAAAGATCACTGCTGGAGGCCATGTTACAGGTGGGAGCAGTCCTTTCTCACTGCCAGGAACCTGTTTGCCCCTTGCTCTGGGAGCCACAGTCATGGGAGTAGTGAGCAGGTCACAGCCCCCTGGCTGATCCCTGGGCAGGAGGCCTCCTGTTAGGACCAGCAGCATGGACTTTGCACCCCCTGGGAGAGAGGCAGTACTTTCCACAGACTAAGCTTTGCCAAGTGAACAGCTATCCTGTCAGCAAGCTGAAACTCCCACAGTAGCAGTCTCCCTGAGGATTCTTCTTGCTGCCTCTAGGGCCACAGCTGGCCTCAGCAGTCTGGGAGTAAACACGGGGTCCTGAGCCTGTCTGCCCATCCAGGCATTAGAGCTCCCAATTCTCCTGTCCTTGATCTTGACTTGACCTATGAAAACCCTTACCACACAGGGTCCCCAAGCCCCTCCAGAGTACCACAGGTACTGCAAGAAGGATTGCAGGAGCCACAGGCAGAGGGGCTGTTGCCTTCCCACACGAAGTCCAGCCCCTCCCCTAGTGCAGAGGGGACCTAGGAGATGTTGGAAACCCAGTGGAGTCAGAGCTCTGGCTTTTGCCACTGGAAGAGGCACTATCCCAGGATAAGGTGGTCATTCCTTATTCCTTACGTGGGAACACTTGCTATGTAAATTCTGCCCCTCTATGAAAACAAATGGAAATTTATGAAAGCAAAACAAAAGAGAATGGATCTTGCATCCCAGTAGCTCACGGCTGAGGGGTTTAGCCTATGGAATTGCTTGCACTTTGGGCAAACGCCATCTGAGCGATGTCATTCATGGAAGAATCGGTGTTTGTTAATATCAGAAACTTGTCCTCCACACAGATGTCCACCAACAGGGCTTGTCTGGACAAACCGGGAATGAGGCACACAAGGGACACTACAGCCAGAGAGGATTATGAAACAAGCTGAGATCACATGTCAAGTGAGCAGCCAGGAGCAGGACAGTGAGTGCAGGGCACGGCCACTGAGCATGACTGCACCAAACACTGATGCTCAGAGATGCTCCCAAGGATGGGACCTGGGGTGATGAGTATGTCCTAGACTATCTAGCCAGTGAACCCTGTGGATCCTCCCTGTCTCTGCCCCCTCAGTGAGAGGATTACAGGTGGCCACTACACCTGGCATTTTTACATTTGTACTGGGCATCAAATTCAAGTTTTCAGGCTTTCAAGTGAGGCAAGTGCTTTACCTCCTCGGCCCTAGAATGGAGTCTTTTTATACCTGCTTTTCTGTCCTCCTGGATTTTGAACAAGAACACATTACTACTTTAAATAAATACATGCACAAATGAACAATTGTACCCATGACAGTAAAGCATTTGCATAGAGAGAAATATCCTGGCGAGCATGGGGACCCTGTGAACTGACATTTGCGTACGTATTGACGTGCACACGTGCAAGTGTATGCCCTGGAGGATGGCCGTGGTCCCACTGAGTGCTGGTCTGAGCTTTCCCACAGGTGGTTCCTACTGGTATCTTCTGTGCTACCCAGCCACTGTTCCCTGGGAAGACTGGAGGCTATGTCTCCTATGCATCCTGTCTCCACAACACGACAGGACAGAGGAGATGCCTCAGAAAGACTTTCCCTCAGACTGAGGGAAAGAAGGAAGGAAGCCAGCGGAAGAGGCTGATGTGGCTTCCTCAGGATGACGGCATCTCCGACCCTAATCCTGTCCTGACACACCACCTGGATTCCACCGAGCTCGTGAGAGAGAGTATCCTAAGCTAGGAGTCTAGAAGCTCACCTCAGGATTCTGCCGGACCCTCCTCCTCCATGCCTCAGCTGTTAACAGGGCGGTGGTAATGCTTGCCTGACAGACTTGTTACAGGTTGCCAGGAGGAAGAAGAGGAGCGTTGGTGAAGTCCACCGGTCTCTCTGAAGCCCCCTCAGTTCTGCTAAAGCAGGGAAAGGCCAAGCAAAGTGTGGGTGTCCGGAGAAATCTGGGCTGGGTGTCAGCCAGGTTGCTAGACTTTGGAGCGCCTCGGGTATCCGTATCACCTGCACACCATAGTACCCAGTCTTTGAAAGTCTATGGTTGAGTCAAGTGCACTTGGAAACAGCTGTGGATTCTCACCACTGACCCCAAAGCACACTCCCGGCTCCAGAAGGGAGCCCACTTCATCGTGACTCATTTCTTTCTCGGCTGCCCTGATAACCGCCAATCTGTTCTCCATCTTTCCGGGTTTGCCTGTCCTGGACAATGTATACAGGAAACCACACACATGTGACCTTTATAACTGGATTCTTGGACTTACTGGCATGTGTTCAAGGTCTCTAGGTTTCTTTCATGCCCTGTTACGGATTGTACTTCACTCCATTTTTATGAGCAAATAATATTCCATTGTATGGACAGACTGCTACTTTATCAGCTGAGGAGCACTTGAGTACTTTCTACTCTTTGGCTGTTATGAACGTCATGGCCCTGAAAATGTATGAACATTCTTTCAGTTCTGAGGGAAAAATCCCAAAAATCGTAAGACCCGCCTCCAAGCCTGCACAGAAGGCCCCAACATCATACAGTGCTCTATCACACTAGCTTAGTCCAGGCTCTCTGTATGTGCCCTGTGCCTTCTCAAACCCTTCTGTGCCTCACATGCTCCAGGGTCCACTGATTTCTTAGCTCTTTTAGACACACAAAGCACCTGTACAGCTAGCTAGCTTACAGCACTTACCTGGGCCCTAGAGGCTGGCTGCAGTGTGTTAGCCTATTGCACAAGTGAGCTAGCGGAGTACAGAGGCGATAAGAGAATTGCCTAGAAGCACAGAGGTGACTTGGATCTAAGACCTGCCATCTCTTGCTGAGAGCGTAGGAGGGAGCCAGAAAGCCTTTGCTTCAGGACACAGAGCATGCAGGACTGGCTTTGGAACTTTGGCACTCAGGAATAGCTTTGGAACTTTAGTCCAGGTTACCTCCCTCAGGCTCTGCATCGGCAGCCTCCTCACGCACTCCAGGGCAGGTGGACGGAGATTTTCATACAGGGAAAGTGGTTCATGACCTACTTGTGCACCTAAATTACTTGGCAGGAAAACAGGGTTTGGTTCAGTAGATCTGGTGCTGGCCTTGAGTGTGAGTGCCTATTCCTTGTGTGTGTGAATGAATGAATGCAGATGTGTACATGTATGTGTGCGCATGCATGTGTGGCTGGTTGGGTGGGCACGTGTGTGTATGCAAGGCCTGAAGCAACTTCCCTGTATCCTCCATCCAGCCAGATGAATGGTTGAAGAAAAAGCTATCTTATCTGCCCTTGCAATGTCCCGGGTGTGGGTTTGGCCTCCACAGAGTCTCAGTTAAATTCTCTGCTCCACCTTCCTGCCACACAGTGAGGTCCTCTGCCTGGAGCTCAAGGCCATTTATGGACATGTTCCTCATTTCTAAGCTATACTCCCATCACCATCTTGAAATCAGTATATACCTCACATGTCTCACTGAAGGTGTATTTCTTATGGCCCATAAAATACCTTAAGTTTTATACCATTGAGACTATTACAGACTTGAAGACATTAGGCCTGTACGAGGCCTTGGGAGCCGGAAAGAGTGTCAGAGTGGACGAACAGCTGCAGCACTGACTTTGTGCCAGGTATGGCACACGCCAACCCACTTTGTCCTCCATTGTCACCCCTGAGAGCAATGTTGGTATCCGTGCCCCAGTGCACAGAGGAGGAAACTGAGACTCGTGGCCTTGCTTTGACTCACACAGTTACTGAGGGAACAAAGCCAGGCTGAGCCCGGGGCATTGCAAAGCCCTCCCAAATGAAAGACAGTGGATGTTAATGAAGTGGGGGTGTGCTCCAGTCATGCCCCCTGCACTGGTGACCTGGGGAACTGGGATAGCAAGAGTGAAAAGAGGGGTGGGTAAGGGCTCAGGCTGCAGGAGCTTGCAGGCTGTTGCAAAGATGGGTTTTATCCCAAGGAAGGGTGCACGAGGAGCAAGCGGAACGTAGAGAAAGAAAGGCTCTTGGTTGGACTTAGAGTAAAGAGAAGGAGGGATGAGTCAGAGGGGGGAGTTTAGGACCCAGAACACAGGTTCTGGGGCAGTGGTTCTCACTAAGGGGAACAAGTTTGCCATCTCCCACTGGTGTCTGTCTATGGACATTTTCAGTTGTCATGGCTGAAGACGATGGTGCTGGTACCTGGTAGGTAGTTGCCACGGGTGAGAACAGTCGGAAACAAGGGCTTATCTATCACGGCTCTCAGCAGGGATTGAGAAAGCCTGCTGGAAGCTTCTTGCTGGCAGGGACAGGAGTGGGGTGAGAGGTGGTCAGCACCCCTCCGAGCTGACTCAATGATCTGTGTGATGTG
Source organism: Mus musculus (assembly GCF_000001635.26). Classification (NCBI taxonomy): domain Eukaryota; kingdom Metazoa; phylum Chordata; class Mammalia; order Rodentia; family Muridae; genus Mus; species Mus musculus. The sequence continues at coordinate 99,229,037 of NC_000073.6, forward strand.
CCCAGCACTTCCTGACCCCAGGTCAGGGTCCTGGCCACAGAACTTGGTCCCTCCCAAGGTCTTGGCCTGTGTAGACAGTGTTTATTCTGGGTGATGAAATCTCCACGGGGACACCCAGCTCCTGGGCCCACCTTTCCCATGTGGTGAGGACAGCCCCTCTCCGTGAACTGCCTGACGCCCCACCATTAACTCTTAGGGAGTCAGTAAAGGAGCAGTGTTCTGATTTTGTTGGGTAGTTCCACCCCTGGAAGCTATTTTGTAAAATCATAGTAACAAATAATCAAGACGTGAAAGTCATCAAAAGACCACTCACTGCACTGGAAGGGGAATGCAGAGGCTTGGTGTGTGTGTGTGTGTGTGTGTGTGTGTGTGTGTGTGTGTGTGTGTGTGTGTGTGCAGCAGAGCTGAAAAGAAAAGTACCCAGAAGGGAAGGGAGTTGGTAGAAAATAAAGTCTGCAAGCTACAGTGCACTCCTGGTCACTCCAATCCTAGGCCAGGCACATCCCAGGAGACCAGCATCTCTCCCTCTGCTGGCCACTCACGGGTATTGCCTGCCCCTGGCTGGAGCTTAGGCACAAAGCCTGGGGTAGGCAAAAAAAAAAAAAAAAAAAAAAAAAAAAACAACAACAACAACAACAACACGAGAAACTAGAATTTTTACAAATCAGACAGAGTCCCCTGGCTGAGGAAGGATCAGGAAGATGGTGAACATCCTTGTTATCCCTTCTGTCAGCCCTGCTGCTGGGAAACCAAGTGGGCAGAGGCAGATAGATGCCCTCTAGAGCCCTAGGCTACCCAGGTCTGGAAAATGTCTCTTCTGAGCAGAGGCCTCTGGGAACCTCCACTGACCTGATCCTCTTCAGCCACTACTCAGGCTAGCTTTTGCTTTGGTCGCACTGCACAGCCAGATCCAGCTCAGGAGGCCTCTGGATGAGCAACTGGCCTCTGCCTGTGCTGCGTGCCCTTTACAGAAAGGCTTTTCTTTTTCCTGGTGCGCTCAGGACTATAGCTCCCAAAAGGAAAGTGAAGTCGGAGCCAGAATCTGCAAAACTCAGCGGAGCCCAGAACTAAGCAGGCTTCCTTTGATGCCTCTTACACCTCCCCAGAGAACCCTGACCTCCCCAGCACAGAGCCTAGAGAGAGGCGAGGCAGGAAGAGGGTTCAGAGTCACAGAGTTCAGAGGTCCTGGAGTGAGGACTTAGGACTCTGCCCAAGAAATGCCATGGTTGCTCTTGACTTCCAACAAGCTGTGCAGTGCTGTGCTGTGCTGTTCGTGTTGAGATCCTGGGAGGGGCCCCTAAAGAATAAACAAATCTGAGGAGTGGAAGTGACTGTCATGTTAGTCTAGGCTCCCTCACACTGGACACTAAAATGTTCAATGCCCTTGATGGACAGTCTCTGCTAGCCCCTCCCTGTTCCCTGCCAGCCCCTTTCCTTGGAGGCCCTGCTTACTGGAAAGCTATGGGCTCCTGCATGACCACTGTCACTCAACCTTTGTCAAGCCTTATGGGGCCCCAGGACTCTCAAACGGGCACAGGGTGTGATCCTTGACTGGAGTCCCCATGATACAAGCAAGTTGCTTAACCTTTGTGAGCCTGTTGGTCCCACCGCTCCCCTTTGGCCAGCAGGGAACTTGAGTCCTGGACTCTGCATGGAGAGGAAGAAGTCAGGCTGGGGGCTGGAGAGGTGGCTCAGCGGTTAAGAGCACTGACTGCTCTTCCAAAGGTCCTGAGTTCAAATCCCAGCAACCACATGGTGGTTCACAACCATCCCTAATGAGATCTGACACCCTCTTCTGGGGTTTCTGAAGACAGCTGCAGTGTACTTACATATAATAAAGAAATAAATCTTAAAAAAAAAAAAGTCAGTCTGGGAAGACTGGTCAGTTCCAGGTAGTGTCCTACTGACTCAATGACATGGTGAGAGACCAGCTATTCTCCAAGGGCTTTGTCTTCACAGACTGTTTGAATACACATGTCCAGGAAGGAACATGGCATCATCTCTATCTTGTTTGTTTGTTTTTTGAAGACATGCTTTCTCTGTGTATCCTTAGCTGTCCTGGAACTCACTCTGTAGACCTCAAACTCAGAATTCAAAGATCTATCTGCCTCTGCCTCTGCCTCTGCCTCTGCCTCTGCCTCTGCCTCTGCCTCTGCCTCTGCCTCTGCCTCTGCCTCTGCCTCTGCCTCTGCCTCTGCCTCTGCCTCTGCCTCTGCCTCTGCCTCTGCCTCTGCCTCCTGAGAGCTGGGATTAAAGGCACACGCCACCACTGCATGGATTCTTTTTCATTTTTTAATGATTTATTTATTTATTTTTGTTTTATATGCATTGGTGCTTTGCCTGCGTGTATGTCTGTCTGTGTAGGGTGTCAGATTCCCTCAAGTAGGAGTTTAGACAATTGTAAGCTGCCATGTGGGTTGTAAGAACTACACCTAGGTTCTCTCCAGCCATCTCTCCAGCCCCTGTTTGTTTGTTTGTTTATTTGTTTGTTTTTGAGACAGGGTCTCTCTTCATAGCCCTGGCTATCCTGGAACTTACTATATAGATCAGGTTGGCCTCAAACTCATAAGGCTTTTCCTTCCTCTGCCTTCCAATGCTGGAAATTAAAGGTGTGTCCCACCATGCTCGGCTATCTCTATCTTAAGTGTGACAGGACAGATTCACAGAGAGACTGGGCAACCCGGCTTAGGTCGCACCACCAATACGTGGCACATCTGGATGAGGATCATGACAAGCCATGCTCTAACTGACCTCACCTGGCCTGCATCCCCACTCCATCTCATCCCATCAGTAAGCCAGCACTGCCTGTAGTTCCTGGGTTCAGTCTACCCATATCCCATCAAAGGAGCCCAACTCTGCTCCACTCAGGACCAACCTTCAAGTCCAAGGCCACATGTTCACAGAGACCTGAAAGTGTCATGAACCAAAGATGCCAGATTTGAGGACACTCACGGTAGGAGATGTCTCACTGCTTGTTGGTTCTTAGGGACACTGAGGCCAGCACGGGCCAAGCCTTGCCTAAGGATGTTCAGCCTGCCTGTGGTAAGGCAGGATTGACTCTGAGGCAGTCCTATACCAGTACAGAAACATTAAGCCTGTAAGAGAGTTTGCTGTGGGAGTCAGGTCACACCCAACTGTTTATTGTAATGTGGGGTTGATGATTCCTTAAGACCTACTATTTGTCACCTGGCTCAAAACCAGGGCTGCTGCTAGCTTTGCTCCTATAAGACACACACATCCCCTTCAAACCACATTTACTCTTCAGTGACCATATTGGTCCCACAACCAGAGAGAAGCAATGCTCTTTCATAAGCCTTGTCCAGGCCCCTGCCTCCCAGCCAGCCTTCTGCTTCTCAGACCTCCTGGCCCCACAGAAATGAGTAGCCCAAGGACCCTTTGACCCCCAAAGCCCAGTACTCACAGAGACAGGGAAATAATCCTTCATGTACTTCCATATGGCCAAGCGTCTGAAGAACTGGATGGGCCGGCCTCCCTGCCGCGGCTTGTCCCAGTCCAGGTACCACCAGGTGGCATACAGGACAGAGAAGAGCCAGAACCTTGTGAATAGGAGGCCTACGAAGATGACGATGCAGAGCTGGGCTGGGAGAGAAACAGGAAAGTTAGAGCTGCAAGCAAGGCAGGTAAAAACCCCAGCTTAGCTCTTCCATGACTGTGCCCCCCACCCCGCATCTGCAGTGACCTCCCTCCTGGTGCCTGCAGCGCCCCCTGTCGGGCACACACCACTGAGTGGAAACCAACTTCCGTGCTTCAGATACCACACTGGCTTGGGGCCCAGTCTAAAGTCATCCCTCCCATCCCCCACTACACCAGATGTCTCAACCTTCACTGCTCCCATCCCCAGGAAGGCCATACACATTCAGCAGGTGCTTGAAAAATGGAGCCATGGGTTGAATGGGTTGCCTTCTGATTGCCATAGGGAATCCCAGAGGAAAAAGAGGCACTCCTCTTTCCTGGCCACTTTCTATCTATCCTTGGGTCTCTCCCCATTTGCTGGAGCATCGTTCCCATGGAACACTACTTCACCCTCACTGGTGCAACATCTCTTCCGTTCACTGATGTTTTCCCTTTCTGTGTCATAATCAAGCCCACAGTTCCACACCAGCTAGTTGAATGCTCTCCACACCACTGAGCCACACGCAGGCCCTGACCGGGAATCTTCATCAGCTGCTCATCACATTATCCTATCAGTTTCCATCTTATTCTCACTTGAACCCAGAGCCCACCAGTAAATGCTAGTCTAACCAGTACATGCTAGTCTAGTAACCATGATCCAGTATCCCCCGTCTCTGCCTTCTAAGGGCTGGAATTACTGGCAGGCTGCCATGCCAACTCAGTGTTTACATAAGGTCTAGGGATTCAAACTCTGGTCCTCACATTTGCATTGAGTTGTCTCCCCTGGCCCTGTTCTAAAGTTTTTGGTTCTAGTAAAATGTATAGTGTATCACCATGCCATTGTGAATGTACAGTGCAATTAAGTACATTTTTTATTCAGCCATTGACATCATCTGTCGCCTGAACTCTTTACAGAAACTCCATACTCAGGAGACACTGCCCCCTACCTCCTCCCTAGGTGGGGGCTGGAGGGGGGGGCGCCCATGCTCACTGTGATTCTAAGGACTCCAGGCACACTGTAGCGTGGGGTAATAGGAATTCCTCCCTTCCCCATTAACGTTCCATTGTGTGTATTTAATACATGTTGCTTCTCCATTAGTAGATACTTAGATTGAATGCATGTTTGTTATTTGTTTTAAAATGCCATGAAATTATTTACAAATAAAAACGGGGGGGCTTATGACTTTGTTACTTTGTTTGTAGAGCAGTTGTAGAGGCTTGGAATCCAGTGCCAGTATAAGTAGGAACAGAGGCCAGCACAGATGTCCCCACACCCGGAGGGGACAGAAACCTCCTCCAAGCAGTAGATATGGAGGAAAGGAGGGAGGTTGACTTGGATTTTATTTATTTATGCTTTTCATTAAAATTTTTGCCCTGAGCCGGGCATGGTGGCGCACGCCTTTAATCCCAGCAGAGGCAAGCGGATTTCTGAGTTCGAGGCCAGCCTGGTCTACAAAGCAAGTTCCAGGACAGCCAGGGCTACACAGAGTACCCCTGTCTCGAAAAACTAAAAAAAAAAAAAAAAAAAAAAAATTGCACTAGAAATAGGCAGCAGCCGCTGTAATGGTCACCTACAATCAAAGCTCTTGGAGGCTAAGGCGGGAGGGTTGCAAATTCAGACCTCAGCTACATAGAGAAACCCTTACTGCAAAAAATTGTCTCTCTCCCCCTCTCTCTCCCCCTCTCTGTGTCTTTCTCCATTCTTCTCCCCGCCTGCCCTATGTGTGTATGTGTATGTGTGTGCATGTGTGTATATGCATGCTTGTTTGGCTGTGCAGTTCCCATGTGAGCATGCACATGTTGAGTCCAGAGGTCAGAGGTCATGTGTCTTTCTCTATCATCCTCCATTCCCCCCTTCCCCCCGTACCCCCCACACTCTGGAGCTGAGAACCTAGTCCAGGGCCTTAGATTTGCAAGGCAAGGCTCCACCACTGCCATAAATCCCTAACCCCTCCACCTTAGTTTTGAGACAAGAGTTTTTCACTGACCCTGGCACTCACTGACTCAGCCAGGATGACTGGCAGGGGTACCCTGATCCCCCTGTCTTCCCGGAGCTGGACTTACTGGAGTGTGCCGCCGTACCCAGCTTGGTGCGTGGGCTTGGGGAATCAACTCAGGCTCTCACGCTTGCACAACAAGCACATTCCCAACCCTCCCCGCCGAACCCCAGCGTTTTAACCTTAAAAATAAAACAATAAAACAGCAACAGCTCTTTCCCTTTTGGTTAACCCAAAAGTCTCTGCAGTGGCTCCTATTTGATAAGACCCTCTCTCAGGAAGAAAACTTCACAGTTAGACAGTGGCTGCCTGGAGGGGAGGAATGTGGGAAGTCTTTTACTTAAGGGTTCAATGATGTTTGAATGAGTTGCTTTTGCAGAAAGAAAAAAAAAAAAGCTTAGGAAAGAACAGAGGGCTTTCCCCTCAACTAGAAGTCCACGTGGCCATCCTGGCTCCAGGCCTATTTCTCTGCCCTGTTAACAGCAAACACAGATAGATGGCTTTGCTTGGTAATTTAGGAAGAAAGCCCTTCCTTCCTTCCTTCCTTCCTTCCTTCCTTCCTTCCTTCCTTCCTTCCTTTACCCGGTCTTTAAAAGCTTGCAGTTTCTTTTGTTATTGTTGCTTTGGTTTTTTAAAACAGGGTCTTACAATGTAGCTCTGGCTGCTCTAGAACTCACTATGCACACCAGGCTGGCCTTGAACTCACAGAGACCGCAAGTGCTGGGATCAAAGGGATATGCCTCTATGCCCAGCTAAGCCTGAGGTTTTAAAACCCCTACCTTTTGTTGTTTTGTTTTGTTTTGTTTTTGAGTCAGGGTTTCTCTGTTTGTAGCCTTGGCTGTCCTAGAAGTCACTCTGTAGACCAGGCTGGCCTTGAACTCAGAAATCTACCTGCTTCTGCCTCCCAAGTCCTGGAATCAAAGGCTCGTGTCATCATGTCTGTCTTAAACCCCCACATTTTAGAGACTCAGTATATGCACACTGGCTAAGGTCATATAGCAAGCTAGCAGGGTAATACCTGAGATTCAGTGCTTGGCTCAAACCATTCATTCATTCAACAATATAAAATATAAAACAAAAAACATCTAGGAACAGCATGGACCAAGACTGAGGAATCTTACCCCCCCCCCACGAGAGAGATGTGAGAGAGGAAAGACACAGAAGCAATGAGTAGCCCATCTGGAAAGCATTTGGCTTGGGGCCTGAGCCTTTGGTGCCTGGTCCTAATTGACTTCCCCAGCTACTTCCCTGCCTGGGAAACTGAGTGCTGGCGGGCTTTAGAATCACATTGTATTTCTTCTTGATGTGTATGTGGTTTGTGGGTATGTATGTATGTATGTATGTTCATATATATGTATGTTCATATGTGGGCACATGTGTGTTCAGGTGCCAGTGTGTCTTCCTCTATCACTCCCTGGCCTTTACCTTTATTTTTTTTATCCCTCTGTGACTCTCTGGTATTGAGACAGAGTCTCTCTCTCTCTCTCTCTCTCTCTCTCTCTCTCTCATCCAGGGCTCACTGATGATTGGACTAGCCTAGCTAGCCAGCTTGCTCTAGGGCTCTTGTCTCTGCTTCCTTTGTGTTGATCTTATAGGCAGGCCACCAACACCAAATCAGACGCTCAAGCCAGGCCTAGTGCTACCTCTCCAGCACCATGTCTGCCTGCGCGCTGCCAAGCTTCCCTCCATGATGGCAATGGACTGAACCTCTGAACTGTGAGCAAGCCCCACTTAAATGCTTTTCTAAGAGCTACTGTGGTCATGGTGTCTGTTCACAGCAGTGAAACCCTAAGACAGTATCCAAACTCTAATCCTACGTTTATGCAGCAAGTGCTTCACTGACAAACTCATGTCCCCAGCCCAAACCTCACTATTCTGTAAAACTTCCCTTAAGTAGTGGTCTGTGAGCAACACACCATACTGCCTCCGCTTACTTCTCTGTTTTGACACGTGTGTGTATGTTCACCTGTGGGTGGGTGTGTGCACCCACATGTATGCATGAGTGTGAAGGCCAGAGGAAAGCTTTCCACCTTCTTTTGAGACAGTATCTCTCACTAGCCTGAAGATCACCCATTAGGCTAGGCTACCTCCCCAGCAAGCTCTAGGGGTCTTCCTGATTCTGCTAAGATTACAAGTTTGTGTCACCATGCCTGACATTTTTTACAGAGGTTCTGGGGATCAAACTCAGATCCTCATGCCTTGGAGACACTGAGGCCATTCCTTCAGCCCCAAAATCACCGCCATCATCACCAGGTAAAAAATGAGGCAAGACAGCAAATACTTTAGACATTTCAGAATTTGTGACTTAAAACAACAACAAAAAAACCATTTGGGCTGGTCTTGGCCCTGATTTGTTGACTACTGGTGGAGACTCTGGTCGCCTTTGATCTCCCCATCCCCCACACAGCAGGCAAGGGGACCTTTAACACCAGACTGGACCTCGTCACTTCCCTGCTGAGTCTATTGTTCTCCTTTGCCCTCAGGATAAGGGGTAAAGTAAAACTTCCCCCTCTTGGCATGAAAGAGCCCAGAACCCTTTTCTCAAATTGCACCAGTCGGTCCTCTCCTGGCTCAGGGGAGCCCTGATTTCTGTGCTCCACTCCTCGGTCTTGCCAGGTCTATGTAAGAGCAGGCCCAGGCCCAGGCTGCAAGGATGGGGTAGGTTCACCCAGTCAGACATAACTCCTGTCCTCAAGGACACAGGAGGCAACCCGAGCCTGGTGTCCATTAGACCCTGTGAGGTTGTGGCTGTAAACTACATGGCTCTGGGTCTCCGGAGCCCTTTGACCCAAGCCATCCCTGGGCTTAGGTTGCCTGCCCTCTGTTTTCTATACCCGCCATCTCTGTCTTGTATCCACACCTCCTCCCAGGCCCTCTGCCCATCCCCCATCCCTTCTTCCTCTGGAAGGAGCAGTTGCCAGGCTCCTGATTCACAGCCTGGGCCTTTCAAATATGCAATTCCTCTGCTTGGTTGTTACCAGGGGTACTTAAAATGGTAACCGACCCTGGAACAGAGGTACAGACCCATTTAAAATGGGTGCTAAAGGTGTGTGATCCTGGAAAGCCCACTTTGCAGGAATAAACCATATAGATGAAACATTGTGAGGTGGGAACACATACACACGTATACACGTGTGTTACCCGAGGGGTGTGTGTGTGTGTGTGTGTGTGTGTGTGTGTGAAGCATGCACTGAGCATGTGACTGTCTTGACAGGCAGTAGTATCTGGACTCGGGCTGAATCTGAGTCCTGGGGTGGCAGTCCTTCCCCAGTCTAGTACCAACAAAGGAGATAAGGCTCCCTCCCGTGCTCCCAGCCACTCTTCCTTCCCGGTCCACAGCGGTGCTGGAGCATCTACAGGGTGGAGAGGGACAGAGCCACACCTCAGGAGCCAGGTCAGATCTGCCTTTCATAGAAGTTCCCAGCTTTCTGCATTTTCTCTACAAGTTCCCCCATAGGGTGACACTGGCATCCCCACCATGCAGCTGGGGAAGCAGAGGCCGGTCCCTTCTCTCCTGGCCTCAGTTCCAGCTCCCTTTTTCCGAAAGGTAAACTGGAGAGCTTCCCTCTCAGAGGCATAGCCACCCAGCCTCGGGTGCTTCCCCGCCCTCAGCAGCTTGCAGCTAAAGCCTGGATGCAGCGGTCCCAAAAGTCCAGGAAACTGAAGACTGCTTAAGACATGGGAGACATACCCACACGAGGCTCTGGAAGACCCCAGCAAAGCCCCCTCCTGAATCTCTCCATTAAGCATCCTGTGCTCCCGCTGAGGCTGCCCTGCCCTTCCCGTGTGCCCGCGGCTACCCTCTTACCCAAGGCCAGGAAGGAGAAGACCCACTGAAGGACCGCGAAGGTCTGTAACCTGCGCTCCCATGGTACCAACAGGGGGGCGAACTCCACCATGCTGAGCTGGCTCAGGAGGCTCTACACACGGGCTTTGCTCTAGGTTGAAGGGGCAGGGCCAGGCCAGGCCAGCCCCAGTCCAGCCCCAGCCCAGCCCAGCCCAGCCCAGCCCAGCTCCAGGGCCCTCCTGCTCCGCCCACGCCACATCCTTTTTTCCCCGTACCTTGTAATCCCTCTGCCTAGACCAGGCTAAAGGCGGAAGAGAAACCTCTTTCATCCTTATCAGTTCTCTTAGGCAATGCCTTATCTGCCAAACCACTATTCCCACCCTCTAGAATCTGCTCAAGGTAGGGCGCAAAGAGGTGAAACCCCAAGGGCAGTGCTTCTCAACCTATGGGTCACGACCCCAGGGGGTGTCAAATGATCCTTTCACAGGGGTCGCATATCAGATATCCTGAATATCAGATATTCACATTACCATTCATAACAGTAATACAATTACAGTTATGAAGTAACAACACAAATAAGTTTATGGTTGGGGGGGGGGGTCACCACAACATGAGGAACTGTGCTAAGGGGTCGCAGCATCAGGAAGTTGAGAACCACAGCCCAAGGAGACCGGAGTGGTGACCCCTCAGCCCTGCCCAATGATCCCCTCACTTTCTCACAGGTCCACTGCTCTGCTCTTCCTTCACAAACAAGCTGCGACAGTTGGCATCAGAAAGCCCTGTGCCCATATCTCCTCTGTCTGCCTTCCCTCTGTAACTAACCAGTAGAACTCAGCAGGGCTGCGTTCAGGGTCTTTCCATCCCCCACACCGTGTAGGTCCTCAGCTCCACACGTTACACGTTTACAACATTCCACAAACTCTGCTCACAGGTTCAAGCTGACAGTCAGGTTGCTCATCTCCTTTGGTCAGCAGGCTCAGTCACCTTAGATCCTTACACTCTCCCTCCACTTTTGCCTCTCGGCTCCCAAGCTACTTTTCCTAGGACTCCTTTGTTCTGCCTACTGTAGATCAAGCTGGCCTCTAGTCTCTGCCTCCCAAGAGTTGGGATGAGAGGTGAACACCACTAATCCTTGATTCCTCTTGCCCCTTGAAGGTTGTGTTCAGGCTGGTGGCTTGTTTCCTGTCTCTCTGCCCCACGTCTAGACTTGAAGATCCAGGTGGTTCCTTGACCATCCATCATAGCTTGTACGTCTCACTGAACTCAACTTTCATCCCCTGCCTGGGTCAGCTCGACTCTTTCACACCATGGCAAAGGACAACTTCACTTCCTGAGTTGCTGAGGTTATAGCCAGAGTTTCCTTAGAGTTATTGTTTTCCTCCAGCCACACCTGTTGTGTTTTATGTTGAAGAAGAAGAAGAAGAAGAAGAAGAAGAAGAAGAAGAAGAAGAAGAAGAAGAAGAAGAAGAAGAAGAAGAAGAAGAAGAAGAAGAAGAACCAGGGAACCAGGATATGTTTAGCAGAGGCTCAGTATGATGTAGGGGTAGTGCCTCTGCAGGCCTATGCTGAGGTATCCTTTCCCTCTGAGATACCAGCCATACTACTGGTATAGTATAGAATAGAGTTTGTTTAGGGCATAGGGAGGGGATTTTAGGGAGTAGAGACAGAGAAAGGCAGAGACAGAGAGAGACAGAGAGAGAGAAGAAGGAGAAGAAGAAGAAAAAGAAGAGGAGGAGGAGGAAGAGGAGGAGGAGAAGGAGGAAGAAAATGAAGAGGAAGAAGAGAAGGAGAAGGAGAAGGAGAAGGAGAAGGAGAAGGAGAAGGAGAAGGAGAAGGAGAAGGAGAAGAAGAAGAAGAAGAAGAAGAAGAAGAAGAAGAAGAAGAAGAAGAAGAAGAAGAAGAAGAAGAAGAAGAAGAAGAAGAAGAAGAAGCCAGCCACAAACACATGGAGAGAGAAGGGGAGAGGAGCAGGGAGAGAAGGGCTAGAGAAGGAAGAGAGAAGAAGGTCAGAGAGTAAATGGGCAAACACCCCTTTTTATAGTGAGTCAGGTATACCTGGCTGTTGCCAGGTAACTGTGGGCAGAGCCTAGAAGGATTGCTAACAACATCCACCCATCACTACATCTATTCATTCTTCTGAATGTTTCCCTTTGGGTGAAGAGACGGGTCAGTAGTCAAGAGTGCTTACTGTTCTTGCAGAAGACTCAGGTTCTGTTCCCAGCATCCATCTGTTCACAACCACCTGCAGCTCCTGGGGATCTGACACCTCTGCCCTCTGCAGGCACCAGTGGCAGGCGCCAAACAGGAGCTACAGTGGGCAACTGAGCTCCCTGAAATCGGCCCACACCCTTGCTCGGCTATGATGGGTACACTCCAGAAAAGCGTAGCTTTAAAGATTTCATCCCAGGGTTGCCTCTGACTTCTGATGTGCCTTCTCAGGTTTGTCATTGTCCTTCTATTCTTTTGGCTTGGTGTCAGTGGGCAGTGGGAGACCCTCACCACCCATAGCCTAGTGTGATTACTTCCTGGGTGATAGCCTGCTCTGTTGGGCAAATTTCCTTCAGATCAACATGAAGATAAAAGTTTTTGAGGTAATGCTGTTTAGATGAATTAATAGTGACTTATGGAATTCCGGTTTTAGGAAGTTAGCTTGATTTAAGTAATTTTGGGAAGTCAGGGCAGTTGCTAGAAAGTTTAAAGTTAGAATCAGGAATAGACTGTGCCCCTTCTTCATAGACTGCCCAGAGCTGCACGAGTTTGCAAAAGGGGCACAGGGAGCTTTCATGCCTTACAATCATGTAGTTGAAGTAGCAAGAAAAAATAGGCTTGGGACAGGTTAATCATCCAGGGAAGCATTCACTCTAGGTTGGGCCTGAGTTCTCTGATCTTGTGATCTAGGGATGTGGTAACAGGTTGCGGTGTGCACCGTGAAATAGAAAGGTTACGAATAAAGAATAAACAGTTCAATTATGAGTATAAGGGCAGAGAACAGATGACTAGCCAGTCTCTCTGATCGAGACTTCAAAATAAGGCGGGAGACAGATGACCTGCTCCTTACTAAGTGCAGGTCGTCCCCAGCCAAGCACAGGGAGAAACTTGCTACTACACACTTGGCCTGCTTAAACCTTGTTAATCTCTGACAGAGAATTACTGCTCTGGGATTACAATGAGTTTGTGGAAAGAAAGAAAGAGGAGAATTGTTTAATTAGATGTAAGTTTCAAAAAAGAAATACGTAATCAATAATCCTGTTGTAATGTTTAATGTAATAATCCTCTTGCGTAATGTTTCTAATCTGTTCTTGAAGAGTATGTTTCTCGGTGGTTATTTAATGTGTGGCTGAGGTAACTTGCTAAACAAAAGATTTGCCTAAAGGGCACAAAAAGTTTGTGTTTTTTTTAAATTATTTATTATTATATATAAGTCCACTATAGCTGACTTCAGACACACCAGAAGAGGGAGTCAGATCTCAATATGGGTGGTTGTGAGGCACAATGTGGTTGCTGGGATTTGAACTCATGACCTTCAGAAGGGCAGTCAGTGCTCTTACCTACTGAGCCATCTTGCCAGCCCACAAAATGTTTTAAGAGGAGAAAAAAAAATGCTGGAGACTGCCTTCAACCACTCTGTGTGTGTGTGTATGTGTGTGTGTGTGTGTGTGTGTGTGTGTGTGTGCGCGCGCGCGCGCACGCACGCATGCCTGTGTTTGTGTGAGTATGTATATGTGCGTGTTTAATTTTACATTTTTCTTTTTTGCTAATTGCTGGATGCCGTAAGGTAGCAGCCCTGTCAGTCACACTCTGCACTGACCCTATCAGCTACTTTCAGCACTGACCCCACCCCAATCCCTGATGCCACACCTTGCTGCCTGACTCAGCTTATCCTGTGGTGTCAAAGCTGACCTTTGACACACCAGTACTCTGCATCTGCAGACACACACACACCTGAAAAAAATCTTTGTCTCTGTGAAGGTGGAAATTGATTTAAAATGTATCATGTTGGTCTATGTTCTGTCTCTTCAACGAAATATCTGACTTGGGGCTTGGGACTTGCCTTTAATGCCTGCACTAAGGTCTATGATTTTGAGGCTAGCCTGGTTTACACAGCAAGTTACAGGTTAGCTGGGGCTACATAGTGAGACTCCATCAAAAAAAAAAAAAAAAAAAAAAAAAAAGAAGAAGTAATCCTGAGACAAAAGGCTTATAAAGTAAAAGCTTTTCTCTCCTGCGGCCTTAGGCTCTCTCTCTAAGCCCCACCTGTTGAGGCTTGCCCCTCCTCCAAGAGAACCATCCCATCATATGTAGAACTTGACACATTTATCCAACCACACCACCATCCATCAGGAAAAACCCAAGTGTGTCCAAAGTGGTATATTTTCATTAAATAAAATCAGTCCTGCTGCCTGGCTCTGTAAGTGATCAATATAAACAGAAAGAACATGGCCAGTGTCCCTCCTATCCCCTCCTACACAGGGCCTTCCCCTCCCCAGGTAGCCCCCCTCTCCATTTCTGCTTTTCTTTTTCTAGATTTATCCATTTTTTAATGTGTGGCCTGTATGTATGTAAATGCACCACATGTGTGACTGGTGCCCTCAGAGGTCAGGTCATCAGATGGCCTGGACCTAGAGTTATGGATGATTGTGGGCCCCCACAGGGATGCTGGGACTCAAACCCCGGTCCTCTGTAAGACAACAGGTGTTCCTAACCACTGAGCCTCTCTCCAGCCCCTCCCCCACAAGACACACCAGTTTTGTTTTGTTTTTTAAAGACATTTTTTCCTCTAGCCTAGGCTAGTCTATCTAGGCAAGGATGGCCTTGAGTTTCTAATCCTCCTGTCTCTACCTCCTGGATGCTGGGATTACAGGCATGCATAATGACACTTGGCTTATGTATATTTCAGATGGCAACCAAAGCTTCATGGACCACAGGCAAGCACTCTACCCTGACCAACCATCACTGAATATTTGGGGGACTGGAGGGGAGTTTTTTTTTTTTTCTCTTTCTTTTCTTTTCTTTCTTTTTTTAATTTTTGAGACAGGGTTTCTTTGTATAACCCTGACTATGCTGGAACTCAGTCCATAAACCAGGCTTGGCTCAAACTCAGAGTTTAGCGTGCACTACCCCATCCCGATTTTCAATACACCTTTTCTCTCTCTCTCTCTCTCTCTCTCTCTCTCTCTCTCTCTCTCTCTCTCTCTCTCTCTCTTGGTTTTTTCGAGACAGGGTTTCTCTGTATAGCCTTGGCTGTCCTGGAACTCACTCTGTAGACCAGGCTGGCCTCGAACTCAGAAATCTGCCTGCCTCTGCCTCTCTCTCTTTAAAAAAAAAAACAAGACACACACACACAAATCCACAAAATCAGAAACCCAAATAAACAAGTAAAAGACAAATAAACAAAAAATTCCCAAACAGAACAAAAGTCTACGAAGATAACATCAAGTTTGTCTTGTGTAGATCATGTACTCCTGGGCCTGCACTGAAGTGTAGCAAGGGTACCCTGTGAGACTCCATTGGAAAAACTATTATTTTTCTTTATAATTGGGTACCACTTGCAGGTGGGCTTTTGGTTAAGGTGAGAGACACTCCCTGACTCAGTGCTGAGACCCCAATATTACTGTTTTTAAATATTTTTGCCCCTCCCCCCCCCCTTTCAAGACAGAGTGTCTCTGTGTAACAGCGACACTTGTTCTGTAGGCCAGATTATCCTTGCACTCAACAAAGATCCAACTGTCTCTGCCTCCTCCGTGTTGGGATAATAGGCGTGTGCCTCCACCAATGGCCAATTTGTCTTTTTAAAGACAGTATCTCATGAGCCCATTGACCTTAGACACATGGCTAATGATGACTTTGAAGCCCTGGTCTACCTGCCTCTAACTCCTAAGAACTGGGGCTTTGGGTGAGCGCCACCCCAGCCTTATCCAGGGCTTTGACCTCTATAAAAGAGGAGTTACACAGCCTGTGCTCTTTGGAGACTGATTGCTTGGCTCAAGATTATATATCTGACTCATCCATGCTGTGTGTTGATGGGGAACCTCTTGCTGTATAGTATTCTATGGTGTGGCTATTTATTCTCCTGCTGGAAGGTTTCGGGCTCCATGAGCTGTATTACTATAAACCAGCCCCCCTTTTGTTTGTTTGTTTGTTTTTTTGAGGCAGGGTTTCTCTGTGTAGCTTGGCTGTCCTGGAACTCACTCTGTAGACCAGGCCCACCTGGAACTCACCAAGATCTGTCTGTTTCTCCTGTGAACATTCTCGCACATCTTTTTAAAAAAGAATCTGTATTATATTCTATTACATTCTTTGTTTATTTTGTGGGTGGTGGTGCATGCTGCGGCACTTGTGTGAAGGTCAGAGGACAACTCTTTGGAGCCAGTTTTCTCCTTCCACCTTTACATAGATCCTGGGGCTAAATTCAGGTTCAGGCTCAGCAGCAAACACCTCTATCCGCTGAGCCATCTTGCTGGCCCCTTGTGCATCCTGTGCTATGCTTTCTTGTTCCTTTCTATGTTCTATATGCCTGGGAATGGAGTTGGTGGGTCATGGCATAACCATGAGACATGGTTTTCTGCAGTGGAGACACAAGCATGATATGAGAATTCAGGTTGCTACTGGTCTTTCTCAACGCTGTGACTTGTTTTGTTTTTGTGATGCTAGGATTGAACCCAGGACCTTGCCTATGCTAGGCAAGCACTCTACCACTGTGCTACATCCCCAGTGCTGCACTGTAACCATGTGGATGAATGTTCTCTGTGCTTATAGTAGCATCTCTGTTTTAGTCGGGGTTTCTATTCCTCCACAAACATCATAACCAAGAAGCAGGCTGGGGAGGAAAGGGTTTATTCAGCTTACACTTGCACATTGCTGTTCATCATTAAAAGAAGTCAGGACTGGAACTCAAGCAGGTCAGGAAGCAGGAACTGATACAGAGGCCATGGAGGGATGTTCTTACTGGCTTGCTCAGCTTACTTTCTTATAGAACCCAGGTACCACCCACAATGGGTCTTCCCACCCTCCATCACTAATTAAGAAAATGTCCTACAGCTGGATCTCATGGAGGCTTTTCCTCAAGGGAGGTACAAAACCAGCCAGTACAATCTCCCTGACAACTAGTAAGGTTTAGCAGGCTGCAGTATGCGTTCTGGCCATCTGGGTATCATTTTCTGGGTATTGTTCTAGGTGTTTCTTGATAGAACTGTTCCAAACATTAAAAAAACATTTTCTGCACAGCTGGCTTTTCCTACAGAAGATGGCTCCCACTTTCTGGTGGTTTCAACCCTCACTTTTCCATCTCCTTCCCACAGCCTCAAAATTACTGCTGAATCCAAATTGGGAAGGAGGACCAAACTATTTTCCAAAATGGATAAACATTGGAAGGCCCCTGGATCCTCCTCTCTGGCACTGGCTGTAACTGGCCAGGCTTTTTGGGGGGATGGATTGGGTGGGGGTGGGGTGTAAAATGTTTTCATTTGCATTTCCTCATCGCTGAAGTTGAATATCTTTATAGGTATAAAATTTCAGCATATTCACAAGAATCATCGTTCATCGGGCAGATACCTTTTTCTACTTCTGTTTTCCATTGAGAATTCAATTTCAGCAGTGCGGTGATGGCGCATGCCTTTACTCCCAGCACTTGGAAGACAGAAGCAGGAGGATCTCTGTGAATTCTGGGCCAGCCTGGTCTGTAGAGTGAGTTCCAGACAGCCTATACTACACAGAGAGACTTTGTCTCAGAAAATAAATAAATTTAAATAAATTAAATTTTGACCGGGTGTTGGAATGCACACCTTTAATCCTAGCACTTGGGAGGCAGAAGCAGGCGGATCTTTGTGACTTTGAGGCCAGCCTGGTCTACAGGGTGAGTTCCAGGACAGCCAGGACTACCCAGAAAAACACTGTCTTGAGGGGAAAAAAAAAAGAATTAAAAATTTCAGGGCAAAGTGGTACAAGTCTTTCACTCTAGGTTTTGTTTTGTTTTACTTTAAAAAAAAAAAGATTTATTTATTTATTATATGTAAGTACACTGTAGCTGACTTCAGACACACCAGAAGAGGGCAGCAGACCTCATTACGGGTGGTTGTGAGCCACCATGTGGTTGCTGGGATTTGAACTCAGGACCTTCAGAAGAGCAGTCAGCACTCTTAACCACTGAGCCATCTCGCCAGCCCTTTGTTTTACTTTTTTTTGTTTGTTTGTTTAAACATGTTTATTACAACAGATACAATTCACATCTGACTAGCTTTATTTCTCCTTTCCCCTCCCACAACCATGTTCATTGGGCCACTTCCTTGTATTTGAGCAGTTAATGTACTTTCAGCACACTTGCCCAGCAGTACTTCTTAAAGTCCATTCTTAGATGAAAATGGATTTCAATAAGTTATACAAACATGGGTTATGCTTGCTCACTGTGACTTCCAGCTACTGTACATAGGAATGACAAGGTTATAGAAAAGTGCCACAGCAACAGTGCCCCAAGAAAGGAAAGGGGGCACCTTAAAAAAAATGGATAAAATCAGGCCAAGGAACTTCAGAGGGAATGGAACATACAGGAAATGAAAACATATCTTTGCAAAACAAATGGAGCAGCACTGCTCTTGATCAGGTGCAAGTGCTGGTCAGTTGTCTCATGATATTTGTACACTGCTCATAAGGTTCAAAATCGTAACCTCAGACACAGATCACCTGGCACTTGCACTGGATTTTTGAAAATTCGAGATTTCTAAATGATAAATTAAACCCTCCCCCCCAAATTTTTTCTTTTTCTTTTTTTAAAAAAAGGTAATTTTGCAGACAGGTTTCCATGTAAAAGGCTAGGTATTCAGCCACCTCAGCACTGATTAGTTTCAGATGTCTAAGCTCTGTTACATTTTGGCTTCCCATGGCTTCACTCTACAAAACATATTTACAACATGAAGATACATCTACAAGAAAGCTACATTTCAAGGGTTTTACAAATCAATCTTGTATATTTCCCCTGAATTGACTCTCACAGACCCCGTCCCCTTGTCATTTCATTTGCCCAGCTTAACGGTCCATAGTCTACTTAAATGCAGCTCAAAATGTTATGACTGGGCAATAGATTTACAGTTCCTCTATGAGATCATGTGCAATTATTCACATCTTCAAACCATGAAGGAATTCTGATTTTTTTTTTTTTTTTTAGCTTTTCGAGTTCCTTAACTTGTTGTCTCAAAAATAGTATCCTCTGCTCTCGCAAAGTTGCTTGAATTTCACATACTCGAACTAATGATCTCAAATTTTCTAACTCAGTACATATTTCTGACATATGTACACTTCCCATATTATGGGCTTCTTTACGCAATCTTGATGCCTGCTTCTCTGCATGGTCTGCGGGCCACCCTTGAACATGCTTTATGAGATTATCATTGACGTGCACCACTAGAGTAGAGTTAATGAGCACGCAGATCTAGCAGATGCATTCTGTGGTACAGCAGTTGCAGCTGATGCATTACTACTGCAAGTATGATTTGGACCAGGTGATGGACTTCTCCGGCTACTTAAGCGCTGAAGACTTCGTGGAGAAACAGGATCATGGCTCTGCTGCTTGTCAGCAGTTACAGGCTGCTGTGTAGCCGAATGTGACACTGGTCCTTGCTTAACTACTGGAGTACTAACCTTTGGCTGGGATGAAACAGGTGGAGTACTCATCAAAGGTTTCATAGGGACCGTATTAGTTTGAGGTGTGCTTATTCTTGGAGACACATAGGATCTTGGGGATGAAGCATCAGACGTCAGAGACATTGGAGACTGATTAGATGGCTGGGCTTGTGTAGAAAGCTGGGCAGCTTGAGAAATCAGCGAGGTGATGTTGAAAGCAGATGGTCCAGCAGTAAGAAACTTGTGGATGATAGACTGCAAGGAAGCTTGTGTTACAGCTGCTGTAAGAATTCCACTGGTGAAACCACGAGTGGCTGTTGCTTGCATCACCTCTCTTCTGTAACCCCTGTCTTTTGGGAAACTATTAACTGCCAATTTATTTGCTTCTTTTTGTCTCTGTTCTCTTTCAAGCCACTCTTTTGGTTTCTCCCACTGTGAAACTTCTGTGCAACAACTGTAGTAGTAATTTTTTCCAGATGAGCTAATGTGCTCAGACCAATCATCTGCAGAATCATAAAGTGCATCTGAAGTTTTGCTTGGATTATTGCTTGGATTAGAAGAATGTGAATTTGAACTATGTGGTTGTGTGAGTTTTCTTGTGGAGAGTAACTGGTCCCACCGCCCCTTTCTCTAACTCTCTGAGTGTGCACGTTTTTGGCCTTGTTGTGACCTGTGCTGTCACTGTATTTGTTTTCAGGACTATTAGATCTCCGCAACATTTTGTTTGGTGGTGAAGGATCTGCGGCGTCTCGCATCTTTTCATGTCTGTGATCACCACTACTGGGGTGACTCTTTGAAGAATACTTAAGTGCCTGTAAAACATCACCCCCCTGGAAAGGCTGAAAGTCCCCTCTCCGGTCGTGACAGCCATCACTGAGTCTCTGCTGTTTCCTCGCATACATTACCATCAATACCCGGCTGTGTGTGTGTGTCGGGGAGGGGGAGAGCGGCCGCGAGGCAGGCGCGCGGGCGGCGGGCAGCCCGGGCACCAGGTCTCAGCGCACCCTCGGCGGCTCGACTACCGCTTAGGGTCGGCTAGGGCAGAGGTGCCAACTACGGGGCGGCAGCGCGAGCCGTGGGGAGGGGGTGAGAGGTCGTGTTCCGGTCCCCGCGGAGAGCGAACGCCTCCAGCACCTTCCCTCCTCCTGCTCCGCCGCCGCCGGGTCCTTCTCGCCGCCTCCTGCCGCTGCTACAGCCGCCGCCGCTCCACCAACTACATCCTTGTTTTACTTTTTAAGACAAGATTTTTCTATGTAGCTTTCTCTGTCCTGGAACTTGCTTTGCAAACCAGACTGGCTTCGAACTCAGATATCCACATGTTTTTGCATCTCCAGTGCCACCATCACCTGGCTGGCCGCGTGTTCTTTACTTGGACATTAGGAGGCATGGCTAATGTACTGGGATTAAAGGCTTGCACCACCACATCCTGGATCCTGCTGGAGTGGGTTTTAAATGCAGAATTAAAGTTCCATTTGAGTCCTTACTAAAACCTATCAAAATCCAGAATTTTCTTTGTCCTTTATCACACTTTCCATTCCCTAACTAGAGCAGCATCCCCCACCTTCCCTCGAACGTGAAATCCCCAGGTTCGGAAACCTAACAAGTTGGAGGGTGCCGGCAGAGGGGAAATTGGAAGCGGAAAATCAGCCTTCGACAATGAGAGCTACTCCCTCTGGTGGTCAATATGAAAAGCTGCAGCCAGAAGAGCTTAAGACTGGGTTGGTGATGGCTCAGAAGCCTGAGCTGAGGGGTTGAGGCTGGATGCAGGCTGACGAACTGGTTCCGCGCTGCTAGCTTTGGCTGGAGATGAGCAGTCTGTTTTTCTCTCCGCACTGTCAGGATGGAGGATCCTGAGCTTCTGCCCTGAGTGTCAGGTACTGTGAGAATGAGACCTTACCTCATCTTCAAAGCAAACTCAGAGGCGTAAACCATTTCAGCTTACCGAAGTAACAACACCTCCCTTTCGGCCTTTTGTTGTAATGGGATCGTTGTGAACCCACGTAGGCCCTGGCATTTTCTCTTTTCCTCACACAGGTGCCCTTTCTCCAGATATGTATGACGACTCCAAGTTCACTGTTCTTCACGTTGCATTTCTTTCTTTCTTTCTTTTTGTTTGTTTGTTTGTTTGTTTGTTTGTTTTTTCGAGACAGGGTTTCTCTGTGTAGTCCTGGCTGTCCCGGAACTCACTTTGTAGGTTGGCCTCGAACTCAGAAATCTGCCTGCCTCTGCCTCCCGAGTGCTGGGATTAAAGGCGTGCACCACCATGCCCGGCTCACGTTGCATTTTTAAAAAAGATTTATTTATTTCATGTACGTGGGTATACTGTCACTGTCTTCAGACACAGGAGAAGGCAGCTTCGGATCTCATTACCGATGGTTGTGAGCCACCATGTGGTTGCTGGGAATTGAACTCAGGAGCTCAAGCAGTCAGGTCTCTTACCCACTGAGCCATCTCTCCAGCCCCCAAGGTCTCTGTTGTGGTCGACAGCGGCATTTCAGCCAGTGTGGCCAATAGGAACGCCACACTCTCTCCACAGGAATCTCTAACGCAGGGACCTCCGCCCACCTCCCACTGGGAGGTGTGTTCTCTGAATGAGGAAAGGTGAAGCTGAGGCTTTCTGTCCCCACTTCAAGCTCTCTGAGAGCTGAAGGAAGTCCCTTCAGCCGAGGGTCCTTTTCTGCAGGCAGGACTGTGAATTTGGCAGGCTGGCCCGTGCAGCAGTGTCCACACTCCCGTGTGGGGTGCTGTTATCTCAGTAAGACTCTGTGGTGAACTAAGTTTAAAGTTGAAGTGCACAGCATGGTAGGGGTTCTGAGACGTCTATCTGGAAAGAGACTGAGGTGTGGCTGGCGCGCCTTTAGTCCTTGCACTTGGGAGGCAGAGGCAAAGGCGGAGGCAGGTGGATTTCTGAGTTCGAGGCCAGCATGGTCTACAGAGTGAGTTCCAGGACAGCCAGGGCTACACAGAGAAACCCTGTCTCGAAAAACAAAAACAAAAACAGAGAGAGAGAGAGAGAGAGAGAGAGGCACTGCTCGACTGTGTGTGCCCAAGCACTGCAGCTAGAGGAAACGCTAGAGACTGGCTGTTGGGTCTCAGGTTGAACGTGGTTCTTCCTCTCCTGGAAATGATGTAAATTCTGGGCATATATGGAAGGACGAACATCCCGACCCTCACCCAAGGGGCCCTCACCCAAGGGGTTAAGCCATATATTCTTGTTTGTTTGTTTGTTTGTTTGTTTTTCGAGACAGAGACAGGGTTTCTCTGCGTAGCCCTGGCTGTCCTGGAACTCACTTTGTAGACCAGGCTGGCCTCGAACTCAGAAATCTGCCTGCGGTTAATCCATATCTTAACCCCCTGAACCGTAAACAATGCTTTATATGTGGCAAGAGGAATGTGGCAAGCATGACTAAAGGGAAGAGTCTGAAATCACCTCATGTGACCCTACAGTTGGCTGTATGATGTCATCACAGAGATCCTTGTAAGATGGCAGTGGAGGGCCAAGGGCACAACAGAAGACAGCTACATGGTGATGGAAGAGAGGCGCTTGGTAAGATGCTCTTTGAACCACAAGGAAGGGACCACATGGGGAACAGAACAAGGCAAGATGATAGGCTCTCTCACAGAGCATCCCGCAGATCCCCCCTTGCTGACACACTTTTAAGCTGGGTGTGACACTGTCTTTTCGTTGCTATGACAGAATACCCAAACAAAAGAAACTTCACCATGGAAGGATTTATGCTGACTCAGGCTTAGGGGTACAGTCCACCAAGGGGGAGGGGGAGGCAAGGGGTGGGAACATCAGGCAGCTGGCCACATTATGCCCACAGTCCGGAAATAGAGCCATACACACAGGCTTCTGCTCAGCGACCTTTCTCCTTTGAAAGCAGCCTGCAGCCTCAGCACCACCTATGTTCTGAGTGAGGCTTCCTTCTCAGTGAAACCTCTGGCCAAGTTTCACAGACACAACCAGAGGTGTCTTTCCTAATTGAGTCTAAATCCAGTCAGGTTCACAGTCAAGACTACCTACCTATCATGACACCGACTTTCCAACTTGTGGCCTCCATAAGTATCGACTTCTGTTGTTCGAGGTAGCCTTGTAGCAGCCCAGGATTACAGCCCTCCTCAGGCCCCACTAGGGCTCAGTTCCCCAGTATTTTTCTCTTCTATTCCCACAGCAACACCCTCGGCTGGCAGCCAGATCTCCTCATACCAACAGATTTGTTTGGTTTTGTTTGTTTTGTTTTGTTTTGTTTTTTTGGGACAGTGTCTCACTATGTGGCCCTGGCTGGCCTGGAACCCACTATATAGATTGAGCTGGCTTTGAACTCACAGAGATACATCTTTTGCTGCTTTCCGAGTGCTGAGATTAAAGGTGTGCATCACCATGCCTACATGGCTGTCCTATCCCATCCTTGAGAATCAAACACCACTTCCTTCTGGAGCCTGCTGCGGCCAGCCATTGGTGGGAGGGGAAAGGCATGACTCTTAAAGTGGGGAGCTCCTTCTATCTCCATGGACCTGTCCCCCTGCCAGGCGACAGGAAACTCTGCAGAGGTTTGGCTGGTGGAATAAGTGAGTGATATGTACAGTGAGTGATATGTACAGTGAGTGATATGTACAGTGAGTGATATGTACAGTGAGTGATATGTACAGTGGTGTGGGGATGTGCTCTCTAGGCCTCCAGGGGAAGGAAATCTGTGCTCTGCTGGACCTGGTGCCCTCCTGAGCCTGGGGCTCATCTTTAATACAAAAGGTCACTTTGAGTCTTGGGCAGGTTTCCTCAGACACTTCACAAACCCTCCAAGCCTTCAATGCCCCCAAACTGACACTTTTTCTTTTGTACTCCCTGGCTCTGGGTGGTCCCACCACTCACCTGCCCCTGCCCCCAACACAGGACTCGGGAGCAGGGCACCCAAAGTCTTCCTCCTTCCTTACCTCATATTCCATTCTTTCTTAGGGTGTGTACTCGTTCATACCTGTGCCTATGTGTGCACCTTTGTGGAGGCCGAAGGTTGTCTCTGTCTCACCAGCACTGGAGTGACAGATGTACACTGCTGGCTGGGCCTGGCTTTGTATGTGAGGTCAGGGATCTGAACTCAGGGAATCGTGCTTGCTCAGCAAACATTCAACTCACCTGGGCATCTCCTCAGCCCCCTGCTTCCAGTCCTTTAGAAAGCACAGCTACTTCTACCAGGTATCGCTCTCTTCCTCTTTCAGCCACATCCCACACTGCCATCTGCCTGATCACTTCTTTACTGGCCTCATCCATGCTGTCCTTGACTCCGGGTCCCATCCATTTCCTCCTTCACAGAGCAGAATCACTGGAATTTCTAGAACCTATTTCTAACCATGTTCCTCTCTTGCTCAGGCAGAGAAAGGCCCAGACAGGATTCCCTCCTGTATGCAGCCCATGGGGCCCCTCATCTTTGGACATCATCCGCGTTTCTTAAGAGACCACAGTGACTGATGGCAATGGCCCCAGTGTCACCTGCCAGCTCAGTTGTGACACTCAGTTCCATTTCCCTCTGTAGCCACTGCCGTGACCTGAAGAGACACTGCTCTGCCAGGCCAGGAGAGTTCTCGTAAGGCCTTCTGGGACCTGAGATTTACCCTTATCATGGTGAGCATTATAAATGGCTCCTGCATTAAACACTATTTACTGCCGTAAACATTTTAAAAGGATTTTTATTATCTCCAGTTTGGGAAAGAGCACATTACTCATTCTCTTTCCGAGACTCGAACTTGTATTGATAATAACCGAGATGAGGCTGTCCTGGATTCCCCTCGACTAGCTGGCATAACACCGCTCTTGTAGAGGTCGGAGAGATGGCTCAAAGGTTCCCAGCACTTGCTGTTCTTGCAGAAGACTTAGGTTCAGTGTCCAGCACCCATGAGGTGGCCTCACAGCTTCTGTAACTCCAATTCCAGGGTCTAGTGTTTCCTTCTGGCCTCTGAGGACACTAGGCCCTCAGATGGTACACACACACACATGAAGGCACTCATATATGCATGAAATAAAAATAAGTACATCTTTTAAAAATAATTCATTTATTTTTATTTTATGTGCACTGGTGATTTGCATGTATGTTTTGCATACATACGTGTATGTTTGTGTGAAGGTCTTGGGTCCCTGGGAACCAGAGTTACAGACAGTTGTGAACTGCTATATGGTTACTGGGAATTGAACTGGATCCTCTGGAAGAGCAGCCAGTGCTCTTATCTGCTGAACCATATCTCCAGGCCATGTAGCACAAGCCTTTAATGCCAGCACTTGGGAGGCAGAGGCAGAGGATCTCTATGAGTTCCAGGTCAGCCTGGTCTACAGAGCCAGTTCTAGGACAACCAACGTGACACAGCAAAATGCAAAAAAACAAAAAACAAAAACCAAAAACAAACACCCCCCAAAAAACCTAAATAAATAGATAAAACAAAAATAATATAAACCCTGCACTTGTCAACATTTATTTAAACATTTTTGGTGTTTATGTATTTATTACATGTGTTTACACATTTGTATGTATGCATACCAGAGGTCATTGTTGAGTGTTCTTTGTTGCTGTTGCAGATTTTTTTTTTAATATAGATTTCTGATTTGCTTGGCCTGTGCCCTCCTCGCCACCATGGGGATTGCTGCTGTGCCTGGCTTTCCATGCGAGTGCTGGAGGTCTGAACTCAGGTCCCCACGCTTGCACAGCAAAGCGCTCACCGATTGAGCCAACTTCCCACTCCAAGTGCCTATTTACTTTGAGACTGTTGTTTTCTTATCCTACTTAGAACCCAGACATTCTTCTGGACGCTTAAATCATTTGTGTATGTTCTTTTTTATCTTCTTAAGCTAGGATTTCTCTATGTAGCCTCTGCTGTCCTGGAACTCTCTTAAGGTTTGGCTCCTCTAGGGGCTCAGGGTCCCCAGCTAGGTGGAGAGAGGCCAGACCACAGGCTCTTGCACACATGGTCTCATGTCTAGTATGGCATCAGAGATGTGGGCTGCTGTGCTATGCAATGATTTCTCACTCCATCTATTTTTGGTTCACAGTCTGCTCATTCACCGAGACACAGAGTTTGGCCAGCCTCCTCCCCCACTGCACTGGTTCTTTGCATCGGAGCAGCCAAGTGTCTTATCGTATGTGAGAAAGATGGGGAAGCCTGCTTTCTTCACTGCGCATGGGCACCGAGGCCTCTATGCAGTTGGTGTTCTCACTTGGCCTGCCCGACAAGGGTGTTTCCCTGACAGCTCCTGCTCTCCCCTCACTGTCCCCAGTGTCTCTGGTTTACTGTCTTTCTGAAGAGGTGCAGAAGAAGGCTAAATGTACATCCTATGGGCCAAGTTCGAGGCCATGCTCTCTTGTATTCCCCAGAGGCAAATCAACTACTGATAAACTCCTTCCCCTGACCACTGCACAGGATCTTGCTATTTAACCACCAAGAGAAGGCTTATCTTTTAGAGAGAAAAAAATAATCTGAACACTCATCATGAAATAGTCTATGTCAGCAACCCAGTCAGATGGCTTGCCACTTAGAGGAAGTGGATGGCTGGGGTCCAGTTTCTATTCCAACTGCAGTCATTCTGCAAAAGATGGCAGCACAAACTTGGCTCAGGCTCTGTCCCCCATTTTTTATGTGCTGCTCACATAACTATGGACAATGCTTCCCTGCTTGACAAGCAAAGAACAGGATCTCTAAAGAATGTTCCAGATAACATCGCGTGAGCAGTTTTACCACCACATCATATCACTCTCTACCATCACTACCACCAGCACCATGACATCATCTCTATCACCCCCATCAGCACCACCACCAATATCCTCATCAACATCATCACTATCATCATCCCTACCACCATCACCACCACCATCATTATCAACAACACCTTTACTACCACCAGGGCCATGTCCATCACTATCATCACCATCACTAACCACCGAAATTATTACCATCAGTACTACCATCCCTACCACTGCCACAGTCACCTCCATCATCACCAATGTCACCACTGTCACCACCGTCACCACCGCCACCACTACCCCATTTCTATAATCACCGTCTTCACCACCCCATCCCAGCACCATTGCCACCACACCCATTAAAGCAGGCGGGTGGAGAGATGCATTAATCAAAGTGTAAGGGTAACTCTCAGATCTATGTGGCTTTCCTCCCCATTTCCCTCCATTCTGTCTCCAAGGACTGCTGGGATTTCTCACCGGGCTTCTCTGCTGTCCTTAAGCTTGCTTAGACCTGAAGTCTGTCTCTGTCCCTGCCCACTCCTTCCTGGCTTTCTCTGACAATGGTACGGATTTTCTCTCAGATTGTCCCCTTTACTCGTCCTCTGGTTGATTCGTTGGATGAACTTTTTTTTTTTTCTATATGCCTTTTGATAAATGTAAGTGTAGGGTGGAAATAGGATAAATAAAACAGGCAAGATCCCATGGAGCTCGGAGTATTCAGCAGCTAACAGCAGGTGGTAGAGAGTGTTACACAATAATTAGGGGGGGGGGTTTGGTTGTTTTTGGGTTTTTTTTTGTTTTGTTTTGGTTTGGTTTTTTGAGACAGTTTTTCTGTGTAGCTCTGGCTGTCCTGGAACTCACTTTGTAGACCAGGCTGGCCTCGAACTCAGAAATCCGCCTGCCTCTGGCTCTCGAGTGCTGGGATTAAAGGCGGGCGTCACCATGCCCAGCTATGTTTTTGTTTTGACTAAGTTTTATTTGCTTTGTTTTTGAGACAGGGTTTCTCTGTGTGGCCCTGGCTGCTCTAGAACTCACTCTGTAGACCAGGTTGGCCTCAAATAGATCCACCCTGGCTCTGCCTTCCCCATTGCTAGGATTAAAGGCGGGCGTCACCACTGGCTAGTGAACGGGTTTTTAAGTGAGTAAGATGATTTCAGAGTAGAATGCACTACAGGTTAAGAAAGCAGAGTGACATAAAAGGACTGAGGGACCTCACATTGGATTCTGTCCCTCATTAGAAGCAGCCTAGTGAGCTTCAGCGACAGACAGGCAGTGGGGCACCCAGAGCACAGCCAATGACAGGAGACTGATGCTCACACACCCTAGCAAGCTTATGGAGAGTGTTGAAAGCCGAGGTTGGGAGCCTAGATTTTATTCCCCAGGCAGTGAGACCCCAGGAATGGATTCCCTAAGAAGGGAATGTCGGTGATCCCTGGGGCAGATACACAAAGATCCCTGGATTCATGAGTGAGTCATGTCAGATAGCCAGGAAAAGTGCCCATGGAATTGCATGTGCTCTGTCACAGAGCATGGGAGAGGAAGGCAATGCCATACTTCTCAAAAAGCCATACCTGCCAAAAAGCCCAGCAAAAGGAAATGATAGGCTTAATTCACTTGTGAATACTAATACAGTGATTCTTAACACTTTGTAGAGGAATTCTGAAGCCCTTATTTTTAATTTTTTTAAGATTTATTTATTTATTATATGTAAGTACACTGTAGCTGTCTTCAGATACCAGAAGAAGGCATCAGATCTCATTACAGGTGGTTGTGAGCCACCATGTGGTTGCTGGGATTTGAACTCAAGACTTTTGGAAGAGTAGTCAGTGCTCTTACCCACTGAGCCATCTTGCTAGCCCCTGAAACACTTTTAAAAGAACAGCATGCCACTACTGAGCTGGCGTTCTATCAAAAAAGCAAGCACGACTGAATAAGAATGACTGTTATTATAATTAAATATGTTGACAAATCAAAGCAGGAAACATACGGTTGTCTATAAAGAGACTGGAAAAGCACTTTTTGTAAGTTCATCATCTCGTAATTTTTTTTACAAGACTTTCCGAGGTAAATAGGAGTTGACGGATAGTTTCTAAATATTTTATGTCAAAATTCACCATGATGCTTAATGGAAAGTTACTGGAACATTCTTATTAAAGTTCAGGAAAATAATTCTAGAGATACAGTAAGGGTGACTGAGTAAGAAAAAGACATAGGAAGTTTAAAAGTGAGAAAGGAGGAAATTTACTTAAACAGTAAATTCAAGGCAAGTTGCATCTTATGAACAGTAGGCTGTTTTGAATGATTTCTGAGAAGAGAGGAATCCTTGAAAAATATCTGACAACCACGTTGCTTATTGTATAGTTACTTTCTTCATTGCTGTGACAAAATATCTGATAACAAGCAACTTACAAAGAAGGTTGGGCTGGAAACATGGCTGAGTGGCTGAGCCTGTGCAAGGCTTGGTTCTCAGCACCAAGGCTGGTCAGGCAGTTCACAACTTCCTGTAACACCAGAAACAGTCACCTGCACTCATGTGCATACACTCATAGACTCTCATAGACAGACACACATACACACACTCACACACACACACACACACACACACACACACACTCATAAACTCTCATAGGCAGACACACACACTCATAGACTCTCATAGGCAGACACACAATACACTCATAGACTCTCCTAGACAGACACACACACACACTCACACACACACACTCACACACACACACACACTCATAGAGTCTCATAGGCAGACACACACACTCATAGACTCTCATAGGCAGACACAGAATACACTCATAGACTCTCATAGGCAGACACACACACACACTCATAGACTCTCATAGGCAGACACACTACACTCATAGACTCTCATAGGCAGACACACTACACTCATAGACTCTCATAGACAGACACACACATATATACAATTAAAAATAAAAGTAAGCCTGTTTATGGAAGAGGAGAAGGGGTTTCCTTTGGCTCATGCTTTGAGGATACAATCCGTCATGGGGGAAAGCACTGTAGCTGGTCACAGGAGTTCAACTCAATTTCTTTCTTTCCTTTATTAACTAAAAAGAAGAAGAAACGTTTGTTTTATTTTTGTATTTGTGTGTGCCACATGATTCAGGTGCCTTAGGGGGCCAGAAGAGGGTGTTGGATTCTAGGGAGCTGGGGTAACAGATGCTGTGCACTGCCTGGTGTGAGGGCCGGGGACAGGACTCAGGTCCTCTGGAAGGGCAGCAAGCTTTCTTAACCAGCGCTCCTTGTCTCCAGCCTCCTCCTTTTCGAGACAGGGTCTGTCCTGGAACTCACCTTAAGCACACAGAGATCCACTTGCCTCTTGGAAGATGGAATAAAGGGCAGGAGCCAACAGACTGGACTCTCTTTTTTCTGTCCAGACTATGGAGATGGTGTTGTCTACATTCAGGGTATGCCTTCCCTCCTCAGTGAAACCTCTCTGAGTGTGTCTGAAACAGACACACTGTTTAAAGTGCATCCCTTCAAGCAAGCCACAGGAAGATGTCCCCTTCACAAAATATTGGGAAATGAACAGAAAAACCTGCAATAGGCTGTAGGTTGAGTCTTGAATGTCTTTTTTTAAAAAAAGATTTATTTATTTATTTATTTATTATATGTAAGTACACTGTAGCTGTCTTCAAACACCCCAGTAGAGGGGGTCAGATCTCATTACGGATGGTTGTGAGCCATCATGTGGTTGCTGGGATTTGAACTCAGGACCTTCGGAAGAGCAGTCAGTGCTCTTAACTGCTGAGCCATCTCTCCAGCCCCTTCAGTGTCTTTTACCAAAACATATGCTTGATGTTCTGGTTCCTAGCTATGGCTCTATCGGGGGCTGGTGGAACTTTTGGGTGATGGGGATTTCTGCAAAGAAGTTAGGATATTGGGGGCATGCCCTGGGAACGTTGGAACCTCTTTGTCCTGTCTTTGCTTACCAGCTGCCCCAACGTCAGCAATCTTCTGCCTTCATGGGCTCTCTGTCACATTGCGCTGCCTCACAACAGTCCTAAAGGCAAATGTGGGATGTTAAATAAGAATGCCCTCCTAGACCAGGCCTGTGAATACTTGGTCCCATTTGGTGGCTGTTTGGGGGAACTTAGAAGTGTGACCTTGCTGGGGAAGGTATGTCACTGGCATATGGGTTGGTGGGTAGTGCTCTGAGGTGGTAAATGACTTGCCTGTTTGAGTTAGTTCTCTCTGCTTCCTGTTGGCAGTTGGGGATGTGAGTTGTCAGTTGTTGCTGCCACCATGCATGGTGCTTGCTGCTGCAATTCCCCACTGTGATGGAAATGGCCTCCTGTCCCTGTGGAACCATAACCGTAAAGTAAACCCTTCTATAAATTCACTTCCTTAGTCATGGTGTTTTGTCACAATATAAGAAGACAACAGGGTACCAAATGACCCTAGACTGAAGCCTGTAACGCTGTGATCCAAACAAACTTCCCTCCTCATAAAGCAATTACCTCAGGCATTCTGTCACAGCGACAGAATGCTGGTGAGCATGGTGTCCTGTGTCCATTGGAATGGCCAAAATAGAGGCGCTTTGGAAACCAGTCTGGCTATTTCATTAAAAGTTAGATATGTATACTATAGAGCCCAGCATATAGAACTATAGAACCCATGCTCCTGGGAAACAGAGAGATTAATAGGATACTTGGAAATAAGCATTCACAAAAGCATAATGTTTTAATATTCCCAAACTAGAAACAGCTCAAATGTTCTTTCACAAAACAGAACACAGTGTTATATAGACAATGGAGTCTGGCGAAGCACTTCATGAAATTTTCTTTCCATTAGAATTGTCAAGAATTGGTCAGACTGACTCCAAAATGAATATGGAACAACGAAGGGTGGCTTGCACTGCCAAAGGGCCACACAAGGACTTGCTTGCTTTGTTCGGTGTTGTGTCATACAGTGTGGGATGGGACCTGGTATTTGTGAAAAAATAAATAACAACATAGAAAATAAGGAGGAGGAGCAGGAGGGGAAGGAAGAGAAGAGGCTTTAACACCCTCCATCTTTGT
This sequence comes from Mus musculus, assembly GCF_000001635.26. Taxonomy (NCBI): domain Eukaryota; kingdom Metazoa; phylum Chordata; class Mammalia; order Rodentia; family Muridae; genus Mus; species Mus musculus. The sequence goes on from NC_000073.6 coordinate 99,260,844, forward strand.
ATTGATTGTCCAGGAACGGATCAGTAAAACGGGAGATCCTCACTAGTACAGACTTACTGTGTGCTAGCGGAGGCATTGTCTGTCAGGGAGGAACAGGCTTACTGATCAAAGAAAACTCTGTCTCTGTCTCTCTCTGTCTCTCTGTCTCTGTCTCTCTGTCTCTGTCTCTGTCTCTCTCTCTCTCTGTCCCTCTCTCTCTGACACAGTCTCACTATGTAGCTGGCCTTGAACTCACAGTGATCTGCCTGCCTCTGGTTCCTTAGTGTTGTGAGTCAAGACTTCTGCCACTATACATTTAAAGACCATTTAAAGAAACATGAAGGACTTAAAGCCATTGCTGTCTCCAGGGCTTGTACTTGGCTACAAGCTACAGGACGCTGACCTACCAAAAATGTGTTTATTTTTCTCATAAAAAAAATCTAAAACAGAAGAAGAAGAAGAAGGAGGAGGAGGAGGAGGAGGAGGAGGAGGAGGAGGGTGGGGTTCTGCTGTATGACCTCACATCACAGGAGGAGGAGGAGGAGGAGGAGGAGGAAGGAGAAGGAAGAAGAAGAAGAAGAAGAAGAAGAAGAAGAAGAAGAAGAAGAAGAAGAAGAAGAAGAAGAAGAAAAGAAGAAGAAGAAGAAGAGGGCAGAGAGTAAGGGCAAGCAGAATCCCAGAAGGCCAGTGCAACCAGCGGCAGGTCCAGGCTCCTTCTGTCTGCACCTCCATAATCCTTAGTTGCAGCTTCTGCTCGCAAGCTTGTTGCCTCATGCAGACAAACAGGGATCTCTCTCTAGTTCATGTCCAGTTTTCACAAATGAAGAAGGCAGAGGAAGGGAGGGGGGAGGGGAGAGAGGAGGGAGGGAGGAAGGGTGGGAGGAAGAGAGAGAGGGAGGGAGGGAAAACACTTGAATCAGAAAGCCCATATTTACTCAGAAACCCCTAAGGGTCTTCTACTTATTCCTCATTGGAAACCCCGTATCACATGACTGTCTTTGACTCTAAAGGCGGGGTAGAAAGGAAAGAGCACAGCTCGAGCTGAAATGACCCAGGAGCAGGGCCAGGGCCTCGAGGCGAGGGTGAGGTTCTGCTGTATGCCCTCACATCACAGGCAAAACAGGACATTCTGAAATAAATCACTTAAGAGAGAGGCTGGAGAGATGGCTCAGAGCTAAGAGCACATACTGCCTTTGCAGTGGGCTCCAGCAGTTCCCAGCCCCCACGTCAGGCAGCTCACAAGCACCTGTAAAGCTACCGCCAGGAGATCTGATGCCCTCTGCTGGCCTCTATATACTCCTGCATCCATGTACACAGATACACACATACATGCCTTCTTTTTCCTTTCCTTTTCTTTTTTTTTTTTTTTCTTTTTCTTTTTTTAAAATGTCTTTCATCTCAGCACTTAGGAGGCAGAGACAGGAGGATCTCTGTGAGTTGGTGGCCAGCTTGGTTTACATAGTGAGTTCCAGGACAGCCAGGGCAGAAAAAAAAAAAAAGTACCTATATAAAACTTATGAGGGGCTGGTGAGATGGCTCAGTGGGTTAGAGCACCCGACTGCTCTTCCGAAGGTCCAGAGTTCAAATCCCAGCAACCACATGGTGGCTCACAACCATCCGTAATGAGATCTGACTCCTTCTTCTGGAGTGTCTGAAGACAGCTACAATGTACTTACATATAATAAATAAATAAATAAATAAATAAATAAATCTTAAAAAAAAAACTTATGAGAACATCGGCGGAGGGACAGTCCCTTAAAGAGCCATTTGTTATAGCTGAAGAGATGGTTCACTGGATAGCAGCACTTGCTGCTCTTGCAGAGAACCCAGGCTCAGTTCCTCATCCCTATATGATGGTTCGCAACCATTTGTAACTCCAGTTCCAGGGGAACCAACGATACGTGTACATACAAGCAGGCAAAACACCCATACTCATAAAATGAAATACACAACTCTTAACTGTTTTTGTTCACCTGTCTCCACCCCCAGTGTTGGGGTAGCAGACACATGCAGCTATGCCTAACTTTTACGTAAGTTCTGGGGGCCTGAATTCCAATCTTCATCCCGATCCAGCAAGCACTTTTACCCCTGTAGCCATCTCCTTGGCCTTGAGAAAGCTTCTTAAGGGTTGATATCATTCCGAGGAAAATATTGAATACATATTTACTATGGAGTCATGTATATTTAAGAAATGCACACAGCATGCATTTATGCCTCCTTCCACGTTCTGGAAACACTGGAGGAAGGTAGGCAGGGAGTGTGTTTAGGATGGAATTTAAAATTTATCCGGGCCATTTTATTTAAGGGCATCTCAGATCTATCACCAAGGATTCCCACTTAGAAAATCTGGACAACATAAGCCTCAAAATGAAAAGTGAAAAAAATGGGTTAATACCACAGTAAAAATATTCATGAATCCGACAGTGTATAACAAAGAGGCCAGCTACTAAGTGTAGAAAGAATAAAGGATTCTGAGAAATCATCATGTGACAAACATCATCATAGCGAGTGTGCTGGGCAAGGGACGCCAGCAGTTGGTAAATGATCGGGCGACAATTCCTTGGGTAACAAACAAACGAGTTGCAGAGTGTCAGGTGACCTTGCTTAGTGTAGTAGTTGGACTGGATAATGAATAGCAGAGCACCTTGAAATCTGAGGACGTTATAGTTGTTTTAAAAATGTCTTCACAAGGCCCTCATGTTGTGTAAAGGAGATTTTAAAATTTTAGTTCAACAAAAAGAAGACATGTTTACTGTGTATCTTAGCCTGTTTTAGTTCTGGGACAGACACCATAGATACCGAGCTGAAACAACAAGTGCTCTTTACCCACAGTTCCAGGGCGTGGGAAGTACAACATCAAAGCTCTGATGCAAGTGGTGTCCGTGAGGATCCATTTCCTGCTATGCAGATGCTGCAAACATATGACTCCGGCCTCTTCCTCTTCTTTAAGGGCATGTGTCTGAAGTGGGGTGGGGTGGCATCCTCATGACTTCATCTGTGTTTTCCCTAGAGATAGCCCCTTTGGTTAGGGTTTTAACATAGATGTTTGGTGCACACATACATTTAGTCTATGATAGTCTCTAGCAACAGCCAGTTGGGAGGGAAGGAGAGGGAGAGGGAGAGAGAGAGAGAGAGAGAACATATGTATGCGAGTCTGTGATTTCTAGCTTCTTAGCTTCTTATATTTGATCTAATTTTCATTTATTTTATGATTCTGGAACTCTGTTGTTTTATTACTTTGAAATTCTAGGACTCCAAATAAATATTTTTGATCTTAAAATATTATCATTATTTTATTCTGATCCCAGAATTCAAAGATGCCATTATCTTGCTTTCTTTCGTCCCTACTTCTGATCTCACGGCAGCCCCAGCAGAGGTCCTATGAGTCCTCCAAGGACTACGTAGCTTCAACACTGAAGCCTGTAACTTTGTCCCATGGTCCCCTAATGCGTAAGGAAAAAGCCCAGCATTTCACGATAAAGCAGGAAGCAGAGTGAGTGCCTTTGATATAATAGGGAAGGTCTAACTTACAGGCTATTTTAAGAATTGATTGCTAAGTATCAATATGATCACGCTTTTAAGATGACTCATGATCTTCCACATTAATCTGTTGTGTGTGGAATTATATCTGTACATTGCTGGCTATTAAACCATGGCTTGCTCCTAACATAAACACTACTAAATATCAGATTTTTCTATCTATCTATCTATCTATTGATCTATCTATCTATCTATCTATCTATCTACCTACCTACCTACCTATCATCTATCTATCTATCTATCAATCATGTATGTATGTATGTATGTATGTATGTATCTATCTATCTATCTATCTATCTATCTAAGTGTGTATGAGTGTAGCTGGGCATAACATCACATGCTTGTATGTAGAGGTAGGAGGACAATCCCTTGAACAGATCCCTCATCAACAAGTTGGATCTGGCCAAATTGGCATAAGAAAAAAAAAAGCTCAATGTATTATGTTGCTAAAGACTTGCAAATTAAACAACAAATGTAACCCAAACAGACACAGCACCAAACACTGGCAAGGGGGAGAGAAACAGGAGTTCTCATTAGTTACTACTGAGCACTCAAAACTGGTACAACTATGGTGGAAGACAGTTTGTTTTGTTACAAAACTAACTCATCAGTTACTACTGAGTACTCAAAACTGGTACAATTATGGTGGAAGACAGTTTGCTTTGTTACAAAACTAGCTATTCTTTTGGCCACATAATCACAATCCTGCTCCTTGATAATTACCCAAAAGAGCCCAAAGCTTATGTCAGCACAGAAACCTGAACACTGTTTTAGCAGCTTTGTTTATAATTCCCCCCAAGTTGAAGCAACCAGCATGCCATTCAGCAGGTGACTGGATAAATAATCTATGGAACACAGTAATATTACAGAAAAGAGAAATGAGATACCAAGCCATGAAAAGATATGATGGATCCTTGAGGCTTATTACTAAGTCAGAGCTAATCTGAAACACTGCTTACTATCTGACTGGATCAAAAAGGATGGAATCTACCTCAGGTGACAAGATGACCTTGTCACCTCCTTAAGGGTTAATCCAGTGAGACAGGTGAGGGGACTGAGGAGGGATCCACCCCAGGAAGACATATTCACCTTACAATAACGTACTCTTCCCTTACAGAATTATGGCCTCCTAATGCAGTTCCCTTGCTATGCAAGCGTGAGCACATGAGTTCAAGTCCTGCACAGTGAAGCACAAATCAGGGTGTGGTCAGGTGAGCACCTGGGACCTCAGCACTGTGAGGGGCAGAGCCAGGAAAACTGCAGGGGCTTGCTAGCCAGTGAGCCTAGCTTCAGATTCAGTGAGAAACCTTGTTTCATGGGGAAAAAGGCAGAGAATGGTAGAGCAGAATACCCAGCATCCTCCCTTAGACGTACACATGTGCATATATGCCACAAATAAATTAATTAAGAGTAAATATTTGGGACTTTTAAGAAAATGAACTCTTTCTTTTCCTTGTGAAGTAGCAGATTTCCAAGTAGCAGGCTTCTCAGTGGCTTATCTGGGAGGCTCTGCCTGTGAGACTTTTGGATAAGCTTTTGAATATTAACAGGTTCTGCTGAAGAAGCCATTTCTATATGCCAGGAGCTGCAGCTAATATTTCTTGTGAATTGTGTCACTTCAGTCTTCAGAAAAACTTTGTAAGTTCAGAATAGATACCCTTGCTCAGAGACAAAGTTAAGGGTCAGAGGTTGCCACAATTTGTCTATGCCTTAGAGCCAAAAGTGCAGAAGCCAGGATCCAAATCCCTGAGTATGGACTCCAGGCTTCTGCTCTGGGTGCTTAACTTTCCTCATGAAACCACCCCGAGGCATTTATTAGCTCTACTACCCCTCCCCCCCCACCCCCCCACCCCCCGCCCCGACCCAGGGGACTGCAGCCCAGAGACAACCCAAGTCACAAAGAGAGTATCAGAGCCAAAGCAGGTCCATTAGATTCCAAAATCTGTTCAACCCCAAAGTAGAAAAGAAGGCAGAAACACAACCGAGAATCCCCTCAAAGAGGTCTCCCTTTTCCTAGGGAACTGTCTCTCATCCAGCCGCTTACCTCCTCCCTTGGGTCTCTTTCCAGAATCTTCCTTTTTCTCCCTTTCCCCCAGTGCAGCATCTGGGCTGGAGAAGAACCAATTTTATCCTGGGAGAGTAGACTCACTGCTTCCCAGTTGCTTAAAGAAGGAACAGCCAGAGTATGGCTAGGCCGGCCTCTCCCAGGCCGGCCTCTCCCAATCTCATACAACTGGGGAAGCCCTGTACACATAGGCTTAGGTCAAGAACCAGCAACACGGAGCATAAGTACAGCCTGATAGCTGACCAATTAACTGCAGCTCTCCCTTTTAAAGTATCTATTCAGGGGCTGAGTGGTTAAAAACTTGTATTGGTGTTCCAGAGGACCCAAGTCCGGGTCCCAGCATTCACATGGGGGTGGGGTGGGAGCTCATAGTCGCCTGCACAGCACCAGGGAAATCTACTTCTGACCCTCTGGCCTCAGCAGGCACCAGAGCCCATGTGCATATACCCACACACAGACAAAAGCACATAATTAAAAGGTGGCGCACGCCTTTAATCCCAGCACTTGGGAGGCAAAGGCAGGCGGCTTTTCTGAGTTCAAGGCCAGCCTGGTCTACAGACTGAGTTCCAGGACAGCCAAGACTACAGAGAGAAACCCTGTCTCGAAAAAACAAAAGCCAAAAACCAAAAAAAAAAAAAAAAAAGTAAAAAAGATTTTTAAAAGAAGCCAAAGCATCTAGTCTGAAACAGACATTTCATGGAGGCGGGGCGGTCTTACACTTAAAAAATTAGTATTCATTGGTTGGGGCGATTTTACGAAAGAGAGGAGACTCGGTTCTAGGACATGAAGCTGGCAACTCAAGGACAGCAAGTCCTCAGGAGCTTGGGACTTGAACCTATCAAGGACCCAGTTCTGCTGTTGCCTGGGAACAGAGAAGGGAGGAGCTGCCAGAGAGAAGGGAGGAGGGGACAGGGAGAGGGCAACCTCTCAGCTGCGCGCCCTGACGACAGCAGGTGATTTTTTTTTTTTTTTCTGCAGCGCGCATACTCTCAGCATCTTTTCTTGATCACCCCACCTCCCTTGCTGAGCCGCAAAAAAGGGTGGGGCCGCCTCTCTGCAGCAGAAGACGACAGCGGCAGCGGCTGCGGCATCACCGGGGGTATAGATAGAGGCCGTTTTGCTCTCTGCTCTGTCTGGGTTGGAGGTGACCGCTGCCAAGCCTCGCTAGGCGGCCGGCTGAACCAGACGGAAAGGAGATAAAAGCCTGCTTGCGGATCCTTCCCTGCGCCATGGCTTAAGCCCACAGCCTCTTTGCCAAGCATCTCCTTGCTCTGCCGGGGTCTGCTAGACACCGCAGTCGCAGAGAGGGCGCGCCCAGACGCCCTAGGCCTGGACTCTGGGACGCTGAGCCTCGCTCCTATTCTTCACTGCCCACAGCAGCTCCTCTGCAGCAGGCGTTTGCAGCCGGCAATCGAGGGACTTTACGGACTTTATCTCAGCGGTACCTTGTCCCCGGGTGCTCTTTGAGGGTGGAGGACGAGGCAAAGGGCTTCTAAGGGAAGGAAGCGGTGGGAACCACATTGGCGGGTCTGGGTTGGGGTTAAAGGGAGATTGGAGATTTGATTTAGGACCACAAAAAGGCTTTGTGGCTAACATGGCGTGGCCGTGCATCACAAGGGCCTGCTGCATCGCCCGCTTCTGGAACCAGCTGGACAAGGCGGACATTGCGGTGCCGCTGGTTTTCACCAAGTACTCGGAGGCCACCGAACACCCAGGCGCCCCTCCGCAGCCGCCAGCTCCGCTGCAGCCCGCGTTAGCGCCCCCCTCGCGTGCTGTCGCCATAGAGACGCAGCCAGCCCAGGGAGAGTCGGATGCAGTTGCCCGGGCAACAGGGCCTGCGCCCGGGCCCAGCGTCGACCGCGAGACTGTAGCCGCCCCCGGCCGGAGCGGGCTGGGCTTGGGCGCGGCCTCAGCCTCCACTTCCGGCTCAGGCCCCGCGGACTCGGTGATGCGACAGGACTACCGCGCCTGGAAAGTGCAGCGGCCCGAGCCAAGCTGCCGGCCGCGCAGCGAGTACCAGCCGTCCGACGCGCCCTTCGAGCGCGAGACCCAGTACCAGAAGGACTTCCGCGCCTGGCCGCTGCCCCGGCGCGGGGACCATCCCTGGATCCCCAAGCCGGTGCAAATCCCTGCGACTTCGCAGCCTTCCCAACCTGTTCTCGGGGTGCCCAAGCGTCGGCCTCAGAGCCAAGAGCGCGGGCCCATGCAACTTTCTGCTGATGCCCGGGACCCGGAGGGTGCTGGAGGAGCCGGGGTGCTGGCGGCAGGAAAGGCGTCCGGTGTAGACCAGCGCGACACACGTAGGAAGGCAGGGCCAGCATGGATGGTGACTCGCAACGAAGGGCACGAAGAGAAGCCTCTGCCCCCAGCCCAATCCCAGACCCAGGAGGGTGGTCCTGCAGCTGGAAAGGCGTCCGGTGCAGATCAGCGTGACACACGCAGGAAGGCAGGGCCAGCATGGATGGTGACTCGCAGCGAAGGGCACGAAGAGAAGCCTCTGCCCCCAGCCCAATCCCAGACCCAGGAGGGTGGTCCTGCAGCTGGAAAGGCGTCCGGTGCAGATCAGCGTGACACACGCAGGAAGGCTGGACCCGCGTGGATGGTGACTCGCACGGAAGGGCACGAGGAGACGCCGCTGCCACCCGCCCAGTCTCAGACCCAGGAGGGCGGCCCCGCAGCTGGAAAGGCATCTGGTGCAGACGAGCGCGACACGAGGAGGAAGGCGGGGCCGGCCTGGATGGTGCGTCGCTCGGAGGGGCACGAACAGACACCCGCTGCCCATGCCCAAGGCACAGGGCCTGAAGGAGGCAAGGGGCGCGCGGTGGCAGATGCCCTCAACAGGCAAATCCGGGAGGAGGTGGCGAGTACAGTAAGCAGCTCTTACAGGTGAGACTGGGGCAGCAGGTGATGCTGGTCACCCTCATCCCCTCGCGAGGACCACCCATTCTACCCCCACACCGAAAGCTTCGCATTCAGCTTCTTCTCCAGGGCCAGACCACACCCTCTTCAGCCACATTCCAGAACCCTTTCAACCCAGACTTTACTGCCCCACCCTGTCGGAAAGCCCTTAACAGTTTCCACACTGGTTTTCCCAGCTTGTTTTTTGTGCCACCCCTAAGCCACATTTTCCTCTTGGCTGCCTAGCTCAGCTCCCTATCTGCCCCACAGAGACCCTGTCAGTTTCCCCCTGTCTCATCAGTTCGCCTGCTGTCCCAGCCTGGCTCCCGTCCCCTAGTCGCCTCCACTCATTCACTTCTCACTTACTTCCCCGTGAGACCCTTTCTCCTCCCCAGTCTCTTACATTGTCCTGGTCTCTTCCTATTCGATTCCTCCCCCAGTTCCTGGCTGACACTCAAGCGCCACACCCTTTTCCAGATTTCTCTACATGCTCCTTAATAACTGGCTCTAGTACTTTGAAGTCATTCCCCTCCTGCCTCTTCAGTAGCTTTGACACATTGGGCGAGCTTTTTAACCTTCCTGGGCCTTCACATTCTTATCTGTAACTGGGATCAATAATAGTCAACTTAGAACTATCCACACAGGACTGATTTAAGCTGAGATATTCTGTACAGTTTTGAGGATAGACTAAATGCCAAACATGGCTCTAGCTGATGGAAAGATGGAAAGAGATGACTCGGGATGACTGGCCATGCCTGAGATGTAGTGAGAGGTCTTGTTTCCATTTATACTCTCCTATGTGATGCCCCCTTATTCTTGATTCTGCTTCCTGGATGTCCCTAGCCCTCTTCCCTGTTGAGGCAGCTCCTTTCTTCCTTTGTGTTCAGATGTTTCTATTTTTTCTTTTAATTAATTAGTTAATTAATTAATTTACTTATTCCCTTTACATCCTGCTCACTGCCCCCTACAGTCCTTCTCCCCATGCCCCACTTCTTCTCTAAGTGGGTGGGGTCTCCCCCTGAGTATCTCCCTACCCTGGTACATCAAGTTTCTGCAGGGCTAGTCTAATCCTCTCCCACTCAGGCCAAACAAGTCAACCCAGCTAGAAGAACATATTCCACGAACAGCCAACAGCTTTTTGGGGTAGCCCCCATTCCAGTTGTTTGGGACCCACATGAAGACCAAGCTGCACATCTGCTGTATATGTGCAGAGAGGTCTAGGTCCAGCCCATGTATGCTCTTTGGTTTGTGGTTCAGTCTCTGAGAACCCCTAAGGGTCCAGGTTAGTTGACTCTGTTGATCTTCCTGTGGAGTTCCTATCTCCTTAGGGGCCTACAATCCTTCTCCCTATACTTCCACAAGACTCCCCAAGCTCCATCCACTGTTTGGCCATGGGTGTCTGTATCTGTCTGAGTCAGCTGCTGGGTGGAGCTTCTCAAAGGTCAGACATTAATGTGTCCCTTATCCTCTGGCACATTCACGTTCCTTGAAAATGAACGCTTTCAAACTTAGAAACATCCCCCATCTTCCTCCACGCACACCCTGTTTATACAATTCTCCCTGTGCTGCATGCAGCCTTGGCCTGCTTTCTCACCTCACATCCATCCAGTGCACATCTCTGAATGTTTAGCTTTTGGGCCTTCCTTTATGTTTCTACCAACATCAGCTAGCTGATAGATCCTAGTTGACTTGAACATGTAGCAGCACCGGGCTTGGGTACTGAGGAAGCAGATGTGTGTGATAATGATGGAGCTGGCCTTGTGCAGCTGTGACTTCTGAGGTCTTCATTCAGCTCCACAGTCAGTTAGGTGCCCTTTTCCTAAGTGTGGAAGGAAGGGCTACAGAGTTAGTGTCTTCTGCTAACCCTGTGTGTGGGCGCTTCAGTAGGCTCTGCAGGCACTCCTCTCATGCAGCCAGAAGACTGGCATAAATAGAGACTCTATTGTTAAGGCAAAAGTCAGAGCCCTGCCTCAGAATTCCATGGCTTCCTGCATTCTGGTTCCCACTAGGTACCTCTCTCTGGGTTAACTGATATCACAACCAGACTGACCTTCCAGCATTAGTATATTACTTCCTTTCCAAGGTCTGGGTCAAACAAGGACGAAGCTCCTTTTCCTTGGACAGCCACAGGGAAGTGGGGTTCTCATAATAATGTTTATACTAGCACTGGAGGATCAAAAGAGAGACAGAAACAAACACCCACAAGCCAAGATGAATGTGAGTTTCTGATTCTGCCCTGGTACTTGTGTTCACAAATCCTAGTTCATTTATCTGAAAGGTTGGTCTGTGGGTACCCTGGCATTGGATTCCTGCTTCCCCTTTCATCTTCCACTCTGCCACGCCCTGGTGGGTGGAACCTTACGGGTGGAATCTGGCGAGTGGATCCACCCAGCAGGATCTGCCCCTTCTCACCTTCATAGAGATCAAGCCAGTTGGATTCAGAGAGCCAAGGCTCCCACACCGCCTTGGGTGATCCTGCTCAGTTTATGTTTCTGAGCTGGCTGGAGTTGTTCTATTTGTGGAAGCTGGGTCAGACAGCTCGAGAATGAGCCCGCCCCTCAGATGCGACGACTCACTTCAAATGTTGGTCTGTGCCTTTGTTCCAAATAGCACTCTACCCTGCAACAAAGCCTTACCTGTGGTAGGCATGCATGCCCTTGTCCACTTTCCAATTACACAAATACTGGCTGCTTAGACTCGTGTAGGGGACACGAGTCTCTTGAAGATCGCTTTTATCTGCTGTCAGAATTCTATCAACTTATTATGAACAATCTTTGAACACCTCGATTCTTTTTAAATCACATTTTCTGTAAAGTACATATATTTGACTTTGTGACCATCCATGCCCTTTTGTTGTATTTTGAAATATTAAGAACATGTGTCTTTCTAAAAAACAGACATTTCTTTAATGAACAATTTGAATTTATGACAAATTTGTTGCAAAACTTACTTTGTTGCTGTTGTTCCATAAGAAACACTAATCAATTCCAGGGAAATGGACTTTGGGTGGAAGTATCTGTAAAGAAGTAATATGTTCTATAAATTAACATAACATAGTATAGATAAAAAAATGTCTGGGATGTATAGACCTATTTGGAACATTGTTTTTTTCCCCTCCCCTATTGTCTGACTTTCTTTTCCTTGCTATGATTCTGGAGAGCTCTTTAGTTTAAATATACCCCATGTCCATTGTAAAGGGGCCTGGTGTCACCATAGAAGCCAAATTAGGCTCCACATCAATGGCAATTTGATTTATACGACCTTCTCTTCTCGCCATGGCGGCTGTTCCCTCTCCTGGGCCTTACAAGTGACATCCATCACATGGCAGCAGTGTGAGAGAAAAGGACATGTCCTCCATCATCGCCATGCACTGGTCTGTGATTTAATGCACATTCTATTCTGTATGCAGAATCGTATATGTGCAAATGCGCAGTCAGTGAATAACATCAGCTACCCTGGGCTGCTCTGGCTTTGAAAAATTGTTCTTATCAGCAGGTATAAATGGTATCTGGGGGTATCTTTGCCATTATCCATAATCATGAGGTTGATAAAATTTTAATGTATTCTTTTGACATAGATAATACTATAAAATCAAGAACCACGTCTTAAAGGTAGATTTTATTGGGGAGTCACTTGTGACATTTGACCTTGCATCCTCAATTAGGAGATAGATGAATCGTAAGGAAGGCATTAAAATTCCCCTCCCAGTTAACCCCATTGCCTTGGCTGTCTGCTAACAGGATGAATGTGGCACCAGGTGCTCCTGCAGCGATGCTAATGACAACCTCTTCCTAGATGTAATCAGGGGAGGCTCTGGGAGGTGAAACTAGTAAACCAGAGGCAAATACTTGAAAGATGAAAACAGTAGCGGGAAGTCAGAAGGAAAAGAGCCTTTGGTTTCCAGCCTTGTGTGAAGGTTAGAGAAGGCAGGTCTGACTTGGCTTACACCCTATGCACCAACTGCATACTTCCCTAATTTTCCTCTGCCCAAGTTCTAGCAACATCTCAAGACAACCTCAGATGCTGACCTCTCAGCACCTTCTTCTGCCCGGCCTTTCCAAACGATTCCTTCCTTTGTAGTCACAATGTGTGAGACAAACTCTATGTGTTGGATGTGCTCGCCCACATCTCCCCAGCTCCTGAGGGCTCAGATGAAGGGCTTTGTTTTGTTGGTATATTTCACAGCTTAATTCTTTCTAGGAATTGTTGGTCATATGGGACTTTTAGGGCTTAGTGAAAAATTTATTCACTTCCATATTGATAAATTTCCTTCAATTTAATGTGGTTGAACTTACAGCATAAAATGACCCCCAAGCCCTGCTGATGCCAACCAAGGTGCTGGGGGTGGGGGGGAACCAATGAGTGAGCTTAAATCCTACGTAAGGAAGGGGGTCATGTCTTCTTTAGAATAAAGCCTGAATTCTGCCACATTATTCCAGAAGGAAATGCTCATCTGGGGAAAGGCAGATAGACCCACAGGCCTCTCTGCACACAAGTCTTCACCTAGGGCAAGTGGCTCAATCTCTCTGCATAGTACAATCTCTAAGAATGCTAATGCAGGGCTTGGAGAGATGGTTCAGTTAGTAGCGTGATAGCTGTGAAAGCAAGAGAACCTGAGCCCGGACGCCCAGAACTCACATAAAACTGTCAGGTGGGGCAGCATGCATCTGTTACTCCAGCCCTGGAGCAAACAGTGACATCCATGGAGCTCAGTGGCCAGGTAGCCTAGTCAAGTGAGTGAGTTCTAGGTTCAGGGAGAGATCTTCTGCCAAAACGTAAGGTGGAGCATGACCAAGGAAGATATCTGCTATTAATCTCTGACCTCCACATGCGTGTGCACATGTGTTCAGATGTGCACATGCACACAAATGGTTATACACACTTTTTTTTTTAAAGAAAATGCTGATGTATAGATGCCCCACCCAGAAGTTCTGATGCAGTGCATCTTGGGTATCTAGCCGGGACATCTGAACATTCTAAATTCTTGGTGATTCTGTAGTCAGGGTTCTCAAACCTCAGGATGGGAAGAAAGAACCTCCTGAAGAACTTTCCAAGCTTCGGATCCCCAGGCTATGTCCTCAGATCCTGTTTGGCAAGTTTAAAGTGGAACCCCCAAATCCATTCTTGTTACTAAGTAAGACTTAAGGCTTTCTTTGTTAAAAATGCACTGTCCATTTTTAAAGTACGTTAAACACACTTTTTGTTCAAGTCGGCTACATCCTTCACTTACGTAATTTCCCTCCACAAGATCTTATATGAATATATAATCATGCATACAGGGTTTTAAATTTATCTTCTTACAGTTAAGCCTGTAGCAAACTCATTGAATTTTTGTCTTCGTGTATAGACTATGTTAGGGATCTGATCCCCCAGGGCTGGAGAGATGGCTCAGCAATTAGGAGAGATGGCTGTTCTTGCAGTGGGCTCAAGTTTCCAGCACCCCCAATAAACAATTCATAAGGACGTGTAATTCACCTCCAGGGTATCCACACACATGCACACACACACACACACACACACACACACACACACACACACACACACACAGACACACAGACAGACACACAGAAATAAAGTAAATCTGAAAAAAAAACCAACTTCCCCCTCTCCCCTCGCAGGTGTCATTGTCCCACCCCCTTTTTAAGGCTTTCCTTTCCCCCCCTGATTAGGTCTCTCCCAGCACATAAGTGTCATATATACTTGGGTATCATTTCTGGATCCCCTTTTCCGTTTCATTAGCCTGAGCGAATACCACACACTCGTTTTCTCTTATTTTGTACTATCCTTTAATTATTGTTCCTCTTGGGAGGAGCATCTTTGCTACATCCACTAATTTATTATTGCTCCAATACATTTATTTCCCTAAGTTAATCTTGTGATTGGGAACCTTACCACATTGTAATCAGCTCTGTCAAGGAGATGATTATGTGTTTCTAGCAAGTAGTAATCTGTTGCCATGCTTCCAATGTGTCTGCGCCTTGTTTGTGTTGTGTTTTGCATTGATTAGAGTGCATCTGTTGTTTCGAGCGGTCCGTGGCAACAGATGTCTGTCTAGGGACACAGGACGGCTTCTAACAGTTTATCTTTAAGGATGAAGTCTGCTCTGCTTTTCAGGGAACAGCTTGGGAAACCTCTCATTCTCCTACATTGCTCCGAGTTTTTAAAAAATAGGGATGGCTGTTAGATCCTATTGAGTAATTTTTCTATATCAACTGATGTCTGGTTTTACTTTTTAATATTGATAGCTCTTCCTGAGGCTAAGCCATATTATTTGTCTTGAGGTAATCCTTGCTTAGATAAAAGAAATATCTTTATTATGCTGAACTTGGCTTGCTGTTTATAACTTAAAATATTGGCATGTGTATTTATAAGTGAAACTGGTCTGATATTTTCAATTTTTTCACATTGTGCTCAAATAATGTTGGGATTGAGGTTATAAATCTAGATGAGTTGATTTCCCTACTTTTAAATTGTTTGGACCAAGTTGTGTAGAAGGGGCTGTCTCTTGACTATCTGATAAAATTCTCCTGTACACCTACTGGTCTTTTTCATGAATTTTACTACCATTTAGACATCTTCATTTTGAGTTATTTATTCAGGGTTGTTTTTTTTTTTCATTTCTTCTTGAGCCAGTTCCAGCAATTGATACTGACATTTTCTGGTTTCTAATTTCAAGTGTTATGGACATAAACTTGGTAATAGCATTCTTGTGACATTTTAAATATATCTATTTGCCTGTAGCTGTGTTTTTCACACCTGGCATTAATTTGTGCTTTCTCTTTTTTTTTCAAGGTTGGTCTTGTTGGGGTTAATTAGGTCATTAGTCTGTCCTGTACATGTCAGTTTCAGGGGTGTAATACCAAGACTCCCCCAGAGAAAAGAACCTGCACAGGTAATTCTAGAGAATCATTCAGACATGCACTAAACACAAACAAACAAAAGCCAGTCAAACTGGTATAAAGAATCACTCAGTGTTCCAGACACAACATGGAAACAATCCAACAAATGTCCGTTAGGATTAAGGGGTCTCCCTACAACAGCATTAGCATCACAGGTTGTACCAGTTATCTTCTGACAAATGGGGTCAATATCAGGATGGGCTTGAACCTGCAAACCAAAAGATCTCAAGATGTTCCCTGAGAAGCTAGAGAGGGCCTCCTGTGTGCCTGTCAGAAGTCTAGAAGCCTTATGCCACTCTATAAGCCCTGCAAGAGTAGAACTGTCACTTCTGGGGGGTCCCTATGAGCTGTCAGGCCTTGTGTATCCTAAGGTTTCTAGACCATTAGAAGCTCCGACTTTGTGTATGTTGGTCTTCCCTCCATTTGGGACTCCTCTTCCCAGGTCACATTAATGTATGTGTTTTCAGCTTGGATTCAAGCCACCAAATGCTTGTGTCTACTCTGTCAGGCTCTGAATTAAGTTCTTGGATGATGAAGAGTCCCATGCTTGCAAGAGCTTGTGTGAGCCAAAGCACATGTGCTGAGCAGTTACTGGTGCAGGGTGGGGCAGGGCACAGAGACAAGTTCATTCCACCCTGCTGGAATGTTACCCAGAGAGTGCTCGATAGAGAATGTGACCAGTATGCTCAGACTTGCCCCTAAGTGGGCACTAAGCAGGGAAGGGCTCCATCTGAGGAAAAGTACTAGCAGAGATATGGGCAGTTCTCAAGGCAGGACTCTCAGGCTCCAGCCAGCTCCTTATCCTATAAGCAAAGGGAAGGCCAGAATCAGGTGGGAGATTTTAGGAAAGGTGACTTTGCCAGCAGTGGGAAGGATAGACTGGAGGGATAAGTCTGGGACTCGCGGGGTCAAGGAAATATGTTCCACTCTACACAGTCCCCAGTGAGATCTCTTACGATGGCTGAACAGCACAACTTCCTAATAAATTTGTATGGGTTCTCTGTTCTTTCTTCCTCCTTCTCTCCCTCCTTCCTTATGTCTCCTTGGGATGCATCTAGGGTCTTGTGCATGTTGGGCAAGCGCTCTACCATTGAGCTACATCATCAAGTCTATTTTTTCTAGACCAGGTCTGACTAAGTTACCCCAGTTGGCCTGAAAGTCACTGAAGACGGCCTTGACTCGTGATCTTCCTTACCATCTCAGCTCCCAAAGTAGCTGGGATTACAGATTCCTGCTACCAGGCCCAGCTTTGTGTATTTTTCGGACCATTCCATCCTGGCAGTTTGTTTTGGCTGCTTAGGGGACTGATGCACAGAGATATTCTGTTTCGGCATTTAGACATTTTCAACTGGACAATTCCTTTTTATGAAGGGCTGCTTTGTACACTGGCTTTGTTCACTTAGTTCCCTGGCTTCTACTCACAGCCTCTACCCACATCATGCCAGTGGAATTTCCTATCCTCCCCTGCCCTGAGTTGTAGCAATAAAAGTATCTCCATAAAATAATCCTGTTGGGGCAGGAATTTATTCCCAGTTGAGAACCACACTGCTACACAGTGATAAAAAAGACACCATGGCGAGTGAAAGAGAATAAACACACCTACATCTACTGCATGCCCCTTTTATATAAAGTTCAAAAACAAACAGGAATGTGGGCATTGGTTAGAATAGGGGTGCTCTGGGGGTGGGGGTGGATAGTTGGCTGAAAAGGAAGTCGAGGAACCTTCCAAGGTGTTGGAGAAGTCTGTCTTCTGTCTGTCCTCCTGAGCGATAGTGCATTATGGGTCTATTCAAGCCAGCAGTCAAGACGGGTAGACTTTGTTCTAGGTGCATTTTTTAAATCAAAATACCAAGTGACTAAATAAGGATATAGTTTGATGCTCAGGAGAAAGGGCGGAAGAGAAGACAGATCTGAGCAACATCCGGCTGTTAGTGAGAACCAACCCCATGGATGCTAGTCTGGCTGAGAGAAGGGCAGGGAAGGACGCTGAGGTCAGAGTTCAGCATGGGCTGATCTCCCAGGCATGGAGGGAGGAGACGTGAAGGATGGATAGGCTGTTGGCTTCCATGATTGCCTTCCCACCCAAGAGTAGAGCAAGGCCCACCACTGGCTACTCTACATGGCTGCCTCCTATTAGCAAGACACATTGACTAAGGTGAAGGAAGGAATGGCTCTCCTCTCTTAGCCCGCACCGATGTGTAATTATTTGCACATGAATGAAAGGTTTTTGCAGGGTCTAGCCTAATGTGGTGAGAAACTGTGCCCAGACCTCAAGCCACAAAACCCTTAAGAGCTGGGTAAACATGGCCTCCTCCACTGTGCTGTGCCCTGCGGTCACTGTCTGTTTCCTGCAGACTTCAGAAAATTGGCCCGAGTGGTGACATTTCCTAGAGTGCATTTTCTCGAGCCTTCTACCTGAAGGCTCCACTCGCAATTAAATGCAGTGAGTAGGAGAAAGGCAGACGAGGCTAACGTGCAAGAGAGCAGCGTTGGAGACAGTGGGGACAGTACTGCGCCTCAGTTGTATTTGCTGAGGGCGTATGCTCTGCCAAACTCATTCATCGATCTTTATTAGTTAGGAGTGTGTGTACACGCTAGTGCCAAAGGACAGCCTTGGCTGGCACACTTCAGGTGAGGTCAACATTTATTTTTATTTTTTATTTTTATTTTGAGACAAGTTCTCTTACTAGAACCTGGGGTTTGCTTACCAGGTTGGCATCCCTTGCCAGAAAACTCTAGAAACCTCCTGCCTCTGCCTCTCCAGCACGTGCCACATGCCTGGTTTTTGACGTGCTTGCTGGGCATTGAATTCAAGTCCTCATGCTTGTGACACAAGCACCTCACTGACCGGGTTGTCTTCCAAGCTCCTATTTGGGTTTCTCAATGATCAGTTAAGGAAAATCTATGTAGTCCTGGTTGACCTTGAACTTGCTGTGTAGACAAGCCCTCTAACTAACCGAAGTCCACTTGCCTTCGTCTTCTGAGTTAGTCAGGCTAACGTTACCATGTAAGAATGTAGAGTCGTTAGGGAAAGGTGGGGACTGAGACCTCATAGTCGGTCAGTGGTTTGACAGGCCCAGAAATTCACATCCCCTCATTCCGCGCCATGGCCCTGTCTGACTTGTGCAGCCTCAGCATGTCCCTGGTGTCCCCCGGCTCTCTAGTTCAGCACACTGTTCTAGAAAGAGCTGCTGCCTGTCTTCCTAAACCTCTGCTGGTCCCCCCTCTCCTAACCACGTATAACCACCCTCCATCAACCTTGTTTGTGTGTTGGAGTTGGGTAAAGGGTATCTCCCTCCTTGTCCTAAGCTGTCTGTGGGCCCTGTCCCTCCAGGGTGAGGCCCAGCACTTCGGCTCCAGGTCCGAGCTTTCTAGGAGCAGGCCTAGCTTGTGTGTCTAGCCTTCCTGCTTTCACACCTGACGCTTTCCCTGGGGGTTCTCAGCCCTGTTTGCACATTGACATCCAGGTGCTCTGGCCCAATCCCATCATCCTGAGCCCCACACTTAGCTAATGTCAATTTCACTCGGTTTTCCCCCTGAGCCTCTTCCATCTTCTTTCTAAATCCTTCCTATCCTGCGGGGCTTTTAGTCTGTTGTGAAAGAGGCTTATGCTGTAAAAGCGGGGAATTAGGTTGGATTTACGTGGTCTTAATTCCCTAATAATAATGCAGGGAGATTAATAGTTTTATTCCAAGTTCACTGCAGCATCTTAAAAGCATGAAAGGCTGGGGCACCGGGTCTCTCTGTTCCCGGTGACAAGAGCAGGATCCCGTTTGCAGGGGACTGCTGTCATGAGGGAAAACACATGAATTCATGAGTCTGGGTTACAGGCAGACCACCATGAAGGTGAAAATCAGGGGCAGAATCGGAGTCCTGCAGGGCTCTGTAGGGGCTGGGGGATTCTATTGGAAGACTGAGAGAAGGAGGAGTTGTTTGTATCTGAGAGGTGCCCTGGTATTTGAAGAAGGAGTTGGTGGCCATCAGAACCAGAAGTTTGAATCCTGCACTTTAACTTAAAAAACCTGTGTGGCCTTGGGGAGGTCAGTTCTACGGGGTCAGTAACGCAGTAGTGAACTCACAGAGTCACGATGACGGTGGAGGAGGTTATTGCCCACACAGGACAACAGGCACAGTTAGTGCAGGCTGCCTTTGTTGTTCTTGTTTTGAGAGAGAGAGGAACAGAGTAGGCTAGGAGGGAAGTCTACCATTTATTCATCCAGGCAACGCCTGTGGCCTCTCACTGGCGCCTCTCACTAGGCCAGGACATGGTGGTGTGGAGATGAATTACACAGATACCTGTCTGTGGGAGCATCTGGTCTAGTGAGAGACGTGGAAGGGAAAGGCCAGGAGGAAGCACAGAACTTACCTATACTCCAGCTCCTCTCACATATCTATCTTTGCTTGGGGCTTTAGGTGCCATTGCTGTCTGACGTGTTAACTACAAGACATTGAGCATAGACTTAACCTCTTTCCTCATTGGTAAAGCAGATTCAGTGACACCCACTCGTAGGTTGGTGAAAGACCCAATATTCTATCTAACCCATGCCTCTCTTACCTGCCTCAGTCACCACTGGCAGATTGCTCAGAACCTAGCTTGGTACTTAATAGCAGGTTTTCTCTGCCGACAAAATAAGTCATTAGAAGTATCAAGGTGGGTTTTTTGGAGGCAGCGCTCCTGTGGGTTCACAGGCCCTAAGGAACGAGCCCAGGGGAATCGGCCACGAAGACAGGAAAACAGAGGTGGGGGGAGAGAAAGTGAGAGAGTGCATACAGGGAGAAAGAAATGCAGAGACAGACAGACAGACAGACAGACAGACCAGAATGAATGTCTGGCTTATATAGGGAAGAGCCTCGGGTGGAGGGAAGCCTGGAATGTTCAAGGTAGAGGTGGGATATGCCAGCCATACTCTGTAACAATAGGGACTGAGGGATGCCGAGAGAACTTGGAGGTTAGATCCACTTTGGTATGTCAAATAGTCACCCCAGCCGCTTGTTTCAGATCTGAAACCCAACAAGTAGTAGATTCTTTCTTTTTTTTTATCTTTTTTTAATTGGATATTTTATTTATTTACATTTCAAATGGTATCCTCTTTCCCGGTTTCCCCTCTGGAAACCCCCTACCGCATCCCCCTCTCCCTGCTTCTTTCTATGAGGGTGCTCCCCACCCACTCATCCATTCCTGCCTCCCCTCCATCCTGGCATGCCCATACACTGGGGCATCGAGTCTTCTCAGGACCAAGGGCCGCTCTTCCCACTGATGTCCCACAAGACCATCCTCTGCTACTTATGTGGCTGGAACCATAGGTCGCTCCATATGTACTCTTTGGTTGGTGGTTAGTCCCTGGGAGCTCTGGGGGGGGGGGCGGTCTGGTTGGTTAATATTGTTGTTCCTCCCAGGGGGTTGCAAACCCCTTCAGCTCCTTTAGTCCTTTCTCTAACTCCTCAATTGGGGACCCCATGCTCAGTCCAATGGTTGGCTGAGAGCATCTGCATCTGTATTTGTCAGGCTCTGGCAGAGCCTCTCAGGAGACAGCTATATCAGGCTCCTGTCAGCAAGAACTTCTTGGCATCCACAATAGTGTTTTGGGTTTGGTGTCTGAGTGGGGCAGTCTCTGGGTTGCCTTTCCTTCAGTCTCTGCTCCACACTTTGTTTCCATATTTCCTTTAGACGGGAGCAATTCTGGGTTAAAAATTTGGAGATGAGTGGGTGGACCCAACCGGGATCCATGCCTAACCTCTGGATATGGTCTCTACAGGTTCTCCCTCCCCTTTGTTGGGCCTTTCAGCTAATGTCACCCCTGTACACTTAGTAGATTCTTAATAGATTGTGTTTGAGACACTCTAGCTATGTAGTTAAGTCTCAATCCTCCCAACACTGGCATTATGTGTGTCACCATGCCCTGCTTACTGCTAGATTTTTTTTTCATTTTACTTTTTCTTTAATTATGGGAATATATGTGTGTGGAGTGGTCTATGCATCTGTGAGCTCAAAAGCCCATGGGGGCCACAGGAAGGGCATCAGATTCCCTGGCTCTGGAATTACAAGTGGTTGTGAGCCATTCATCAGGGGTGCTGGGAACTGAACTAGTGAGCCACCTCACCAGCTTGCAGCTGGACTATTAAACAATTGAATAAGTGATGTGTGCAGTATTTAACACAGTGTCTTGCCTATAATAAACAATAGACAAGCCCATCACTGTTACTCTGGGATTGAGCACCGCTTGGCTATCTGGGATTCTTGGATTTCTGGGAAAAGAATCCTGGGATGCCCCAGTGGGATTTTCTATGGGTGTATGTCGTCCATCAGCATCCAAGTCGCTGACTCATACTTTGTCGTTGCAAATATAAATTAAAAGGGGAAGGTGAGGGTCTTGCTACTTTATATTCATGAAAACATTGCATACCTCAAACAAGAAAAATATGGGGAAGAAGAGATGGCTCAGAGGTTTAGAGCTCTTCCAGAGGTTCCGAGTTCAATTTCCAGCAACTACATTGTGGCTCACAACCATCTAGAATGAGATCTGGGGCCCTCCTCGTCTTGCATGCAGGCATATGTGCACACATAATCCTATGTACATAATAAATGAATAAATAAATCATTTTTTTAAAAAGAAAGAAAGATAAACTGAGCCTTAAGGACAGCAGTTAGCAATGAACGACTGCTAACAAGCTCCAAAGTCTCTGAAAATGGACGCAGAGCTGTAATTGTAGTAGAAAAGCTCGGTGTTCTAATTTTCACTGATGTCTGATTCTTTTCTTCAGACTTTTGTTTGTGTGTATTTTGTGCATATGGGTACTTTGTCTGAATGTTCCTCTGCACTCCAGGACAGGGCATCAGACAGCTGTGAGCTGCCATGTGGGTGCTGGGAATTGAACTTAGGACCTTCAGAAGAGCAGTGAGTGCTCTTAACCACTGAGCCAGCTCTCCAGCCCCCCACCCTTTTGTTTTTTCAAGGGTTTTTCTGTGTGGCCTTTCTGTGTGGCCCTGGGACTTGCCCTATAGACTGGGTTAGTCTCAGGCTCAGAGATCTGTCTGCCTCTGCTTACTGAGTGCAGGGATTAAAGGCATACGCCATCATGCCTAGCATCTCAAGTCTGATTTTTAATATTTGTCATGAACATACCTTAATTAGACATAATAATAAATTTATTTACAACATTTTCATAAATGTATGTAATACATTTTTACCCTCCTCTCTTCCCTTTACCTCTGACCTCCCCATGCCCACTGGTCCCCTTCCTCTACCCAGCTAGTCAGAGTTTAGGCTTTTAACTCCTAGGTGACAGCAGTCAGGATGTGAATGGATTGTGCACAAACTCTGGATAGAAAGCCCCTCTCCGGACTGCAATGATGCCCTAGCTAAGCATACATTTGCACTTGAAGTGTGAGTTAATTGTGCGCAAACTCCCTAGACTATAAAGACATCCCAGTTCAGCATTCCATTTGTACTTCTCTGACAACTTTATCCCTTTATATCTCCAAGAGCCCAGGAGTCCCAGCGAGCTTTCTAGGGATTTGGCATCTATCTCAGGATTCTGCAGGGTGTAAAATAAAGTCTGTTTAGGGATCAGAGAGATTGTTCTGTGGTTCTGAGAACTAGCTCTTGCAGGGGATCTGGGTTCGATTTCCAGCACCCACATAGCGGTTACAGCCATTAATAACCCCAGTTCCATGGGGTCCTAGATGCATACATCTGATGCACATGCATGAATACAGTGATAAGATGCTTAGTCAGCATGTACACAATGCTGGGTTCAAACCCTAATAATATTCTTTTAAAAACATCTTAAGCCAGGTCCATCCCAGCCAGGTCATCATCGTTGTACCTCAGCCAGATATGTGTCAGCCAGGTATGCCCCAGCCATGAAGATCCCAGCACTTGAGAGGCTACAGTAGAAAGATTGCTTTAAGTTCCAGACCAGCTATCCTACATCGAGACCGTGTAGTACAATCAATTTAAGCTTATCTCCAACTAGCTTAAAAATAAAAGACTTAGAGCACGGTTATTTTATTTGGCCTTGACAATTACTGGGGTAACCTCTAATCTCCTTTTCTAACTGCTGGCCTGGCTACCTCCCCAGCAGTGTACCCCAGACACTTGCTGTTTTTCCTGGCCATGTGCTCATGATATCTCTGTTTTTATGGCGCCTCTCCTCTCCTCTCCTCCTTGTTCTCTGCTTTCTCTTTCTTCTGCCCCACTCAAGCAGGTAACTAAAAAACCTGCCTACCGCTAATCCCTCCAGAAATTGGCTGTAGCCTTTTTTTTTTTTTTTATTAAACCAATAGTTTTAAATTAAGGTCCAAGATTTGCACAACAAGAGCTGGTAAACATGAGAATTCACTCGTAGGCCTAAACCTTTAGGTACAGAATTTAGCATCATAACACATAGCAATAGACCAAACCTCAACAAGAACCTATCTTAAGAACCCAAGAAGATTGCCTAGCATGGTGGCACATACCAAGAATCCCAGCACTCGCAAGGCTGAGGCAGGAGGTTTGTGAGTTCAAGGCCATTTGATCTACATCCAAACATCACCTCTGTCTGGATAGAGGACTTCAGGCAGACACTGTTGCTGTAGTCGCTTTTTCAATTCAGTTCGTGTTAGCTGAGCTCTTTCTATGAACAAGACACCAAGTTAGGCTTTGAGGAGATATTTGTAAGATCCGTGTTTGGAGATATCCCAATTGACTCTGCTGACTGCTGCTCTAAAAGTCAGGGGAAATACGGCAATGCAATGATGGTGTTGTTGTTGTTGATGGTGGTGGTGATGGTGATGGTACTGTTGGTGATGATGATAGTGTTGGTGGTGATAATGGTGGTGATGGTGATAGTGAATGATGGTTGTTGATAATAGTGGTATCAGTGGTAGCGATAGTGATGGTGCTAGTGGTGGTGGTGATGGTTCTGACTGTTGCCTGGAACCAAAAAGGACAAATCAGCAGAAGTATGAATATTTTCAGATAACAGACATCTTTAATAGTAGCACTATGGTAGAAAAGGGAAAAGTTCTGGAAAAAAAGGAAGTATCAGAAGGAACTTAGTACATAGCCCTCCTCTCTCCATGGTTAATTGTGGTCAATGTTGGTCCAAAAGCATTAACCAAAAAATTCCAGAAATAAATAACATACATTTAAAGTTAGATTTTATTTTGAATGATATTATGAAGTCCCATACCATTCCTCTCTGTCTCACTTGGATGTGAGTCACCTCTGCTCAGCGTATCCGAGCTGTGTGTGCTACCCTCCTGTTAGTCTCTTGGGAGTAGCGTGGTTATCAGTCTGGCTGTTGGATATCACAGAGCTTTACTTTTTGAAGACACAGAATAAGGGTAGTGATGTTGGCAATTTTATTACCTTGTACTATGCTTACTTTATTTTATTAATAGTTATTGTTGCTACTCTCTTACCATGCCTACATTATAAATTAAAACTTCTCATGGGTACATACACACCACATTTAAATAGTAGATGTCTACCCACCATTTCTGGCATACTCTGAGAATCTTAGGGCATCTCCCTGTGCATTAGGAGGGACTACTGCAATCATATACTGATCTGGCAGCCGTGGTGTAGAGGACCAATGAAATGTCCTAGGCTGAGAACACACCAGCTTGAGCCCAAGCCTTCCCATTTACTGTTTATTGTGTGGCCTTCATGAAGGGACTCCAAGCTCTGACCCTTTAATCCTCCATTAGGAGCCATTGGTGGTTTGAAGGAGAATGCCATTTAGGCTCACATATTTGAATACTGGGTTTCCAGTTTTGGAACTGCTTGGGGAGGATTAAGAGGTGTGGCCTTGGTGAAGGAGGTGTGTCACTGGAGGAAGAGCTTTGAGATTTCAAAGCTGGGTTGGGAATGCCGGAGAGATGGCTCAGCAGTTAAGAGCACTTTCTGCTCTTTCAGAGGTCCTGAGACTATGTATGTGTGTACAATTCCTAGTACCCACATGGTAGCTCATAACCTCTGTAACTCCAGTTTCAGGGGATCAGACATGCTCTTAGAGCCTCCATAGGCACCAGACACATCCATGGTGCAAAGACATGTCTGTAGACAAAACACTCATACAAATGAGATAAATATTTTTCCAGGTATAGTGGCACATGTCTTTACTTGGCATTCTCTTTCAAACAATCACGGGATCTTAATGGAGGATTAAAGGGTCAGAGGCTTGGAGTCCCTTCATGAAGGCCACACAACAAACAGTAAATGGGAAGGCTTGGGTTCAAGCTGGTGTTTTCTCATCCTAAGCAATCAGGAGGTAGACACAGGAAGATTCCTGAGTTAGAGACCAGGAGTGAATGTCTACTGTGAGTTTCAGGACAGCCAGGGTCACACAATGAGACCCCATCTTGAAAAACAAAGCAAAACAAAACAAAAGGAAAAAGAAACAAAACAAAACAACTCATACCCAGTCAGTGCTCCCCCTCCTCCTCCCCTCCCCCTCCCTCCTCCCCCTCCCTTCCCCCCGTCTCTGCCTCCTGCTTACAGATCAAGATGTAAGCTCCAACTCCAGCCATGCCTGCCCATCTGCTGCCTGGCTCCTTACCATGATGGTGGCAGACTCTAACTCTCTGAAACAGTAAGCCCCAAATAAACTGTTTCTTTGATAAGCTGCCTTGGTGGTGGTGTCTTATCACAGCAATAAAAAAAAATACTAAGACAAAACCTAAAATTAAGTATTCTTCCACATTCCTTTATACATATCCATAGACAACACTAACTCAAAAAGATCTTAGTCTAAAACAGCCATTTGTGGAAGCAGTCAGAAAAAGTGCACTCCACAAACTGTCATATGAAAGTGTTGTCTCCTTTTGAATGTAGCACACAGTTCATGCTTAGACTGTGGATGCTACACAAATGTTTGAAATGCTATCAGCTCCCTGTGAAAACCAGAATCAAGCATGATTGTGTGAGTTGTGTATGGATGTGTGTGTTGTGTGTCTGTGTGTAATATGTGTGAAAGTGTTTATGTATGTGTGCATATGTGTGTGAGTGTGTGTATAAATGTGTGTGTGTTTGGATATGTATGCAAGTGTATATTCATGTGTGTTTCATGAATAGGTATGTGTGTAAATGTGTGTGTGTGTGTGTGTGTGTGTGTGTGTATGTGTGTGTGTATGTGTGTGTGTTGGGAGGAGATAGACAGAAGGATCAGCCTGCTAGATAATTCAGAGATCCTCCAGTCTGGTCCCCACCCATGCAGGCAGCCATCTGCTCTGAGCCCCGACTGTCTGAGAGTGGAGGGTATCCATGGGAACCAGTGTGGAAGTTACCAAGAGGACACTGTGGCAGCTGGCCATGAGGGAAAGTGGAAATCAAGCGGAACCAAGAGTGATAGATTGAATGAGAAGCGGTTAGCTGGGGGTGTGGGAGGGTGGTCTCAGCCACTGTGATGGCCCTTGTGATGCAGAGGAAACCTCTAGTAAGGCTGAGTAGCTCCACAACAGTGCCCCAGAGCATCACCAGGGATCTGCAATTTCTGTCTCTATCTCTGTCTCTTCTCTCCCTCTCTTCCCTTTTTGCCTGTTTGTCTGTTTGCTTGCTTGCTTGCTTGTTTGTTTGAGACACTTCTCTGTACGTAACTTCTGCTGTTCTGGAACTTGCTCTGTAGACCAGGTTAGCCTTGAACTCTCAGAGAACCTCCTACCCATTCTCCCTGAGTGCTAGGGTTAAAGGTGTGTGTCACCACGCTCAGACTCTCTTCCTTTAGTAGGAAATGTAGTATGTATAGTATTGAAAAGTTAAGGAAGAAAACCTTATTTTCTTTTCTTTTTAAAAATAAAATTTTAGGGCCAGTGAGATGGCTGGCAGAGAGTCAGGTTTGGCGGGGGCGTGTAAAGTGCCAGTCATACAAACATGATGACATGAGTTCAACCCTCAGAACCAACATAAAGATGGGCACAGGACCACCAGCCAGGGGTGGCACCACCCACAGTGACCTGACACTTCCACATCAATTGTTGATCAAGAAAATCCCCTCACAGGCCAATCTGGTGGGGGCGTCTTTTCAACTGATATTCCCTCTTCCCAAATCTCTCCAATTCTTGTTAAGTTGACACAAAACTAGACACACAGTGGTGTGTGTGCATGAACACCCCCCCACACACACACACTACAGCACACACACATATATATACATCACACACACACATATACATTACACACACACACACACATACATCACACACACACACACAAGACCACACCATATACACAATTTTTTTGATGATCAGGAGCAAGTTCTAAACCAAAGGTGTTGGTGGGACCCCAGGTGGGGAGTGGGGCGTCACAGCAACATGAGGACAAGTCTGCTCCCAGCCTCAGATGCTACCTAGTGGCATTCTTAGCTTTGGGTTGCTGCAAGCTGGGGTCAGCTGTGGTATGTCCTCAAAAGTTGACACAAGTTTGAAATGAGTTATACGAACCTAGAGTATTGTCTCCTGAGGAGGTGATGGGGCTCTTTCCACCCAGGCTGAAGGGAGGCCTCCATGTGCTGCCTTCTTTAATTGAGAAAATCACCTGGGTTTAGGTTTGACTTGTTAGTTCTTCATCTCCTGAAGCTTACCATGTGAAAACCACCCAATTCTAAATCGGTACTTATCATCTTAAGTATGTAGTTTTCTTTTTAGCATAGGTGGCTCATGTAGTCCTTTGCCAGTGCTCACAGGATGCCTGGCAATTATTTTATAAGGAGACAATTAATTTTTAGAAAGAGTTAAAGCATTGAGCTTTGAGAATGAGTAGTGGAGTCATTGGCTTGGAAAGCAGAAAGCTTTAGTCAAATTTGAATTAAAAGTAATTTAGACGACGGGCGGTGGTGGCGCATGCCTTTAATCCCAGCACTTGGGAGGCAGAGGCAGGCGGATTTCGGAATTCGAGGCCAGCCTGGTCTACAGAGTGAGTTCCAGGACAGACAGGGCTACACAGAGAAACCCTGTCTCAAAACACCAAAAAAAAAAAAAGTAATTTAGACTAAATTTGATCACATAAATACATCACAAGGCATGCACCTAAAGGTGCATGCAAAAACACTTACACCAATACACCAAGGTGATGCAATCTTTATGTTGCAACACAGTCCTAAGACAAAGCAGTAATGATAAGGGGGGTGGTCAGTCAGACACGAGCAGCAAGGCAAGAAAGGGTTAAAATTGGGGACCCTGAGGTAGCCTCTAACACCTGCCCCTGCCAGGATAAGGATGCTTCCAATGTCTTGTGCAGCAGCAAACAGGAAGTGAGACTAATTAAAGTCTGCACCTCCATAATTCAGCTGGGATGGTTTGAGATCGCAATCTTGAATAGCCAGGATAACCAGGTTGCTCTGGTTTTCATTTTCATAGCTTCCAAAACCCCGTCAATCAATCTCTCTCTCTCTCTCTCTCTCTCTCTCTCTCTCTCTCTCTCTCTCTGTGTGTGTGTGTGTGTGTGTGTGTGTGTGTGTAGCGAGCTGTGTCCCTGTTTCTGTCTCTGTCTCTCTGTCTCTGCCTCTGTGTCTCTCTCTGTGTCTCTGTCTCTCTCTCTCTGTTTCTCTGTGTCTCTCTCCCTGTATCTGTCACTCTTTCTCTTATAAACATGTGATTTCATCCTTTCTTCCTAGAAGTTTTTAGAATTTAAGGTAAGCTGCCCAGTTTTTGGTTTTGTTTTGTTTGGTTTTTTTAGCCTAAGATTCCTATTTTAGCATTTAAAAAAGAAGTTTGGGAATATCAGACATTCTCTGTAATTAACCATTAAACCAGCTGGAGTACGGCATGATTTTTTTAAGTGCTTCATCTTTCCTTGAATTTTTGTTTTGAATTTCCTTGAATTCTTATTTAATGTTTTGTTTTCTTTCTTGAAAACTGGAAAATATCTATATTTAGCCACAGGGATCTGTGCTGATAGCTTTGGCATGCAGCGGGGGACTCAAGTACAGTTTATTGGACTAACGCCTCAGTTCTCGGAAGATTGCTTCCTGCCCTGGAGCCTCAGGTTTTTTGTGCATATTTACGGAAATGTGAGGTGTTCAAGACACTATCTGATCATCTGTAACATGTTTCCTCCCAGATGAGCTAGGAAGATGATTTCTACCCCAGGAGCAGGGCGGGGGTGTCGCCTCTGGCTTCCTTTGAGACTCTTGCACACATACCGGGGAGCTGGCTCACCCGGCCCCTCCATCCTGTCAGACTGAAGAGAACAAGTGTCTTAATTTGGGTTTTTCTTCTTCTTATTTTTTTCCCCTGAGACATAATTTCTCTGTGTAGCCCTAGCTGTCCTGGAACTTGCTCTATAGATCAGGCAAGCAGCCTTGAATTCACAGAGATCCGCCTGCCTCTACCTCCCGCCATGGCTTAGTTTTGGTGTCTTGATGACCTGACACCCATAGAATTTCTAGACTAAAAGGGACAAGATTACAGTAAATAAGTGGAGAAAGAAGCCTGAGTTAGATGGTAGAGGGAAGGCGGAGGGACAGGCCAGATCTAGTGACAAGCTGCTCCAAACGTTAGGCATCAAACCTTGGACCTCGAACCTTAACTCTGTCAGTATACAGGCAGTTCCTCTGGTCTGCTCTCAGGAACCTAGCAACTGACTGCATCATCATCTGCCCTCGCTAGGTGTGCCAGGTGTGTGTGCTGTGGGTAAGAGGACCCGCCAGACACCCCTCTCCTCCCTGTCCCCTTCCCTTTTCTTCCCCCTCCCCCCTCCCTCTCCCTGTGGCTCTCTCCTGCAGTCCTCTTCTCTGGGACCTTCCCTGTCTGCGCAGCGACCACATGCTCTGGAAACAAGTTGAGTCCAACAGCCCAGAACAAACCAGCAGCTGTGGACCAGACTCCAGGAACTCTCCCAGTGCCGTCTGCCCAGGAGGCCATCAGGGCAGCCGGGGAAAAGGAGTCAGTGCTGGCTCCTGCTTCAATCCAGATGACTCCTTTGGTGAAAGTGGATGGCCCTTAGGACCCCACACTGGATGCCAAAGCTGTCAGCACAAAACACAGCTGTCACCACAAAGGGAGTAAGAGACAGTTTATTCTGAGCCAAATATTAAGTGGCCACAGCCTGGGAATACAGATTCGGGTTTCTGTGATTGTGTATTCCCTACAGAAGTGGCCGTGTGAGCTTTAGTTAGTCACAAAACTGAAGAAAACGATAGAGCAGGGGATTAACCAAACCCGTTGGTGGGGACCACAGGTGAGGGCTACCGCAGGTGGGTAAGATTGAACTGTAGGTTTCAGATGTCACAGCTGCCGGGCTTACCTTCTGGGTTGGTGGAAGATAAATACAGCCCAAAAGCCTGACCAAGCAAGCAGAAGGATGCTACACAGAGGTGGGCAGTGGATGGCTGTTAAGTGGCTGAAGACAGCCCAAGGCCATTTGGTTCTGAACTGGTAACATTGCAACTCCCTACATCATTCACAAAGTTCTAGTTAGTCAGCCAACTCAGCAGTGCCTCTAACATGGGCGTGGCTTTTTTTCTGGAAACTTCTGTTTATAGAAAACTGAGCTTCTGTGACCCTGCAACAGGGCAACAGCTCTTTACTGTTGTTACTGTACCCAGCACCTGGGAAAGAGTGGAAGAGGTTAGAGAGTGCTAAGCCCCCACAGTGACCTACGTGACCGACCTATGCATGGGGGACAATGAGAATTGCCTGCAGGGAGACCAGGATGGCATCCCAGCTGCGGTCCTGACTACTTGCTCTGATCCTTTTCCTCCAGTTCTGCAGGACCGTGAGCCGGACACTCAGTCAGTGGGGGTTAGGGGTGATGGTCACTCTGAGCTAGGATGATCTAGTTCTGAGGTGGTGGAGTGGCTAGCAAAGACAGCACAAACCAGGCTCAAGTATGGCTTCCTCGGACACCTTGCATTTCCTCTAGGGGGTTAAAACTCTTCATTTAGGATCAGCAAGAAAGCTTAACTAAAGAAGGAGTCTGAGTTTAGTCCCTAAGACTAACATGGTAAAAGAGAACCAACTCCCACTAGATGACCTCTGACCTCGACATGCAAGCTGTGATACATGCATGTTCCCCCAAATAAGTACAATGTTAAAAAATTTAAAATAGTTACATCATTTAGCTTTTTTCAATTTACTAGTGTATGCTATTTGTATAAAACAATGGCTTTTGCCAGTGTTGTCACACACAAACCATGTACTCCTTTAGATTGGACACCGACCATTCTGCCGTGTGGCTATGAAATGTGATTAACCTCTCTTCTAGTTATTGGATGTTGTCTTAGTCAGGGTTTCTATTCCTGCACATAACACCATGACCAAGAAGCAAGTTGGGGAGGAACAGGTTTATTCAGCTTACACTTCCACACTGCTGTTCATCATCAAAGGAAGTCAGGACTGAACTCACACAGGGCAGGAACCTGGAGGCAGGAGCTGATGCAGAGTCCATGGAGGGATGTTACTTACTGGTTTGCTTCCCTGGCTTGCTCAGCTTGCTTTCTTATAGAACCAAGGACACCAGCCCAGGGGTGGCACCACCCACAGTTAGCTATGCCCTCTCACCCACAATGGGCTGGGCCTTCTCCCTTAGATCACTAATTGAGTAAATGCCTTATAGCTGGAGCTCATGGAGGCCTTTCCTCAACAGAGGCTCCTTTCTGTGATAACTCCAGCTTGTGTCAAGTCAACACACAAAACCAGCCAGTACAGATGTTTCACTTACATTCAGCTTTTTAATTGCTGTTGCTTCAAAACTAGCTTCTTTTTCTTCCCTCCCTCTCCCCCCCCCCCCCCTTCTTCCTTCTTTCTGAAACTGCTCCACTTTCAAAGCCACAGTTTAGGTCCTTTGGTGACCAGAAAGAGTTTTATAAATGCCCTCCTATTTTGCAGGTGTGACATCTGAGTCTGGCAAGCTGCATCTGTGACTTGTCCAATGGCACGGAGAGATGGTTTGAGAATAGGAAATGGACTGTAAGCTCGTGGGCCCCTGGTCCTGTGCTCTCATCTGGCACTGAGCAGCTTTTATGGGGTTTTGTTTGACACGCAAGACTACTCCAAAGTTAGCCCATCCCAGGTGCTATGGATAGCTGGGCTTGTTTTATTAGGTACATTTCTATTATTTTAAGTGTTTGTGTCTAGGGCTGGAGAGACAGCAGTGGATGAGAGTTTGTAACTCTTCCAGAGGACCTGAGTTCAATTCCCAGCATCCATGTTGTCAAGTCACAACAGCTGTAACTCCAGCTCCAGGGGATCTAAGGTCTCTGGCCTCCATGGTCCCCAGTATTCACATGCACATCCTGCACATAGACACATAAAAATAAAATAAGTCTTGGACATTATCGTCTGAGTCAACACCATCCCGTGCATGGCAAGTGAGAAGGTGGGGGGAGCTGTAGCTCTTTCAAGCCCAGATAAGGACCTAGCATTGTTCAGGGGAGCCTGTGATAAATGTGCTACATGGCCAGCCATTCACGCTTACGGCTTTGTTTGAGAAGAGCATCACACTTACGGCTTTGTTTGAGAAGAGCAACACCTTTGAGGATAGTTTGAGAACTGATCAAAATTTCTAACCCCGAAGTGAACAAGCTCTAGATTAGCTGGCTTCATTTAAACTTGCTGACCAAGTTTTTCAACAAATGCAACAAATATTGTAAACCTCACCCTGAATGAGACACTGAACTAACTAATCTAATAACTATTTAATGAGGTTTGTCCTTGCATTGCTTCCAACTCAGTCTAGGGAAGCTGTTTTAAAATATGTGTTTTATTATTTCAGGTGTGGCTTGCCTCTCGTGGCTTTCCCAGCCTCTTTTCCTCTAAAACCCAGGACCAGCAGCCTAGGGATAGCAACGCCCACAGTGGGCTTCAAGCTCCCCCATCTGTCACTAATTAAGGAAATGCCTTACAGGCTTGTCTGCTTCTATCCTAGTCTTCAGGAGGCATTTTCTTTCTTCTCAGATGATGATAGCTTGTGTCAAGTTGACCCAAAACTAGCCAGCACACTAAGACCCCCCCAAATGCCAAAACATCAAACAACATGCCTAAAATCAGAGGCAAGGCAGTCATTTAATTCTAGCTGTGTGTGTGTGGGTAGACAGCTGTACTTAACAAAAAGAAGCACACACTGAGAGTCAAGAGGGAGAAATCCTTATTTGCTCTTGAGTGTGCTTGATGGAAGAATGACTTTTGAGCAGGGCAGACAAGGGCAAGGAGCCCAGCCACCATCATTCACTGGCAAGCTGCCTACCTAGGGCAAGTTACCTTCTGTGGTGTTTAAATAGGTACATCCCCCATAGACTCATGCATTTGAGTGCTTGACCCACAGGGAATGGCACTATTAGGAGGTGTGGCCTTGTTGGAGTGGGTGTGGCCTTGTTGGAGGAAGTGTGTCACTGTGGAGGTGGGCTTTGAGGTCTCCTACGCTTAAGCTCCTCCCAGTGTGGAATTCCAGTCCCCTTCTATTGCCTGTGGATTAAGAGCTCCTCCAGCACCATGTCTGCCTGCATGCTGCCATGCTTCCCGCCAGGATGATAATGGACTGAACCTCTGAAACTGAAAGCCAGCCCCAACTAAATGTTTGCTTTTATAAGAGTTCCCTTGGTCCTGGTGTCTCTTCACAGTAATAAAACCCTAACTAAGACACCCTCTGACCTGGGTTTCTTCTGTGTCTGTTTCAAGGCTAGGACAGTATGTCTCTCACTATACATCACCCATGGGCCTGGACCAGAATCCCCCAGAATGCTGCTTAAACAGCCTCCTGGAACCAGAATCCACCCAACTCTGAAGTGGGAGCCTGTGCTTTAACAAGCCCTTCATTCCAACCCTGCGTGATTCAGGGTAGCCTGGAAGCATGAGACTGGTCCAGAGAATGCAATGCTAGCAGCCTTCTAGGATGCGTCTAAAGAGCAAACTTCTACACATCCACGGAGATTTTATGTACCTTTGTCACACACTCGTGTCTTACACATAAGCTATCATGTGTAGGCTGCCTCCCTCTGTCCAGTCCGCTAAGCTCAGCATTAGACACACAAGTGGGAATTACCCCGCTGCCCCAAACAAAGCCTCCTGTGGAGGCTTAGCTGTCCCAGGCCAGCTGTGCAGGGAGGCTAATGTTACAGATGTTCTGATATCCCTCCGAAGGCTCGAAGCCAAGCAGCCAAACCCTCAGACTGCGAGGACACTCCAGTCACAACTCAGCCATGGAAGCATCTGTGTGATTCAAACGCCTTATTTAGCCTTGTAGGATTCTATTTTTACCTCAGAGTTTTAAAAATAAGAACTGACA
The DNA here is from genome assembly GCF_000001635.26 of Mus musculus. Lineage (NCBI taxonomy): Eukaryota > Metazoa > Chordata > Mammalia > Rodentia > Muridae > Mus > Mus musculus. The sequence goes on from NC_000073.6 coordinate 99,295,433, forward strand.
GACAAAATGAAAGCGATTTGGGTCATTTCGAGGGAAAATACATGGGTAAAAATAACTGCACATATGCTAAGCCTTTTGGTGTTAGGGAGTGGGGTCCTCTGCTGATGGGTGCTATGTGTGTCTTGGTGTCTGTCAGTCCTCGTGGCACAGCTAGAGGGTCTGTTTCATATTTCACTGCACTACAGTGAGGCTAAGTCATATCATCTTTCCCAAGATACTGTGGAGATACTGCCTGGGAGATAATTTCTGGACAGTTCTTGAGGCTCTTTTATACCCATCCAGGTAGCCCCCAAATACCAGGGGAGACCTGAAAATGTCCCTTCCCCTGAACCTCCTGATCTGGCTACCTTTACAGTCCTCTGGTGAGTCCCATTTTATGAAATGATAACCGTTCTCCTCTGACTTTCCCTGAGCGAAGCCTCAGCCCACACCAGCTGCTTGCTTCATTCTGCATTTTCCTTCCCACCTCCCTAGTAATTATATAGCAATTATTATGCTGGCAATTACCTCATTAGTAATTTGGTGTGAGAAAGCTCAATGAATTAATAATAAAAAGGCCTTTATAGTTCAAAATTACGAATAACAAAGCCAGTTTGAATGCCCCAAACACTCATTAAGAGGTTTCCTGTACAATATTTTGAAAAGTGTTGGTATCTTTCTTGATCAATGCACGAGTCTCTGAAGAGCCCACACTATTCTTATCTGGAGATTTTCAAGGAAGCAGAGGCACATTGGCCGTGCTGGAGAGAAAGACTGGCAACTCGGGTGGACTCACAGTCCTATAACCTCATGCTGATGGATCTTGGTGGAGATCAGCGGAGGTGTGCAGCTTCCCCAGACTATAAAAGCCCATCCTCAGACCCAGCATTTAGAAGGCTAAAGCAGGAGGACTGTAATCATGGGACCAACTAGTCTAGGATATGGAGACCATGTCTTCCAGTGACTCCAGCTTTAGCCACGTGTGGTAGAACCAATTTTCACACTCACGGCCATGACGAGCCTCCCACCCCCCCACCCAGTGCCTCCATTGTAGGGAAATTTGTGTCACCAATGTTCAACTCCTGCTTCCTTTGTCTTTTTTTTTTTTTTGCTACTGTCCAACTTCCCTAAGTAAAATAAACCTCCCATGCACACCTACATAATTCCTATGTCCTTAACACAGCCACACACTCCTGTGTCCTTAACACAGCCACACACTCTTGTGTCCTTAGCTCAGTTACACACTTCCTGTGTCCTTAGCTCAGTTACACACTTCCTGTGTCCTTAGCTCAGTTACACACTTCCTGTGTCCTTAACACAGCCACACACTCCTGTGTCCTTAGCTCAGTTACACACTCCTGTGTCCTTAGCTCAGTTACACACTTCCTGTGTCCTTAGCTCAGTTACACACTTCCTGTGTCCTTAGCTCAGTTATACACTTCCTGTGTCCTTAGCTCAGTTACACACTTCCTGTGTCCTTAACACAGCCACACACTCCTGTGTCCTTAGCTCAGTTACACACTTCCTGTGTCCTTAACACAGCCACACACTCCTGTGTCCTTAGCTCAGTTACACACTTCCTGTGTCCTTAGCTCAGTTACACACTTCCTGTGTCCTTAACACAGCCACACACTCCTGTGTCCTTAGCTCAGTTACACACTTCCTGTGTCCTTAACACAGCCACACACTCCTGTGTCCTTAGCTCAGTTACACACTTCCTGTGTCCTTAACACAGCCACACACTCCTGTGTCCTTAGCTCAGTTACACACTTCCTGTGTCCTTAACACAGCCACACACTCCTGTGTCCTTAGCTCAGTTACACACTTCCTGTGTCCTTAACACAGCCACACACTCCTGTGTCCTTAGCTCAGTTACACACTTCCTGTGTCCTTAGCTCAGTTACACACTTCCTGTGTCCTTAACACAGCCACACACTCCTGTGTCCTTAGCTCAGTTACACACTTCCTGTGTCCTTAGCTCAGTTACACACTCCTGTGTCCTTAGCTCAGTTACACACTCCTGTGTCCTTAGCTCAGTTACACACTTCCTGTGTCCTTAGCTCAGTTACACACTCCTGTGTCCTTAGCTCAGTTACACACTTCCTGTGTCCTTAGCTCAGTTACACACTTCCTGTGTCCTTAGCTCAGTTACACACTTCCTGTGTCCTTAGCTCAGTTACACACTTCCTGTGTCCTTAGCTCAGTTACACACTTCCTGTGTCCTTAGCTCAGTTACACACTTCCTGTGTCCTTAGCTCAGTTACACACTTCCTGTGTCCTTAGCTCAGTTACACACTTCCTGTGTCCTTAGCTCAGTTACACACTTCCTGTGTCCTTAGCTCAGTTACACACTTCCTGTGTCCTTAGCTCAGTTACACACTTCCTGTGTCCTTAGCTCAGTTACACACTCCTGTGTCCTTAGCTCAGTTACACACTTCCTGTGTCCTTAGCTCAGTTACACACTCCTGTGTCCTTAGCTCAGTTACACACTTCCTGTGTCCTTAGCTCAGTTACACACTTCCTGTGTCCTTAGCTCAGTTACACACTCCTGTGTCCTTAGCTCAGTTACACACTCCTGTGTCCTTAGCTCAGTTACACACTTCCTGTGTCCTTAGCTCAGTTACACACTTCCTGTGTCCTTAGCTCAGTTACACACTTCCTGTGTCCTTAGCTCAGTTACACACTCCTGTGTCCTTAGCTCAGTTACACACTTCCTGTGTCCTTAGCTCAGTTACACACTTCCTGTGTCCTTAGCTCAGTTACACACTCCTGTGTCCTTAGCTCAGTTACACACTTCCTGTGTCCTTAGCTCAGTTACACACTTCCTGTGTCCTTAGCTCAGTTACACACTCCTGTGTCCTTAGCTCAGTTACACACTTCCTGTGTCCTTAGCTCAGTTACACACTTCCTGTGTCCTTAGCTCAGTTACACACTCCTGTGTCCTTAGCTCAGTTACACACTCCTGTGTCCTTAGCTCAGTTACACACTTCCTGTGTCCTTAGCTCAGTTACACACTTCCTGTGTCCTTAGCTCAGTTACACACTCCTGTGTCCTTAGCTCAGTTACACACTCCTGTGTCCTTAGCTCAGTTACACACTCCTGTGTCCTTAGCTCAGTTACACACTTCCTGTGTCCTTAACACAGCCACACACTCCTGTGTCCTTAGCTCAGTTACACACTTCCTGTGTCCTTAGCTCAGTTACACACTTCCTGTGTCCTTAACACAGCCACACACTCCTGTGTCCTTAGCTCAGTTACACACTTCCTGTGTCCTTAGCTCAGTTACACACTCCTGTGTCCTTAGCTCAGTTACACACTCCTGTGTCCTTAGCTCAGTTACACACTTCCTGTGTCCTTAGCTCAGTTACACACTCCTGTGTCCTTAGCTCAGTTACACACTTCCTGTGTCCTTAGCTCAGTTACACACTTCCTGTGTCCTTAGCTCAGTTACACACTTCCTGTGTCCTTAGCTCAGTTACACACTTCCTGTGTCCTTAGCTCAGTTACACACTTCCTGTGTCCTTAGCTCAGTTACACACTTCCTGTGTCCTTAGCTCAGTTACACACTTCCTGTGTCCTTAGCTCAGTTACACACTTCCTGTGTCCTTAGCTCAGTTACACACTTCCTGTGTCCTTAGCTCAGTTACACACTTCCTGTGTCCTTAGCTCAGTTACACACTTCCTGTGTCCTTAGCTCAGTTACACACTTCCTGTGTTTTTAGCTCAGTTACACACTTCCTGTGTCCTTAGCTCAGTTACACACTCCTGTGTCCTTAGCTCAGTTACACACTCCTGTGTCCTTAGCTCAGTTACACACTCCTGTGTCCTTAGCTCAGTTACACACTTCCTGTGTCCTTAGCTCAGTTACACACTTCCTGTGTCCTTAGCTCAGTTACACACTCCTGTGTCCTTAGCTCAGTTACACACTCCTGTGTCCTTAGCTCAGTTACACACTTCCTGTGTCCTTAGCTCAGTTACACACTTCCTGTGTCCTTAGCTCAGTTACACACTTCCTGTGTCCTTAGCTCAGTTACACACTCCTGTGTCCTTAGCTCAGTTACACACTTCCTGTGTCCTTAGCTCAGTTACACACTTCCTGTGTCCTTAGCTCAGTTACACACTCCTGTGTCCTTAGCTCAGTTACACACTTCCTGTGTCCTTAGCTCAGTTACACACTTCCTGTGTCCTTAGCTCAGTTACACACTCCTGTGTCCTTAGCTCAGTTACACACTTCCTGTGTCCTTAGCTCAGTTACACACTTCCTGTGTCCTTAGCTCAGTTACACACTCCTGTGTCCTTAGCTCAGTTACACACTCCTGTGTCCTTAGCTCAGTTACACACTTCCTGTGTCCTTAGCTCAGTTACACACTTCCTGTGTCCTTAGCTCAGTTACACACTCCTGTGTCCTTAGCTCAGTTACACACTCCTGTGTCCTTAGCTCAGTTACACACTTCCTGTGTCCTTAGCTCAGTTACACACTTCCTGTGTCCTTAGCTCAGTTACACACTTCCTGTGTCCTTAGCTCAGTTACACACTCCTGTGTCCTTAGCTCAGTTACACACTTCCTGTGTCCTTAGCTCAGTTATACACTTCCTGTGTCCTTAGCTCAGTTACACACTCCTGTGTCCTTAGCTCAGTTACACACTTCCTGTGTCCTTAGCTCAGTTACACACTTCCTGCATCAGATTATTCCTTTGTCAGTGTCTTTCCTGGGAGTCTCCTCTGTCAAGCTGGGTAGAGTAAGATGACGGACGATTAAATCAGAATGCTCAGGGAATTGAATTCACTGTCCCGGGGCCCTCAGAGCTGACAATGATCCCCAAGGCCGTGAACGTAGAAATGAATGTAGAAGACATTAAAAGCTCTTAGAATTTGGAGATTTATTGAGTACATTAACGGATTTAAAGTCAGAGCTATGTCCTTCGTGCTCACAAAGGTAATCTCACCACTGGTAGAAATTTGTTCGTTTGGGGCTGGGGAGATGGCTTGGTGCTGAAGAGCATGTGCTGCTCTGCAAAGGACTGAGTTGGATTCCAGTACCCACAGTGTGTGGCTCCCAATCTCCTGAAACTTCAGTTCCAGGGAATCAACTGCCTTCTTCCGGTCTCAGGTACCTGCACACATGTGCACAAGTTCCTCCACAGATGTACACACAAACACGCGCACATAATTAAAAATAAAATAAAAATCTTCTTTTAAAACATAATAAATTCACTCACATAGATGCCTGGTGGTGCATGGGCCAATGAAAAAAGAGATACCTTAGCAGGTGGCCTTGCTAGATGGAACTGGATCATCCCAGATGAGTGACACAATTGGATGCTCAGTGCTTATCTCCTGGGACCAGAGATGATCTTCCTGTAGAACTGGCCTTTATGTCCCTTCCTGGCTCCCCCTCCGTATATCAAAGGAGATAAGTGTATTTTCTTCCAATTGAATTTCCTTGGTCTCCCGCCGAGCTCTGTGTCAGAAGGAAGCATGAGATCATAGAATCACCAGCCTTTGAATCTGCCTTTTTTCCCCTTTGTCCTGCAGGAGTTTGTTAGCTGAGACAGTCATGGGAGGGCCATCCATCAGTGTCCTTGAGGCAGAGAATTTGGGCTGTCTCCTCCTGGTCCTGGGTTAAATGATTCCAGCTGGGAAGGGGAGGGGGGGCTCTTGAGAAAATAGTTGTAGAGTCTGGGATGCAGCTCAATGGTACAATGTAGGCTTAGCCTGGGGAGGGCTACATTTAATCCCTAATGACCCCAAACAAAAACAACTTTTATAGTACTTCAGAAAAACATAAATGACATCTCCATTTTACAGATGGCAGGTGGCAATGGCAGATGAGAGGCTCAGGGAAAACAAGTTTGGGCTTTCTTCAGTTTCATGTTTGTTTGTTTGTTTGTTTGTTTGAGACAGGGTTTCTCTGTGTAGCCCTTGATGGTCTGGAACTCACTCTGTAGACCAGGCTGGCCTTGAACTCAGAGATCTGCTTGCCTCTGCCTCTCAAGTGCTGGGACTAAAGACATATGCCACTGCACTTGGCTCAGATTCATTTTATTTTTAATAGTGTGTGAGCACATGCAAGGCTTAGCACATAAGTGTAAAACCCACCAAGGCCAAAAGAAGGCACTGAGTCCCCTGGAGCTGGAGTTACGGGCTGTTGTGAGCTGCCTAACCTGGGTGAACTAAAAGCAGGTCTTCTGCAAGAGCAGTCTGAGTCCTTAACTACTGAGCCATCTCCTCTGCCCTCTACCATAAATTTAAAGGGATAAAATAGTCACCTCTTAATGCAGTATCTGATGCATTATAACCAGTAAAGTGCATGCTAGAAGCATTAGACATAGACCTGCACACTTGATGTAATTTAATCTCAAAATACTCTTGAAGGACAAAGTTGTTATTCCAATTTAATAGATTAGGACACGGAAGCTCAGGATCAAGTGACTGGCCTAACGAGCCAGAGAAAGCAAGGCCCTGGCAGGATTCAAACCCCAAGAACTCTAAATCTGGGTCTTCAATTAAAAAATCATTTATTTTTATGTGTCTAGGTTTTTGTCTGCATCATGCATGTCCACACCAGGGCTTTGTATCTGGAGTAACAGATGGTTGTGAGCCGCAGTATCTGACTGAGAACTGAACCCAGGTCTCCAGGAAGAGCAGCAAGTGCCCTTGACCACTGAGCCACCCAGCTCCAATTTGGGTCTTCCTATTGTGTCTTTGCTTGGGACTCCAGCAGGTCAATGTCAACCAATGGAGTTGGCATCCTACATTTGAAGTATAATCATTCATTTGGTAAAGATTTCTCTACAAAGAGAAAGCTGCTCTCCTCTCAGTGCCCATGCAGACTGCAGTCCTCTGTTTGGAGATAAAAGGGGTTGGAAAGAAAAACTCATTCTTTAGCAGCTGCCACTTGACTGCCTGTCAAAGAACTAATATAAACTGCAGTAGTCACAGCCAAAGAGCTAGTTGAAGGACTCAGTTCCAATTTGTAAACAGAGCTTTGTGTTGGCGTGGTCGTCGTGTTGGGGGAGCTAGTCTCAGAGGGATAACCAGAGTCGGAGAAAGCACACACAGTTAAAAATAATCGGGGCTGGAAAGATGGCTCAGTGGATTGAGTCCTGTTCTTCCAGAGGACCTAAGTTTTATTCCCAGCACCCACATTAGGCAGCTTAAAACCACTTATAGCCTAGAACCAGGGGATCTGGTGTCTTTGTCTGACCTCCATGCTCATCCCCATACATGTGACATACATACATACACACACACACACATATGAATACTACTAGTAATAATTTATTCTATAGTGAAGTTCTTTCTCTATTCTTGATAAAGTGTAGGGAAAGTCACATCATGTACCTAGTGCAACCTTTGGGAAAGTCTCATAACTTAGTGAATCAAGCTCTACTAGCTATTAAAACATTCCATTGGTTTTATAGCTAAAAAGCCAACCTATTTAAAGCTATCACTTTTCTTCCCGAAGAGAGAGGAGAGGCCTGGCAGAGGGCTGGCAGCAAGAGAGCTCTTGCCCAGACTGGTACTCAGTGTGGACTGGCAGCTCTTTGCAGTAGATTCAGTGTCTTGGGGCGTTTTGCTAGACCTGTCAGAGTGTGCTCCCCCTCCCGTTGCTATAGAGCTCACCTTGCAGGTATCTTAATGTATGTGAATCTCTGTAGCTGGTCTCATGTGCCTTCCTCACCTCTGAGCATCCCATAGCCCACCAGCTTCTTACGCTGAGAGCCACTTGCCCCTTGAGATGACCTTCTTAACCTCTAATCCAAGAAACAGCACCACACAGATGGTTCCACCAGAGAGTACAATCTATGTGCTCTACAGCCACTGTCCCTCTCTCTACCCCTGGGTCCACGAGCCAGCCGTCTCCCTGACCTTTGGGTTTCTCAGATGTGTCCACTCCCAGTCCATCACAGTCCTTAAGGTCCACACTCCCTTGAACTCTCTACACAGCCCCCCAGATGCAGTGTCCTCTCTCCACCTTTCAAAATCCCAAATCTAGAACATAGGCCTCACCCTGGAAGATGGAGCTGTCTTGGTGCCTGGGTGAAGTTTCCCTGTCAGGCTAGGGCACTGCCATTACTTGAACTGTTCCTGTTTAATCCCAGCAGCTCTTATTGTCCTGTCCAAGGTCAGGATACCTGACTCCCTCAGCTCAGGTGGCCTCCACTGTAGCTAACTGTGATGACAACAGTGCCTGCCCACATGGCCTTTGTGAGAGTGAAGGAAGACAGTGTGCAAGGCTGTTACCCAGTTTCTGTCTCTTAGTAGGCTGCAGGCTGGTCACCTCCACTTCTGTCACTTATCCCAGTGTGACAAAGCAAACAAGACACCTATGGGGAAGACCCTGCTTTCATATCTAATGTCAACCTCCGGTCTCCTACCACAATTCAAGAAAATACACACACACACACACACACACACACACACACACACACACAGAGGCATGCATACCACACACACATTTAAAGCTAGCTTGGTCAATTGTCTCAAATAAACACAAACTTAAAGGCCTGGTGACACAGCTCAGTGGTAGAATGCTTACCTCGAATGCAAGTCCCTAGGTTCTGTCCTCAGCACTGAAAAACAAACAAACAAACAAAAAGAGCAAAAACAACAACCATATAAAGAAGGCCACAGAGCCAGCCCTGGGCTCAAGGTAACAGCCATTTGAGAGCAGCTCTCACAACCACCATCCAGGTTCCTCTCTACCTCTAATTGGTTTATCTTTCTATTGTCTCTGGTAGCTGCCTAATTAAGGGTTGCTCTTGTGAGAGCCAGCTGCGGCTGGTTTGCCGGACATCTTTCCCAGAATCCCTGGGGCTCCTCTAATGGCGCAGTTTCCGCAGGGAGGCCGAGTCTGGGCTCCTGGCCCTGTGCTGAGTGATGAGTGGAAGATTGCTTGTGAATCTCTCTGTGATGCTTCACGTTTCCCCTTCTGCTTCCTCTTTGGTTTTTACTCAATCTGACTTTACTCTAAAAAGAGAAGAGTGGAACAGTAAGATAGAAGACCTGAGACTGGGCAGTGGTGGCCTGTTCCTTAATCCCAGCACTCAGAAGGCAGAGGCAGAGGCAGAGAGAGAGGCAGAGAGAGAGAGAGAGAGAGAGAGAGAGAGAGAGAGAGAGAGAGAGAGAGAGAGGCAGAGAGAGAGGCAGAGAGGCAGAGAGAGAGGCAGAGAGGCAGAGAGAGAGGCAGAGAGAGAGGCAGAGTGGCAGAGAGGCAGAGTGGCAGAGAGGCAGAGTGGCAGAGAGGCAGAGTGGCAGAGAGAGAGGCAGAGAGGCAGAGGCAGGACATCTCTGTGAGTTCAAGGTCTGCATACTGAACTCCAAGACAGCCAGGACTACATAAAGAGAACCAGTCTCAGAAACAAACAACCAAAACAAAATAAAACAAAAAAGAGGGTAGAGGTGCATTCACCCTGTTACAATTTTTTCCTGTCCTGTCATGGTGATTCTTCGTCCAGTGCCCATAGCTGGGGTTGCGCTCTCCACTGGGCCTCCTTTGTTTCTCCGGGCTATGGCAGAAGCCATACCACATGACCCAAACCGTTTGCCTCTCTGACTTGGCCCTCACAGGATTTCCAGCTCCTGTCTCTCATGCCAGGAACTGGCACGGCACCAGGGTTTCCAAGGCCCAGGACAAGTAGCTGTGTCTCTCCCAGCAGCCTGAGTCATCCCCTCTCCCTAGTGTCTCACTGTGCCCAAGTGCCTGAGTCACTCAACCCAAGCATCTCCAAGGCCACACCCATCACTCCTCTAGCCTGAGGGCCTGCTGAGCCAGGCCCCCACTCTGGTGATTTCCCAGCAGCCACTCCACTGGCCTCCGTAGACCCACTGGCCTCCGTTGACTGTTTCCCTGTGTATGAGCACTGTCACTCTGGGCATCTCTCACCCACGTGTTTACACAGCTGCCTTCTCTCTGAGCTCTGCATTGGCCCTGGGCAAGGTCTGGGGATCAGTAGTGCTCCTATGCTCGAAGGCCTCCCATCTAGAGGACACCGGTTTGTCTGAAGGCATCTAAATTGTGCTAGGGGGTGGGAGGTGGCAGCTTGAGTGGACTCACCACAGAATTCACATTTGAGGGCCAGCAGGGTGCCTTAGCCGCTAAGGGAGCTTGTCACCAACCCTGGTCACCTGACTTTGACCCCAAAGACTCCCATGGTGGAAGAAGAGAACCGACTCCTGCATGTTGTCCTCCAACCTCCACTTGTTCCCTGTGGCACTTGTGTGTGCATGCACACACACCAAATTTTTTAAAATATGTAATCATTAAAAAAAAAAAGGAAATCACATCTGAGTGGGTTTGAAAAGAGAATGGGAAGTGGGTGACCATTCCAGAGGGAGGAAATGATATATATCATCAAAGGCCAGAGATGTGAGAGAGTATGGCTAAGGTACAGGGGCCAAGAGTGGAAGGCAATGGTCCTGCTAGTGAGTGACTCTGGACAGCCAGCCATCTGGCTGGGAGCCTGGCCGTGGTCCTTCAGACGTGACCTTACCAGAGTGTTTAGGCAGATAGAACATCTCTTCCACTGTGGCCCAAAGCGGGCCTCTTTTCTATAGCATACTTTGCAAATATGATTTTAGTTATGTTCTTTATCTTGTTTACTTTGCCACAGTGAAGACTGAACCCAGGGCCTCACCCACACTAGGCAAGCGCCATACCACTGAGCTACACCCCCATTTCTGAATGTTGTCGGTTTTCTGAGACAAAAGGACTTGCTATGTAGCCTAGGTTATCTCTACCCTCGTAATTGCCTACTTTGATGCTAAGATTGTATGTTTTCTCACTATTTATTTTGTTGAGAGAAACAAGATGTGAACTGTTTTGGTTTGCAAGCCCAAGAGGGCGGTGGTTAGGGTATTCTGTCTGTGTTTGGATTTCTTTCCTCTATACAGAACGATTAATGTCAAAGAACAAGAAAATGTTATTCACGTTTAAATTTGATTTCTGGTCTCCTGGTTTACTAACTGAGCAAATCTGTTTTCTATCTGAGGTGTGCTTTCTCAGTTATTAATGAGTAGCGTCTGACTGACAACGTTGTCGTGGACGTGGACGGTACATGCCTGTTTGTGTGAAGCATCCGGATGCTCTAAGCCCCAGCATCTCCCTCTCCTCTCCCTCTCCTGTCACAGGTCACCAGTCTGAGGGCTTGCACAGCTGGTGGCTGAGAGTGCAGGGTACTGGCATGAAGGAGGTTTTGTCAACTGTTCATCATTTCCTGAAAGACTAGCTATTCTTTGGCTTTGTTTGACCAGCTGATGGCTCAGGACATGACTGTCTCTGCCTCTGTGCTCTGTCAGCCTGAAGGAGCTCAAAGGGACAGCTGTCTTGGCAAGGCTGTGGGCAAGGCCTTCCTGGAACAGCAACAGGAGCAGAGGAGTGGGTCAGGGATCACGTGGGGTCAGTGCCTCCCTAGCCCTCCTCCGTAACCACCTTTACATTCCTCTGTGAGGCCCTGGAGCTCCCACAGCCCTTGATCTCAGTGCCCTCTTGGACATCTCTGTCTTTGTGTTCCAAGAGGCTCACAGCCTGCTCAGTGACGAGTGAGTCAAAGGTCAGCTTGTGTCTTTCTGTGATGCTGTGATCCTTGGTGTGTATACATCTGCCAGAAGGGCTTGGAGCATGCTTAAAATAGCAGTGGAATGCTACATGCAAAGCATGTGTCCATCACATGTTGGGTGAACTGTGAAGCAGGTGATAATGTGGCCCTTCTCCTGTGGGGCCCGTTGTTCATACTGGCTTGTGTCTTTAGTCTCTTTCTGCTTCTTTCTGTGATCTATGAAGACAAGTTTCCTCAGTAGGAAAAGAAAGAACAAATTCAAGGCAAAGACAGGCTATACAGATACACACACTGAGTAAGTGCCTGAGGCTTCTGCAGGCAGCTTTTGAGCTTGGGTTGTGCAGTTGGACAGACCTGAGTTCCAACGCCCTATTGGGGCCTCGCTGGAGATCTGTACTTCTGATAGAGAAGGAACCTCCAACCTGAAGGGCCACACTGGGGGGTGCTGGAGTGGGGGTGTGAGCCACCCATCCTCCTGGTGTGGAGAGGGAGCAAGGCAGTCAACGAGGCTGTAAGTTATATGAAGTTGCACTCACTAGGTTGGCCTAGGCAAGTGACTCAGCGTTCTGCTGTGGTTCTTTGATGGGGTCTAGATCTCCAAGAACTGGAGTTACTTATGGCTGTGGGTGCTGGGAATGGAACCCACAAGAGGTCCTCTGCAAGAGCAGCAAGTGGCCTTAGCTACTAAGCCCTCTCTCCAACTCCAAGAAGAAGCACCTCTATATTTTATGGTCTAAAAAAAAAAATAGTTTCACATTTCTGTTAGAGAACACAGCTACTGCTACCACCCCGCCCCACCCCAGGGTAGCCAGGCCGTAAAGAGAACTGCAAATGAGGTAAGAAGACCCCGCCAGGCCCCTGCTACCTGGAGATCAGAGGCAGCCTGAGTATTGACTACCAAGCTCTACTCTCCTGCCCACAGAGTGACTGCTTTCACAGAGCTTAAATCATGTATGTCCTATTCCCCTGCCTTGGTCTTATAGTATAGGAAAGATAATAACTAATCCTGCTTCCTCCTGATACAGGACTTCTTTCCTCAGACGCCTTATACAGTAGGCACCTTGCTTTGTCTGGTAAGGCTGGATTACTTCTTCAGACCCTCCCACATCCTGCCTACTGTGGCAATAATAAATGCCTTTTCAACTTCATCAGTATCTAGAATGACAGTTCCTACCAATGGGGCACAGTGTTCAACCTCTGCTACACAAAATGTGGTGCTCGGCCATCAGAGAGAAGAATGAACTAAAGGCTCTGGTGGGGGGTGGGGGGGTGGGCAGGGAGGAGAGCTGGGAGCCACTCCTGCATTAACATCCAGAGATGTTTTAAACTGTGATGATTGTGGACATTCAACGGTTGCAGGTTCAAAGCTGCGTAATGATGGGCTATCCTCACCCTTTAAACAGTCACTTATCACCTACGTTCCTGTGTAACCTAACGTCCTTGAGCCAAGCACTCCTTGTCTAGCAGCTTGCCTCAGATAGTGCACTCCTGTGAACCAGTTACAGATGTAAAATCCCTCTTCAGAAGACACCCCAACAGATAGCTGAAGATTGATGGGGAGGCTCTGAGGCACCCCCTGTTCAGGGTGGCAGTTTTTCTTACGCACCCTCTCATACTCTGCACGAGAGTCTCCTTACTTCCTGCAGCGTGGAGTCCATCTTTTGAAAGACCGGGAGTGCTTTTGCAGAGTCTTCCAGTGTCATGAATTTCCTAACAATCTTCAATTCCCTCCCACATTAAACCTGCCTAAAGAACCCACTGTGTGCAGCCTAGATAACCAAACTGGCTGTCCTGGAACTCACTCTGTAGACCAGGCTGGCCTCAAACTCAGAAATCCATCTGTCTCTGCTTCCCAAGTGCTGTGATTAAAGGTGTGCGCCACCATTTCTTTCTTTCTTTCTTTCTTTCTTTCTTTCTTTCTTTCTTTCTTTCTTTCTTTTTTTTTTTTTTTTTTTTTTTTCGAGACAGGGTTTCTCTGTGTAGCCCTGGCTGTTCTGAAACTCACTCTGTAGACCAGGCTGGCCTCGAACTCAGAAATCCGCCTGCCTCTGCCTCTGCCTCTGCCTCTCTGCCTCTGCCTCTTTGCCTCTGCCTCTGCCTCTGCCCCTCTGCCCCTCTGCCCCTCTGCCCCTCTGCCCCTCTGCCTCTGCCTTCCAAGTGCTGGGATTAAAGGCGTGCGCCACCACCGCCTGGCACACAGGTGTTTCTTAATGATGAATTCCTATGTTGGAATTGCCAGCCCAAGGGATAACAATGTGAAAGGCTCTGCTCATTAATTCACACACTGAACAAGTAGTCAATAATCAGCTGGATGTACCTGGATGTACCAACACCGCTGTGCTCTCCACAGCCCCCATGGTGCTCTGGTCTCTCCCACCTCCTCCCAGCAGTGGGCACTGACAGGCTTCGTTCTCTTTGTCAGTCTACTAAGTGCAGGGATGATTCCTTGTAGCTTAAAGACTTAGCTGCAAATGAAATGCACACATGGGCAAAGAAAATCATAAATAAATATTGATGCCATTCCGGGGTCAAGAAGGATGATGTTGTTGTTGTTTGTTGTTGTTGTTGTTGTTGTTTTGAGACAGGGTTTCTCTGTGTAGCCCTGTCTGTCATGGAACTCACTCTGTAGACCAGGCTGGCCTCCAACTCAGAGACCCACCTGTTTCTGCATCTCTGCCTCTCTCCCTCTCTGCCTCTCTCCCTCTCTGCCTCTCTGTCTCTCTGCTTCTGCCTGGATTAAAGGCGTGTGACATCACCACCTGGCTCAAGTGGATTTTAAAATAGCTTTATCAAAGCATAAAATCGCTCACCCTCTGTCGTGTGTGTGTTTTTTTTAAAAAGATGTGTGCCTGCTTGCCTGCATGTCTGCAGATCTCTATGGAGGCCACTGGAAATGGAGTCACACGCAGTTGTGAGTGAACCATCTGATGTGGGTTCTGGGACCCAAACCCAGTCCTCTGCAAAAGTAGCAAGCACTCTGAATCACAGAGCCATCTCCCCAGCCTCTTGTGACTATTTTGATGAAATTTGGTGAACATATGCAACTGTGTCCAAAAGACAGCCACCTCCCCATCACTCCACACCAAAGCAACCACTGCTCTTGTGCAGAGAGCTGTTTGTGTTTTCACTTGTTAGTTGGACTTGTGAGCTGTTTCTGGCTTTTGGACTGCTATGAATAATGTCACCAACACTCATGTACAAGTTGTTTGCACATGTACGTTTTGGTTTTTTTTCTTCAGCTTAGGAGTAGCATCCTAGGTCACATGTTACGTGTGTGCTCAACTTGAAAAACAAAACTTTTTCTGATGTGGTGGCCCATTGTGCATTTTCCTCAGAAACAAACTCCAGGTCTAGTTGTCCCACGTCCTCCATAGCAGTCGGGATCACCTGTGTTCTTCATTACAGCCATGTTAGAATGTCAACTGGTGTCACACTGTGGCATTAATTTGTATTTTCTTAACTATTCATAGCACTGAGAATCTCTTATGAGCTGGTGTATCCCTACCCTAGTGAAGTGTCCCCGGTTCTTCTGTTTTGAAATTGGGTTGCTTGCCTTAGTGAGTTCAAGGAGACCTTTATGTATTCTGTGTGTAGCTCTTCACCAGATATTGTCTTTCATTTTCTCATGGTATCTTGGAAACTAAAACACTTAACATTCATTATCTCATCAGTTCCTTATCTGAGGTCTTCGTTTGGTTTACTTCTTGTTCTGTTTTTGAGTCTTACTGTGGTGTTCAGGTTGATCCGATTCGCTCATGTCTCGGTCTCTGCGTACTAGAATCACAGGGTTTGGCTATTATCACACCTGGCCTTTTTTTTTTAATGATTTCTTTTTTTTTAAGATTTATTATTTATTATATGTAAGTACACTGTCTTCAGACACTCCAGAAGAGGGAGTCAGATCTCGTTACAGATGGTTGTGAGCCACCATGTGGTTGCTGGGATTTGAACTCCGGACCTTCGGAAGAACAGTCGGGTGCTCTTACCTGCTGAGCCATCTCACCAGCCCCACACCTGGCCTTTTTAAGATTTATTTTTATTTTATATGTATGAATGTTTTGCCTGCATGCACCTGTACATGCTCGTTGGATTCTCTGGAACTGGAGCCATGGGTGGTTGTGAGCCACCATATGGGTGGCTGGAGTTGCAACAAGTGTTCTCAGCAGCTAAGCCCTCCCCCACTCCAGCCCTCATACCTAGCTTTTAAAAGTGCTTAATTGTGATCATCTAAATTTACCTTTCTTCCCCACCTGTGTGTGTGTGTGTGTGTGTGTGTGTGTGTGTGTGTGTGTGTGTTAGTCCCTACCCAAGAAATATTTGCCTACTCTGAGGTCACACAGATACTCTTCTGGTTTGTTTGTTTGTTTGTTTTTCTTAGAGGTTTATGATTTTGAGGGTTTTGGGTTTTTTGGGTTTTGTTGTTGTTTTAGGTTTATAATCCATTTCTAATTCATTCTTGTCTATGGCATGAGTAAGCAACAGAGATCCTTTTCATTCGGCTCTCCATCGTTCCCAGTGTTGTTGAGACCTTTATCCTCTCTATGAGCTGCTTTAGCACATCTGCCCAGAGTAAACTAACCACGTCTGTAAACCACATCTATAAGCTAGCGGTTTCCTGGGAAATGATTAACAAACACTTCTTGGAACAAAGGAGGGGACCTGTGGGTAGTGTTGGCCGCTTTCCTGTGTGACTAGCCTTGGTGGCTCAGGCTGCAAGTTACCATCCCTGAGATTCTGTCTGCTCCACAAGCCAGTGTGAGTCTGCCATGACCCACGACTGCTCTCTCCTTCCCCTTCCCATTCATGTGCCCGGGAGCCTGTCCTCATGTGGGCAATGCCTTTGGTTACCATAGCATTCTAAGTTTTGAAATCGGGCACCAAAAACCCTCAAAACTGTTTCATCAATTTCTTTATTTACACACACACACACACACACACACACACACACACACACACACATCAGCTTTCCACTTTCTACAAGGAGCTCTGTTAGGATCGTTGATGGTTGCTTTAATCCACAGACCAATTTCTAGGTAATTGCCATCGTAACAATATTGAATCTGTTTGTAACAGCCCTTTGGGTTTCCCCTCAGCTGCTGCTGTCGCTTTTTACTAGTGCAGCATGTAGGCATACTGGGCTTTGCACACCCATGTGATCTCCAACAGCCTCCTTAAATTCCATTCTTCTACCAGGTTTTATCAGACCCCCGGGGAAGGAAACTGATTCCTGGTTTCTATTCTCAGCTACCTGTCCTCATGGCTCTATCCGTGCTGCGCACATGGGCTCTCTTTGTTTCAGAACCCTTTCCCAGGTGTGCAGGGGCCTCTGAGCTGCATGCAGCCAGACTACCAGGGGACACTGGGCAGCTAGTGCAGAATGTCACTTCCTTAATGAGGGCACTGGTGCCTTGACACCTGTCATCCCCAGCTGTTACACATGTCTTCCTTCCATGGATGAAATACAGTTTTGAGAGAGAGAGAGGGAGAGGGAGAGGGAGAGGGAGGAGAGGAAGAGGGGGAATTCTTTCCTTGTTTAGAATAAGATTATAACAGTCTATTCATATAGTGTAATGAGTTTGTTAGATCTTAATGGATAGGAAAACTCCTTTGCGACCAGAGCCCTACATTCTCAGTGTGGATACCCCTTCTGCTTTTCACACAAAAGCTCTGAGAGGTGCTTGCAAGCCTGTTGCCCAGCCTGAAAGCTGCGCTCTGACCTTGCTGTGTCTGTGGGACTCAGTCTTCCATTCTCTCCACAAGAACAAAGGCTCCCTAAGCTGCTCTAACACTGGGACCAGGGCTGTTCCGTTTCTTTTAATCTACACATCCTCCTGCCTCTAACCAGCCCTGACAAGAGCTTAGCAGCTGACAGTGCTCATTGCCTGCCTGTGCCGGGGTTCATGACCTAGCCTCCTTCCCTCCGTGGAGGCCATGTTAATATAGCAAACGCAGACAAGCCTTTTGAACAGAGGCATGGTATGTTTCCATGGCAACATACATTACTTATGAAAATCTGCAGGAAGATTTGGGACCATTACGAGTTAAGTGCGCTCTTCTTGCACAACGCAACTGGGAGATGTTGAAATTTTTATTGTGTGGAGGCTAGGGGACAAAATTTGATTTCCCAAGGATTTAGATACATAATAAATAAATCTGGGGCATGTGGGAAGAGAAATGAAATTTTTACACGGCAGTAATTGGCAGCAATCCGTTATTCTAAGTCCCTGCCATTGTAAGGAACAAGTCACTCTTCTTCACACAGTAAAACTTGTTTCTCAAACAATTCTGTTTTATTGTTACTCATAAATGTCAGTCCTTTTTAAATTGGAAACAAAATAACGGCTTCTACCCTCTTCCTTCACAATTTTCCCTTTCCAAGGCCACACTCTGTCCCCGTGCTCCAGCCTGCTTCCCCCTCCTCCCTCTTTTGGGACCCAGCTCAGCAGTGTCAGGCGTTCACTGACTGCTGCTTTGTGCAATCTGACTTGAAGTGCACTCAGCAAGAGGTAAGCCCAGTCCTGGAGGCTGCTGTCCTGATTCTGCCCACCCCGGGCACTAGAATATTGACTTGCAGAGGTCAGAGGTATAGCAATAGCTGGACACATAGCTGAGTGTCTACAATCGCTTACGTCTCCCGTAAAGGCTGGAAGGCGGAGGCTGCACTCATGCCTGGGATACAAGGCAGCTGAGATAACTTCTCTTGAAATAAATACCTCTAATGAAATCCAAATATATTTATTATCTAATTATCCACCAGTGGTTTTGTGATTCTGACAGGACCCCATATTCTGCCTCTTAGCCTTTACATAGGGCCTGTAATAAGACAATCCACCCCAAATGGCTAGAGGACTATAGCTGAGATGCCTTCGCCTTCTCCTTTCCTTCTGAGACAGGGTCTCACAGTGTGGCTTTAGCTGTCCTTGACCTCACTGTGTAGGCCAGGTTGGTCTGGAATTCACAAGGATCTCCCCACCCCTTCCTCCAGACTGCTGAGATTAAAGGTTATGCCACCACACCAAGCCTATGGATTGCTTCTAAGACCCACCTCTCTGCCCGGGTTCGGGCTCAGGTGCAGTGTCTGTGGCTGAGCTTGACTTGAAGGCATTGAGCGTACCTGTGACAGATGTGTGGCACTGCCTCTACTATTTCTAAGTTGGACCAACACAGAGTGTCTTTGTCAACTTGGCTGGGCAGGAAGCTTTGCCATCTTGTTTTTGTTTTTATTTTTTTGCATGGATGTAGTTGTGGAGATCACAGGACAACCTCAAGCGTTGTTCCTCTGGTGCCATCTTTCACTGGCCTGGAACTCATCAAACAGACCAGGCTAGCTGGCCAGCAAACCCAATGGATCCACCCTTCTCAGCATCCCCCAGCACGGGGTGACAAGCACCCTACCATGCCTAGAATGTTGGCTTGCTTGCTTTAACAGGGATTCTGGAGATCCAACTCAGGCCCTGGTACTTGCAAGACAAACACTCTACTGACTGGGTTATCTCCACACCAGGGCTGTGAAGAGAAACTCAGAGGAAGGAAGGAAGGAAGGAAGGAGGAGGGAGGAGAGAGAGAGAGAAAGAGAGAGAGGGAGGGAGGGAGAAAAGATTAATAATAATAATAATAATAATAATAATAATAATAATAATAATAATAAATAGCCACATAGCCAGGCCTAGTGGTGCAGGCAGGATCCTGCTACCCAGCTATTGAGGAGGCAGAGGCCGGGAAGTTCACAGCCAGCTTGAGCAACAGGAAGCTCAAATCTTGGGCAACCGTAATGAGGTAAAAAGTAAGAAGAAGGCTGTCAGGAGACGGAGAGCCCTTGCATAGCACTTGTGAGGCCTTAGGTTCAATACCTAGAACCACAGCTCAGCTGGGTGGGAACCACAAGAGAGGCTGAGGCTGCTGTGAGTAGAAACACGGGTGGGGGTGGGGCAGCAGATGGGAGTCACATAAGGGACAGGATAATAGCCACTCACACACACACACACACACACACACACACGCAGAGCCAACACAAGATATGATGTCCAAATGATGCAGGGGGACATGCTTGTACTAAGACATGTCACAGTCACAGGGATTCCCATCTAAAGGGACCTGGTTGTTAGGTTCTGGCGACATAGAAACAAGCAAGGGAGGGGTCACCCTGACGATTTGGACAGCAAAGGTTCTTTGCATGGCAAAGTAGGGAAAGAAAGACTGGAGGCTGGAGGTCATCGAGAGAGCTCCTGCCTCCGGTACCCAGGGCCCTGAGCTGATCACCATCACACAAAAGATGCCAAGGGGGGCTGGGAACTTAATGCAAGGCTGCAGTCTGTCTGTCTGAACAAGTCCAAGTCTTTAGCCTTGCATGGACAGGCACCTCATGTTGAGCTCCCAAAGCACTGGTGGGGCTGGGTGTCTCAGTCTCCTTTAGAGCCTGGAACACAAGACTTGAAGGTGAGAGCGGTTGTTCTGGATCCCCCAAGTCTAGGTCTGGAAAGGACCCTGAGCTCTTTCTCTGAGATCTCCACTGCCATCCCCAGACCTGGGCCAATTCTAAGAGAAAAACAAAACAAAACAAAACAAAAAAACTGTTGGGCTCTGGGGTGCTCGCTCCCAGCCACACCTCAGTCAGCGCCACAGCATGTGTCAAGAGCCGGCTCTGGGTGTAGCTGGGGTGGGGACGTTTCTCTGCTGTGTGATAGTTCTCATCACTGATATTTTCTTTGAATCATAGGAATGAATTCAGAGCATGGACTGACATCAAGCCTGTGAAACCCATCAAAGCCAAGCCCCAGTACAAGCCCCCAGATGACAAGATGGTTCATGAGACCAGCTACAGCGCCCAGTTCAAAGGGGAGGCCAATAAGCCCAGTGCAGCGGACAACAAGGCCATGGATCGCAGAAGAATACGGAGCCTCTACAGTGAGCCTTTCAAGGAATGCCCGAAGGTAAGGCAGCTCTTACTGTACAGTCCCGAGGAAGCAGGACACGGGGCTCCGGCTAGTCCCCAGGAGCTCCTGATGAGCCACACAGGCCCAGGGGCATCTCCAACAGGTCAGGTCCTGGTAAGATCCAAGGGCACACTAGAAAGGAGGATTACATGAAAGCGGCTTAACATTTGGCACATCTGACTCTGTATTTGAGAAATGAAAAGCCTCACCCTGGTGCTACAGCCCCTTTCCTGGCCCTCTTCACAACCTGGCTATGGCCCTGCAGCTGTGCCCCTCCACCCCGCTCCAGTCCCTGGACCTTTCCTTCCCTCCCAGGCTCTGAATCACATTCACCTTCACTCATCCTTCAGGTATTTTCATCTCAGTATAGGTTGGTTAACAGGAGAGACAGGCTGGACAGAGCTAGCCAAGCAGCCTCACAGGCCATTTGCTGCGTGTCAGGCCAGATGAGGCTGGGCACATACCACTTGTGTAATAGCAGAACACGTCTGAGGAGCAATATAACTCCAGAGCCTAAGTGGGTGGCCTCTCCCTCCTTTTGATCTCAAGTGTAGCACTCAGTTGGCATTTCCATTGTGTGTCAGGACCAGCTTTTAGCTAAGGTAGCCTCCCGACCTAGTTTGTCTGAGATGCACCTAGTTTTAACCGAATGTTTCACATTCCCGGGAACCGCCGCCCCAGTTTCAAGCAAATCACACTGAGATCACTGGTCCTCAGCTAGTGAATGGCCCAGCCTGGGAGGCCCAATATCAGCTCTGTACATCCACAGATGAAATAGGTCCCAGGATAGATGTTAGCACTGAATGAAAGAAGGTTCCAGCTGAGGAAGGAGAGGGGATGGGGAATCAGGGATGGACAGCAGGGTTTGCTGTATGAACTCATCAAGGACAGTGGCCTCAGAGTCCTCTGAGAAAGAGAAGGCAAGACTGCCTCTTCAGAACGAAAGGAAAAACCAGGAGCGAGGCCTGGAGATTGGGTGCTGCTTCGGGGAAGCAGGCAAGATCCAGCCAGAGATAAGCACGTGGCTGGTAGTACCCATTGCATGCCTGACACCTGAGTTGTTCCAAAACTATGTCCTTACCACCCCGGGGATCCACCGTAGTTCATCCCTATGGATACCGACCTGGCCTCTTTCGTCCAGAACCTGGATGACCGAGCATCTCCTCTCTGAGATGCTCAAAGAGTCTCTTGTCCTCACTCACTGCAACAAACCACATGCTCTGGCCTGAGCAGAATAAGACATAATAATTCTAAGGAGAAGGGACAAGAGATGCTGTAACCGTTGTCTAGCCTGCCAACCACCTGGCCTGCTCACCAAGGAGAAATGGCAGGGTGGGCAGTTCGTGGCAGGTGAGCGCTGCTACAGGCTGCCTGTGGATTCAGACCAGAGAAGCCAGGTGCCTATACACTGTGAGATCCTGTCCTCTCCCTGCCTGTCTGCTCCGTCACTAGCCACTATTGTGACTCTTTTGTTAATACTGCAATGTCTTTCTCTAAATCCCCTCTCCCACTCCCTCTCTTCTGTGTTTCTATATGTGTGCTCTGTCTGTCTGTCTTTCCATACAGGTAGAGAAACCTAGTGTTCAGAGTTCCAAACCAAAAAAGACCTCAACGAGCCATAAACCCCCAAGGAAGGCCAAAGACAAGCAGGTGGTGTCGGGCCAGGCTGCCAAGAAAAAGACCACAGAGGGCCCCAGTGCTACCAAACCCGACGACAAGGAGCAAAGCAAAGAGATGAACAATAAACTGGCTGAGGCGAAAGAGTAAATGTCACCGCACTTCCTTCTCTCCCCTCCCCCACCCCCTATATTTAAACCAACCAACCAACAAACAAAAAGGCCACAAAACTAATTAGAGACTTCCCATCTGCCTTGGTTCCAAGGGTCCCAGGAGCCCTGCAGTTGGTTTCTTATGGGAGAAATTATGTTTCTGAGGCCACCGACTCTTACTACTGGTGGCACAGCATCTAGCCAAGGGTCCCCTGGGAGCCCGGGAAGCAGTGTGCACTGGCTGTGCCCTTCCTGTGGGTCTGGGTTGGGTCAGGTCTTAGTTACTGCCTAGCCCAGCTCCTGGTGGGACTTGGAAGTGTCTGCTGCAGGGCATCCTCCCCTTGAACAGCCCCACAGTTTGCATCACGCCATTTTGGACTTAGGCAAATGTTCTTTCCCAAGTTCACTGGATGCTTGCATGCTGCCCAAGTTCAGCTTGGGCTTCAGCTTTTAGAACTTGTGAAAACGTTAAAAACAAAAGAACAAGAAACCAACCTTGGCCTTACTGTCAGTGAAACGGAATTGTGTCTGTTAACTAGAAGAAACCCTCTCCTGGAACCTCTGTTAGGAGTGTGTGCCTGTGTTCTGTGCCTATTGGTGGGCTTTGAATAGTGTGTCAAGTAATAGGCCACTGGCTGAGAAGTGACAGAGAGTGAGTATTTGGGATGCTGTAGATGGTGTAGGAGGAGCTCTGAGCAATGGGAGCCCGCTTTTCTCTGCCCTTAGCATACTGCTGATGTGCCCAACACCTAGTTAAGAGAGAGTGGTCAGGTGTGAGAAGGCACATCGCACGCTTATTGTGACTTTTTGTTCCTTCGGTGTGCAGGTGGAGTGTGTAGGCATGACGGCGAGGGTGGTGATGCACCCTCCAGCCCCGACCGAGCTCTTGCTCTGCTCCACAGAAAGGTCAATGTGCTGAGCATGTGGCCAGTGTGTGTAGCGAGTCCTGCCAAGCGCTTAGCCAGCATCTTTGACTTTCGAAGCTTAGAAACAGCTCTTGACGTACTCCGTGTTGCAGTGTCGCGTGTGTGGGGCTGAAGCCCCCTAGAGTTGTGTTGTAGGAATTAGGGAATGGTTATGAAAGGAACCTGCCCTCCTGACTTATGAGGAAACACAAACTATCCACCAGAAATGTCCTGGTGCGATAGAGATTGCTTCTGTCCCGGAAGTTCTCGGTGTTCTGGGTAGTTGGAATGATCCGCCCCAGCTTGCTTTCTCCTGTGGTGAATGGTTCAGAGGGCAGATCTGATGGCTCCTTGGTCTCTTCAGGTCCCTGCAGTTTGGGAAGGTGGAGCTCCAAAGAGCCAACAAAGTCTCTCCGTGCAGACAGGGAAGGCTTCGTGTGCACCTTGTGAGCCTGCTTGAGACATGTTTGAAAATGAATGCATCAGCACTGGGCAAGCCTTTGTTTTTAGCAGAGCAGACTAGAAATGAAGTCTACAGCATAGCCCGATGCCTGCCTGAGTCTTTTCTGACTCAGGGCCTGGACTGTGAAGGAGACAGGCTAGAGAAGGGAGGAGACATGATGAGTCTCATTACCACAACTCACAGGTTTCACAGGCCTGTTCAGAAATGCCTAGAGCTCAGCACTGTTCCTGGCTACCTGTTAGCCAGCCTTACTGTTTACCAGAGACTCTATCAAGTGCTCCAACTGTAGCGGCCGGTGCGTGTTCCTCTCAATCCCCGGCGTCAGTCAGATCTGCTGTTAGCCACACTTTGATTTCCCTGTAGAATAAACATATGTTTCATAGATCAAGTAAGTCAGAGTTTACAGTGCACAGGGATCCTTCATTCGGTGTTCGTGTTCTGCACACCTTGTGCCAGGCTTGGTGAGCAGACAGGTCTCTATATCAGCACATCCAGACAGAGCTGCATGACGACCCCACATGTGCCGTGACTCAGTGGAATTGGTGTTGTGTGCACTGTAGTTTGCCATAGCTTACCACAAGGGCCCCCAGAGCCTTAGGGGCTGAATTCCTTACCCTGTCCTGCCTGAGGCTTTAGGTGACCTGGATAATGTTCTTCTCAGGCTGTCAGGGTTCCCCCCCCCCTTTTCACACACCCACCTAACGAACACCGTTTGCTCTTGAATGTTTCACTCCACTCACAAGAAATGCCCTTTAATTTCTACTGTTTACAAACAAAGCTCTCCAGGTCTTATTCTGTCTCTCAAGTGTACTGGACAAAACTGACCGTGGTTCCTCAAGCAATGTTTGGTGTCACCTCTCTGCAGGTGACCAAGCCCGTTCCTCACTTCGTACATTTCCCTCTGTTCTCTGTTCACCCTGGAGCGAGAGAGCTGGAACGGGGACTTTTTCTTTAATTTGTCCTGCCTGCAAAACTCCTGGAAGCTATGCCCGGCTTCCCGTTCTCTGCCCCAGCTCCCAGACAGCAGAAGAAGCTTTGTCACACCCAGGCAGAGAGGAAGTGTCTACTTAGGATTTTGTGGCCCGGGTGTTGTTGCATACCACAGATTGTCTATGGATCATGTAGTGCTCCCCTCTCTTGGTGCTATTTCATTCCTGATGTTAGTAAAAGAATGACAAAAACAAAAAAAAAAATTCATGTATAGCCAATTGATTGTGACGTCACGTGGTCTGTGCCTGCTCAGAAAGCAAATCAATGGGTTCCCCCCCCCACCACCACTCCCAGTTATAAATAAATGCTAAAGACAAACACCACTTTCTTGATCGTATTTCCTTGGTGAGGCCCAGCCTGAGTAGTATAAAGACAACAGCTTTTGGCATCTGAGCCTCTCTGGACAAGATGAACTGTGCCCTGCAGCTTCCCCGGGGGCCTCCATAATGCAGCTTGCCTCTTTTAGATTGCCTCTCAGGTACTAATTGCAAGCAGTCAGAGCTAAATGTTGGGAAAGGCGAAGATGGACCCAGAGACGCCCTGGCCAACAAGGTAGTGTAAAATTTTCATGCCGTGTCCCTGGGACAGTGACTGCCTGAGCCACCCGCCGCCTCACTGCAGTGAGAAGCTGCTGCCTAACTCTCCCCTTCTGTGGCCAGCGGCAGTGGCAGCGGCTGCGGCAGCGGCAGCGGCCCTGGCCTCCTTTCATGCGGGAGTGCAGCTTACTCATTTAATCCATGGTCATGCTACAGGTTCCACCCGGGGTTGGCTCTGTGTTGTGCATGTGCCTGACATGGGAATGAAAAAATGGCCAGGAGAGTGGCTCAGACAAGGATTCAGTGAGTCAGGGGACTCGGAAGCTCAGTGGAGAACAGTTTTTCCCGTGGGGGTGGGAAATAAGAAAAAGCTTCCTGTTGGAGGGCACTTAGAAGGGTGGCAGGATATACGTGTGCTGGGCGTGTAGGGCAGGTGCCAAGGCAAGATTCGGGGATGGGAAGGGGTGGGGTTGGTGGAGTGCTTCAGGGCAAGAACCTCGGGCGCTCACTCTGTTGTCCTTCTAGTAAAGCAGGAGACAAAGACTTTGATCCCGTCGTTTCTCCAACCTGTGTCTATTGGATACTGTTGTATGCCAGGCTCTGTGCTAGGCACTAGGGAAGCCAGGAGACTGAGACCATACCTCTCTGATCACAGTGGGCGTGGAGGAGGAATCTGTTCTAGCTGGTTCCATGGATGAGAAAGGACTCAGCAGATGGGTAGGTGATGATCGGGTAAACAGAACGGAACCTACCCAAGGCATGCCAGACAGAGGGGCGTGCCCAAGCAAAGGTGTGGATGGGGCCATGAACCCGACAAGCTCAGGTTGTGGGGGTGGGGGTGACAAGGGCAGGAGAGAGCAGAGTTCCATGGCGGAAATGCCTTGTGTCCCATTGTGGGCGGCTTCTAACTGGGGCTCCATCCCACGTACCCAGGTTGCACCCGTGCCCTGCATGCCTGCCATCCTGCTTCTTGCTTTTCCAGGCCACAGTCGCGGGTCCTTTCCCATTCTCCCTGAGAGCCCTAGGACGGCACTTCCATTGCTGGCCCTACCCCAGCATTTGGGAATGTAGTGTTAAAAATCAGTCTAGAGTATTAATATTTTGAAAATTACTACATATTTGTTTTCCAGATGAATGGAAGACATTTGCACCCAGCTGTTATTTTTATAAGAGGCAGGATACAGAACAAATGCTCAACACATAAAGATATAGATAAGTGTTAGTTTTCATTTCAGAGACTAATTAGGATTGGGAGATAGGACAGGAGAGATCAGAGGTGCAGATAGAGGCGAAAGAGAGAAAAGAAGGAAACTACAGAACATCAGAGCGCCAAGAGTAAGCCCAGAGAGTGAGGGAAGAGGAGATGCTGACAGAACCAGGCCAGGGCAAGAGGAGGAGGTCCAAGGGAGGAGGCCAGAGAGCAGGTCAGCCTGGCCTGCTTCATCTGCACCACCCAGGTGACCCAACCCAAGCCCACACACCCATGGCTCCCGACACGGCCCAGAGCCCCAGCACAAGAACCTACAACCCTGACTCATATCACATTCCTAAGACAACCGACAACTAAACCAGGCAGGTAGCTTTAGAACTACCTGCTAGTTTACTGTTGTAAACTAGTTAGATGTGAGTTTCAATTCTTGCTTCAGGTGTATATATTTTTGGTGCGGTTCCACCCAGGGTCATTCCCATCTCACAAAAGCTGTGGACCCCTGTGGTACCTCGTGGTGGTTTCCAGGGCCATGGACTGCTCAAATGCTGAAATGCTCACATCTCAGGTATCCAAAGTTTCAGGGTGCACCATGTAGGCCATCAAGCACTTAAAGCAGGCTGCTGCTCCCTAAACCCTATCCCAGCACAGCCTGGGCAGTGGCTAGAACCATGGTGACAGAGATGCCCTTTCCCGGGGCCACACTTCACAGTCTGGCAGGTACCCCAGATTCTTGCTCCAGCATCTACAGGGCTCACAGTACCCCCCTAACATTTAGGCCATCCTACATCAGCCATGCAGCATCAGGAGAGCAAGTCTAAACACCTCAGGCATTTCCTCAAGGAGTTTGGCTGAGATGGAAAGGGCCCTCAGACACTGTGGGGTCGGCAGCTGGAAGCTGGGTCTTCACTGGCCTCTTGGATGGAGTCTTTGTACCCTTCTCTAGAAAGAAGGACTGTAAGCGTGGGGATGGGACTCCAGAGTGCAAGGGACACAGACACTAGGCAGATTGTTTCAGTACTGTGTAGTACTGGGGTGGTATGTGATAAAATGAAGCTAACTGAGAAACTAGTCATACAAGAGGTTGAATGAGTCAAACAGTCCAAAGACAACCGCCGCCTTGAGAGAATTCCAGCTATTGGATTCTTTGGAGTCCATGGACTGAATAATGTCCAAACAATTTATACTTTAGTTGCTTACAGAGCAGTCTCTCTATGAGCACAGCGAGGCAAGCATTTGCCCAGGTATCAGATAAGGAAGGGGTAGCTCCAAGGGGAAGGCTCTGGCCAGCTTGGCCCAGCTTGAAAGACAGGAAGCTTAGGACTGGCTGGAATGAATCAGGTTCCAGACAAGTGGGACCCCTAGGGAAAATTACACCCAAAGCAGGCAAAAGTACACTGTGGCCTGGCCGTCACAAGCCCTCCAGCGAGCAAGCCCAGCACTCCCTTAGATACTAGAATCCAGTGTGAACTGGGAGGAAATCAGAATTGGACCAGGTCTTCTGTTACCAGCTGTGTGATGGAATCCAGAGGATGCTCTGAACACTGGAGAGTGGAGGCCACTCCTTGGTGCTTTTTATTCCGAACACTTGAGTTGAGCTGAAATGTCTGTCTCTGTCCTCGAGTGAGTGGCTCTTGGCCACTTGCTCACTAGGGACCATACTCAGCTGTCTCAACATAGAGTCTCAGGAACCTTACCTGGGGCCAACGAAATTTCAAGTGCATAGAAAAGTAAATTATTGCCACTGCTATGGGCGGAAGCTGCTGGAGGGCTCTCAAAGGGGCCTTGCAAGGCTGACCATGTCATCCCCTGCTTGAAACCATCGGCTCCGGCTCCCACGGCCTGCAGAAGCTTATTCTCAGTCACCACGCTGCTTCTCACCTCCATGCCTTCCCCACGCTGTCCCTCCTACCCAGAATGCCCTTCTCCTGCTTCTCACCCGGCTAACTCATCCTTCAAGACTCGGCTCAGGGGACTGCTCCAGGAAGCCTTGCCTGCACCTTCCAGGCTGGGTAAGATGCTCCCCGTGTGTGTGTCTTCATCGTGGAACTCATCACATGTCCTGTGTCATCAGCTCACATGTGTGTGCCCTCCCCGCCCCCCAAAACTGGATCAAGCTCCTCCAGGGGAAGGGTCAGCTCCTTCTGTCATCTTCTTCCTGGCCCAATGTCTACCACAGAGAATGTCTTCTGAAGTGTTGAGTGACTCCTGAATGCGTGGATGGGTGAGTGACCATAAGCACTGTGTGCCCATGTTCACCGTGGTGCCTCCACAAGGCTCCTTTATTCTGCCTCACAACTTCCCCTGCTCCTAAGAAAGGAGTGGTTGTGGTGTACTCGCCATGTCAACCACACAGCAGAGTCAGCTGCCTCTATGACCGCCAGCCTCGGTTTGGTCTGCATCCCTTTGTACTTGATGTAGCTACTACCTCTTCTAAGCAGTCTTCAATTCAGAAAATCACAAGCTCTCAGATACAAAGTAATCTTTTGTTTGGTTTGGGTTTTTTTGTTTTATTTTGTTTTGCTTTTTGAGACAAGGTTTCTCTGTGTAGCCCTGAAACTAACTCTGTAGACTAGGTTGGCCTCGAACTCTGAGATCCACCTGCCTTTGCCTCTGCTGGAATTAAAGGTGTGCTCCACCACCGCCCAGCTCAGAGTAATCCCGTCCCCTTCCCTGCTCAGAGCAGAGACCTCTCATCCCTGGCATAGCAAAGAGGCATCTCCTTCCACCACCCACTCTGAATTTGAGCTGGCAGCAGCCCTGTTCTCTAATCCAAACTCTGCTGTTCCAGCTGTGTGACCTTGGCTGAGTCTTAGAATGTCTAAAAGCCTCAAAGTTGTTGCTGTAATACTAGACTGTCTCACCCTCTAAACTGATGTGGTATCCAAATTCAGGAAATGCAGATTGGGGCAGCCAGGAATCTGTTTGGTGCTGGAGCTTGCAGGTGGCAGCTGGAAAGAGTGCTGATAGCAAGGGCTCCTGTCACAGGTCCCTGCTCTCTTGTGAGAGCTGGATGCAGGTGGACCACCTCTGGCAATAGTTGAATTCCCAGTGCTTTGCTAGAGACCACTTCTCTCCCATCTCCTCCCTCTCACCTCCTTGGTTCACAGTATCCTAGCTGCAGCCACTAGCAGCCACTGGAGGAGACGCCATTCTCTCTACAGCAGGACTGAGATCCAGGCTGGCTAACATGGCTCTCACTGCCCCCGACCCCCTGCCGCCGCTCTCACTGCCCTGCCCCTGCTCCAGCCCTTCATGGGCTCCCTCCTCTCTGAGCGCCTCTATAAATCACCTGTGCAGATCCCAGCCTTGCAATTACGCGTCCTTTTACACGGAATCTCTCTGGTCACAGAGACACAGAACAGACCTTGATGAATTGCTGAAGATTGCTATCTTTTGCTTTACGGGGGTCGGGGGTGGGGGGTGGGGAAGCATGCAAAAAGATTGATTTGCAAATTCCCAGGAGCACAGAGTTAGATAATAGCTGAGCCATTTCTGTCTGGCAGCCTCAGTCCAGTGCACTATATTTTTAAAAGAGTCAATAGGATTACCAGGTTCTTGGCAACTCATTCAGAGACTCAATTCTGCCCTTGACTTTGCCTTCTTGGAGTTAAAATAACCAAAGATGCTTTTGATAATACTTCTTATATATACAACTGGGAATTCATTTCATTCTTAGGTCAAATCTACAAAATTTATTTAATGATTTTTTAAAAAAATAAATAGTAAATACATTTAAAGGGCCACTTAGCCACTTAGCTGACTTCAGAAGCCCACGCCCACGTGGAGAGACAGAGCCCCCAAGTCTTAGAAGAATCTGGGAACCAGGCTCTGGGCTCTCTAAGTTGCAGGGCCGGTCCAGCTCACAGGAAGGGAGGAAACACTGACTTTACCCGACTTGGTCTCACAATAAGGCTCTTTACAGATAAAGGAATCAAAACTCAGTGACTAAGTCACAAAATCAAACAGTCTGTGAGTGTGAGCCTAGATTTGACGCCAGTGGTTGATGCTACAAAACTCACTCTTGGTCCAGCCCTTGGATGCAGCTAGGACTCCTGCTTTCCCAGAACACCTGCACCCTACTATAAGCAAGTCTTCCCCTGCCCCCTTCTCAGGGACCATAGCAACCTCTCACCAGAGGCCCTGGATTTGTAGGCAAATTGTGGGTGGGGCTCACTCTCCTACGGGTAAGCCTTGTGGATGCAGCCTCCCCCTCCCCACCTGTGATTCCAGCTCCTCATCCACCTGTTGAGCCACCTTGGGTGAACTCTGCCCGGCTGGTGTCCCTTCTGCTACCGTGCTCAGGTAGGCTAGCCCTTGAGCCAGGACGCTGCTGCTTTCTGGAACTGTTTTCTCTGTTAGGGTGTGTTGCATGCTGGAGGTAAACTTGGGGACAGGACAGTCTGGCATGGTAAATTCAGGAAGGGCTAAGGAGGGGGGCGCCGAGCTGGCACTGCCTAGGGATCTGCTCTAGAAGATGCATTTCTCAGAAGGTGCAATTGAGGCCTCAGAGCCTGAGTCCTGCAGAAGTCATGGAAGACAGCCAGGGTTGTCAGCCGCAGTGCAAGCCAAACTTGGTTCTGAGCAGCAGATGTACTTGGGTCTCGGTATTTGCAGAGAGGAGGGAGCTCCTCCATGGAGCCGTGCTTTGCTTGTACTGTCTGGGGCAACTCTGGGCAACTCGTAGTCCCCTTCTGAGCTCCTTTCCTCCTCTAGAGAGTTCAAGAGAGAACAATCCCAAGCTGCAGGGCCTGTACACTAGAAAACAAAAAGCTGTATCCTATCAAAGGTTCCCTTAAACTTAGATAGCCCTGTTGAAGAGGTCTGGAGATCCTGAGGCAAACAAGGC
Organism: Mus musculus; assembly: GCF_000001635.26. Taxonomy (NCBI): domain Eukaryota; kingdom Metazoa; phylum Chordata; class Mammalia; order Rodentia; family Muridae; genus Mus; species Mus musculus. The sequence goes on from NC_000073.6 coordinate 99,326,625, forward strand.
TAGGAAAATGTGCATGTCCTATATACATGGCCATCAGAATCTGATGTAATGCAAATTACTTCCTAGCTCCCCGTTTAGGATGCCAGCCCCTACCGTGTACCAGCCTATGCTATGCCTCCCTATTTCCCAACTATATTCAGTGGCCACACACTGAGTAGGCATGTGTGAGACGTTAGGGGAAGGAAAGAGGGGAGGGAGAGAAGCAGTAAGCATCGTCCATGTCCTTAGAGGGCCCAGTCTAGAGACAGCTACAGCCTGATGAGAGCAGCAGCTGTGGAGGAAGGAGGACACACAGTGGGAGTCAGAGATGCTCTCACTGGGTAGGCAGCCGAGAACCGAGAACCGAGTCTTCATCCCTGAGGAGGGTCTCCTAGCCTGGCAGGCAAGGAGAGCAGGAAGGCTGGTTGGTAGGGGTGAGTTCAGAGCTAAGAAGTTGTGTTCTGTTTGGAGGTCATACCTGTGGCTTAGCTGTCAGTTCTGAGCTCTGGTTCCTGAGTGGTGGGAGCTGCCTGAGACCCGTAAGGGATAGTAGTCTGACCGGAGACCTGTAAGAGATAGTAATCTGACCAGTGAGAGCTGCTGAACTCTTAGCTGTGGGGCGTATGCTACCCAGAGAGGCTGGGGTAAGGACGTGACTGCTGCCTCTCCTGGTGCAGGCAGGATGGTGGTCCTGGAAGGGTGGCTCCAGAGTGCCAAACACCAGTTACTTTCAGGTCTCAGAACCACTGAGATTCCAAGGTGGGCTATGTCATGGGAATGCATACCCACCCCAGAGCACTAAAGGCAGTTAGGACCAGGAAGATGCCAGCAGAGACCAGGAGGCCTGATGGCCCCAGGTACCAGTATTCTGGTTGTGTGGGGATACGCTCTCATGGAGCAAAGAGGAAAGACTTCCTAGCAAAGTGATGTCTTTGACCCTAGAGAGAACTTAGAGTCTGTTTGAAGAGACACAGGCATTCAGGGTTAAGGCAAGGAAGGGGTGGCATGGCTCCTGTTCACTGATGGTGACATTGTGTTCTAGTGTGTCTGGGGCTGCTCTAGGCACAGTCTGGGTCTCACTTCTGTGCTCCTGGCCCAGGACTGAATAGAGTGTACATGCCATAGGGTTTGCCCAATGAGTGGTTAAAAGAGAAAAATAAATCAGAGAACAATGAGGCCACGCCCCAGCTGTTATTGTCCTTCCATGTCTGCTAGATTCCTTGAAAGAAACAAAGATGAACAAATCCTAGCCCATGGTCTAGGGGGAAAGGCAGACAACCGCCAAACAACATAGTGACTACCAAGGTAGAGGCTCCCACCATGTCCTGGCAGAGAGGGAGAATAGGAGAGCCCCCCTCATCTCCATGGATCTTCCGAAGAATAATGAGCCTTCCAAAGACAGTTTCCTTGGCAATGCCACTCAGGTGCTGCATTTCCCATCTCTAACTTAGGAACTGTTGTACCCAGGAAACACATGAGTGTGGGGTCCCTGGAGGTAGACAGGCAGTGAAGGATCAAAGCTATGATGTCAGCCTGTCTGCTGTTCACCAGCTGGGTGCTGTTGGCATGGTTGGCATGGTCCCTGGTCTTCAAGCTCCCTTTGCTCCAAATGTATATCCAAGACCACCCACTCACCAAGGTACCAAAAGGATCACATTTCTGCTCATGGCAGAAACTACTTGTCCACCCTCACCAGATGAGGGAATCTCTCTTTTGGGCTGCCATTCCCTCAATATGACCTGTGTTCCAGGAGTCACGCTGAGCAGTCTATCAGCCAATCCCCTTTTATAGATTTGGAGACCACAACTTAGAGAATGGTGTCCGTGGCGTCATCCCATGGCTAGGAAGGAGATGGGTCAGTGTTTGAGCTCAGCCCTTACACTTCTCTCTCTGTGAGTTTGTTTCTTAACGTTGTGTGATGCAGTATAGGGATGACGCAGCCTGGCACACAACTTTTGCTCAGTTAGTGAGGCTCTTTTTCTCCCTCCAGGCTTTTCCTGGGCAGTACTCTACACAGTAGAGCGCATTGCCCTGTCTAGGTATATTGGGGGAACTTTAGAAAGGAAGATTAGGCTTGGGGAGCCAGGGGTGGGGGTGGGGACTCCAGTGGCAGCCATTGAAGCTTCTTTCCCAGCTGCTCCGGACCAGGACTCAGTAGTCACTTCTCGATTCTGGGTTGGTTTTTTGTTTTGTTTTGTTTTGTTTTGTTTGTCTTGTTTTGGTTTTGAGGTGCGCGTGTTGGGTTTTGTTTTTAAGACAGGAGTTTACCATGTGGTCCAAGCTGGCCTTGAACTCAGTATGTAGCCTCAGATAGTTTTAAACGCCCAACAAATCTTCCCGCCTCAGCCTCCAAGTTCTGGGATTACAGGCACACACCACCACACCCACTTTCACTTCTAGATGTTGGGTGAATGGATCCAGTGTCCTTGTGCCCTCAGGCTCTGACTGTCTCCATGGAAACAAGAGGCTGTGTGTGAAGTGTCTGAGACCCGGTCTTATGCATTCTTGAAATGCTAATTTGAAATAGGAGAGCCTAGCACAGAAAAAGGTTCGAGTTTGTCTGTTCACTGGACAAACACTTGGCCTTATAGTTTGACCTGGTCCCTGAGTGAGATCCTGTTTAAGGTGCAGAGGATACAGCTGTGAGCAAAGTAGGCCTGGTTCCCACCCTCTGAACACCTCCAGATAGCCTGGGAAACATCAGCCCAAAAGAGTATGCAAGTAATTGCCTAAGAAAAGAGACAGAGAAAGCTGGTGGACCCCCTGTGGCCATGCCTGGGGTCAGGGCCGGTTCTCCAGGGCAGCTGCAGTGAGCTGAGAAACCCACTCAAGACGGGTAGACTTTATTCAGGTGAGGAGCTAAGGGAACATTTGGGGCAGAGGGAAGGGGCATTGGAAGACTTAGCCAATGCAAAAGCTAGAAAATGGGCAGGAGAGAAGAGTATACTGTTGTCTCACTTCCTAGCAGACCCTGCTCTCTATCCCCAGTGCAGAGAGAAGTCCCTGGAGTGTTGAAGCAGGGAAGGGGCAGGACTGGGTCTGCTTTCCTCCAGATTCTCATCTCTGTATGGAGCCCACACTGGAGAACAAGGCAGAAGGGGACTATGTTAGTGCTCTGCAGCAGGTGGGAGGGGTGTAGACTGAGAGGAGCTGGGGTGATGATACCGATGGAAAGAAGGAGGCGTCTGAGGGGAAAGAAGGTTGATTGACTCTGGCTGTGAGCCCGTTATCGGGACTAGTATCTATAAATCTTTCCACTTGGCCCTCTTCATTCTGGATACTGACTAGGTATTAGATCTTCTTCAGACAAGGCACATGGTTCCACCCTCAGGCACTGAGGGTCTAATGGCAGAATCGAAGTGTGAGGAGAGAGAGTCAGACAAGGGGTGAGCTTATGAGATGTGAACAAAGACCTTGTGAGCAAGTTTAGTCCACCCAGCCAAGTCTTCAGGGACAGGCAGGGAAGAGTATGTGGGGAGGTTGGACCAAGAAGCAGAAACCGCAGATGGAGGCAGCACCAGGAGGCTCTAATCAGCGTTAGACAATCAGGGAGGACTAGGACAAAGGTCACAGGAAGGCCCACCTTTCTGCAGGGTATCCTTGGAAGTTAAAGGCAATAAACCATTACTTCGGTTACCCTAGGACTGGGTGTGCCGGTGTCTTATACCCAAGAACTTGACAAATACAGTTCAGTTCCCAAGAGTGATCCTCTGTTTCTCTGCCCTAACAATCCCTGATAACTGCTATCCCCATTTTACAGGTGAGGAAACCAAGGCCCATGTGGTTCAGTAATTGCCCACGACCTCTCAGGCAATAAGCAGCACAGAAGGGAAGATCAGGCCAACCTGTCTGTCTCACTTCCAGAGGTTTGCGCTGTGGGGCCCCCAGGCCGGGAGGTAGAAGGAATGTTATCACGGAAGATCTGAAGCTGGCTCGGGGCAGCAGATCTAGTGGTACAGACTATCCATACCCAAGACAAAGAGCCGCCTTGTGGCCCAGAGGGACTAAACCCAGTCACTTTGCTAGCCTGTCACCTCCCTAGCCTCCATTGGAGGGGCCCTTTGTCCCTTGGATACAGCACCGTGAGTGTAACTCCAGCTGCCCTAGAGGTGGTGGGCACATGCCACAGAGGAAGGCTGGCAGAGATGGTAGAGCCACGCTGTGACTGCCTAGGGATAGTGAGGGCTCACGATAACCATGAGGGTGGCTCTGCTCATGGGAAACCCTGTCAAAATCAACCTGATTTTCAAAATCAATGCCTAATTTACAAAAGTAGGAAAACCAAATATTCAGCTAAACATAGCAAACTTCATTTAAGGAAGATTTATGTCTCAGCCCTCCTCAAGTATTCAAACCAAATCATAAATAATTTAAGCATGAGAATCCTGCAGCTTGGTGGGTTATAAATGTTCCATCACTGTTTACACACTTTGTTAAACCACCTCAGGTTCTTTAACTTTAAATGACATCTCATTTAACAGATGAATGGGGTGGCTTCGACACAGTGTGCCGCTGCTTGGGCCAGGGCCAGGCCAGACGCCTCTCTTCCCATAGAAGCCGGCAGACACACTGGGACAGACTTATCTCTGCTTCATTGACATCAGAACACCAAGAGTGGCAGCCATTCTCTAATATTTAAACTGTATATCTGCTTGTTCTTGTTTTTAATTATTTGAGGCCGGGTCTTCCTGTGTAGCCCTGATTGTCCTGGAACTCAACCAAACTGACCCCAAACTTACAGAGATCCGCCTGCCTCTGCCTCTGCCTCTGCCTCTCTGCCTCTCTGCCTCTCTGCCTCTCTGCCTCTCTGCCTCTCTGCCTCTCTGCCTCTCTGCCTCTCTGCCTCTCTGCCTCTCTGCCTCTCTGCCTCTCTGCCTCTCTGCCTCTCTGCCTCTCTGCCTCTCTGCCTCTCTGCCTCTCTGCGCCTCTGCCTCTCTGCGCCTCTGCCTCTGCCTCTGCCTCTGCCTCTGCCTCTGCCTCTGCCTCTGCCTCTGCCTCTGCCTCTGCCTCTGCCTCTGCCTCTGCCTCTGCCTCTGCCTCTGCCTCTGCCTCTGCCTCTGCCTCTGCCTCTGCCTCTGCCTCTGCCTCCCAAGCATGGGATTAAAGGTGCATGTTCACACCCAGAGTACATGTTTATTCATGTGACCCCGTACTGCTAATCTTTCCCCGGTCTGACTGGACGACTCACTCTCCAGAGTCACTTTCGACCCCAGATTTTACGTCTGATAAGATATTAGAGATGCTTGCTTGGTTTTTCCTTAGACGCATCAAAAATCAGAAGGTGGCTTTGGTTTTGTGTTTTGAGGTAAGATTTGATATAGCCCAGGCTAGCTTCCAACTTTTAATGTAGTCCAGGATAACCTTAAACTTGTGGTCCTCCTGCTGCCCCCGCCTTCACTGACAAGTGCTGGGGTTGGAGGCCTGAGCTTCTATGTCTAGTTTATGGAATGCTGGGATAGAGCCCAGGCTTTGCACATGCTAGGCAAACATGCTACCAACCAGGTGACAACCCCGATTCCCCAGAAGAACTCTTAAAATTATTTGTTCATGTCCTGATTGTATTTGAAATAATTTATAAACCTAATTTCATCACATGCTTTATATTTTAAAAAATTGCAAAGCTAATTTGTATACTCCAGTTCACCAAACTACCTTGAACTTTTAAGTCACACACTTTCCTAAAGCTAATAAAAAAACAAAGAGAGAGAAAAAAAAAAAGAAAAGGCATGTTTTAGGTTTATATAACTCATTTATAATCCTTTTAAATATGCATTTTGAGTGAGTGTGTGTGTGTACCACATGTGTGCAGGAGTCTACTGAAGTCAGAAGAGGTTTCAGACACCTTGGAACTGGAGTTAGAGACAGTCACGAGCCACCATGTGCGTGCTGAGAACTGAACTTGGGTTCTCTGGGAAAGTAGCAAGTGCTCTTTAACCACTGAGCCACCTCCCCAGCCCTCTTTTCTAATGTTTAAAAGTTTTCATTGCATTTATGTAGGTGTGCGCATGTATGTGCATGGACACGTACATTCTACAGCACACATGTGTAAGTCAGAGGACAGCTTGTGGAAGTTGGTCCTTTCCTTCCAACATAAAGGTCTGGAGAATGGACCTATGTATGAGTGTCAGGCTTGGAGATGGGTCACCTTACTGGCCTTCGTTTCTAACTAAAGTTCATGAGATTTAAAGTAGTTAAAGAGATTTAACTACTAAGGTAAAAAGTTTGCTGGCAGATCAATATGACGTTAGGTCCGTATTAATGAATAATGGCCTAGAGTGTTCAGTAGACTTAGAGCCAAGGCTGCACACACCCAGGGCACACAGGTCCCAACCCAGGCTCAAGGGCTGCTCTTGTGTATGAGCTTTGTGTCAGCAGGGGGCGCCAATGTCCTGTCAGTGGGCGAGGGCTGGCAACTAAGGCCCTTCACAATGCCTGAGTTTCTTTAAGATCATACCCAGGTCACCCAAAAGATCTAACAGACTTCTGAGTCTCTTCTAAGCCCAGCTTTTACCGTCTCTCTGGCCCAGCCCTGAGGGCGTTAGTGCCATGTCTGGGTTCTGCATGTCTCCCGGCCTTGCCTGGCCCTCTCTCTTCTCACTCTTAGTTTTCCTAGTGACAGCCTGGCCAGGGCAGCTGCCTAACTATGGTGCTGAGATAGAGGCTGTGCTGGCCTTCTCCTACCCCCGTGTTGTTCAATGATAGCATTGGGGACAGGATAGACAGGCCACTTACATTGCCACTGTGCAGGCTGCTGAGTCAGAGGTCCCCGGGTGACTCGAGATGCTAAATACAGTAAAGAGCTTGTAGATCAAGCAGGCACTGCAGAATAAAAATGTGTGTGTGCGTGTGTGCGTGTGTGTGTGTGTGTGTGTGTGTGTGTGTGTGTGTGTGTGTGTTGCTTCTAATTAGATAATCATTCTACTGTCTAATGATGGCCATGGTGCAAAATGCTGTGTCCCTGCCCGCCAATCATATATTTCTGGGTTACTATCATTGCAAACAATAAATAGATGACAAGCCTGACACCCAGGGAGTTAAACCATAGTGAGCCAAGGAAATATCCTGAGGTAGGGATGGGCTAGGAGTATGTCAGGGAGTAGAGTATTTGCCTAGATCAATTCTCAACACTGCATTAAAAACAAAACAATGTGGTGACAACACACCTGTGTCCCTAAACACTCCAGTGGTGGAGGCAGGAGGCAGGAGGCAGGAGTTCAAAGTCAGCCTGGACTACCAAGAGACCTTATTTTGAAAAAAAGAGAAAGAAAAAGAAATAAAGACAGAAAACGAGAAAGAAAGAAAGAAAGAAAGAAAGAAAGAAAGAAAGAAAGAAAGAAAGAAAGAAAGAAAGAAAGAAGGAAGAGGTGGTCTCAGTAGATTTATCTCTAAGAAGCAGAAGGGCTCAGTGGTACACCAAATACTTGCCTTGTAAGACTAAACTCTGAGTTCCGGCCCCAATATTACCAAAAGAAAAGGGAAAACATAAAATAAAAGAAGCAGGCAAAAAAAAAAATTCCTCTAACAGCCTGACCAGGATCCTGGAGAGCTGGCTCAGCACTTTCATTCATTGTTCTTCCATAGGATCTGGGTTAGATTCTCAGTACCTACCACCTGCAGCTCCAGTTCCAGAGGGTCTGACTCCCTCTCCCAGCCTTCTTGGGCATGGCACACATGTGGTGCACATACAAGCAGACAGACAGACACTAAACACACACCAAACACACACACACACACACACACACACACACACACAGCCCCTGTCAGGGTCTGTCAAAATGCTAACAGAGTTTGTTGTTATGAAGTATAAATGAATAATACCAAGGAGTGTTTTGTACTGAAGACTGCTGTGAGCCAGGCCCTATGAGAAAAAATTCACAGACCTCAGAAGTGGAAAGATCTAGGCTCCAGTTCCTGCAGGTACCTCAGCTCCTCATTGCTAGCTCTCTGCAGACCTCAGCTTCTAGCTCCAACAAGCAGGGTGGTAGACCCCTTGCTGTGTGTCTCACATCCATGAGTTTCACCGGGCTTCTGTGTTGCTGGCATGAGCTGTAAAAAGAAGGGATTTGAAAGGAGGAATGTGCTGAGATGGCCAGGGTCTGTGACACGGGCTGAGCAACGCCGCTCTTAAGTGGCAGCTGTCAGCCTGGCCCACACAGAAAGTGTGTGCACTGTAGACCAGAGGGCTCAAGATTGGCTAGGTCTGAGTTGGCAACGTTTGCCTCAGGTGGCAGTGTTTGTGCATGCTCTCTGCAATGAGGGTAGACCAAGGGATGGGGCAGGTGGCTGCAGTCAGCCACACAAGGCAAGAATCCCCTGAGAGCTCGAGGGAGGAGCTCCAGCACTTGGATTTGGAGAATAAACCCAGGATTCTGGGAGTAAGTGAGTGCAAGAGTCTGAGGGAGTGGACGTGGGGGTAGAGAAGGGGGACCAGGGCCTGAATAGGAAGCCCCAGCTAGTTGTCTACCAAAGGCCTGTGGGGGGGGGGGGTAGACAGTATGGGGCACACTGGATGCAAAGAATCAAAGAGTAGTCATATTTAAAAGATTCACTTTATTATGATGATGATGATGATGATGATGATGATGATGTGTGGACTGTTCTAAATGTGAATAATGAAATAGTCTTCCTCTTGGGCAGTGGTTCTCAATCTTCCTAATGCTGCAACCCTTTAATACAGTTCCTCATGTTATGGTGATCCCAACCATAAAATTATTTTCATTGCTTCTTCATAACTGTAATTTTGCTATTGCTATAAGTTGTAATGTAAATATCTGATACACAGGATCTCTGGTGTGTGGCCCACAGGTTGAGAGCTGCTGCTCTTGGGTATGTGGGGGGGGGTAGGTGAGAAGGATGATCTGGCCCCTTTTCTGATATGCCGCAGACCCCTTGGTTTGCCAGTAGCCATCCCTTAATAGAGTCGGGGGAGTGGGGAAAGAACCTTGGACAGGCCTGGAAAAACAGCAGAGAAGTTGGGTATCTGGGAGCATTGGGTAGATAATAATACAGAGCTCCAAGGATGGGCTGCAATACAGGAATAAGTGGGGGTACGTGGAGTATATGCTGGGTGGGCTGCGGGATGCACACTGGACAGTTCTAATCTGGGGACATGCCTGCTGCTGTCTCCCAGGTGCTGCACCCTTTGCCACCTGCAGGTTCTAATCAATTGGCAAACACATTGAATGACCACTTCCCTGGGCTGCCCTGCCCCCACTCTGCATTCCCTAGTGATGCAGAAATCCAATTTCTTCTTAGCTGCTCCACTAAGAGCTACCCTGCCCCAGGCCCCATGAGGCCACATCTCATCAGGCAATCTGTGTTCTGCTCTTTTCCCTGGCTGGCACTTGGCTCTCAGTGATCATCTCTCTTTCTCCTTTGCAGGAGCCGGGTCAAACCCACCAGTGATGCATCTAAGAACCGAGGTCCTGTAACCAAAGAGCCACACAAGGATCAAGGCTCTGTGGCCCCAGGTCTTCCAAAAGGCCAAGAGCCTTTGAAGGATCAAGGCCCTGTGGTGCCAGGACTGCCAAAAGATCAAGTTCCTGTAGTCCCAGGGTCCTTAAAGGGTCAGAGCCCTACAGCCCCGGGCCCTACAAAGGATCAAGGTGCTGTGCTCTTAGGGCCCGTGAAGGATCTAGGTCCAGTGGCCCCAGCACCCATCAAGGTTCAGGACCACATAGCATCTGAGCTTTTAAAGAATAAAGATTCTGTCCCCTTAGCACCAGCCAAAGCCCAAAGCCCTCTGTTGCCAGAGCCTCTGAAGAATCAGAGTCCTGTGGTTCCAGCAAGCACTAAGGATCAAAGCTTCCCAACACCAGCACCTCGGAAGGACCCAGGCCCTGTGATCCCCGAGCCCGAGAAGGATCGAGCTCCCACGGTCCCAGAGCGTAGGAAGGACCAGCATGTCTCCATCATGGCCTCTTTGAAGAACGAAGCTCCTATGGTCCCCGAGTCTGTGAAGAATCAAGGCTTAGCAGGCCCAGAGCTAGTTAAAGATACAGGTACAGATACAACAGCCCCCAGGTATCTGAAGGGACATGATTCTGTGTTTGTAGCACCTGTGAAGAACCAAGGTCCAGTGATCCCTGAGCCAGTGAAGAGCCAAGACCCCATTATCCCAGCACTAGCCAAGGACCAAGGTCCCATGCTCCCAGAGCCTCCAAAGAATCAAAGCCCTGTGGTTCTTGGGCCTATAAAGAATCAAGACCCTATAATCCCAGTACCTTTGAAGGGTCAGGATCCCCTGGTGCCAGCCCCAACAAAGGACCAAGGTCCTACAGCCCCTGACCCTCTGAAGACTCAAGGTCCCAAAGGCACTCAACTGCCCACAGTCTCACCTTCACCCCCAGTCATGATCCCAACAGTTCCCCATACGGAATATATTGAGGGATCCCCTTGATTGCCCTGAAATGCCATGAAGGAGCTGGCAGTGGAAGTGTTTCCCTTCTGGGGAGGCAAAGTCATATATTTAATCTGCATGAAACTGTGCTGTATAGTCTTGCTGGAATCTAATAAAATTGGTTCCTCTGGCTCAGCAGTGTCTCTGGCTCTGTGGTGTTGGAGTGCGTGTGCGTGGTGTGCGTGTGTGTGTGTGTGTGTGTGTGTGTGTGTGTGCATACCATGCACACTGAGTGGGTGAGGCTGTGGAGTCAGAAACACACAGTTCTTAAGGTTTGTCAACATGACCTAGGGATAGGCAGGTGCTGGGTGGTTTTCTCTGGAGAGACATGAACAGATATCCATTGCCCCTAGTAGGACAGAACAAAGAGATGATCTCCCCTCATCTAGTTTAGTAACCATTGAGTTTGTTGGGTTCACCTTACAGAACTATGGTTGCACCATTACCTACAGGAGCATGTCTCAAAGGCAGTTGCATCACCAATAAACCCAAGATTCATTAAAGCTGCATCCTTGAAGATCTTTGCATGACTTGCTGGAGAATCTTCCTGCTCCAGAGATCTGTATTCATACAGCCGTGGGGTTCAAACTTGTGAATCTTGTATGTTTCAGGAGTCTCCTGATCCTTACTTATATACCCTTGTGAAATTTTCCTGTTTCAGGAGTTTCCTGGGACTTTTAAATTCCATTCACTTTCTGAGTCTTTACAGCCTCCCTCCAGGAGATGTTTCAATTTCCAGAAAATAGTTGCACAACAGTAAATGATGCTGGGAGATTAGGGAGAGTGGGTACCATGAAGGTAGCTAGGTAACACAAGGATTTGAGCCATGAAAGCTCACAAGAAGCAAATCTCAGCAGACTGGGTTCTGAATGGGTCAGAGTTGAAGCCTGCAGATGAAATAGAAGCAGGCATTCAACTGAACTGGGGAAATCTGTGGTGATAGTTGTTGGTCATGGGGTCAGTGGTAAAACTGACCCAATCCAAGCTCATTGATATGCATCTCAGGACTCTATAATGAGGCTCAAATTAAACACGTGATGGTGTTCATTCTGTATCCATGACAGCTGAATGTGGGGTTTATAAATATTGCCTTATACCGGACACAGTGCTTGCTACAGGCCTGTAGTCCCAGCTACCCAAGAGACTGAAGTAGGAGGATGGCTTGATCCCAAGGGCCAAAATCTTGGCTTGGGCTACATAGAAGGGTCTTATCTGTGTAACCTAGGTTGGCCTTGAACTCAAGATCTATCTGCCCCATCCTTCCAAGTACTTGAATTACAGACATGTGTGTACTACTGTGCCCAGACAAAATCAGGTTTTTTGTCTTTTAAAAAAAATAAATTTAAAATTTTAAATGTTCCAAGTTCCCTGCCCATTCACACATGTCCTCGAACATGCGCTCAGCGGAGAAGTGGGGTTGCTGCTGTAAGGAACCTTAATTGACTTCTAATGTTATTATATAGTTTTGGGGGGTTATTTGTTGTTTGTTTATCTGATTGTTTTGAGATACAGTCTTTGAAACTTTGTGGACTTCTTCTGCCTCGGCCTCCCTAGCGCTGGGGTTACAGGTATCTTCTACCCTGCCTAGTAAAGAAATTCTAGTCTTATAACAATAAGCTGTAAAGCGGTGTAAGACTAAAGCCAAGGACTGGCTTCAAGAGCACAGTGCAGAAGATGTGTGGTAGGCAGAGCAGGAAGACCCCCTGGAGAAAATGGCCATAGCGCTCAGAAAGGGTGTTGGATGAACCAGGAGGCCGTAGAAGGGAACTAGCTACATGGGTTCGTTATCTACGTGGGTACGGTTGGAGGGTCCAGTCAGCACCTTTGGCTTTCATCGGAGGAATTTGGTTTGCATAAGGACTTGACCAAGTAGCACGGTTTAAAGATGCCTGACCCAGGGAGTGGCACTATTTGGAGGTGTGGCCTTGTTGGAGTAGGTGTGTCTCTGTGGATGTAGGCTTTAAGACCCTCATCCTAGCTGCCTGGAAGTCAGTATTCTGCTAGCAGACTTCAGATGAAGATGTGGAACTCTCAGCTCCTCCTGAACCATGCCTGCCTGGACACTGCCATGTTCCCACCTTGATGATAATGGACTGAACCACTGAACCTGTAAGCCAGCCCCAATTAAATGTTCTTATAAGAGTTGCCTTGGTCATGGTGTCTGTTTACAGCAGTAAAACCCTCACTAAGACACCAAGGGAGGCAGGGGATTGGGGTGGAGGTTGGTGAGGGGTTAATTGCAACCATCAAGGATGGTCTGTTCTGTGTTCAGTCCCATGGCTGGGGGAGTACTGCTACAGAACAGAGGACCACAGCCAGACTGTGGGGAAGGATTTAGGTAGGGGGAGACAGAAGCTTTGAAGCCCAGCCTTGGTCAGAAGCAAGACCTGCCACTCCTCCACTGCTATGGGACTCAAGGCCTTCATGGATATCCCTGCTATTTTGTTTTTCTTCCATAAAAAGTTGAAGATTTAATAAACATACTTAGAATCATTAAATATTAAAATGTCTTAATTAAAGCCCAGAGCAGGGCCGAGGAGATAGTTCAGGAGGTAAGGTGATTGCCACACAAACCTGAGGACCTGAGTTTGGATCCCCAGCACCCGTGAAAGAGCCAAAGCAGGACACAGGGATGCACATCTGTAATCTCAGCATGCACTACTGGGAGATTGGACAGAGGCAGGAGGATCGCTGGAAGCTCTGCCTGGGTTAGTGGGGGCGTACAGCACAACGACATCCTTTTCAAACAAGGTGAGGACCAACCCCTGAGGTCCTCTAACACACTCGGTGCTTCTGACACAAACACACCCTCACTCATACATACTAAATGAGAGAGAGAGAGAGAGAGAGAGAGAGAGAGAGAGAGAGAGAGAGAGAGAGAGAGAGAAGAGAAAGAGAGAAAGAGAGAGAGAAAGCCCACAGCCCCAGGGAAATTGGGGAGGGGAAACAGGATGCTCCCCTCAAACCCACACCTACTCTTTGTAAACTCATTCATCACCTTTCAAAGTAGCTCAGCTGGTTTCTAACAGAGAGACCATCACAGACCATGCTAATGGTCTGATTTCCCTAGCAAGCCTCCCTCAGGAAACCGGCTGGTGCTGCCCCTCTGCCCACTCACACACCCTAGGGTTTCTTGTCCCAGAGCTTGTAGCCCTATGGAAGTTCGCAGTTAGTTAAGGTCTGAAGGCAGGAAAAAGCCATTTCTGTGCACGTGTTCCTCTTCAGTTCAGGTCTTCCTCACACACAGGTAAATGGGGTGTCGTATCTGACAGCATTCCCTGAGGGCCTCCGGGCAGCCAGGGGCATGTGTTTGGAAAGTCACTGGCTACCAGACAGGCTGCCTGGAGGCAGGTCTGGACATGGCTGAGCTGTGGAGAGAGTGGTTCCTGCAGGATAATCACAAGAGGAAGCAGAGTTCCTATAGAGATGGGGTCAGAATGGAAGGAGACGTAGCCCAGGGCGATGCTCAGGAGATGCAAGGGACCAGAAGAGAAATGCTGAGGATGATGAGAATGGTCAGCCCAGAGCCACAGAAGGATCCATAGCCTCAGGCTGACAGTGTCACAGGAGAGACAGTACACGTGTGTTCTAAGGGCTGGCAGATCTGGAAGCCCAGGGAAGTCTGTCTCTCAGTATCCTACTTTGTAAAAGAGTCTGCTGTTTGTTTGGTTGTTTGTTTGTTAAGACAAGGTTTTGCTGCATAGTCTTGGAACTCACTCTGTAGAACAGGCTGGTCTCTGCACCCCCCCTCCCCAGTTTTGGGATTAAAGGCGTGTGCCACCAACCCCCAGCTCTGTAAAATAGTCTTAAGGATTAGAGATAAGAAACCCAACAACCTCCAGCACAGGAGTGAGGATGAGGCTCAGTCTATGAGCAGCAGGCTATGCATGCACGCATACATGCGCACATGCATACACACATGAGCACACACGAGCAAACACATATGCACCAGTCCTCCACTGCATCAGAAGGCAGAGTGGACCTCGTTTTCTCGTCCCTTAGGGGCTGACTTCATTCATGGTCTGGCTCGTCCCTAAAGCAGCTCCTTGTTGTTCTCCAGCCTTCCAACGTGGCCTGCTGGCCTGCAGAAGCCTCACAAGACAGGTTGGGGACAAGGTTCAGGAGACCCTTGCTAAGTCCAGGCGTGCACTGAGGAAGGAAGGTGAGAAAATGGAGGTTTGGAGAAAAGGGGACTCACTACCCACACTGGCTAGTTTTTATTGTCACTGTGATATAAACTCAGAGTCACATGAGGAGAGGGAAATCACTTGAGGAATCACACACACCAGATATGGGCCTGTGGTCATGTTTGTAAGAGACTGTTTTGAGAGGACCCAGTCCTGGGTAGCACACCCCTGAGCCAGGCCTATATACAAGCAAGCCAGCGGAACAGTGTCCCTTCCTGGCTTCTGCTTCAGTTCCTACTTGAGGTCCTGCCCTGACCTCTCTGAGATGAACTGTTACCTGGAAGTAAAAGAGCATATAAGGCCTTTCCTCCCTTGCTTTTGTTCAGAGTGTGTCTTCCACAGCAACAGAAAGGGCAAGCGTGAGGACCCAGGTTCGGATCCCCAGGACCCCCATGAAAACTAGGCACATGCACCTGTAATCCCAGCACTGGGGAGCTGGGGGCAGAAAGATTCCTAGAACACAAGGTGAATGTGGGCCAGACAGATCCATCCACAGTTAGGAGCACTTGCTGCTCGTACAGAGGTCCTCATGCACATCGGGCAGCTCGTAACTCCTGTGACTCCAACTTCAGAGGGGCTGACTCCTGGCATCTGCAGGTGCCAACATGTATGTTCATATATACATACACACATACATGCACACACACGCACACACACACACCGAGAGAGAGACACAGAGAGACAGACAGAGAGACACAGAGACAGAGAGAGAAAGAGACAGACAGAGAGACAGAGAGACACAGAGACAGAGAGAGGGAGATTCATACTATACACATAAATAAAAATAAAATATCCAAGGCATGAAACAGACTGAGGTATCAGATAGGTTCGAGGAAGTTGGTTATACTAGTCTCTCAGTTTCATGTATGTTCACAAACTTTCCTATTACTAAAATAAGGTTTTCTATAGTGCCCACTGACCAACAGTAGCATCACTGGTAACCTTGACAATCCCCAGCTCTCTAGAGTGGAGGGAACAGAAACTTGAGTCCAAGTGTTGGAGAAACCAAGTGTTTCTCTACCGACACAGTTTGCTGAAGTCCCATTTAACAGTCAGAGGACACACACCAGGAGTACCTGGGAAGAGAGAAGAGTTTGTGACTTCCCGAGTCTCTTGGTGCCTCCCACACAGGGACCGTTCGTTCT
This sequence comes from Mus musculus, assembly GCF_000001635.26. NCBI lineage: Eukaryota > Metazoa > Chordata > Mammalia > Rodentia > Muridae > Mus > Mus musculus. Next base: position 99,342,335 of record NC_000073.6, read on the forward strand.
CAGCTTGTTCAGTGGGGAGACAAGCTCTCAGCATCACACCCAGGTCCTTCCCTGGGGTTTACATGGGTCCACACATCATCCCCACCTGCTGCCCACCACCTTTAGGTCTCCTGGGTCACTGGCCCACAAGGCAGAGCTGCTTGTCCTTTATCTTGAGCCAAATGGCATCTCCCACTTTCCTGGACCTTCCAGGATACTCAACAGTGGGTCAGAACAGCACACCCAATGTGACCGGTGTTGCCTCTAAAACATACAGAAACCCAACAAGCATTGTACAGCAGTATTTCTACCACTAACAAAAGCCCAGCAAGCCATTCTGTACTCTGCGGGGTCATCCCTGGAATGACCTAGTTTATTGGACACCCACTCGGAGGCTTCACTCAGGTACAGGTACCTTCTTGTGGAACTTGTTTTCTATTCTCAGGTACATCTATGTCTCTTTGATGCATCTAAAAGACCTGCTACTTACTAGGACCATGGTATAACTGATGCAGTGGGCAGGATGCTGTCCTGAGATGAATGAAGAGGGACTCAAAATCCCTATCAATTAAATAGCAGAGAGCCAGAGACTTGACAAGTCTCAAGACAAGATGAGAACGGTATATTGTTGTCCCTATCAAGAGGAAGAAAATTTCATTGGGAATTCCTTACAGAGAAAGAGAGAACCTGTCGGCTAGTTTCACACCAAGTGACAACTATGTTCTCATGAGAACAACGTATCTAGAATGGCCTGACTAAAAGTCACCATTAGCCCAGGCTCAGAGCGGTGCCCTGTCATTCTCTAAGAACTCTGTCAATCCATACAAACACAGGAATAAAGGTAATGTGACAGAAACCACTCGCTGAGGGCAGGTGAACTGGCTCACTAGGTAAAAGCCTGGCAAAGCCTGCTGACCTGAGTTTGATCTCTAGAACCCACATAAAGTTGTTCTTAACCTCTGCATGTGCACCTGTGTACACACACACACACACACACACACACACACGACAAACATATTTAAAAAAGAAAATCCCTGGATCTTTCACGTCTTTCATGATGGCAATGTCTGTGATTTCCCCAAGACCCCATCTTTCCTGCTGATTTATTGCACTCGTGAGAAGGAAAGACTTGGGGTGGGGGTCTTTTAGATAATATTTTCTACCATGACATTTATTGCACAGGCATGGCAGTACATAAGTTCCAGTAGGAACTGAGCCTGTAAGTTCCAAGGCCTGGACTTGGGCCCTATCCACCTGCGTGCAGTGGCATTCTGGGGGCTTGGGAATTAACATCAGAGGGTTTGACCTCTCACCCCTGCAGAATCTGTAGACTGTCCCTTCAGAGTGCAAGTGGCTAGGGACCCTCTGTGTTCAGAAGAGCTAATTACAGTGTGCATCTGGGGGCAACTGAAGGGCCTGGCAGCATGCTGGTAGGGACTCAAGACCTCTTTCAGAGCTCGTCATCCTTCTGCATGCCAGGCCTGCAAGGACTTGGTCTGTGCTTCCATCGGAGGTTGAGGACCTCAGCGTGCATCTTAGCAAAGGCTGGTCACCACTGGCCACTTCCCTGACCAGTTGTCTATGGAATCATCTTTCTAAAGACCCCCGTGGGTCAGATGATGCTGATGGCCTTTGAGGATTGTGGTCCAGAGTGCTGCTGCATGTCCTCCTGAGATTTCATCACTTCCATTGACATCATGGAGCTATTTCCATGAAGATAGCTTCCTCCTGCCTCACGGGCCCTCACAGAACACAGCAACCTATTTCAGAGATGTCCCTCCCTGATGTGTTTCGGAGTGCCTGAGTAAAGGGTCTTCCAGGATCTGTGAGAGGATGTTAAGGGCATGGGACTTAGCCCAGGACATCTCAGCCTTGCATCCCCTCACTGCCTCAGCATTCCATGGATGTGAGTAGCTGAGCAAACGACTGTTGTACCCAGAAACTCGGTGCAACTGATAACAGGCACCAGCACAAGACTGGAGCGACCAGCATTCATGGAGAACAGAGAAAGAAGGCATAAACAGGTAATGGTTGCTGGCGGGGGGGGGGGGGGGGAATCATAGTCTTCACTGGTGTTGCTAAGCACCACAGAACCACTGGACCACTTCCTTTGACTGATGAGGCACAGTGTGCTCGACATGCAAGATACAGTACCTAGATAGATAGCATCCTAGTGTTGGAAAGTGAGAAAACGCGGCAGGGAAGCAGAAGTAGGTAGAGGATGGTTGGGTTGGGTGGCCACAGACGGATTCTCAAGAGCAGATGACGCCCAATGCAAAGGCCTCATTGGAATGCGCTGAGTCCTGAGCACATGTACTGGCCACCAACTCCAAGTCTCCACATCTAGATGAAGTCCCCCAAGAGTGGAAATCCAATCTATCAAGTTCAAAGTACAGGTCGGGCTTGGGATTCTAAAGTTCTGTTCACACTCCCTGTGGTAGCACTGAGAGAGTCAGCCCACCTACAGCTTCATCTACACCCGGTAGGTTTGTCAGGCCATGGTAAGGGACGTTCTGTGGCCCCAAACCCCTCAGGTGGACGTGATGGTACAAAGACTATGGAGAAAGGAGTGAGCTGCCAAGCCACAGCCAGCAGAGGTGGCTCTGCCAGTTTCCTCTGCCTCTCTGGCTACAGGGTCCTGTTCTGCATACCTGTCTCCTTCCTGAGGCATAGTCCCAAGGACCACAGGAGGCAAACATGAGGACAGGGGCTGTGGGTTTCCCCTTCTTTATCACAAACCCACTATGTGAGGTACGTGAGAACGATTCCCACTAGCCTCCTCCATACAGCTTAGGCCCAGTCAGTAAGCCTGTTAATTATTCATGTGCCTGTTTGCCTTCCTCTAGCCCCTGAGTTGTGACCAACTCACCATGAAACCAGAGGACTGACAAGCAGTAGCCCTCAGAGGGTTGGACTGGGGTGCTCGGACTTCCACTCTGTTGTTCAGGCTCCACAGGTCAAGAGCAGAACAGAACACAGCACACAGTGACCATACACCATTGTCCCGTTATCTACCAGAACTTCAGAGCTAGAGACACTCTGCATAAATCACAGGCTTTGTCTTAGAAAGAATGATATGGGAACCTCTTTCTTTAATCTGCTTTCACACACCTATAACATTTCATTGGAAAAGTTTTATTCAAAAAAAAAAACTTGTACAAACTGTTCTCGTTTTGAAAGCAACAAAGGCTCATATTTCCCTTCCCCCCATCTTTGAAAAAACTAAAAAAGGGAGAAAAACAAAAGTTCATGACTGTGATGCCCAACATAACAATTCTAGGGCAGGCATGCCAGGGAGCCCCTCCCATGCACTGTCTCCCAGCTCCCACCGCTGGGCAAGGATCATTTTAAGGATGGGTAGTCTGGGGCCACAGCACCTAGTTTTGCGGTTAAAGGGAGTGGAGGAGGGGTGAACAGGAAGACTGAAGAGGGCTCGGGGCAAGGTGACAAAAAGAGCTAGGCTGCCCTACCCCCAACTCGATTGTCTAACAGATAGAATGCCTGGCCATAAATATGAACACTGATTGACTGTTGAGGCAGATTGGATCTAAAACTTGCAGGGCAGAACAAAATGGCTGTGACACCCCTGAATTTGGTATCATAGTATCTGGGCTCCATGTCCTAACTTAGGAGTGGATTCTGTCTAAAAATACCCACTCAGACATATGGGAATTCCGATCTGCACTGCCAACCCCCCCCACCCGTGGAATATCCAGGGTTGGTGCCTCCCCCTCCCCCCACAATAGCACCCATGTGTCTCAGGAACCTTTGGCTACTTCCTGCCGTGCCACGCCCACTCTTGGACTCTACAACTCATCTCGCATCTTGTCTCCCTTGGGCCGGACCAGGCGGCCAATGAAGAGCAAGGAGCCGCTCTGATTATCTCGCACCAGGAAGATGAAGGGGTGGTCGGCATAGAACAGCTTGGGGCTGCGCAGCTCCTCGCGCCCGTAGATGTCTTGGTCAAAGGGGTTGCCCTCGGTGTCCCACTCGAAGGCAGTGGCATGGAACACACTGGCTAGGTACAGGTCCTTCTTGCCAGACATGCGCGATAGGTCTGCCTTGTTCTTGTCGATGGCCTCGGTCAGGCCCAGTCCTGCCAGATGTTTCTGTGGGAGCAGGTGGTTGGTGAGGCCACACACGTGCCGGGCTCTTACCCCCAACCTCCATCCACACCACCCTGGAGTCACCCTCTGGACACCTTGCTCCAGGCACGGTGCGGAAGTGCTGCAAACCACTGTTCCTTTTGTTCCTCTGTATACCACCAGGACCTGAGCCCTCCTATCCCTGTTAGCTTTAACTACCAACTTGACACAGTCTAGAGTTAGCTGAGAGGAAAGCCATCGTCAGTAACTACCTGAGACCATACTGGCCTGTACGCATGTCCCTGAGGGATTTTCTTGAGAGGGCTCAGCCCACTCTAGGACCTGGCTAGAGACAACAGCCAGTCGCTGTTCAACTATGTTCAGTCCATCCTCCCTCCCAAGGGCAGAGCCCACTTCTCCCCAGCATCAGCAGAGCCCAGTACTGTCTGGATGCCCTATGGATAAAGGATGGACCTGCTGAGCCACTGGGTGAAACCTGCCCCAGACACTACCCTCCGGCCCTCACCTGCAGGTCATGGGTCACCTCCACCACGCCCTTGGGCAGGGAGATGGCGACAGCCTTCTTCTGCATCTTTCCCATCCAGGCCTTCAGCTGCTCCTTGGTCAGCAGCTTCTCCAAGCGCTCGAGCGGCTCCACGTGGTGGGGCATGAGGATGATGAGGCTGGAGAGCTTGTGAGCCAGGGGCATCTCCACCATCTGCAGCTTCTCCTTCTCGTCGTCATAGTAGTTGTACAGGCCTGTGTGGATGAAGAGAAGAGGATGCTGAACACACTGAGGGGTAAGGGGCAAGCCAGATCTGGGCACCCCAGACCCCCCCCACCTTGACCGTCTAGCAAGACGTCTACCTGTCCGGTGCATCATCGTAACACCCACAGTATAGGAGCGGGTCACCATGAAGCCACGGTTGTCCACCATCTTGTGGTGAAACTTCTCATCCCAGTGTGCTGTGGTGGAAAAATAAAACCATGTGTCAATGAGCTCTGTCCCCACAGATATGACCAGCCCACAGCCATCCCACTGCGTGCCCTAGATGCCACCCTTGGTGCACCGAGTATGTGTTCACTGTCTGAGGACGTTGGCCTCTCTCACTCCCAACTGCAAGAAGCTCCTGTCCTCCTGCGTGGGTGGTGTCCGGGACAGGCTTTCTTCCCCGTTGGATAACTGAGGTCTGTACCTTGGGCAGGAGTCAGCAAAGGCCACCCTGAAGCCTTCTTCACAAGCTCAAGAATGGACAGGTGGCTCAGTGCTTATAGTGCTTACTGCTCTTGAAGAGGACCAGGTTCGGTTCCCAGCACCCACATGGCGGCTCACAATCACTTGAGTCTCAACCATCCTTATGGTACACAAAAACTCATGCATGCACACTCACGTATGTATAAGAAGAGTAAGTAAATCAGTTAATTAAAAAAAATTTAGTCGGGCAGTGGTGTCGCATGCCTTTAATCCCAGCACTCGAGAGGCAGAGGCAGAGGCAGGCGGATTTCTGAGTTTGAGGCCAGCCTGGTCTACAGAGTGAGTTCCGGGACAGCCAGGGCTATACAGAGAAACCCTGTCTCGAAAATAATAATAATAATAATAATAATAATAATAATTTCTTCTCTTTTAAGTTCTGTGTAGCCAGAAAAAAAGCAAAGCATGTGTGACAGAGGTCCAAGTCCCAACCAGACCCACATCCTAATCCAGACAAACTAGTTATGATTAGACTTCTCACCTAGACTCACCTATTTGTAAAGCAGGAGTCACCTTCACCTGGCTGCAAGCTCTTAGGTCACTCCCCCATACCTAGATAGATGCTCACACAAAACCATTGGCCCCACATCTAACCTTCAGTCAATTCAGATGTACTTGTCCTAGTCTTGTCTCTACTTCGTCCTACCCAAGCCTCAGTCTCCTTAACTGTGAAATGGGGCTAACACTGCCTGCATGACTCCTTAACTCATTCTGTTGAAGCAGAGCCAATTACCGAGCCTCACAGGTTCCAACTTACACAAGCAAGAACCCTAATGTGGGGGCTGGAGAGATGGCTCAGTGGTTAAGATCTTCCAGAAGTTCTGAGTTCAATTCCCAGCAACCATCTGTAATGGGGTCTGATGCCCTCTTCTGGTGTGTCTGAAGAGAGCAATGGTGTACTCATATACATAAAGTAAATAAATATTAAAAAAGAAAAAAAGAACCCTAATGTGGTACAGTCCTACCCTAGAGATTCCTACCTGGTTCCTGGATCTGGTTTCTAGCATGAAGAATGGGCTTATCAGTAGCCCTGACTCTGCCCGTTGTGGTAGTGCTCACATGAGAAACAATGAAAGATTTCCATAAGGAGAATCAAGCTCAGGGGCCTGGGAAACAGTCTCCCCTCTCCTTCACCCCATCCCTGAGACTCACGCTTAAAGAACATGGCGTTCACAAGCAGTGCCCCATCCGTGCGCTCCACATCCTTGGTGACCTCAGGCAGCTTGCCGTCCGTGGTCTGCGAGGCCCACTCGTTGATGGACTGCAGGGCGCTGCGCTTGTCTCGGAAGTTGATCTTGGAGTGTTCGCAGTTGTAGTGTTGCTTGCTGCTGCGCACGAAGTCATCGGCGAAGCTCACGGAGCTGGGCCCGTACAGGCGGCTGCCCAGTTTCCAGGTCACGTTGCGCGCAGTGGAGTTGCTGAGGGAGCGGAGCAGCTCACCCAGCCCCGTGTGCACCTCCTCATCGCGCAGCTTCTCAGCGCTCAGCACTGCCTTCGCCTGCGACGCTGTGGTGGCTTTACCACCCAGTGACACAAGACCCAGGGATGAGGCCACCACCAAGGGTGACAGGAGGATGTTCTCCACCGCCTGGTCTTTGGCCATCGCCTGATATAGGCTGAAGGCCAGGCCTGTGCTGCGCTCTGCCAGTGTGGTCGCCTTGGAACTTAGCTTCTCCGCAGTACCAGGGGCTGCCGCCTCTAGGGGTTTCTTCACCTCGGCTGCCAGGGCCACGGCCAAGAGGCATAAGGTGCCCAGAAGGAGAGAGCGCATGGCTGGGAGGTGGGCTGTGTGCACCACAGAGGACCTGTGAGGGCTTCAGAGAAAGAGAGAGCCACCCTGAAGTTTATGCATTTCTTCCTAGCCGACCCACTAAGCCACCAAGGGGACAGGAACAAGAGAACTCAGTTCTTTATTCCAGACCTGACTCAGGGCTACCCAGCCCCTCAGAGACCTTCTTGGATTTCTTTACCTAAAACAAAGTTTTTGGTATATTACTAGGCCACCTATTGAAGTCCCCCATGGGACATTCAACACTTATACCTAATTATTCACTTATTATGACTCTCTAGGTGTCCTGAAGTAGGCTGTAGCCACTAGGGCTGGAAATCTAGCACATCTGGTTCCCTACAGCATCCCAGTGCCTGGCATTTGGCATAACTGTTTCTAAGGGTCAGGGCTACTGCCAGAATGGCACCCATGTTGGCCTTTGTGAAATCTGGCTCTAGTCTCATAGAGCCTCAGGGCCTTTGTTGGTTAGGAAAGGCAGCAGCTGGGCTGGGGGTCTACAGGTGTCTGGGCAGAGGACACAATGTGGAATGGATTTGTCAGCTGGTCCTCTCTGTGCCTTGCATTCTGCCCTGAGACATTAATAAGTTACTGCCCAGTTCACTATTAAAATGGGGGAACCCAGATGCTCTACTCTGCTGCCCCTAGGGTGACCTTGAGTGTGCACTCGCATGCATTACCAACCAGCCTCAGACTCTTTCCTTAGGGACTTAGCCTGCCCACCTACCAACAAAAAACAAAAAAAAAAAAAAACAAAACAAAACAAAAAACACCTGAACTGGATGGGAAATCCCATGACAAACGCTCTTGGGATCAAGCCTTTAGAAACTTCAAGTGGCATGGATTTCCTAAGGGAGCAACAAGGGCAAGATCCTGAGGAAGCGGGTGAGTCACAGCTCAGTGGAGCATGGACCCTTTCCCTCCATCCTTTAGGAAGCCAGAGGCACAGATTCCATTCTGCACTCCCATGGGATGGCCACATCATCATCTCTTCTAGAACCTCAAAGATCCCTTCAAGTTCCCATCCCAAACTCCGGCAGTAGCAGGAGTCCCCAAGGCAAGCCCTGTCCCCTTTTGTGAAGTCACGGGTCACAAAGGTCTCCGTTCCCACAGCCTCCTCAGCTTGCCCTCCCCACCTCTGCTTCATGCAGCAGTTCAGGTAAGTAGACCACAGAGCCGAAAGTTCAGGAAGAACCCTGGAGGAAGACGGGGTGCCCCTGATCGGGAAGACCCCCCCTTTCACAGACTTTTAGGAAGATAGAAAATTCCAAACTTTGCTGGAAGCCCCTTGAGAGCCTGGCCTGCCTGAAAGAGTGAGGGATTTTGGAGAGGAACCTATATAGCTGGGTCGGGCTGCTCCCATACCTCCTCGGCTGCTTCCCATCTAGGGACCTTGAGAAACAGCGCAAAGGCCCTGGAGGGGTTGAGGGGATGGAGGACCACGGCCTCATGGAGGGGATGAGGGAATGAGGACCACAGCCTCATGGAGGGGGCGAGGGGATGGGCACCACAGCCTCACAGCTGCCTGGGGAACAATGTGAGACCTCTCACTCTTAAGAGAGGTAGGATCCGCAAGTCCAGATTGGCTCCTTCCTCACTAGACCTCAAAGACAGGGGGACCATGTAACTCATGGTACACTCACAAATGAGAGTGAAGCAGTGAAATGATCCATGATGGGAAATATCATATCAACAGGCACGTGGCCACCCTCCTCAAAGGACCACTAATCCAGCAGAGGCCACCAGCCTGCCTAAGGAAGGGAAACCTAACCCTGCCACGTGGCACCCACCATCTTGACAGCCCCCACGCTCAGCCAACCAGGGGCTGGGAGGGGCTTCTCCAAAAAGCTCCAAATGACTAGTTAGGGATTCCTCTGGCAGCCGCAAGGCCCCTGGTGACGTGGCAGGCAAAAGCTGCTTTATCTCCATAGGCCAGCCGAGGGTAAGAACCTGGAGGCCTGGCTTGGGAACCTGGGGTGAGGAGGATTTGCCGGGGGAATCCAGGAGCCTCAGGGGTTTTAGTTTTACAACTGTGCCTCAAAAATCTGAGGGGGCAGGCAGGGCTGGGGAGAAGGGCCACCCCGTTAAGCCCAGCATTAGGGATGAAAGTAGGCAAGTCTCTGCAAGCAAGCCAACCTCCCGCAGCCCATCTGCACAGGCAAGCCCAGCCCATCTGCCACAGGGAAACGCCAGCCCTCCGGCCAAGGTTAGACATTTTACAGTACCATCAAAACAAAACCAAAAAAATATAAGATATCACAGAGCCAAAGGCCGTGTCCACCACTGGGCCAGGGAGCCTGTGATGGGAAGCCTGTAAGGGGAGCAGATGCCAGGAGGCAGGGAGGAGCACCAGGGGGTTTCTCAGACACTTGGTGGGTCTAAAGTACCTTGAAAGGGCCTCAGAGGGAGATCATTGCCTGCCTTTTTCATTCTGAAAGAAAACAGAAGAGTGAAGAAATGGGAACCCCTAGAGACGTGGGGAGCAGAGGCCGGTCGGGCCCAGTCCCCAGTGGGTACCCGGAGTAAGGAGGTGGATGACCTCTTTTGCAGAGGCAGAAACCAGGGCCCAGCTTGGGCCTCTTCGGCTCAAGCAGGTCAGGCTTTCTCCCGGGGGCTCTGCCTTCAGCAAAGCTCCCAGGCCGACCACTGTGGAGTCCTGTTACACAGCAACCCACTACAAAAACACCTCGGCAGGGAATCCTCGGAGAGAGACAAAGGACCAGACGGAAATGGGGGATGGGTACAGAACTATCAGAGAGTAGGGTGTGGCCTCGGCCTTACTTCCAGGCAACCAAAGCCCCCAGTTTTCCAAGGGCCTCCATGCGTGCCCTGGATGCCAAAGGGCCCAGAAGGAAGCACAGGAAGTTGATAGCTAGGCCGTTAGACCATACAGGGAATGGATGCCTTCTTCCTTTCGTCTGGAGGCTCAGGAATGTCCCCCAAGCTGGAGGCAGGATACCTCAAAGCCTCAGAGGAAGTCCTCGCCCTGCAGGAACCAGATGGGTGGACGGAAGGACCAGGGTGACTCAAGTCACCCAGGGCCTGTGGACCCTGACGACACCCCTTTCGGGTGAGGTGAAAGCAGAACTAATTGGTCAAGTCCGGCCACCTTCCACATAGGATACTGATTAAAAAGCGACTGCTCCCCAAAGCAAGGGGGTCCTTAACAGCTAGAGATGAGACACCAAGTCTACACCTCTTGTGCTAGGTTCAGAGGCCCCTACACAGCCTGTGGGGAGGTTGGTCTGGGATCAATCACTGCGGGTCCCTGGGCCTCCACTCCTGAGTTAGGGACTGCAGAGCTGGCCCTTCCCCGTGGACGATGGGACAGTCAGGTCTTTCCCCTCCCCTCTCAGTTGTGCAGAAGGTCACCAGCATTTAGTCCCAGCTCTACGCATTCCCTCTCACCACCTTTAACCTTCCCCGAGCTGAGACTTCTCCGTACTTTACCAGGCAGTCCGCGTACTAGACCGCAGCTCCAGGGAACCCAGGCAAGTGACAGTTCCAAGTCCGATCTTTCACTGCCCACCTGTGTCAGGACCCCAAGCTTTGGAGCGATCCGTTCCCCCTTGGCCAATGCGCAACCCCAAATCGCCCGGCCGCTCCCGCCCCTCACCTGGGCCGGGCTGGGCTGCTCCGGGACCGACAGGGCAATCGCTCCTCAGACAGGCTCTGCTCAGCTCACTGCCCCGGGCCCTGGATCTATATATGGCTGGCCCCACCCCCTCCTGCCTGTCCCAAGAAACTTCTGGAAAGTTGGAAACGCTTCCGGAGGGCGCCGTGGCTCGGAGAGGAGAAAAAAAGCCAAAGACCTCCCCCAAACCACCCTGGCTCCCGCCCCTGTGCCTGCGGGCTCTCTCCCAGCCCCTGGGTCCTACTGCCCCCTCGCCCTACTAGGTAGAGGGGACTCTCCTCCCGCACCAGCTAGACCTTGGGAGCCAGGGCATTCTTGGGATTCCGCGGTCCTGGACGTGGAAAAGCAGGGTTTAGACTCGAGAGTGAACTGAAGGCAGACAGGCTCCAAAGTCCTGCGCTCGGGGACTGGAGTTGTCGTCTTCTCGGGGTTGCCCACACAAGCCTGCTCTGATCACATATCCCTTCTGCCCCACATGACCCTGCTCTGCCCCAGTAGATCCATTGCCTACTGTTATCAAGCTTTAATCAGGGACCCCTGATGCTACTCCTTAGTCAGGGGCCCTCTCCTTTGCCTTAGGAAAAAGTCAGAGGCAGGGGTCCCTCTCCAAACCAGGGTTCACCCTTGAAACATCCCTGGGGAGGAGAGGCCCTGAGAATTCTAGCTGGACCCTCACCCTGGCAACCAAGTCTTGAACTGATTTCAGACAGACACCTAGGTGGTTCCACTGGACATGAAGTAGTATACAGCAGGGAACATCCTGGATGAATTAAATACAGCATTGTGTGACTTTCCTTCTGGGCCAGTACCCTTGGTTGATGTTAAGTCCTAACTGCCCCTTTCTCCGTCTCAAATGGGTCATCCCTGCTATCTCCTTCCCTCCCTCCCTATCTCCATTGCCTCTTGGGGCTCAGGGTCTCACTATCTCAGGCTCTCCCGCCCCACCCCACCTCTTACACTGAGATAGCTTCTTGAGCCCTGAGTTAACTGATAGTATTCTTTACTATTCTAGTGTCATGCACAAATCTGCACAACTGGGCAAAGTCCCTGCCTTCAGGACCTCCTTTGTGAGGGGTGTGTGCAGCTAGTGGGGAATTCAGTAGGTGAGGCCTGTTGTTTTAGGATCCTCCTATCTTCTGATAGTGGAATGACAGACAACAGATGGACATCACTAGAGAGGAGGTGGAGTGAGAGGCTTTTCCCCCTCTTTTCAGTGCACTGGGGCTGGAACCCAGATCCTCAGGAAAACCAGGAAAGAAAGCATCCTGCCACTGAGCCCCAGCCCCAGCCCCAGAGAGACCCTGTATGCATTCACTCACATTCAATCAACAGACTCATAAGTATTTTCTTTCTCCCAGATGCAGAGCCTGTGGAACAGATGTATCCTTGCACTCAGCATCCCAAAAGATGAGTTCTCTGCAGTTATAGAGAACAGTGGGGGAGGGAATGGACCCCCAGCCTTCCCCACTTCGGGCTGAGGGAAATATTAGATCCTAATAGACTTAGACCCCAATCAAAGGATCAGAGAGTATACGGATTTGCAAGTGACTGCCACAGATGATAATATCATTCAGAAGCCCCACAACGTCTTTGAACTTCGTGAAGGAATCTTAGCTTGGTAGGATCTCAGAGTCAAAGGTCTTGAGAAGAAGAAAAAAAAAATCATGGTACCAGGCCTAGCGTCACATGCCTGATGGCCCAGGATGCTGGAGACACTGGGTCAAGGTAAACCTAAGGTAAACGCTTAGGACTTCGTCCCTATCTGCAAACTTAGTATCCTTATGAATGTCCCCCAAAGGCAAGGGCCTGCCTCTCTCTAAGAACAGTGACCTGGCAGCCGCTATTGTTTTGTAGAACAGATCTGATCTTGAGCAAACTTTGTAGGCAAAAGGAGGGCGGTATCCATCTTTGTGGTGGCTGATTCTCCTTCCCGTCCTCCTGCATCCTCTATGTACTGCTTATGTGAATAAATCTTTGCTAGGAAAGGATTCCACCTAGATTCCAGACCCCCTTTCTATTATCATCCTCGTCTTGGCTCTTGGGGTCTTCTGGAATTCAGTTGGTAGGCTGTGAGCTGAAGGAGCAGTGTGCATCCAAGCTGGGGGTGGTGGTGGTGTGGAGGTTTGCTGGGTTATCCACAGGTCTAGTGTAAAAATCCCTTACAGCCCCACCCCCACTTCGCTCTGCTCTCCCATCTGCCAGCATCCAGGCCTCCATTGAAAGCATCCGGGCTAGCACTGGGAGGGGATGCTAAGAGAACTATGACTTTCCTGTTTTGCAGAGGGTAAACTGAGGCTCCCTGTGTTAGACAAATCCAGATCCCTCGTAGGAGTGAAAGAGTAGAGTAGAGACGGAAGCCCTCCATTTGCAGTCAGTGGAGCTGAATCCGGGAGCCGGGTGGGTGTAGGGCTGGGGCCCTCCTGCAGCATCACAGAACCCTTGTGTAGCTCACCTGGCCAGAAGCCTCCTCCATGCCTGTTGGGCTGCTGTGCCTCCTGGGTGTCTAAGCTATCTCACCCAGATTGTTAGTGAAAGTCACTGGGGACTTTGAAAGGGTGGGAGAGGTCTCACCCTCCTCCCTCTGAGTCCCTAACTCCCAGCCCGGGGTCTGGCATAAAAGAAGGTAGCGGGTGGAAGCCTTAGCCGGGCCAACGACGGACACGTGGGAATCGGCTGACTCAATCTCCTTAGAAAAGAAAAGGCCATGGCTCCTTTAAATTTCCAACATCAGCAAAAAAATGTCGAGAGCCTTGGCCACATTATTCTTAGCTCGGAGCCCAGCCCCAGACACTGGAGCCCTTCCCCCACTCTCCAGGCAGCTTGCTCCAGAGAAAGCCTCTTTTGAAGGGAGTGGGAGGAGATTCAAACAGGTCCAGAAACTCTCTGGTGTTTCAGGCCTGGATTCCTTTAGTGTCTGCAGCTCTGCTCCGGCCACCCTGTCCTGCCTAAGGGTAGGAGCCTAGCTTGGCGTTCTCAAGGTCCAGGAGCATGGCAATGGGAACCAGAACTCCCTCCAGTCCGCTCCATCCACACTTGCCAGAAAGGAATACTGAGCCCCAGGGTATTTTGCCTCGGGTCTCACAGCATGGCTGAGCTGGAGCTGAGCTGGAGACCACATCTGAGCCCTTTCCCACCACACCACCCTTTTTCTGACCCTGCCTTAAGCTGAACACAGTTTGGCCAGGGATTGTAGAAATAACTTCTTTGGGCCCCTGTGACTAGATTCAGTCTTCGTGCCATGGACTCATAGGACAGACGCTAGCCTGTCATTTAAGTGTCCATACTGCCCATGGCTTCTGATACTATCTGATTCTTTGGTGAACACGTTTCCATTTTAAGCATCCTGGGATAAGCGGGTGAGAGAGTGAACAGTGCCAGTGAGGCTCACAGCATTCCAGAAAGGAAGACGCAGAACTGGACAAAGGATGGAGAGCATTTGTCCCAGATCCTGGGATGGTCCCCTCGGGCTGTTTCAATATAGAAGAGGAAGTGCAATCCCCTTCTATGGCTTGGAGAAGCCGCCCCCTGCTCCTTGGAGGCAGGGCCTCCAGACAACCACTCTGTGACAGTTGTCCAGAGGCCAAGTGAGCTCTCTGCCCAAGCGTGAGTCAGGAATTCTGCAATCTCTAACCCTCCCAAGAATGCTTGCTAGGGCCTTCCATCTAAGGGGGCTGTGCTGCCCGCTGCCATGAGGGAGAGAGAAGTGGGGGTGGGGGTGGCAATGAAGACCAGGAAGCTCCCTTCCCTTCCTCCCAGAGCAGGCCCCACCCTCAGCCATCTGCAACTACTCAGGAACTCTAGTGCCCTCACCCACACCTCTGCCACAATACCCAAGGGACCCAAGGCCACTGAGTGCCATAGAGACATTTGTGTGTCCACGTAGCCATGCACTATATACAGTATTCAAGGCGTCTGTGTGCGTACATTTATTTACATGTAACTGTCTGGAACATGAGATATGCATGTGTGTGCGTGATGTTGGCAGGCGCACAGGCCGGCACTTCCCCTTATCCCAGCTCTTGCCTCTCATTCAGAGAAAGGTTGGGCCTTCCAGACTCTTAAGATTGGACACAGAGATTAACACGGCCCTGTCACTTCTCTTCCCTTCTCCTCCTTTCTCTCCGGTGGTATACATGCCCGGAATAACAAAGATGATGAGGTTGGCCACAGAACTGCCCTCCTTGTCATAGCATCTCTGATCTTCAGAAAGGAGCTATGACCTGTGCTCACCTCACTTGCCTGCTCTAATGTGTCTGGTGCAGCACCCTAGTGTTACCAAATACAAGGGCCTCATTCTGGCTCTGCCGCTGCTTGGCTTGGTGCCCATGACCTTGTCTGCCTCGCTGGCTGCCCTGCTATCTCCAAGAGACCCAGGTCAGGATCTCCAGTTCACACCCTGCTCCGCCTCACAGGCTGTCGCCTGGATCTCCCCTGAGGGACTAACTGCCAATGACCTTTCTTGCTCTGTCTGCCTGAACGTTCACAAAAGTTTCATACCCATGCTTTGTGAGTGCACGTGGGCACTTTTCTGTGCGAGCAACGCATGTACACGCTTGCACACACGCACACATGCACACACACGTACATACAGCCAAGGGTCGAAGCTAGAATGAGGACTTCCCTCAGGGGCAGAGAAGTCTGTATCAGGATCTATTCCCCACCCCCACCCCCACCCCACCCCTCCATAGATCACCTATTGACTTTGGAGAACAGCTAACCCAGTGGTTTTCAACCTGTGGGTCTTGACGCCTTAGGGGATGGGGGTTGATTGACTCTTTCATAGGAGTCATGTAACAGATATCCTACCAATCAAATATCTATATTGCGATTCATAACAGTTGCACAATTGTAGTTATGAAGTAGCAATGAGGGCTGGAGAGATGGCTCACCGGTTAAGAGCACTGACTAGTCTTCTGAAGGTCCTAAGTTCAAATCTCAGCAACCACATGGTGGCTCACAACCATCTGTAATGAGATAGGATGCCCTCTTCTGGTGTATCTGAAAACAGCTACAGTGTACGTACATATAATAAATAAATAAATAAATAAATAAATAAATAAATCTTTAAAAAATGAAGTAGCAATGAAATAGTTTTATGGTTGGAGGGGGTCGTCACAGCATTAGAAAGATTAAGAATGGCCGCAGCAACCTCTGCAGCTCAGCTCCACCTCCACCTCTGCTGTCTGCATGGATCCGAGGGAGCTTGTCTGGAAAGAGAGGAAAGCTCATACCCACTCCCTGCAGGAAGAGAACACTGCACATTTGCAGCTGGAGTTTGTATCTCAGTGGCACAGATCTCACTTACCATGAGCTTAATCCCTAGCCAAGGAGAAAGGGAAGAACAGAAATGAAGAAAAGACCAAAGGAAGGAAGATTCTGTGCAGATGGGGTGGAAACATCCCATAATCGAGTAGAGTACAGAGCACTCCCTTGCTTCTGCATGGTGGCCGTCCCGGAAGGTCACTGAGAAATGACCAGGTCCACTGCCCATCGCTACGGAGTGCTGGGTGGAGGGCAACGTGCCAGACTCTCTCCTCACGCTGGATGTGAGTTTGGAGGCTGTGTTAATGTTTCATCTATCCATACACTTCGAAAATATGAAATGACTTGTGTTCCTTGGGGGAAAAATCACTATTAGAAATTCATCCCATGGAAATGATTTTTGGATATAAGCAAATATATCTAGAACTTATTTTTTAAAATGCTCACCCAGGGCTTTTTTTATAGTGGCTAAAGATTGGAGACAAAGGTTGGGTATGGTGGTGCATGCTTTTGAACCTAGAGGTCAGAAAGAAGCAGGCAGCTCTCTGAGTTCAAAGTCAGACCAAACTGTATAGTGTGTTCCAGAACAACTGAGGCTACACAGTGAGATCCTGTCTCTTAGACAAACAAATTGGAGACAAAGTCAGTGAGGAATAGAGTATTGTTAAGGTCAGAACCAGAACAGAGCCTTTTGATTGAGAACAACAGATTGGTGGATTGGTGGATGAAAAATAAGGTAGCTTATAAAACAGGGTGCTTGTGAACATCCCACGTCCAGAGCAAGATATCGGAAAGATCTTCATACATCACACACAAAAGCCAACTTTCGCTACTGTTTGATTTCCAGTTGATTTTGAAAGTATTTTGTGCTGGGTAAAGATCTGAGTTTGTTTACTTTTAATTGTTTGTTTTGAGACAGGGTCTCCCTATGTAGCCCTGGCTGGTCTGGAACTCATTATATAGACCAGGCTGGCCTTGAACTCAGATATCTGCCTTCCTCTGTCTCCCAGGTGCTGGGATTAAAGATGTACTGCCATACCTAGCCATGTGAGTTTGTTTACTTTTTAATACATGTTTATTGTAAGTAGTTAACAAAATATACATACATGCATGAATGCATACATACATACCTACATGGATATATATAGTATTCACAGAGAAAGGTTCAGAAGACATATTCTTAAGCAGCTAGTATTGTCTCCGCATATCACCTCTTTTTCTTTTCTCTGCTCCGGAGTTTTTTCAATAGCACATACTTTTTAATCACCTCAAAACATCAATAAAGTAAATTAAAAACCAACACCACCAGCCAATGGGAGGCCATGCTTTAGCCTAAACAGGTCCTGGGCAGGAGTGGTGCTGGGGAAGCCTGGGGCCTTTGGAGACAGCTTGAATAGAATTACTTCACTGCAGCCCTGCTTGGGGCTAAAGGTCCCTCTAGCCAGAGGCTTTCATATCAGCCCAGGCTACAGCACGGGGAGAAGAGAGTCAGGGAGATGTCACAGAGAAGACTAAGTAACCCTGAGCAAGAGGCTGGCACTTTGACTGGCAAGAATGCAGGGCTAGGGAATGTGTGGTGGTGGATTGGGCCTGGAAGCCACAAAAGAGCAAGGAGACAGGCCTCCCTAGTATGTGGCCTGGGTGCGGAGGTGGTCCTTTCTCTATGATGGAGACTGAGTAGGAAGCCCTACGGGAGGCAGTATGCTTCCATAGTCCCCAGGAGGGCAAACTACGAGGCTAGAAGGTTCCTGGTGGAGGAGGCTGCGTCTGAGACTGAGGCTGAATCTGAGGCCATGCAGGATGCTGTATAGAACAGCTGCTTCCCCTGTTCCTCCTCCTGGGCTGAGAAGGCTGTGGGTGGACCAGCTGCTTGAGTGATCCTCGGTGGGTGGGGTGGGCCAGTGCTGGGGTCTGTACACTCGGCTGGCTCTCATTGGCTGTCAGGACTGGAGCGGCACAGAGACAGGCCAAGCTGATGCAACGTGGGCCTATCATTGCAGGCCCTGTGGAGGGGATGCAGCTGTGCTGGCCAGCGGTTCCAGCAGGGAGGTGGGGAATGGCTCTCAAGGAAGGCTGGAGCCTGGGACTGCAGCCCAGCCAGGCCCAAAGGCTGGCTGTTCTCAGTCTGCTCTGACTCAGGAGGGAAACACGCCTTTCATGGAAGCACTCAGATCCCTGTTTCTCTCTCTCTCTCTCTCTCTCTCTCTCTCTCTCTCTCTCTCTCTCTCTCTCTCTCTCTCTCTCTCTCTCTGTGTGTGTGTGTGTGTGTGTGTGTGTGTGTGTGATCACCACAGGGAAGGAGACCCAGCTGATGCTGGGCTACAGCTGTTCCTCATGGCTCATAATTCGCAGGACCAGCTGGGAAGGAAGGGTAAGGGAGAAGTCTAAGGAGCAGGGCCAGGGCCATTTGCCAACCCTTGTGTGTGTGTGTGTGTGTGAGAGAGAGAGAAAAGGGAAGGAGATGCTTCAAAGAGCACAGTGGACCAGTCTGAGCCTTGAAACAAGAACAAGAGACAGGAACGGATTCCTCCCCCCCCCTCCTCCTGATCCTCCCCTCTCTTCCTCCTTTTGTGTTTTTCCTTTCTTTCTTTTTTTCTGTTTTGCTTGTTTCGATTTGTGGAGACAGGGTTTATGTATTCCAAGCTGGCCTCAAACTCCCTATATAGCGGAGGGATGACCCTTGAACTCTTGACCCCACCCCCAACCTCTCAGGCGCTGGGATATAAGGTGTCACCTTGCCAGTTTTAAAGAGGTATCACATGACACCCATCTTCCTGTACCCCCAGACCTTGTGTCTACCCTGCTGTGTGGCTTCAAAGGAAACATTTTCTCTAGCAGCCAGGGAATGACACACCGTGGCTTTGAAATCAGGCCTCGGGCTTGGGTCTGTGAGCTACACCAGAGGGCACCAGCAGGCTCCTGGTGGCTTCCTGGTGGCTTTGTCTATAAATTGATTACTTTGTTAATTCTCTCCAGGCCCTAGGCAGAGCCTTTGAGGCGTTGGGAGATGAGAAAGGGAGAGCTGGCTTCGAGGCAGCTGGGGTTGAGGAATCTTGTCCAGCAGTTGAGGGTTTCAAAGGCTACATTAGTACTCTGGGTAGATCCGGAACGTTTTTGAGGAGCAGTCAGAGTCTTTGAGTGCCTCAGGGCCCACACTTTCCAGAAAGTCCTTGAGGGTCCCTCCCAATCCCACCTCTCAAATCACTGTCCCAAGCCTCAGGGTCACCATGAAGTAAGAAGAATAATGGTTCTTATACACACACACACATACACACACACTCACACATACACACACACACTCACACTCACACACATTCTCACACATGCATATACTCACACTCACACACATCTCACACACGCACACATACACTCACACACACACACACACACTCACACACACATTCTCACACATGCATATACTCACACTCACACACATCTCACACACACACACACATACACTCACATACACATTCACAAACACTCACACACACACAAATAAACACACACAAATTCACAAACACACACACATACAAATACACACTCACACACACATTCACAAACACACACATACAAACATACACCCAAACACACTTGTGTGTGTGTGTGTGTGTGTGTGTGTGCACTCGCTCATGTGTGCATGCCAGGACACACATGTGGAGGTCAGCCTATAACTTGCAAGAGGCAACTCTCTCCTTCCACCATGCAGGTCCCAGGAATGGAACTTGGGCTGTCAGGATTGGCAACAAGCAACGGGTTTTTAAGGTTTTGGGTTTTGGTTGTGGTTGTTTTTTGTTTTGTTTTATTTTGAGACAGGGTTTCTCTATATATTCCCGACTGTCTGGTAACTCACTTTGTAGAACAGGCTAGCCTGCACTCACAGAGACCCACCTGCCTCTGCCTTTGGAGCCCTGGCATGCACCATGAAGCCCAACCCAAACCCACAGTTAGTAGAAGTCAGTCTCCCAGTTGCTTTGAAAGACAAAGTAATGAAAACAAACCAAACCACTGGTTTGAGATGGTGAATAAGCTGGACAGCTGCACGTCAGCCACAAGACATGCCTCTCCTCCTTCCCTTGCTCTCTCCTTCCTTCCTAGCAGCTCTGAGACTCTCTTCTGCCCTCCTGGAGTATGGGACAGGGGGAATCCTTCCAGTCAGCCAAAAAGCCCCCCATCCCTGAGCATTGAGTACAGGCACATCCCTGCCGTTCTTTGTTTGTTTCTGTCTTCTCTTAGGTGAAGCAAACACGCTCTGAGGAAGCCCTGTGGACCACACTGTTCTAGCGCCTGGAGGAAAGGCTGAGCGGATCTGACCTTTGCTTCCAGGGCTGCCATGTTGGCCATGAACTGAGAAACGAACCTAACACTAGGAAGGAGCAAAGAGGAGGAGACAGACAGACCTTGAGTTACCTGGTCATTGAATAATGAGATGCCATCTGCCTTTCCTGTGGCCATTTGTCTCAAACTCAAGTGCCTTCAAACAACACAAATTTATTCTCCATGGTTCTAGAGATCAGAATACTAAATATGGCACAGCACTGTGTGGGGGTGAATCTGCGTTTATTTTTTATTTTTATTTTTTTTTTTTTTTTTGGTTTTTTCGAGACAGGGTTTCTCTGTATAGCCCTGGCTGTCCTGGAACTCACTCTGTAGACCAGGCTGGCCTCGAACTCAGAAATCCGCCTGCCTCTGCCTCCCGAGTGCTGGGATTAAAGGCGTGCGCCACCACGCCCGGCTGTTATTTTTTCTTAATGCTGTGACAAAATAGCCCAGGAAAGACAACTTAAGGAAGGAAGGAAGGAAGGAAGGAAGGAAGGAAGGAAGGAAGGGAGGGAGGGTTTCCTTTGGCTGTGATTTGAGGGATACAGTCCACCGCGGCAGTGAGGTCACAGCAGGTGTGGGGACAGCTGGCTCCATCATGGTTGCAGTCAGGAAGGAGAAAGGTGGGGAGGGAAGAAGAGAGGAAGGAGGGAGGGGAGGGAGAGGGGGGTGCTCAGGTCACTTTCTCCTTCACTCTTTTTCTAAGTCCATGCTTCCCGCCCATGAGATTATCCTGCCCACAATAGGAGATGTATCTCCTAGGTGATTCCAAATCCAGTCAAACTGATAAGGAAAATCAGCCACCACATTGTCCTTCTCAGCCCCAAGGTCCCTATGGCTCTGTGACTCTCTCAGCCTCTGCCTCAGCCTTCCAAACCAGCTTCATAGCCAGGCGGTGATGGCGCCTTAATCCCAGTATTCGGGAGGCAGAGGCAGGCGGATCTCTGAGTTGGAGGCTAGCCTGGTCTACAGAGTAGTTCTAGGGCAGTCAGAGATATTCTATCTTGAAACACAAACAAACAAAAAAAACATCCCAGCAGCACTGAGTCCCTTCCCTAGGCCACCTGCACCCCTCCGGTCATCTCCTTATCTGGATCTGACTTCCTCTTGTAAAAAGATGCTGACTGTTGGTCTCGCTTCTCAAAATTGTAACTTAGTTACACATGAGACTCCTCACTACAAAGCAAGATAGATTTCTTGGTTCCAAGGATTAGGGCACAGGCATTTCCCAGGAAGCCATTATTCTTGGAGGAGGCCAGGATCCCCTCACAGGAAAGTGCAAGAACAGAGGAGCCAAGGCCAAAACAACTGGGGCATGGTCCAGGGGCAGCAAGAAGGCTGGATTTCTAGAAATCAAAGCCCTGCTCAGCCTGATTTCACCAATCCATTCACGAGGCTGACCGTACCTCCATGTACAGTCATGGTGTGCTCCAAGAATCCAGAGGGTCAGGGCACTGAGGACATTCAAAGTGACCTCTTCCAACCCCCTGCTCCTGGCTATCACCCTGGTGTGGAGATTAAAGTAAGAGCCCTGGATGCTCATAGGCGTGTGTGACCACTCCTCAGCCCAGTCTTATAAGGAGCATGTGTAACCCCTGGTACCCAGGTATAATCTTGGTCTTTCTTCCTCAGTGAAGGCCAGGATCCTGTGGCTGAGGGAGGTCGGGCCACGAAAGTGGTTTGGAGCAGTGGTAGGAACCTTCAATAGCTGTATTGTTGGCTCTGGGCTGGGGCAGGAGAGGCACCAGGGTCTGCTGAATGGGGCATCTGTACTTGCTGAGTTGGGATAACCAGATCAGGAACTCTCTTGGGAGATACCTCCCACTTCCCTTCCCAACTTGCCCCCAATTCAGTCCAGGCCCTGCCTTTTGGCTTGCTGTGCATCCCTCAGGGACCACAGCAGTAACAAGCTAGCTCTCTGTGCTACGGGCTATTGAACTGTGGTCTTCCCTGTTGGGAGGTAAGCTCTGTAGATAAGTCAGCTTTCATCAGCACTGGTACCACCCAGCATCTGGCACCAATCCAGAGCTGGGCTCAGAGAAAGTGTTCCATGTTACGTCTGTGATGGATCATGCATGCATGGATACACGGACACGGGGATGGATACATGGGTGCAGAGGTTGATGGCACTGCCATCTGTGCTTTACCTGGTCACTTCCTTCTTGACCTTTGCCCCTAATATGTACAAACTAGCCTCCAGCCCCCTCCACACTGTTGCCAGGGGATCATTCCAATATGCCATCTAGTGAGAGGCTTTTTGGAATTACCAGGTAGGCACTCCCAGGTCGGCACTAAAGCTTCCTCTATGCCTGCCAGCTTTAGCAGCATCCTCGTGGTTTTCTCTTCCACCTCAGGCACTCTGGTGTTCCCTTCATCCTTGCTCCTCTCACAGATGCCAGCTCTGCCCCAGGCCGCCTGTGCCCACCCATTTCCCTGGGCTTCTCTCACCTCAGTACCAGCTGTAACTTCTGGTTAGCACACTTGTCTTCTTTTCCATAACCTGAGTGAGACCCAAGTGACAGAAACTGAGTCTGATGCATGCCATTGTTCTCTTCAGGACCCTAGGCGTGGCCATACACAGTAAACGCTAAGAAGATGTGTAAGACCAGCCCCAAGACACCGGGAGGGACGAGACCTGACCAGTGGACACTTCTGCCCTCTGGTGTTCCTTTTAAGCCACTGCACGTCCTGAAGCTTTCAGACTAGTAACATCAGTTAAGATCAAATCTGTTTAAGAAGGACACTTACTGGATCCCACCTTAGCACCTATGAATTAGAAATTTTAGGAGGTATGGTCCATTTGTGTTAAGGAGCCCTCCAGGTGTGTGGATGTAGGCTAAAGTTTGCAAACGATTTTCCTGGCGCCTGGACAGGAACCTTCCTGAGAAGCCCAGAAGATGGAGGAGGCAGGAGGGGCCTGGAAGCAAGGCTAGAGAAATACAGGATGCTTAAGTAAGGCTGACTTTCAAATAAGATGAAACATTTTGTTACAAATGTTGCTTTAGACACCCCAACTTAAAAAAATGTTTCTCTGAAAACTCCTCTTTAGTTAGGGGTGTTTTCTTGCTAAAGCTTGCAGCCTTATGTATAATACAGGCACATTTCTCTGCCGTCACCATCTTGAATCCTTTATATTTTAATTTTTTATTACCTATTTAATGTATTATTCGTGGGGGGTGGGTAGCTGGGGGGTGCATGTGCACTTGTGTGAGCATGCCAGGGATTGTGTGCGGAGGTTAGAGGAGACTTTTCAGGAGTCTGTTTTCTCCTTCCTTCACGGATTTTGAGGCTGGAACTAAGACTGTCAAGCTTGCACAAGGAGTTGTTTTTGTTGTTGTTTGTTTTTGTTTTTGTTTTGCCTGCTAAGCCACCCTCAGCCCACAGTTTGAATTCTTAGTAGTTTTTTTATTTGTGGGTTTTTTTTTTTCTTGTTGCTGTTTTACACAGGGTCTCACTGCGTAGCTCTGATTGTCCTGGAACTGGCTATGTAAACCAGGTTAGCTTCAGTCAGGTCAGCCTCAAACTCACAAATATCTGTTTGCCTTTGCCTCCTAAGCACTGGGATTAAAGGCATACGCTACCATGCCTGACCTTAATAATAAGCCAAGTACAATGGCAAACCCTTATAATCTCATTAGGCTTTTGAGCGCTCAGCACTGAGAATTCCAGGCCAGCCTAGGCCATGCATGTAGTTCCAGGTGAGTCTTACTTAACTACGTAGCAAGACCTTGTCTCCAAACAGTTTGGCTGTTTCTGTTTTTTTGTTTGTTTGTTTGGTTGGTTGGTTGGTTTTTTTTGACAAGAAGCCCTGCATTTTCTTCATGAGCTGGGTCCTGCAGACTGTAGCTGGTCCTAGATGGTCCTTTACCCAGAGCACAGGGATTGAGAGCTCAAAGGCAGGGCTTGGTGAGTGCAGACCTCCCAGAGCCTGTGCCTGTTCTCTCTGCTAAGCTCACAAAGTTCTCCCTTTGCCCTTTCTCCAGTGCCTCTCCCTGCTCCCTCACTCCTCCATCCTGACCTTCTCTGTCCACCTTTCACATATGACAGTTACCATCCACATCACCACCAGCTCTAAGCTTGGTTCACTAATCTCCTCATTATTGATTTTTATGATGGCCAACGACATCTTTACAGAGCACCAAGCAAGTAGTGCTTTCTCTCGCTGCCCTTACGCTGCAAACAACTGGGGCCTCTGACTGCCTCTGGGCATGCATGCTCTGGGCAGGATCTGCCAACGGCTTGGAGGAGAGCTGAGTGTGGGATCCAGTTAATGTCCAACTAGGGGAGAGCCACTGCCCGGGCAGGTAACCCAGCAGCAGGGCTGCAGGATGACTTCCTGAGCATCCACTGTGTGCCCAGCACGGTCCTGGAGAGTGGGGACTGAAAGATGAAAGAAATAAGCATTGAGCTTCCATGGAATGTCCCTTCCATTCTGCCAGCCTGTCTCAGGTTTGTGCCTTGACTCTAGTGTCCTAGTCAAACAGCGGGCATCCACTCTGTCATTTGCAGAGGGAAGCAGTTACTTCACTCTTTCTCAGAGCTTTCATTCAAAGGGCCGAGGGGATGACTGAGTAGGCAGAGTGTCTGACAATGAGACCACCGACCCTTCTCCCCCTGTAACCATCTTTGCTGCTACCTGTGGCCTGAGGTAGGTAGAGTAGAGAGTAGAAAACACCCTCCTTGCCTGGGGGGGGGGGTTAACTCTCCTTTAACTCAGCACTCAGGAGGCAGATCTCTGAATCTGAGACCAGACTAGTCTACAGAGAGTTCTAGAATAGCCAGGACTATGCAGAGAAACTCTGTCAGGAAAAAATCCAAAAATAAATAGATGGAATGGATGGATAGATAGATAGATAGATAGATAGAGGAAGAAAGAAAAGAAAGAAAGGAAAAGAAAGAGAGAGAAAGGAAGGAAGGAAGGAAGGAAGGAAGGAAGGAAGAAAGAAAGAAAGAAAGAAAGAAAGAAAGAAAGAAAGAAAGAAAGAAAGAAAGAAAGAAAGAAAGACAGACACAGCGGGAGCCTGGCTTGGGGTGGCTCTCTGTCTGGGACATGGCACATGTTCAAAGCTGACTAATTGATAGGTTTTCCATCCCAGAATCATTTCACCTGTCAGCTGGTGACTTGATGGAGTCTTAGCAGTTTCCTCTCTCCTTGTGCCCCCCACCTCCCAGCCATAGGTCCTCACCTATTCACTGGGAGCAGGCCCCTCGATCTCATCCACACAAGCAGTGAGAGCCCTGGTATGGACGGACTCTCCCCAGCGTAGCCGCACCCAGTCATCAGCCTCAGCACGTGTGGGACCAGCCTGGTCCTGTGAGTCCCTCAGTGGAGTAACACACAACACTCTAGTAGCTCTCGGAACTCTTCCTCATTTGGCACAAAGATGGGAGAGAAGCCAGAGCAGAAAGATAATTTCCTCTTAAAACCAAACCAAACAAAACAACCCCTTTTCAAAAGCAGGATAGGTATCAGGCAGGGGCTGGTGGGTCAGGTCTGGGGGCACCCTGTGGTGCTCAGCAGAAGGTGTGGGGTACTCTGGTCTCCAACGTTTAGAGCCCTTGCTGAGACCTCGGGGACAGGAAGATTCCTGAAGCTGGTAGAGGACAGAATCCTGTGCTTGGAGAAGCTGCAAGAATTGTTCTTATGCCCCTGACCCTCATGGCTGCATTCTTGTCTACAGGGTTGGCCCACCCCTGCCTCCTCCAGATTAACTCCCCACTAGTTGGAGCTACCTTCTTCCTACATCCCCTTTAAAGCATCCCCACTCCCCCCAACCCCCATCCCAGCAACTGATGTGTCTTGAAAATTGTCTTTGTGTCCCAACTCCATCAGCTTGTGCCTTTCTTGCAGTGTCGTGGGTGGGTCCTGGCCTACCGTTGGGTTCTGGTGTCCACAAAGGCTGCCTGGTGAGACGTTCCTTTACAGCAAGAGCAGTAGCAACAGGACAGGGGAATTTGTACTCAGCCCTGGCTGTACGCCATGCTGTCCCAGCCCTTGCTACTGTCACCTGAGCAGGGACTGTCAACCCTGTGCAGTCTGGAAACAAGCTCAGAGGCAAACACCTCTGGCTGGGGCCCCCCAGAAGGAAGACAGAGCTTTGATGGGAGTCTTTCTGCCACAGAGGCCTGTGTCAAGGAGTTGGTTCCCCTGGGCTAGCTGGATCGAGATGCAGGCCTGCTCACTGAAGACCCCTCCGGGCAGGGGCACTGGGCAGCAACTCAGAAGGCAAGAAAGGTGAAGATGGGGTCTGACCCCCAAGGAGAGTGCTGGGCACATCATTTGGGTTGGTACTTCCTGCTGCCAATGACAAGCTTTGACTTTCTAATGGCTCAACCCTGCCCAGAGTCCAGAAGCTCCTAGCAGTGCCAGGAAGCAAAGATGTAGAAACCACCAGGCAGTGGCTGTCTGTAGGGACAGTGGCAGGTTCCACTGGGCCAGAGCTCAAATCCAGCAGAACCGATTTGCCCAGAAGAGAGGGATATGGGACTTTTAAGGTTGAAATGGGGACAGTCTTTGGAAAACTAGAGCAGTGGGTTGCCTCTAACGATGCCTCCTGCCCATCAGAGGCGTCTGGACCATGGGTTAAAGGACACCTGGGAAGAGGAGGTGATGTCATGGTCCAGACCCACAGGCACACACCTGCCTCACTCAGTCTCAGAGTGGTGGCCTCGGGCTTCATAGAAACAGCAGTGCCCAGTGATGAGAATGAGCAGGACTTGATCCCACTTCAGCTTCACAGTGGCTCAGATCACTTGCTTATTAACGTCTCTGAGCCTCCTACTCTCTCTCTCTTAAAATGAGGTTACATCCACTTGACAGAGATGTTGTAAGGACGACTTTAAGATGACTTGGGGCAGCCAGGCAGTGTGGCGCATGCCTTTAATCCCAGCACTCGGGAGGCAGAGGCAGGCGGATTTCTGAGTTCGAGACCAGCCTGGTCTACAGAGTGAGTTCCAGGACAGCCAGGGCTACACAGAGAAACCCTGTCTCAAAAAACCAAACCAAACAAACAAACAAACAAACAAAATCTTGAAATTGGGGGTGAAAAGATGGCTCAGTGGTTAAAAACACTGGCTGCTCTTCAAGAGGACCCAGGTTCAATTCCCAGCAACCATGTGACAGTTCACACCTGACTGTAACTCCAGTTCCAGGGATCTGACTCCCTCACATAGGCATACATGATATATATCGTGCATAATATATAATATATATTTAAAAGAAAGGAAATTTATAAAAAAGAGAGTCTGGAGATAGATAGTGCAGAGGTGTTACAGGGCCTTTGTTTCATCCATCCCTTATCCCAAGGGTGTGATACTTGTCTCCAAAAACCAAGATGGCAGCCAGAGCCTACCCATGTCATTACATCCAATTTCTAGACTGCAGATAGAAAAAGGACTGAATAACTGCACGCTAGTCTAAGGACTCTTGTCAGAAGTTATAAACAGCAATTCTGCCTACATTCCATTTGTTATAGCTTTAGTCCTGGGCACGTAGATAGCTGCAAGAGAGTCTGCAGAAGGCACTTTTTGTTTTGGAGGGCCATAACCCAGGGGAAGAAAACTCAGAAATGTTGTCACTGTGGCAGGAGCAAGGCATGAGTATTAGAATTCCGAGTACAAAGCCTGACCACACCAGAAGCATGCTGACCTTTGCTTACTATTTGCTGACCTTTCCCCCACCTAAGAAAGACAGTGGCTTTGTGCCTGAGGCTAACACATCCCATCCTGAGTGTCCTGGAGGGAGTAAGAGAACAAGAGAGCAGAGCTGGAGCTAAGATGTAAGAGTCAAGGACATTCCTGGATGGATCTGGCTGATCACAATACCCTAAGTCAGAATGTGCTGTCCCCACACTGAAGGGCCATTCTAGGCTCTTGGTTGAACATTCAGCTGTGGGGTTCCAGGTGTAAGGAGTCATTCAGCTGTGGGGTTCCAGGTGTAAGGAGTCATTCAGCTGTGGGGTTCCAGGTGTAAGGAGTCATTCAGCTGTGGGGTTCCGGGTGTAAGGAGCCTAGGACTTGAGAGGAGGCTCTGGTTGAGGGACAGGGAAAGTGACTAATAAGTGCACAGCTCCACACAGTGAGCTGTGAAGTGGGTCCCCTGGACAGAGTCCCACCTTCCTAGAGGTGAAGAGAAAAAAGAAGAGAATATAGCCATGGTTGTTAGATGTCCACTGCACATGTGCATGTCACAATGGAACTGGGAGGGTCAGCTTTGCCTAAGTATGTAAATCCAGGCCTGAACCTTCAACTGGCCAGATAGCTTACCATACAGCTGCCTGGGTGACGCCTGGGTGGTAATTCCCTGCACTCTGCTGATGTGGTTGTGGTTCAGTCGCCTCTGCCACTATCAGAAGCCTGTACCATTAGACCTAACTCTCCAACATGCTTACTCTTTCTCCCTCCAGGGTAACCTTCTCCTGCCTTCTCCTCCCATTCACATCTACTCCAACCCTCAAACAGCCGGGAGTTTCCTTCTGTGATTCAGAGAAACCCCGAAGCTATCAGGAAAAAGCCTTCCACTGGCCCCAGCGCTCTGACCTGTTCTCATGGATGGACAGGTGACCTCTCCACCTCCAGGAGTCGGCCATGCCGCTCTGCCTGAGTGTGAACCCCAGCCTCCACTTCCTGAATGAAGTTCATCACTGCTCCTCTCCTCTCACCCCTCCCATCAACAGACACATCTCTTAGGAAAACCTTGTCCTCTCTCCTCTGTACCAGTGGCTCTCAGACTTCTTAATGCTGAGACCCTTTAATACAGTTCCTCATGTTGTGACGCTCCCTCCTCCAGCCATAAAACTATTTTGGTTGCTATCCCATAACTGTAATTTTGCTACTGTTATGAATTGTAATATAAATATTTATGGAAATAGAGGTTTAACAAGGGGGTTGAGACCCACAGGTTGAGAACCAGTACTCTATATTGATCCTGCTCTGGAGAGGTTTGTATGCCTGCTTCTGATTCTCTTACCCTTGCAGCAGACAGGGATCATGGCTCTCTCTCCACCGATCTTGCATTCCAAGGTTGGAGAGGCTCTTGAGACTCTAAGTCAGGGTTTGGGGAGGGGAATCCTCTATGCTTGTCCTGTGCACTGACCACTGGCCACCCTTCTGGCCCCTCTCTCTGGCTCCTACTCTCAGGCAACCCTTTCCCCCCTTCTCTGGGTTCCTCTCACTTGATCTTTAACCTTTTGGAGGCTCCTGGCTCTCCTTTGCCCTGACCCTGGGCAAGCTTGTTCCTTTCTCTTCTCTGGTCACCAATATTGACAATCCTATTAGATCGCATGTCTCTATGCCAGAAACACCCAGGTTTCAAGAACTCTTCCTGACCCTAGACTTGTTTGTTCAATGGTGGGCCCAACCTTTTTATTAATTAATTTCTTTTTTAACTGAGCTGTGTAAAGGTCGTTTGGAAATGAAAGTTTCCACAGGTGAGTTCTGTCTGCCTCCCTCATCTTTTTGTACGAGCTAATTGTGACGCCTTTGATTCCCCCTTTTTCTTACAACCTACTGAAGGATTTTAAAATTCATCAGAAAATCCTTGGACTGGGGAGATAGCTCAATAAAATGTTTTCCTGGTAAGCATGCAGATCTGAGTTCAGTTCCAGGATTCTTCATAACTACAGTCGCAGAGCCAGGTAGGTGAGGATGGGTGGATTCGTGGAGCTCATTAGCCAGCCATCATACCCAGCCTGTGGGTGAGGAGAGATCTTGTCTGAAAACACAAGTGGGGTAGTTTGAGGAGCGACTCCTGAGGTTCTCTTCTGCCTTCAACATCTGAAAGACACTTCCAAGGGTCTGACCACCATCCCTGCTGTCACTATGATCTGTCCCACTGTGCTGGACACACTCAGAGCCTCGCTCTTACCCCCTCAGTTAATTTCCTTACTACCTGAGGAGGAACCCGAGAAGAAGCCAGGCTCCCAGCATAGCCTCCATGACTTGGTCTCTTGTCTCTTCCATTCCCACTAGTCGCTCCTTCCTTTCCCATGGACGCCAGGCACCGTCACCTCAGACCTTTGTTCCTGTCATTGCTTCAGTATTTGCTTGAATGTCAGGTCCCCTTCCTCCCGAGTGGCAGGTGCTCAGCATTTCCCCTCCTCTCCTACAAAGTCCTTTTAACAGAGATGTGCCCACTGTGCCAGCATTACAATAACCCCAGACACCAAGGAATCACTCAGAATAAACTCCCAGGAATGCGGAAGGGAAAGACGCTGTGAGCAGGTGAACCAACAAGTCTTGCCACCTTGGGTGGGCTGCCCAGAAAGGGCAGCAGGAAAAGAGAGCCTGGGTGTCTGCATAAACAGCAAGCACTCTGAAGCCCTGAGCCATCCCTGTAGCCAAGTATGATGTTGAAGAATACACTGTCCTTTGCAACAAAACTCACCTTCCCTATATATCACTCTTGACCTTGTCAGAGGCTGTCAGACTCACACAGCAACATAAAGTTTCCCCAAGCTCTGGTGTTTTTCACTTGAAAGCTTGAATTTTATCAATGGCAATAAGTGCTATTGATTTGCCTGGAAATATGGTCAATGTACTTTTCTCATTTTTGAGTAAGTGTCCGACAGACACCCAAGTCTTCATAGCTGTAATTCAACTGTCAGTATTTCTTTTAAGTGGTAATGATGTCCCGTGAAAAGGGCAGCCAGTTCAGCTCACACTTTAAACAATTGCGTGGATGCCATTCCTGATCACAGTTGTCACAGCATATCCCCTGTGGCAAAATGCTGTGTGACACTTCCCATGCTGTCACTCAGAATACACAAAAGAACCCTGGGGCTGCAGGTAACTCAGTGGTAGAGCAAGGGTTAGTGTGTGGAAGGCTCCAGGTTCCTCTGTGGCAACATACAGGAGTGGGGATGTGTGTGTGTGTGTGTGTGTGTGTGTGTGTGTGTGTGTGTGTGCAAGTGTGTGCGTGAGTATGTGTGCATGTGCGTATGTATAGATAGACAGATATTATATGATATGTATGAAAGATAGATAGATAGATAGATAGATAGATAGATAGATATTAAAGACAGGTATTGAAAGGACAATGAAATAAAAAGAAAACGGGAGGACGGGCTGTGAATCACGTGGTGACTTCTTGCATAGTCAGAAACAACCCAGTGACAGTGGCATTTGCAAATGGTATTTTCTTTTCTTGTTTTTTTGTTTTTGCTTTTTGTTGTTATTCTTGTTTGCTTGTTTATTTTTGCCATGGGGTCTCACTATGTAGCCCAAGCTAACCTCAAACCTGCAATGCCCTGTTTCAGCCATCCTCCTGAAGGTGGTAAGTATGGGCCTGCACCACCGTCTCTTTCTTTGAATGATGCTTTCGTATTATTAAGAACATTTGACAGCCGGGCATGATGGCGCACACCTTTAATCCCAGCACTTGGGAGGCAGAGGCAGGCGGATTTCTGAGTTTGAGGCCAGCCTGGTCTACAGAATGAGTTCCAGGACAGCCAGGGTTACACAGAGAAACCCTGTTTCGAAATAGAAAAAAGAAAATTTGAGGGCTGTTTTTATGGCTCAGCAGGTAAAGGTGCCTGCCACTTAACTTTGAACCCTGGAATCTACATGGTGGTGGGAGAGAACTGATTCCTCTGACCTCCGCACAAGTGCCATGGCATGAACAAATACACACACAAATAAAAATAAGAGAAAAACACTTTTTAAAAGAGCTTGAGCCAGGCTGGAGAGATGGCTCAGTGGCTAAGAGCACTGACTGCTCTTGCAGAAATCCTGAGTTCACACATGCACATGCACTACACTCATACACACACGCGCACACACACACACACACACACACACACACACACACACACACACACACACCATATGCTACCACAGGGGAACAGCCTCTCACACACTAACCACTGAGTTACCCAGCAATCACATGGTGACTCACAACCATCTGTAATGAGATCTGGTGCCCTCTTCTGGCGTGTCTGAAGACAGCTACAGTGTACTCATATACATAAAATAAATAAATCTTTTAAAAGAGGAGGTGGGGAGGGAGAGCCTGAGCCTTCTTGGGGCTGCCTCTGCAGTGTCTGGAGTTCTAGGCATGGTTTACATACTTTGTAAGGCTACCACACCCAGGTAAAGCACACACACATATTGTGCTACATTGTTACCATTCATTTCCGGACTGTCTCCATCTTGCCAAATTGAAGCTCTGAGCCAACTACACCCTGACTTTCCACCCCTGCTCCCTGAGCTCTGTGGTTCTTCTCCTTGCCTGCTCTTCTCTACCCTGGGTATCTAACACACGGAATCACCAGCCGTCTGTCCTGTGTCTGGCTTTCACTCGGCCTGATGTCTCCAAGGCTCATCCACATTGTATCATTATATTAAAGTCCCCATCTCTTTTAGAGGTGAAGAATGCCCCCCTTTTCATTACCTGTTCACCTGGCTCGTGCCTATCCTCTGCCTAAGTTGAACAGTGAACACGTGTGTGCAAATAGTTGTTAATGGCTCTTCTTCTGGTTCGTGGTTGTTGTTGTCCTCACAGTGGCTTGCTGGATTTTCTTATGTTTATTATTTCGATCATGTGTGTGGGCACATTATGTGCTTTGTGTGCACGGTCAGAGGACAACTAGCTGGAGACAATTCTCTCCTTCCACGATATGGGTCTTAGGAATCGAACTCAGGCTGTCAAACTTGGAGCAAGCGCCTTTATTCACTGATCTGTCTCATTAGCTCTGGCAATCTTTTTTTATTTGGGAGAATATAGTTATCTTTCCTCTTTTAATGACCACTATGCTTGATCTGAAATTATAGAAAATTAAAATTTTCCCATTTTAATTTATTGTAATGTAAACATCAATACATATATGTATATAAATATATAAAAACCCAAAAATCGTGGTTCATTAGGGTTTTCAAAAGTTTTAGTTGTGAAAGATGTCCTGAAACCAAAGTTTGAGAACCAGCTCGTTAGCTTATATTGCAGTATCCAGTTCAGGCAGCAGGGGGCAGCAGAGATAGCCCAACGCAGGCACCTGCTTTCTACAGAAAATGTACATACACCTGCAGATTAAAAAGATTGCCAGACCTATGCCCTACACTAAGGGCATTGAAGTAGGTCTGACAAGGAGTCCATGGTTGCAGCGGTCCTGCAACTGAGAGTGACAGGGACAAAGTAACACCAGTTCTGTTGAGCAGGAAAGGGTGCTGGTGAAGGACCAGTCAGTATGGAGTCAGGATCCCCAGTCTTGAGCCAGATAAGACTACAATCAGAGAGGAACTGACAGTCCTTAACCTCACCAGGTAGTGTGGTCATGGATCCAGGAAAAGTGGTACCACCTTTCATTAACCTGACACAGACTTACCCTACCCTGTCACCCAAGTCACAAGGGTCACGTAGAACTTCTTCACCTGTCCTTGTGCTGTCTGTGGTCCTCCAGACTTAAAGGATCTACTCCCCAGCTCCAAGGCACTTCTTCTTTTTTAAAATTTATTTACTATTATATGTAAGTATACAGTAGCTGTCTTCAGACATCCCAGAAGAGATCATCAGATCTCATTACAGATGGTTGTGAGCCACCATGTGGTTGCTGGGATTTGAACTCAGAACCTTCAGAAGAGCAGTCAGTGCTCTTACCCACTGAGCCATCTCTCCAGCCTGGCACTTCTTCTTCCTAGAGCCAGATTAGCTTCCTCTTCCTTCCTGTCCCCCTCCTCTGGCTGCATCCTAACCTGTGGTCCTTCGTCAGCTGACCTGTCCTCAAGGATGCTTCTCCCTCTTTTCTCCCATCATCATCCGTGGCCCCAGATATCCACAGAAAGTCTCAGCCCTGGACTTTCCTGTCTTAGTTACATCTCTTTGGCTGTGAAGAGACACCACGACCAAGGGAACTTAGGAAAGAAAGCATTTAATTGAGAGTTTGCTTACGGTTTCTGAGGATGAGCACATGATGTCGTGGTGGGAAGCATGAGGACAGGCAGGCATGGCACTGGAGCTGTAGCTGAGAGCTTACATCTCATCTACAAGCTGCAAGCAGAGAGTGTGTTAGGCTGAGCTTGGTGTGAGCTTTAGAAACCTCATAGCCCATCCTCAGTGACACACTTCCAACAAGGACACACCTCCTAATCCTTCTCAAACAGTTCCACCAACCACAGCCCAAGCATTCAAATATATGAGCCTATGGGACCTGTTCTCATTCAGACCCCCACACTAATCCTCCAGTAGGCCATCCCTGCTTACCTCTACTTTGACCTCAGAGAAGGTGAGGCTGACAACAAGGCTCAGAGGCTTATAATGACCCAGTGTCCCAGACCATCCACAGTTCCCCTCTTCCCCAGCTGGGGCCATAATGTCTTCTTGGTGTGTGTCCCCTGCTTCTACAGTCCTGCTTTTACAGATTGTAGCTGCAGGGCCACACGAGACATACGTGGATAGGAAGGTGACAGGCCGGCAGACTGGAGCCCTCAGAGGCCCTGGGATATGTGAAGGTGAAGAAACAGGGGCTGTCTATCCGAGTGAAGCTTCCTCAGGGTGAAGCCCACACTCACCCCTGCCCCACCAAAGCCCACCAGCTCCTCCATCTTCATTCTATCTATTGGGCACTTATATGGGGCTTGCCACCTACTGACATAAGAAAAACTTGATCCCTTGAGATCTCTTGAGTTAAGTTCCCAACTTCCAGATGAGGAAACCGACGTATAGCAAGATCACAGAGCTAACACAGGCACTCAGGGGTCCCTGCTGGGCCACGTGGCTCCAGAGTCTGTGCTCTAACTGCTCCATGAGTCAACCTTAGTTTCTCCATTTTGCCTCAGTCTTGTTCTACAAATGGGTTGACTTCCTTATCTGTCACTCGACTGTTCCCTGCTCATGTTTCTGTGAACAGGGCCCCCTGATTATATTGGATTTATTAAATCCTTAGGTATTGTATGTTACTTTCTAAATTGCTGTGACAAAAAGCAACTTGGACAAGGAAGGAAGGGAGGGAGGAAGGGGTTATTTTGGTTCACAGCGTGAGGCTCAGTTCCTCATGACAGGGAAGTCAAGGACGCGGTATTATGGGTCACATTGCAGTGACAGTCAGGACCAAGAGTACTGAGTGATGATGCTCCGCTTGCTTCCTCCACTTTATTCAGACTGGCACCCCAGCCTATAGGATGGCACTGCCTCCACTTAGGGTGGGACTTCTCACATTAGTAAATCCAGTGTAGGGCCAGAGAGATGGTTCAGCAGTTAAGAGCACTTCCAGAGGTCCTGGGTTCAATTCCCGGAAACCACAGGGTGATTCACCATCATCTATAATGGGATCTGATGCCCTCTTCTGGTATGTTGAAGACAGCAACAGTGTACTCATGTGTATAAAATAAATAATTCTTTAAAGAAAAATCCAGTGTAGAGCCCCCACCACCATGACCACGTGCCCAGAGGTTTGTTCCCTGGGTGATTCCAAATCTGGCCAGTCTGACAATGTCAACCATTCCAGGTATCCAGTGCTCTGATGCTCTCCCTGTGGCAACACTGCTGCACAGCCAGCTAAATGAGCAACCCCTGTGTTCACAGAGAACTTGGCATATGGCTGCATGCAGAGTCCTGGACCAAGGGCTCTGCCTAGAGAGTGTCATTGTCCCAGCCTGGGTATCCAATATGTGGCATATTACTTGGTCTAGCACAGGGTACATAGGGTCATAGAGTGAGAGAATGAAGCACACTATCTCAGTGCAGGGCCAAGGGGTCCTGTCCCATCCCTTGTCCTTAGAAGCTTCTAACTGGGTTGGGAAACTGACTCTCATTGCCCTAATCCCTGGGCATAAATTACAAGAGGGGGGCAAGACTTCCATTGCAACAGAGCCCACAATGCTGCCCACTGAGAGACCTGGAGAGGCTTCCTGGAGAAGCCTTTAGGGATGGGGCATTCCCCTGGTGGAAAGGGACACACGCAAAGACTTTGAACTGGTGGAGATAGAGACCAAGGTGGAAAGGCATCCAGAATCTGCAGGTGCAGTGAGCTCAGCTGAGCCCACCAACTGCTCTAGACAGTGTGCTGCACAAGGATAGGATCACCTCTGCCTGTTAAGTCTTAGTACCCACCCATCCCCACCCCACCCCTGCCACCACCGAGCACGGTGCCTTCCCATCACGCACAGAGTGCAAAGTTATCCAGTGAAGAGAGTTTATACACCAAGGTGGCCTATTTAGAGAAGGAATGCAAAGTGACTGATAACTGTCAGCCTGCAAGCGAGTGTCCATCTAGGACGAGAACACAAAGTGCCCTCTGCACGGACACTGCGGAGCGGCATCTGCAGATCGCTCTGGCTAGATGCACAAGGCTCTCAGGAGCCGTGGGGTGCACAGAAGGCTACTGTCTCCTGTCAGCCTCCAGGCATGGCTTCCAAGCCAGGCCATGCACTGACAGCCTCCCAGACAAAGCCACCACCAATCATCCACTGTCACTCTGTGGCCTCCCTCACCACAAAAGGCCAGATTGCCCCAGATCAGAAAACTCCTTCTCCTCCATAGGGGCAGCCAGAGGGCAAACGTGGGTGTTTTGAGACCTGAGCAGCCGTTCACCACTTGCTGACCTTAAGTGGGCCTCAGGAGTCATCGAGGAAGCTGTGTTCTGAAAAGCTTTTTTCTTTTGGACATTCTGTCCATCTGACCTCCTGAAGAGGCTGTCCTAACAGCCAGACAGCTCTACTCTGAGAACCTCATTCATTCATCTTCTAACGCTGAGGTCTCTCAAGGGCCATGGTGGGTGGGGACATACATCCACAGAGTAGCTCCCAGCCATGAAGGGGGAGGGAAATGAGGCATGAACATTCTTAAAGAATCTTCCATGTAAGCAAATCAGACTAAAGGCTGCCTGGGAGTTCAGGATGGCATCTCAGAGAAGGTGACATTTGTGACTCAATTACTGAGTCTAGGCAAGGCTCTAGGACACAGCAGTCAGGCAAGCTGATGAGCACTGGCTCTCCAACTCTCACCTCAGTCCTGCAGGGGAGCAGGAATAAACTCAAGGTGGGATTCACGACAGTCCAGGAGGACCATAAGGGCAGCCACTCGGAGGAACTGTGTAGGGATGATGTTCATTGTTAGCGAATCTGAGAGAGGTGTGAGGGAGGGGGGGGGGGAGAAGAGGTGGAAAGACAAGGAGCTACAATAGCAGGCTAAGAGTTCAGGGCTCCGTGGGGCTGACAACTGAAGGCTGACGGTTCTTGGCCAAGGGGAAGGTATACGAGATCTTGGCACCCTTACCAAGTGTGATATGGATAGCTTCAATCCTCAGGCAGGCCCTTGCCACTCCCCTAGGCGCTGTGTTTTAAGGACACTTGTTTCCCTACAGAACTCCATCATGTTGACAGTGTGCTGAAAACTTCTCACAGCCCTCTGCTAATGGAATCCAAACTCCAAGCTCCTCCTAGTTTGATCTCATCAGCATCCAGCTGGGCTGTGGGCTCAGGAGGATCTTAAGAGATCTTTGGTCCTTTGGATAAGTCTGAACTCCCTTCTACCTGCCTCGCTGGAATCTCCCACTTTGACTTTTGCTCTACTGCTGCCAGGATTTCTCAGGAGCACGGTCAACTCCTACTAACCTTGCTAGCTTTTTTTGACCTCAGTTTGCCTGTAACCTGCTCAGGGAAGCCTCTGCTAACCAATACGAGGCAGAGATCTCTGGAGGTGTCCTTTGTAAGTGCTGTTGTTTCTGTCAGGAAAGCCATTCCTTTGGTCTTCTAAGCCCATGTGGTTCCTCACTCATTCGACTGTCAAGTTGCAGTGTCTTGAGTTTCTTTAAGGTGGTATTATTATGTCTTGTGAGACAGGCTCACACTGGCTTCCATTCACTGTGTAGTCAAGGATGACCTTGGCATCGCCTTAGGAGGCTAAAGCCATCTTCCAGAGCCAGTCTAGTCCAGGAATGTCACAGAGTTGGTGGATAGAATCCTATACCAGCAACAGCAATCTGGAAAACACCATGCGCCCCCTACAGTCTTGGTCCACAGCAGTGACAAAGGGGTTTCACGCAGAAAATTGATTTGAGGCTTGCAGATGAACCTGGGCTGGGCTGCCTCATCCTAGGGCTCCCCAAGCCAATTAGTGACTTAAGCCCTGCCCACGCGCACTCGCAACACTCATTCATATATCAAACCCTTCACTCCTGTTCGGTGCCTCACACAGGACGCTGGATACTTCAAAGACAGGGAGGGGTGGGGAAGGTGCACAGCCGACAGAAGTCACGATTCGAAGTGAGCTGTCCTCACACACCTCCGCTCATATTTTTGAAACTGATAACGACGTTCCTCCCTGAGCCGCAGAACTCTGGGAAAGGGGAAGTGTGGGAAACAGATCTGCTTTTTATTTTTACAAACTTTTTTGCATCGCTTCCTAAAATCAGAGCCTTGCACTGCTCCCAAATGCTACTCAGTGCAAGGAGCCCTAGCAGCGGGGAGGAGCAAGAGGCTGGCTGTATCACGCTACGCCCCAGGTTCCGCCATCCAGGGACATCCCAGTCCTAACCTCGCCTCCTCCATGCTTCGCCCTTTCCCACTGCTGGCCTCGTGCTCAGTCACAGTCAACCCAGGCCCCCGAGCCCACCATCTTGATCTCCAGGCGGCTGGCTCGCTTGCTACGCGCAGCTTTCATTGTCCTTCTCCAGCGGCACCAGACCACGCTCAGCAGAGTTCCACCCCTCTTCCACTCTCCCATTGGCTCTTGCTGCCCAACTGCGCCGGGGACCGGCCTAGCAGTGTCTCTCACGCCCCGCCTTTGCTCCCGGCCCGGCCAGGGGCGGGGTTTCTGTTGGTCCCACCCTTTAGGGGAGGGGCCAAGCTCGCAGGCGCTCCGGAGCTGTCTCGGCAGGGCTCGGCTCGGCTCGGCTCGGCTCGGCTCGGTTTGCAGCTCGGGTGGGGGTGGGCGGCTAGGGTGACAGCGGCAGTAGCAGAGGCTGCGGCGCGAGGCTGAGCAAGCGGTGAGCGGGGAGCCGGTAAGAGGAGGAAGTGGAGCGGCGGCCCGGAGCTCTGGAGTCCGCTGCCGGCACAGGTCCGCCCAGATTTGCAGAGTGAGCGGCGTCGGGACCTGGGCAGACTTCTTCGCCTTGCTCCGGCCGCTGGCGCTCCGCCTGCCCTGCCCTGCCCTGCCCTGCTTGTCCGAGCCCCGCATTCCGCGCCTGGACTTTCCTAGCCCCGTGGTCTGGAGCTGCTGGGACGTTCGAGCCCCGGCCTTGATCCGGAGTTCCGAGACGGGACGTTCTCGGCCCCATCATACTGACCCATCTCTGCTGGAGTGTCCTCCGCCCCCTGGTCGGCGCAAGGTGGCCCCAGCTCTGGGACTTGAGTGTAGAGGAGCCGGGACGCCCACCGGCCTCCAGCTCCTGGAGAACCAAATCTTCAGCTGCCTTGGACCGAACTGCTCCGGACTTGAAACTGTACTGGCACCGCCCGGGTCCAGCGCACCGTGAGGGGTCCCAAGCAGGCAGAACAGTCGGACCGAACCCCTGGGCGAGTCGAAGCTGCCACCTTTCTCCGCCCTAGGTTAAGGATCTTGGGGTGCTTGCTCCCAGGGGAACACAGGGGCTTCTCCTGCCACAGTCTCCAGCGAGCGGAGGTTGCAGGTGAGAGCCCCGGATGCGCGGCGGGAGCAGTCCCGGGAGCCTTAGAGGCAGGGCCCGGGTCAGCGGAGGGCGTGGAGGGGACACGGGCAGAGAGTGAACTGTTTAGGAGAGGGCGCGCGAAAGATAGTAGAGAGAAGCCCGCACTTATTGAGTGCCCATTGTGTGCAGGTCCGAGCCCCGCCCTTGCACAAGTCGTTCCTTATCCAAAGCTCATAGCAACCCCGAGATAAAAGCTATTGTGTATTGTTATGGGCGCAGACAGTTGGGGAAACTGAGGCGTGGCAGGGTTGAGGTCCTCTGCCTTCCATGTTGAGGATTAGACTGGGGAGAAGGGAGAAGATAAAGAGAGAAAGAGCAAAGAGGGAGGGGAGAAGAAAAGAAGTGGATAGCCTGCATGCACGTGAGAGCTTGGCAGGGTGGGGGCCTCTGGGGCATCGAAATCCAGGCACTGGTCCTGAAGCCGAAGAGGTCCTTCTTACCAGCCACTCTTGGGTCATGGGCATGCCACCTCCCAGGAAAGGTGAACCTGCGTTGAAGGCAGGGCTTCCCTGTTCCAAAAGATCTCTTCCCGGGGTCCGGGCTGGAGGGACAACCTGCTTCCCATAGTTAATGTCCCCAAGTTACTGAAGTACTCTTTATCTGTTAAAGGACTCACCATATTGGTCCCCAAGACACAGCCATGTGGAAGCTGGAGCTGTGGTCCCTCAGAACTCAGCCACCTTCCTTTGGCATTATTAATGAGGACACTGAAGACTTGTGGGGGGCACAGTGACCCCAGGTCCTAAAGCCAGTGAGTGGTTGAGAGAGAAGTAGACCTGAAAGATTTCCAAACATCCATCAAGGGGTCTGCTCCCCTTCCTAGTTCACACCTTTTCGGTCTGTGGCTAGGGTTTCCCCAGCCCCAATATGCAGTTGAGGTAAGCGTGTATGAGACTGCAGAGAGTGTGTGTGGTTGGAACTGGGGCTCAAAGAAGCCTGACTCCAGTCTCTATGTGCAAAATGGCCCAGGGCAGACCTTCTCCAGGTCTTAAGGTTAGGGCTGCCGGATCTGGGGACACACAGTCCAGGTGCTTGATTCCCAGGCAGAAGTTCCTCCTGCTCGCTGCCCTGGGATCTTTGTAGGAGAGGGTATTGTGAAAGAGCATTTGGCACGGACTCTGTGGGCTCTTGTTCTGGGTGGGGCTGGGGTGGCATATGGCCTTGGTCTGGGCACTATGGCCCTGGCTGGAACTGGTTAACCTTTGTTGGGCTGGACTCCCTGGAGTGTGGGGAAATTACCTTGGAAAGCCCCTGGGAGATGGAGCAGGGTCTTAAAGACGAGAAGCCTGTTCCTGGGGTTGGAGGGGTTCGAGCAGCCTAGAAGGTGTCTAAGGGGCTTGGGATTCCCCCTCCCCCACCTCTGCCTGAGGATTCAGATCTCATAATAATCCTTGCATCTAAACAGAGCTCCCTTTTTGATGAACTAATTTCACACCTGTGATCTCATTTCACTGCGTGCTGGAAAGAGCTGGGAACCTCCGGTGAGGCAGAGCAGGAGACTAGGGGAAGCCTCCTTCTGAAGTCTCACCTGCAAGATGGGGGTCAGAGCACGGTGCTACCTACTCGGAAAGAGAGGGTCCCACAGGCAAACTGTTGAGTGCTAAGGAGTTGTGGAGCTTGTCCAATATGGGCTTGCTATTTTAGGCTATCTTGTGTGGGAAGCTGAGGCTCAGAGAGGTGAAATCTTTGACTCAGGCCTGCTGAGTTTGCTTCAGGGACTATTTAAGTGTCAACTGTGAAGTGTTGTAGAAGTGATGCAGGTGGGCTAAGCGGCAGACTGGAGCCTAAGTGGCCAGTGGTCAGTGCTGTGTGGTAAAGAAGCTACTCGGCCTCCGGGGTCACGGGCAGCCATGTTACCCTCTGAGCCCTCTGCTTTTCTAGGAGAGTGGAATGGCTCTCCCACCAAGATTAACTGAGCTAAAGATACACAGTGCCTGGCTACCATCCAGTTCCTTCCCTACGGAGAAAGGAAACTGGAGTTTTGACCAGGAAGTCTGGGAAATCCTCAAACTTGTTTGAGGTTAGAACACACACAGGTGGCAGTCACAGGCTGAGAGACTTCAACAGCTTTGTCCATCTCGGTTCCTGGGCAGATAAGGCTCCCTGTGCTTCCTCTCCTAGTTACAAAGCCTTCTCTAATCTACTTGGAGACACTGGGAAGGGGCCCTGGATTCTAACAGTCCTCACACCCACTGTGGCTTCCTGTGGGGCAGGAGCTGGTGTCCATTCCCTGTGGCCCATTGTCTGGCCTCCCTCAGCACAGGGTACAGT
This sequence comes from Mus musculus, assembly GCF_000001635.26. NCBI lineage: Eukaryota > Metazoa > Chordata > Mammalia > Rodentia > Muridae > Mus > Mus musculus. The sequence goes on from NC_000073.6 coordinate 99,384,519, forward strand.
GAATAATTTATCATTCCCCTCGCTGGGAGGCAGGCTAGGGAAATAGCAGCACTCTGCTGTGCTTCCGCCCCTCCAGAGGAGGCCAGGGGCTCCTGTGTGTGCCTCAGTCTGGGTTGTGCTCTGCGTGTGTGTGTGTGTGTGTGTGTGTGTGTGTGTGTGTGTGTGTGATGTGGAACAGGACAAGGAGAGAAGGACCTATTATCCACTAGCTCTGTGCTGTTGGGGGTCGGGGCAGGGGTACCTACAGGCAACCAAAATAGCCAAAGTAGCTCAGCTAGGATCAAGCTGCAGGTCTCTGATTCCAGCGGTGTTGGGGAAGGGCGAGGGGGTGGGGGCAGCCAGGGAGTCTTTAGGGAATTTTGCTTGTTCCACCTGCTCACAGTGAGGCTGGAGGCCAAGACACCTGACCATAGCATAGTGAGGCTTGTTTCTCAAGTTCACCATGGGTGACCATAGGGTCACCTAAGCAAAATGTCAGGCATGCATGGTGGACAGTAAAGGACTGCTTCAGTGTGAGCACACAGGGGAGTCAGTGTGTGCTAGGGAATGAAATGGTGTGGTAGGTGGAGCAGGGAGGAGAATTCTGGAACAGTAATACTGGGTAGTGATTCGTATGCAGAGAGGGCTGAGCAATTGGGTGGGAGAGAAATGGAGGCTCTGTTTAGAGCCCCTCTGTGACAGTGAGACCAGACCAGGCCTTGGGTGTGGCCTTGGCAGCCATAGTCAGCCACTAATGGGGCTTCAGGCTCCTTGGTCATCACTGTCTACTTAACACACCACATGTGGACACCCATCTACCCTTTTGCTTGTGGGACAATCCGAGCCACATCCCTGCCTCCTCTCTTCTCACTTTCTCTGCTTTGGCCCAATTGGGTCACCGATCCCACCCTCAAATATTCCTGGATTGCCCACCCCTCTAGGGTGGCATCTATGAATGTTTACCATATCACAGTAAACATCTACTGATAAAAGTAATAATATTTTACCGTTTGGGAAATGCCCATACTTTTACTTCTATTGTCATGGCGATGTAGGTAATAGCTGATACCCTTACTACTTAGGACGAGCGACACAATGTGTCAAGCACTTTAGACACTGTCATCATGGTAACTCTACAAAACAGCTGGTTTTTCCGGGAAACTGGAGAGCATGGAGGTACTCTCTGTCTTGCCCAAATTCTTAACAGCTAAACATCAGGGAACCGAGAATCAGGCCTGCATCCATTTGAACTGGGAATCTGTGCTCCTCTCTGAATGAAAGCTGACGCTTAGCCAGCTTTTAGGAGATGTTTTCTGTCCTCAACTCCACCCTGTACCTCGAAAGCATTCTTTGCATGTGACAAGCCTAGCCTCAAGTCTTCTTCCCTAGGCCAGGGAATGGCTGTGCTGGACCGAGTGAAGAGCCCAGGAAGGAACCCTGGCCCTGGGCTGTGCTGGCTGGCAGGTATATTGCTTTCAGTGAGTCAGCCCCTCTTGTCAGTGTCCCAGCATCCCATGTCTCAGGTCTTCTGCAGTGTCCTTCATGACCCTGGCAAGAAGAAGAGGCCACAGCACAGGGCTGAAGGATGTGGTGGGACAGACAGCTGTGATTTTGGCCTAGCTGATATCTGGGCCAGGAGCACTGTGGTCATTTCAAGGAGGGTGGTGGCCTAGACTGCAGGCTGCATGGTCATTAGCCATGATTGAGAGCTGGCGGGGCTAGGCCAGGTTGGCAGGACTAGAGGCCAGCTGGCCCGGCCACGATGGGGTCATTAGCAGGGCAGCTGGCTTCTCCTTGCTTTGCTGCCTGTAGGGCGCCAGGTCTTTGTGGGCCATGGCTCGCCTGCTGTTCTGTTGTGGTTAGGGGAGGATTGGTAGACTCCTAACCCTGGAGGTGCTTCTTCCCATAGGTCCTTGGGATTCCTCTCAAACAGGTAGAGCCCTGCCCTCCTCTGTTACTGGCCCCTGGCCCCTGTTCACTGACTAGCCTAGGGAGAGGATAGATCTGTCTGCTTGCTGGCAAACCTGCAGAACCCCTCCCCTGAATGCCTATCATTGTGCTTGGCACAAGGAAGCTGTCCTAGGACAGAGGAGACAAGTGGCCCCTGGCACAAGTCTTTCATCGCTGGCGCCTATTTTCTTATCTATAAGATGAGCTGATAATAGCAAGGTATGAGGCTTAGTGAGATGCAGAGCGGGTACCTGCTGAGGTCTGGCACACAGACCGGCACTCTCTCAGTGAACCCTCTTGCCTTTCCCTCTTTGGCCTCGTGAACGAATGGCTCTGTAAGAAGCAAACTGAAGAGCCCAGTAACTGGAGCTAGGGTGTGGCAGGGAGGACTTCCTGGAGGAGGCTCTTGAGTGGATTTAGATGGAAGATGCTGCCCCCAGTCCCTTTCCAGGGCACAGCCATGTGTAAGCATGAGCAGGGTTTTTGGCCTGGGAGGGGCCTTGAGCTGGGATTGGGGTAGGGAGTAGGACTGAGATGTCTGGGGACCGAGGTGCCTCCTCTCAAACACTGCAGCAGCAGTGACCCAATTGGGACAAGCTGTTGGGATCCAGCCAATGGACACAGAACAAGCACTGATCTTTTTTTTTTTTAAACAGGGAGGTAGCATTACCACATTCTTCATCCACCGACAGGTGACACCACTGGAGACCGTGGGCTGTGGAAGAAACACACGGAGCACAGGTAAACATGTGGGTGCTGAAAGTGGGTGCCTCAGGCTGGGCTGATCCCACCCATGCGGCTAGGAAAAGTCACCTCATCTGTAAAATGGGACGCACACACTACATCATCTCTTTCCCAGGGATCTTGTGAGGATGACATAGATGCTACACGTAAGGAACTCAAAAGGCCCAACACAGTCTGGCTCAGAGGTGGAGAACCTACCAAATCTACATAAGGCCCTGGGTTCAGTCACTAGCACCATACATGCACGCACAAAGCCCAGGCACACAGTGAGCAATCTGAATGGTAAACCGGTGTTGTCCGTGTCACTGGCACCGTGCAGGTGGCTGGGAGGAAACAGGTGCTCAGGGATGCTGGAGTAGGTCCCAGGCAAAGGACAGTTGCTCTGCAGTATGAATGAACAGCTTGGGGGGGGAGAGGAGGGCACAGAAGCAATGACAGTGCAGAATGTCACTAGGTAGGCCAGGGCCGGGCTGCCCAGACATTATTAGGAGAGGCTTCTTAGAGGCAGTGCTTCAGAGCTGGGCTTCTGTCTTCCTTCCTAAGGGTAGCCAGGACCTTTAACCTCTGTAGACTGTCCTCCCTCCCTCCACAACAGGAGTGCCCAAAGGCATGTGAAGAGGAAGTATAGGCCACTCGCCCAAGAGGCCTAGCCTTTCCCAAGCCGGGGGCAGGCTTCCTTGGAGCTGTTTTATCTTCTGGCTCACAGAGAAGCAGTGAGGGTCCCTGGCTTTTCCCCTGTAGCTGTCCAGCTTGCGAATGAGTAGACTCTGAAAAAAAATGCCCTATTGAGGCCTGGGGTGCATGAGTCTAATCACGGCACTCGAGGGGCGGAGTCAGGCAGATCCCTGTGAGCTCAAGACCAGTCTGATCAGCATAGTTGAGTTCCAGGACAACCAGTGCTCTGTGGAGAGAACCCGTCTCAACAAACAAACAAACAAACAAACAAACAACAAACATCAAAAACAAAAGAAGAAAGAGGTAGAAGAAGAAGAGTGTCATGCCCTCAAAGCATCCCACCCTTCCCAAGAGGCTCAAAGAGAAAGTTCTTTCTTACCTAAAGGGAGTCAGGTCCTCTGTACCCCCAAGAATCCTAAAGACGTTCACCCAGAGGCACCTTGAGGTCAGGGCACCCTTGTGCTTGTCTTCGTTTAGGATTGGCTCTAAAGGTTAAGGACACTCTGCCCCCTTGAACATGAGATTAGGGTATTAAGTCCCTTCGTTTCCTAATGAGGTTCCCGGAGATGGGTTTGGCTGCAGTAGCTCCTGGCCTTCTGAGAAACTCTCTGCAGCTTGGGAAAGTCTGGGCTCATTGTTCTTGAGGCAAAGGCTGAACTCCGTAATCAGAGCTTTGGGAGGTTTCAGTGTGGGGCACCTGACTGAGACTTGCCTGTGGCCTTCACACGCCGCCTGGAGCATTTCACGGGCTCCCCATTTGAGGAGCAGCTCCTGGCCACACTGTCGGGCCTGGGACTTCCTGAGCAGAGAAGTGACAGGTGGGAAGACCCTCAGTCTGACAGACAGTGCTCCCCTGGTGTCTTTTTCCAGCCTCAGTTTCCTCATCTGAAGAATGGGTGGAGGTAGAAATAATCTATGTCTAAGATGAGGCCATGCATGGAATGTGTGTGCCTGACACGTCACAGCACCAGTGTGCAGTGAAAGGTCACAGCTGCAGCAGCAGCAGAGCCTGGCTGGACTCAGTCCCTGTAGTCCCTGGCCCAGCCACCTGCTTGTACCAGGTTTCTAGGTGTGGGGGCTGGGTTGGAGTCCCTAGGCTTGGGCTTCTGCTCATTGTTTCAAATTGTATTTACTTTGTATGTGTGTGTTTTATCTGCTTGTATGTCTATGCACGCCTAGTCCCTACAGAGGTCAGAAGAGGATGTCAGGTCCCCTGGGCCTGGAGTTGTAGATGGCTTTGAGCTGCCATGTGGGGGCTGGGAATCGAGCCCTGGTCCTCTGGAAGAGCAGCCAGTGTTCTTAATCACTGAGCCATCTCTCCAGCACCCCACCATCTCCCTTTTTCCGTGGCAGTCAGCTCTCCATTTGCTTGGTTTTGTTTTAGTGGTCAAAGTGTCAGGCTCCCTGTAACAATGGAGCCTTGTCTGAGCCTGCTTGTTTTCAAAGTCCGGCACCCCACTGCCCCACCCACCAGGCCCTGGTCCCACCTGGGAGAACTGGAGAATGTCAGAGGGGTGTTTTGTTTTCAGTGAGGGGAGGGGACATCAGAGGCCTCTGTGCAAGCCCTCACCAGCAGGTGACCCCACTGGAGTCAACCCCTTATGTTGGTGGCAGAATCAATCCAGTTTGTAGTGCAGAGGAGCCAATGGGTTTAGGGACACCAAAGTCTGCACTTTTAGTCTCAGCTTTGTCACTCACTGTGATGTGACAACGGGAGAGTAATTTTGTCTTTGAGCAGGATTCTTTCTACGTGAACGAGACTGTTGGGCAGTCAAGCAAAGCCTGACAAGTAAGCTGCCTTCCCCCCCCCCCCCACACCATGCCAAAGCACCTTGACTGCTACATTCTTCTCAAAGGGTTCTGGGGCCACCTCCTCTCCATCTTTGCCTCTCCCAGCAAGTTGGGATGAATGGGTTCCAGAGAGGCCTTGCCTTATCTCTCTGTGAGTGACATTTATGAAGATACTGGTGGCAGGCACATAGAGACCTCTGCACGCTCAAAGCCAGCCCTCTGGTTGGCTTTGTTCAGTGTTCCCTAGAGCTGATAAGTGCCACCACTAGTCTCTGACCCTTACTCAGGCCTTGCTTCCCTGGGCTCAGGAGCTCCCAGTCTCCTGAAGGCCAATAAGGGAATATGGACCCTACAGACTATGGTAGAGAGTTATCACTGGTGATGGAGGCAGTGGGAAGCATGTGGGGCTATTTCCAAGCAGAGAGCGGGTGTTATGGTGTAAAAGTCTGACTCTCAAGTGGGAGGAGCCTAGTTAAGCAACAGTACAGGAGATGTGGCTGGGTACCTGGCATGGAAATGCCAGGAGGGCCCATGAGACAGTGATGGTGTCTACGGAGGAGCCTGGCAGGCCTAGAACACAGAGCCCTTGCAGCCAGTCACCAGCGAGCACCCGCATCCTGCCCTGCCCCTGCTCTGCCTCCTGCCTCCACCTCCCCCCCCCCCCCCAAATCTCACACCTGAGCATCAGAGACAGGAGTAGTGCCTCAGTGCTCAGGGGTGATCTTGCAGAGGGAGGAATGTGGACTGCAGTGTCTGTCCTCACTTTTAGTCCCACCTCTGTCTCTCTGAGCAGAACTGAAAGACTCTGAGCTCCTCAGGAAGCCAGGCTGAGCGTTAACGGCATGCCCGTGAGTCTGGTGTAGCAACGTGTACTGTCCAGGCTGTCCAAAGGCAATGACATAATGGATAAAGACAGTGTCTTATATTTCACAGGAAGTTCTACAGCCACCCTCACCCAGCTCCTTCTCTGTGTCATCCTTAATACCTCTCCAGGAAGTTCTTTCATGCATCTAACTGAAGTCCATTGTTCTGCAACCGGTCTTTTTCTCATCTTGTCTGGAGACTGTGCAGAGGCAGAGTGAGCCCATCCCCCATCCCCATGTGCCCAACAGTAACTACAGCGAGGCAGGGAACTGAGCAGACAAGCAGGGAACTGGGCCTGCCCGTTTCCACCCTGGAGCTTGGGGTCCCAGCAGTCGATAGCAGAGCCAGGATGGGGAGTTTGTGTGTGAATTGCCCTAGCTACTCACACTCACACTAAAAGGTATAGTTCTGGGGCAAAGGAGAGGGCCTTGGGCTAAAGCTAGAAGCCTGCATGCTGGTGGCTGCCTATCTTACCGTGAGGGCAGCCTGAGGCTACTTAGCAACCTCCTTCACCCACAGAGGACCTAGAAGGTATCTGCATTAGGTCTTCCTAGTGAAGCCATGCAATTTGGCTTCATGGCCATTTTCTTATTGTTGGGCCCCAGACAGCCTGAGCATAGAGTAGGTAAAGGTTCTCCAGTAGCTAGGGGTGGTGGGAACTGAATAAATCACTAGTCAGGCTGAAGCTCCAAGGAATGGCCTTGCATTTAAGGTCAGGCGGGGGTTTCTGGTGGGATTCTGGTGGGGTGATGCTTCCCTCCTCAGACCAGGCAATGGCGAGCATGGTGCTCTTGGGCCTACCCAGCTAACTTCTCACAGAGGCTCTGGAGTGTGTGTATACTTTCCGGTTGGGAGAACCACACTATCTACAGTCTCTTCAATCCCTGCAAGTGGGAAGCCAGAGAGAGGCTCAGAGACGCTAGTACAAGGATTGGCTAGAGATCTCACAATCTGTCAGGGAGTTTGGGGAGGAACCCTGGAGAGGATCCCTCACCACTCAGACCAAGCAGGAGCCTCCAGGTGATTGACAGGGGTGGAGCCCAGGATAGGCAGGTGGTTGGAGACCACATGGCCCCATCTAGGGGAGTTGGACATTAGGCAGAACCCTGTTCTGTGGGCAATGGGGGAGGGTCTACAGGGACCCTAGGAGTATAGCTTACTTTTCCTGGGAGGCACCTAGCCAAGAATTGCAGGTATTGTAAACCAGGCCAGTTCCGCAAGCCTTGGGAACGTAAGCATTTTGCTATCACAGGGGACTCACGATTCCTTCCTGTTGCCTTGGACACACACCAGTGTAGCCTTGCAAAGCACTAGGATCTCCATGTCTCTGAATTCCCCACAGTCTGAGAGGAACATTTGTGAGAGAGGTGACGAGGGTAAGTTCTGGAAGCCGACCTGCCCAGGACTCCACCTTGACTCCCATCTCCTGGTGGATCCCAGATTCGTCATCTGAGGAAGAGGCAGTCTTCACTCACACACCCAGCTGGAGACCTTGTGCGGGCTGAGGGAGCGAGGGAGAGGATGTTTGTCCTGCGCCTGGTGCAGTTTTTGTGGTTTTTACCGAGGACGGCCTCACTTTACAGACGAAAGGGTGGAGAGTCAAAGAAAGGTGATCGACCGCCTGAGGCCACGCAGTGGTGTGGTTTCGTCCTCCAGGCTTCCAGTCTGTGGGGACTTGTTTATTTTTCCTACAAAACCTTGCTTTTACCCTCAAGTGACCTGCTGCCTCCTTTACTCAGAACCTTCTCTGTGTGGCGCAGCTGCTTGCTGTGGCCTCTTGTCTAGAGTGCCAAACAGCACTTGCCTGGAACATAGTAGGCACTTCCAAAATGTCCTGTGCATGCCAAGTGGTGGGTGTGCATGAAGATGTCTTCTGGAGGGTGAAGGCCCGAGCCATGCTCAGAAGTTTCCTCTGCCTCTTACACCTGTGAAACCATTTGTGTCGCTTATATGGAACCTTCAGGAAAGAGCATGAAGCCTGGGATAGGGAAATGGTTTGCTTCCTGTGCAAAGTGGGCTGGTCATCTTGTAAGGATGGGCTGTACAGAAGTTGCCCCCTTTCCAAGTGCCCGCTCCTATGACTGTACCTGCTCAGCTCTACGTTTTGACTCTAGTCTTCCCATCCCTTCATCCTGATGTCCACAAAGCTGCCTCCTGCTGCCTCCTGCTCCCCTGTCTTCCCCCTTGTGCTTGCCTGAGTGTCTTTTCTAAGTGGCTGCTGTTATTAGCCTTCCTTCACTCACTCCTAGCCAGCCAGCCTCTGGTACCCTGGGCCTTTCTGGAGAGTCCATCCATCCTGCAGGAGGACCTCTGCAGCAGCTATGCTTGGTCAGGGCATGGCCACACCCTTCTGGCAGAAGACAGGGAAATCGTGATGCACAGAGTAAATACTGGCACCCGACTTCTGCCTCCTGCTTGTCTCACCACCTTGAATCTCCATAACACTCTAGGGAGGAATCTCAGCCCCATTTTGCTAACAATGGATGCCTGGCCCAGCAGGCAAAGTCCCTGCCCCAGAGCCAGCTCACACCTCTGCCCATCCTTGACCATATCCTTCCTCTGTCCTCTATTTGCAGGCTATACAGTGTCATCTTCTTTTTCTCTCTGACACCAAGGGTTGGTGGCTGAGGTTGAAAATACACCCAGACACACACACATGCAAACACAAACAGACATACACAAGACACATAGGCACAGACACATGTACAAAAAAACACAGGCACACTGACCATACACAGACTCAGAGAGAAAGAGACACACAGAGACATATAGCCACAGAGACCACACACAGACACACAGACATACACAGACACACACATACACAGACACTCACACAGAGAGACACACAGACATAGAAATCACACACAGAAACAGACACACTGTCCTGCCAGGGACTTGAATTAATCCCCACAATGCTCTAGAGAGCCATAGAGCCACATATACCATGTAACTCAGAACCTTCCTGAGGCTTTGCCTGTGTTACAGTGTACAGTGAGCCCTTCCCAAACTTGTGAGCTGCTGTGGCGTGCTTTGTTTTTGAGTCAAAGTCTCATATAATCAGGGCTGGCCTTGAACTGCAGGTCTACCCGTGTCTCTCTCCTAAGTGCTGTGATTTCAGGTGTGCACTGTCATGCCAGGCACCCAAGCTTGTTTGCAGGCCTGGAACCTGGGGCAAGATGCTTGGCAAGTTGGCATCAGGTTACCTGGCACGAGAAGCCACAGGGAGAGGCTTAGAACGGTTTGTGTTCTGAAGACTATCTTGGGGACACTGGTGCAAGACAAGGCTTGGCTACAACGGTAGAGCTTCAGGCTGCAGAACACGTGGAAGGTAGAGATGTTTGGATTCTTTATCCGCCAAACAGACCTGTCTCAGGCACCGACTGTGGGCCAGGCACACAGCCAGCCCCCGGGAAATGCCAAGACACGTCTGACTAAGAATCTTCCATTTCATTTCCCAGCCCACTAAGGGTTTTTAAAGAAAGACAAATACAAGCCTTAAAAGGAAGAAGCAAGTTTTTAATTGTTCCAGGTCGTGGTAGTGGGTGGGCGGGTGACACATTTATTCTGTGCCGTGGAACTGTACCTAGGCCCTGCTTAGTGTCAGATCTCCTAGGAGCTACTGAGGACCAATCACCCCAGGGCAGGGTTCACAGCTGCTGCAGGAAGTCTGAGGAGTCAAGTGGAGCAAGGGAGGCTCAGAAGGAGTGGGGCAGAGAGCCCAGGATGCTGCCTCCTGGGGCCCATCGGCCTGGACTTGGCATCGAGGATGTATACTGAGGTGCCATGGAGGGGAGATGTGGGGTGCTTGGGGTAGGATCCCGTGTTCTCAGGGAAGCAACATCTGGAACAGCTGCTGGGTAGATAAGGGTGTCTAAGGATCAGCTGAGTGGGTGCCTAGCTGACCAAGAGGGTCCTGAGGGTCAGGGCCAAGTAAACTCATCCCAGTGCCCCCCAGCTCTTGGCCAGTGCCCAGTTGACCTGTGTGGACTGACTGGATCTTTAAGCGGGTCTTTCTCCTCTGTGAGTCCTCTTATTGTGGCTAGGCAAGGCCACTGGCAGATCCTTCCAATGGCTAAAGGCTCTCAGGCTTTCCCTCCAGTCTTGAGGTCCTCCAGGTTGCCCCAGCTGGGCTTGGAGGAACCAGAGGCCTCACCTTTACCAGTGAACTACACCCTTCCTTTTTCCTTGCTTCCACAGTTGGTAGCCCTGGTCACCTCTCTAATTGCTCCCCTAAGGTGTCAGATCTCATGACAAAGCAGGGAGGAGCTGGAGAATCGAGTTGAGCCAGGCTGGAAGGAGGGTTGGTGTGTGCCAATTGGTCCGGGGTAGGAACTACAGAAGATTCCCCAGTCTGCCATCTTCAGTTTCTTCCTCTGTTGAACAAGGATAGTAATAATAACTCCCACACCAGCCATTTGTGCTGATCTACGGAGATAGCATGTAGACATTTTATAAACTGTCTTAGGGACTGGGGTGTAGCTCAGTGGGTAGAGAAAGAGAGAAAGTGGATTAGAAGCCCCAATCCTTCATCACTGCCCAGGGACACTACCTGCTATATGCAGGCAGGTCCTGTTGGGCCCAGCCTACAGCAGTGCTGACAGGTTGAGGAGAGTTTCTGACATGTGTCTCCTGCCTGTTCCAGAGGCCAGGCCCTCACAGTCCTGGGATGGAGCTGAGAAGAGTGGTGTCTGGTCCCTGAATCCAAGAGACAAGGAATCTGTCCCTGCTCTGTGCACTCGAAAAGACAGTACTTGCTCGTGTGAGCAACCTGTGCATAATTCACAGAGTCCTATTATTCCTTTTATTTCATTAAAGCCCAGGGCACCCACTTCAGGCACCAGCAGCCTGGCAACACAGTGTGCTTAGTCAGAGCACCCCAGCCAGGATGGGATCTCAAGGGATAGAGCCGGGTCTACCCGGCATCCCATCCTCTTGAATCCTGAGGGTCCTTCCTAATGCCTTTTCGGTTCCCAAATGGTGTCCTGGCCCTGTCAGAGCAGAATGGAGAGCAGACAGCTGGCAAGGCTGGCCCTCAGAGACAGTCCAGATGTTCCCTATGCGTGGGTTGGTGGGTAGGAGAGGCCTAGGGGTGGCAGCAGTTGAAAGGACATAATAGCATAGCAATGTAACTTAAGCTGGTTACAGAGAAGAGACACATTCCCCTCCCCAGTCCTGTGCATGGGATCAGGGCCTTATGCATTCAAGACTTTGGGCATACTAGGTCAGCACTCTACCATTGAGTCACATCTCTAATCCACCTTCTGGCTTAGAGGAGCCAAACAGTGGGTTCTGTCCCGGGTTCCATACTTGTGCCTGCAGACCCTTGGGTTTGCAGCTTGCCTTTCTGATCGTGTTTGGAAAGGGCCACTGAAACGGCTTGTCTCACAGGCTGAGCTGTCAAGGCAAGCAGGGTGCATGGTAGGCTGCCTATTAGGAGGGAAGGGCCAATTCCGGGCTGCAGCATAGAAACAGAGAGCTTTAGATACTTGATCTGGTCTCCCTCAGCAAGAAAGAGGCCATTTCCACAGGCCCTGGGGCAGAGCAACAGCAAAGGTATGCTAGCACCTGTCACTTCAAATCACCCCAGCATCTGTCACTTTCAGGGGCACCAGGCAGCCCTGCAGGCTAACCAGGTGATCTAAGGAGTCCCTTTCGTCCTTGTTCCGGTGTCACAGGGAACCACATGCTACGTTCTCCATATGCTGTACTGAAGGAAAAGTAGAAGCCACTGGGCTGTGGGGCCCTGGGGGCGTAGCCCCGGGGTACAGCGCAGGGGCTCCAGCAACTATGACTGGCATCCTGGTCCTGGTGACAGCCAGGCTGTGAGGACGGGCTGTGTAAGCCTCATTTGCTTCCTTTGATGGAGCAGCTGGTTAATTAGCTGCTGGTGTGCTTGACAAGTGTCCCCTACACGTGTCAGGGTCAGTACTCAACAGATCATGTGTGCGCTCAGCAGCTAGCCTTGGGCATGAGGCCATGGCCCACTCACTGCCCCATCCCCTGCTCCCAGTTTGTCCCACAGAGACCGTGTTGGGGACTTAGAGAACAGAAGACAGCCATGCCCCAGGAGGCCCCAGTTTGGGGCAGATGGAGAGGAAGGGCCCAGAGAAGAATCAGTGGTAGGCAGTAGGCCAAAGGTTGTCCACTGGCAACCCCTAGGACACCCGGGGAGAATTCTGCTGGGCTCTGCTTCCAGCTTTCGATGTGACCTTGAACACCACATCCATCTTTCTCTCTCTGCCCGAGTTTCCCCATCTTAAGCAGGGTGTTTGAAGAGGTGGTCCCAGGAAGCTGTCAGCAGAAGTGAGATAGAGTCAGGGAACTATGGTCTCTAAAGGCAGCGGGGCCGCCCACCCCACTTCTCCACTTTGGGACTGCGACAGGTCATTCACTGCTGTTTATGATGGGGTATGCTGACCCTACAGGCACGGGATGGACACTGAGTGTTACCCTGACCCTGCCCAGTAATGGCTAGTGCGGGGGGTCATGGAAAAGTTCATTGGCAGGTTGGGGTGATTGGAGGGTGGGGGAGAGAGTCTACCAGCTGTGTCATACTGCTGGAGGGGGCCCAGGATCAGGACCTGTGACAGCCTCTGCCTCCACGGCTGACTGGGGAAGGGCAGATGTGTATGGCAAGAGGGCCTGTCTTCCTAGCCCTCCGAGACCTTTGCACTTCTAGAACCATATATTCTTTATCCTCAGATCTTGAGATTACTGGCTCGTGGGACCTTAGAGCCTTGGCCATATAAAGTTGTAATGTAGAAGTGGCCTTAGGAGTCATAGAATCCAAACCTGGACCCAGCCCCGGGAGGCCCCTCCATGGGTTCCTGGGCCACCTTGAGGCCCTCCTGAGACCTGGCTCAATTCAGGCCACAGAGCTGCCACTTAAGCCCCACTGCTGTGAGTGGCCACCTGGGATTGGCAGGTTCTCCTGGACAGTGCGGGACAGGCGCCAGGCAGGTTCTGTTTGGCTAAGAATAGAAGGTTATAGGTGATCTAAGCGCGGCAGAGTACATCAGCTCCCGGCTGGCACCAGGGAGCTTATTAAGCAGGATCTGGGGCCACCCTGGGCTCTCCTGGGTGGAGGGGCAGCTGACAAGAGTTTCACGGTCTGGTCCCAGGGGATGAATGACATTTTTCCTTTTTCTGTGAAGTATGGCTGCTCCTCCCACCTCCCTCTCCCCTGGGCCTCTGGTCTCCCAGTGTCCTGGGGAAATGTCTTCTGGGACGATTCAGGCAAACAAACCAGCCTTTGAGTGGAACAAACCAATCAATAAAAATGTCTTTTTGTTGGAAAGAAGAGAACAGAGGGTAGTGGCTGTTATTGAGCGCCTACTGTATGCCAAACCTGGCCTCAGAATGTGGTGTCCTGGCTTCATACCCTACCCAATGACTGTGGAGAGGATCCTTGGTATAGTGCCCTGATATGACCCTGCAGAGTTGGGGCCGGGAACCAAGGTCTTACCTACCCTGTGCTTTTGTGTTTGTGTGTGTGTGTGGGGGGGGGGTTGCTGAGAACTGGGGGAGGGGACCAGAGTTGGATCTCTTTGAGAGAGCTACTGGATGGGAAGATTTTTATCCTTATGATTATAGGAAATCATGATTTGCTATATATCTGAGACTTTTCTACCATTGTCATTCTGGGCAGAACTACTGGCATGGGGCTGGGGATTGAGGCCATGGCACACACATACCAGGTCCAGGCACACACACACCAGGTCCAGGCATAGGCCTGTTTGGTTTGAATTAAATCAAACCCTCTTGGGTCAGTGTCCCTTTCACAAAGTGGGCAGAGGCTGCCTGGGGAGGGCCATGAGACCAAAGTACCAGGTCCCTGCTGTCCTCTCTAGGCTGTGTCCTAGACTCTCCCCTCTGCAGGCCTCTAGTGATCACTCTACAGAACTGATTTCCACTATGAGAACCATAAGGGTACTCTGAGATCATGAGTCACTGGGGAAGACAGGGGCCCTAGGACAGAAGGAGGCCCAGGACATACGGTAAGTGGGCTGAGCAGCATGCAGTAGGTACTCAAGGAATCCCTTATTCCTTGAAGACCAAGGTCTGCTCTCGTCAAGAGCATCACTTTAGGGGCAGACCTTGGGGACCTGGAAAGTCAGGGCTGGAGTCAGCTGGAGGTGCAGCCTTAGCCTGGTGGGCCCCAGGCCCATGTGTGTTTGCCCAGATCCTGCCCACTGAAATATCCCTGTGCCAAATGTGAGGCCTTCCTGAATGTTCCTCCCCTGTACCCTTCCTCAGCTCTGTCTGCCCCCAATCTGAGAGCATTTCATTAAATTTTATTTTATATTTAAAACTCGAAGCCGGGCGGTGGTGGCACACGCCTTTAATCCCAGCACTTGGGAGGTAGAGGCAGGTGGATTTCTGAGTTCGAGACCAGCCTGGTCTACAAAGTGAGTTCCAGGACAGCCAGGACTATACAGAGAAACCCTGTCTTGAAAAAAACAAATCAAAAACTCATAACACCGAGCAGGGGGGTGTAACTCGTTTAGTAGAATGTTTGCCACACATGGGTGAAGCCATGGGTTTGATTTCTGGTACAACATTAAAAACCTGGCGTGGTGGACATAGGCCTGTAATTCCAGCACTGGAGACAGGAGGATCAGAAGTTCAGGGTCATCTCGGCTACATAGAGAGTTGACACCAGTCTGGGCTAGAGACCCTGTCTTTAAAAACCAAAAGAAACACATTACATACCATACCATCTGTGCTATTTTGACCCACAACTGCATGGTAGTAACTACATTTACATTGTTGTACAGCGAGACCCTAGAGTGGTTGTTTTAGGACCCAGGACCTTGTATTAATACACAGAGGAAAGTGTTTGCCCCTGAGCTCCATCTCCAGAATTCATCTTATCATCAGGTAAAACTGGTGCTGTATACGTAAACTCACAACCCTCACCTCCCCTTCCCTTCCCTCACTCCTCCCGTCCCCTGACCCCAGTTCCTAGTAACCATCGCTCTACCTGTTTCTATGAACCTGACACCTTCAGTTGCTTTATTAAATGGAGCCCTCCACTATCTCACTTTGTAAGTAACTTATCTCACTTGGGGTAATGCCCTCTTGGCTCGTCCATGTTGTATAGCAAGTGTCGGGCTTTCCTTTTACAGGCAAAGTATTATTCCATTGTGTGGACATACCACATTTTTGCCCACTCACCCATTCATGGATAATTGGGTTGGCTCTAGATCGTGACTGTTGTGACAGGACTGGGACTTCTCTGAACAGACAGGCCTTGGTTGGACCCCATGTTCAGGGTCACTTTTGTTATGAGCCTGCGTCTTTCCCCATCGACGACTCTGCTCAGTGGTAGAGCAGAAACTTGCCCATGGAAAGGCCTGGCACACAGAAGCTCACACTGAGTGGGGGGCAGAAGTCATTCCTAGTGCCTAGTTTCCTTTTGGATGCATGTCCTTTTGTCTGTGGGTTATAGGACCCACATATGCATATGTTACCTGTACCCCCCTGAAGCCAGAGGAGTGGTTGTGCATCTGTCAGTTGAGCTCAGAAAAAGTCAGAGGCTTGTCCAGTTCACACAGCCAGTCAATGGCCATGCCGTGATCCAATCCAAGTCTCTAGTGATGCCTAGGGCCCACAGCCTCAGAGCAGTGCTTCTCATCCTTCCTAATGCTGTGACCCTTGAATACAGTGCCTCATGTAGTGGTGACCCACAACCATAAAATTATCTTGGTGGCTGCTTTATAACTGTAATTTTGTTACTGTTGCGAATCATAAGATAAATATCTGTGTCTTGGAAAATCTGTTTAAGGGGTCATTTCAACACCCTCTACGCCCTGCAGGGGTCGTGACCCTTAGTTTGAGAATTGCCTTGGTGTATCAGCAGCCTGTGGCCCGACCTTTCCCTCCCATAATTTCTTCACTCAGTAAACACTCCCCTGAGCTCCTCGGTGCAGGTGGGAGACCAGTCAAATCTGGAGGCACTTAGTATAGTCATGGCAGGAAGAGTGTGGACTCTGGGTTGAAACTGCCTGGGTTCAAATTCTGCCTCTGCTGCTTACTGCCTGTGTGACCTCCAGCAAGTCGCTTAAGCTCTCTGTGCCTTACGTCGTTCTTCTTTAAAGCAGAGAGACGTTCTACTTTACACATTGATCACCACCAAACTTTGTGATTTCACACAAAAGCCACCATTTTAGAGGGATATAGCTTAGCTGGAGAGTATTTGCCAAGTCTACCTAGAGCTCTGTGTTTGATTCTTTACCTCCTAAAACCAACCATGCTGGTACAGATTTGAGGTCCCAGGAGGTGGGAGCAAGAGGACCAGAGGTTCAAAGTCATCCTCACCTACGTAGTGAATTCCAGCTTGGAATGCGTGAGACTGTCCAAAAAACAAAACAAACAAATAAATAAACAAACCAAAACAAAGCAAACATCTGCCTTTCATTTTATAAATTGGAGGTTCAAGATGGGCTCAGGCCAGCAGCTCCTGGCTTGGTGCATGTGGCTTGAACAGCAAGAAGCTGGATCACTGGGACTGGGGCTTCTCTTTGCCCTCACACAGTTTCAGGGTCTCCTTTGTCCAAACGCCTGGTTGAGAGCTGAGCGTGGTGGTGCATACCTTTAATTTCAGCACTCGGGAGGCAGAGGCAGGCAGATCATTGTGAGTTTGAGGCCAGCCTGGTCTAACTAATGAGTTCTGGGCCAGCCAGGGCCATACAATTAGACTCTGTCTACAATCAAACAAAAATACCTGGTTGAGCCCTCCCATAGCAGGCTGGTTCCAATGTAGTCGAAGTAACTACCAAGGGGTTCAGGGTTACGGCAGGAGCATGCTCAGGAGTGAGGGAAAAAACATCTGTGCTCCCTTAGGAGGCATGGCCTTGAGAGGGTCCAAGTGTCCCCTCAGCCACCACTTCCAGGCTCTCCCACCCTTGAGCATGGGTACACAGACCTCAGTTCTCTAAGTGAAAATGTCAGAAGGACGCTTCGGGGTTGTGGGGGATGGGCTGTGCTGCTGCAGATGTCTCTGGAAATCCAATCTGCCCCTGTCATAAGGGCTCCATGAGTCAAAACAGGAAATGTCTAGGACAGTGCCTAGGCATCACATATAAGCTAGAGCTATATATAGCCCGGCGTGATTTTGACCATATGCAATTTACTCGTGCGGTGCTGACCGTGGAACCTGGCTGCCAGTACTGACGCTAGTCCTGGGAACAGCAGCATTTCCTGTGGGTACTGAGGGATCTATAGGAGTTTGTCAAGTGGACACATGTTCCACGGGAAGGAGATTCAGAGCTAAGTAGAGTCCCTGGAGACAGACACAGCTCTAGGTGTGTGTGTGTGGGGGGGCTCCCTCGGGTGCAGAGGGCAGGACTAGAAAGGTGAATTGAGAGCAGGACAAGAAAAGCTTTGCCTGTGGTGTTCAGTCTTGATCAATAGGTCCCAGAAGGAGGTGTAAAGTCCTACAGTATGGTGGGGGGGGAGGGGCTCCTTGTAAAGTGAACTCAGGAGGATTTGGGAGGTTCCAGGTTAGCGGAGGGGGTGGGGTGGGGGTGTGGGGGAGGCAGATAGGGCCCATGTCAGGTTTGTTCCTGTCAGCTTTGTGTGTGATGTGTGTACCCTGGTTCTTTCCCACCTTCCAATAGATCAGACCCCTTCTCTGTTCAGTTTGGCTCCACTGTAGGGGATGAGACCTGCTTTGGCAGAAGGGCCAGTGGGGCCAGAAGTCACCGAGTAGCCCTACTTTGTCCCAACTTGACTTCAGCCCTTGCCTTCTCCTCCTCATAGATTCTCCCTCACCCTTCTACAGCTTCAGGGGACAGTCAGACCAGGTGGCCCTTCAGGGGTGGCTGATGAGCTAGCTGGTCAGATCTGCTGTCCCCCTAACTGGTGGCTTCAGAACAACCATGATCCAGGTCTCTTCTGTCCCCAGGATGACCATGTCCCATAAGCCCATCTCTGTGTTCCATAAGCCTATGTCCTGGTGCCAGTGTGTCTCCTCGGTAGGAACATTCACCTGCATGCATGCCTTGAGCATTTTGTCTGTCTGTCTGTCTGTCTGTCTGTCTGTGTGTCTGTCCGTGTGGCTGTGCATGAATGTGTAAAGGGCACCTTCTGTGCTCTCTGGGCACTTGGGAAAGCTCTGTGAAGTAGCAATAAAGTGGTGTGACTCATAAGGGCTCCTGAAGAAACAGAGGGAGGCATCCGACCTTGGGGGCTGAGGGTCAGAGCAGGCACAGAGAGATGGCTCCCTACAGGAGCCAGCCTGGATCTCCGACGTGCTGCTTGCTTTGGGTGATTCTGAACTCGGAGGTTGGTAGGGCATGGAGAAGCTGTCTGCAAACAGCTGAAGGCATACTGAAGAGTGTAGGGGCAATCAGAGCTTCCTATAAGAACTTGAGCCACGACTCTAGAGAACACGGCTGGGAAGGGATCCGGGGACAGAGGCAGAGCCTAGTGTCTGGAACAGACTCAGGCCTGTATATTCCCAACTAGGAACTTGTTTGCAGGTTATGAGTGGGGTGTCCAGGTACCCTAAGGACCTGTTGTGGTCTTCAGTGGCAGGCTTGGAGGGTGCCTGGAGGGGGTGTTCCTTTTTTGTAGGGACAATGTGGTATATAAAAACCCAAGAAGGATTGTGGTGGGAGCCTTTATCCTGCCCTAACTGCCCACTTCCAGCTTCCCATCTGCCTTCAGGTCTATAGAGCAGCATCCAACAGGCTACGAGAAGCCCAGGATCTTCCTGAACCAGGCAAGGGAGGCTAGGAGCCTGGGAATGGGTGCGGCTGACCCCTTCAGTGCTTGAGAGTGTTTTTTGGATGTTTCAGACCAGAAGGTCCTGGAAGGGTGAGAATGCTGATTTGCCTGTTTGCAAAGAGACCACGCCCAGACCCAACCCTGGTCCTAGGTCTCAATTACTAGGAAGTTCTTCCTTTGAGTCTAGCCTATGTCTCTCCTGCTGTGTGTTCCCTCCTGATGAACTTGTTCAACCCTGGCCTTGGAGCCAAACCTATCATCCGACCAAGCGCTTGGAGCCGCGGCCAGTGTTTTTACAACTTGTTTTCATGGAGTTGGTTTGAAGTCTCCCTGCATTCCCAGAATGTCAGGCCCGCCCTGATTCACAAAGATTGACCCAAAAAACAGGGTCAGAGCCAGCTAGGAGTCTGAGGACTGAATCATTCTCCTTGGACCTCCCATAGATTCTTTCCTTTTCCCCCTAGCGATGGGAGAAATGTAGGGAGGTGAGCTCAGAGGACCAGGAGGGACAGCAGTGGCAATGTGAGGACACCTACACAGCCCAATGATGTGAGCCACGGGCAGAGAGGAGCGGAGGGGCCAAGGCCTGGGCTGTCATTCGGGAAGACCTCAGATAGAGTTCACATTCTGTTGCCCAGCTGATGGCGACCTCTGTGCCTCAAGTCCCCTCGGCTCTGCAATGGTTCGGACCCCTAGGTGTCTGAGGTCACATGGTCCAGATGCAGGAGCCACATGAGAATGGTTTTCAGGAATTTTAGTGAAACAGAAACTGCCAAGGGAAGGAAGGGGAGGAGGAGAGGTGGTCTCAGTCAGCCCTGTGCGGGGACTCTGGCTCAGTCCAGCAGGCGATTGGAAGACAATGACAGACCCAGTGTTAACCCTCCAGGACCAAGGGCAGTGTTGGTAAAGGACTGCCTTGGAGGATGGTTGTGCCCTGGGGTACAGGGATTCCATCAGTTCTGGGTAATTTGGGCCCCCAAAGCCAGGTGCCTGCCATCAGGAGGTTGACATGGTCCAGTGTGTCCCACAAGAGTAAGGGGTTCGTTCGGGGGGAAGAAGGGAGCATTGACTTCTGAGACCAGACAGGACTAGGCGATAAGGTCTGTGGGTGCTGAGTGCCCAGGTCTCATCGTGGTGAGTGACAGCTCCTAAGCCAGTGCAGGAAGGGAGCTCCAGGGTCACACAGGCAGCAGGACCATCACCACACCTGCTACTCCTCCAGCCTGGCTCTCCTTGAACTCCGCCTCCAGGTGTCCCCGTGTTCCTCTGGACCAACAACAGCGAGTCTGCAACCCAGCAGCTTTGGAGCCTGTCAGTCTGGCTGTGGCACTCCCTTCCAGCCTAGAGGACATCAGTGACAACATGGACGCTGGCCCATGTCAGGGCCATGGAGGACATTGGTTGGTCTCTCCTCAGTTACACTCGGCTTTTCCTCCTTGGGGAACTCATATTGGCCAGCGTGTCTCAGGAAGGAACAAACAGAAAGTTGTCCTTTCGTCCTGTTCTGACTAAAACCCCAGAATCTGATTTCAGACTGCTGAGGTCAGCCTGGGTTGGTCTCGATGGTCCCCACCCTAACTCCGCTCCTATCCTCCATGACATCACAAGTGATGTCACCCACAATTTTGCCTTCCGACTCAGGCCGCTGAGAGGCTGACCCTGAAGAGCACGGGCTTGAGTTCTAGTCCAGCCAGACTCTATCACCTGCTGTGTGACCTTGGCCAAGTTTCCTTCCTTCTCCGAACCTCAGTGCCTCAGGTTCCTAACCGAACTTGTTCAGATGTTTATCTAAAGTCAGATGATTTTAGTATGGTACTAATTATTCCTGTTTGTCACAGCTGATGCCCAGAGACTCGAAGTGACTGGCCTGGGGTCACACAGCAGAAGACTAGAGGGGAGAACACCAAGACCTGCTTCAGCTCTTTGGCCAGTACACCGGGCACCTGGTGTGTACCTTCCCAGCTCTGCTCTGGCCCCAGCCATGGCCCCTCTTTGCTTGGGAAAGTGAGGATAGACTGAGCCCTGTGCCCCTACTGCTCTGTGCTTGTTAGGTGGGCTCACACCTGCTGTAGAGGACCTCTGTCTTCTGTGTCAGAGAATCTATGATCACATGGATCTGGCCCTGCTGTCACCTATCACCAGGGTTCATGTTCAGTTTGAGGCAAAGCTGGGACCCACCCTACCTCTGTGTGTGTGTGTGTGTGTGTGTGTGTGTGTGTGTGTGTGTGTGTATGTGTGTGTGTATACCTAGGGTAGTGGCCTCAAGGAGAAAACAATCTAAACTGTCTAGAGCCCCCAGAGGCCAGTGGGAAGAGCTGCACTGGGATTCCCGGGGGAGTAAGCCTGCTGATTCACAGTGGGTCTAGCCCTGTGCTCTGCAGGAGCTGAGAATGGAGGATAGCTTTGCCTCCCTCCCCCCCCCCCAAGAAGACCTCTCCCTCCCTCCCCTCAGCATGCCTCTCCCTCCCTCCCCTCAGCATGCCTCTCCCTCCCTCCCCTCAGCATGCCTCTCCCTCCCTCCCCTCAGCATGCCTCTCCCTCCCTCCCCTCAGCATGCCTCTCCCTCCCTCCCCTCAGCATGCCTCTCCCTCCCTCCCCTCAGCATGCCTCCTGCTTCACACAAAAGCCTTGCCCTTGGCTAGCACAGGCTCCTCCAGTCTGTGCTGTAAGTTCTCGGGACACTCAGGAAAGCTCCGCTAGTGTGTGTCGGCCACTGATTTGTGGTGAGCCACTGAGGCTTGTCTGTTGCAGCGTCACCTACTGTCACTAGGATCCCTTCTGCAGTGGGGTGAAACTGTGTGTAGGTGTCGCCGCCTGACCCATCAGGGGTGTTAAACAGTCAGCCTTCCCACTGTGGTAAGCATGCCTTCCTTGTAGAACAGAACTACGTGTGTAAAGTGACAGTTTCACGACTTATAGTGTCAAAATATTGAGTGTCTGTATTCATTTATTTTCAATGTGTGTGCGCGCACGTGTGAGTGTGTGCGCATGCACGTGCAAGCACGTGCATGCACAGAGGTCTGGGGACACCATGGATACTGGTCCTCAACTTCAAGCAGTGCCTTGTCGTTTTTTTGTCATTTTGTCTCTTTTTGTAGTTCTCTGTTGTACAACCAGCACAGCTGGCCTTTGAGCCTCTGGGCATTCTTCTCTGGGGATACTCTCGACCCCACCTCCCCCTCACTGCAGGAGAGCCATAATTACAGATGCTGGCTACCGCACCTGGCTTTATGGAGGTCCTGGGGACCGAACTCAGGTCCACACACTTGCAAGGCAAGCACTTTACCCATGGAGCCAGTCCTCAGTCACTGAGAGTGTTTAAATTCCGTTTTGCCGATGGCCTGCTGAGGTTAAGGTGAGGGCTGAGATTCACCCTTCACTTCTATTTGTTTCACCAAACATATTACTCTTCACTTCAGCAAGGGTTTCATAGGATTTCTGTTCTTTTGGCAGCGGTGATTTAAAGGATTAAAAACAAGATGCAGTTATCTTGCAAAGGCAACAGAGTTTGAGCCCTGGGGTGTGGCACAGTGGCAGAACACTTGCCTGTCATGCACAAGGCTTTGGTCACCACCACTAGTGCCACATTCACATACACAGTATGTGAAGTTTGAATATATTTCTGTCAAAAATGTAAACTAGGGTGAATGTGAAAACAGGAAACTTTATTTTATCTTTGCAGAAGTTGTCATTATACATTTATTATAATTAAACCACCTACATCCTAATTAGTACAAGATTATAAAATTAGATTCCTAGCCTGGCTAGCTCTTGCAATCTCAACTCCTTGAGAGGCTGAAGACCAAGGTCACATGGCCAGCCAATGAACGCCTGGGTAACGAGCAACCCTGACTCAAAATTTAAACACACACAAAAAGGTACGGGATGAGGATATATCTCAGTGGGAGACTGCTTGTCTAGGTTTAATATCTAACACCCCTAAAACTAACTAAGTAGACAAGAGTGGTGGGACCCACAAGGTGGGAGGTAAGGACTAACTCCCACAAGCTGTCCTCTGACTACTGCATTTACACTGTTGCACACACACAAAATCAATATATAAAATAAATATATATTTTTTTATAGAGTGAGGATCTCATTTCCTGTTATATGAGCACAGTGAAAATTGTCAAATATTGTAAGATGTCCCTTGGGTACCATGCACTTTTTACCACATGAGTAGAAGAAAACACACACAGACACACACTCGCATACACACAAACACATGCACACATGAGCACACATGATCGCACACACACAGAGACACATGCACAGGTGAGCACACATTCACATGCATACACACCAGCAGTAGCAGCATGTATGACAGACAGGCATCTGGGCAGACACACCTTTGGTTCTTCAGGTTTGCCAGGGGCCTGAGTGGTGTTGGTGAAGGAGGAGAAGCTTGGGTGAAGTCTTAGCAAGTGTTGCTGGGTCCCACCTGTTCCCCTTCAGTCATTAGCCTCCCCCACTGCTTTAGTCCTGGAGGGGCCTTGGACTGAAGAGCCACTTCCTGTTTGGGGCCCAGCACTTCCTTCAAGTGACTCACTGGCTCTCACTGTCCCTGTGCTGGGAAGTGAAGGTAGGGCTGGAGTCAGGCCTGGGCATGTCACCCGTAGCCTGGCCCCCACACCCAGAGACTAAGCCAATGGCTCAGTCAGAGGTGGGAGATGGACTATCTTGGTTTATTTCAGGTGCAAGACTGTTCTATCTTGGTCTGCCTGGTGGGCACGGGCTTCAGTGAGACCAGAGTAGACATGGGGGCAGCCTCCCAATCCAGCCATCCCTCATCTGTTTTCACTGGGAGCCACGAGCCCAGGTGGAGGTTATGAGACAGCTGTGTCACCTCGGTGTGGGTCCATCACATTTCCTCTTCCATGCTTGCATCTCTGGTGACCATATGGCTTCCCTGCCCCCTCTCTGTGCCTCCATACCCAAGTGTGTCCAATGTCTCCTGCTGACAGTGATGTTTTATACAACTCAGTATTGAAGGGTTTATCCCAAGAGATCATGGATTATGGGACTCAGTTGGTAGAGTGCTTTCCTAGCACACACAAAGTCCCGGGTTCGAATCCTGGGCACCGCATCACTGTGCGTGGTGGCACACACCGGCCATCTGAGCACTTGACAGGTGGAGGCAGGAGGACAGAAGTCCAAGATCATCTGGAGCTCCACAGGGAGCCTGGGGTCAGCTGGGCTGTGTGAGACCCAGTCTCTAAACAGGCAAACAACATACTCTGGAGTAAGAGCAAGTTTAAGGACTGGGTCCGTGGCTCAGGGGAAAGTGCTTGCTGTGCAAGTGTGAGGCCTGGAGTTCAAATCCCCAGGACCTGTGTGAACCTGGCGGGCGAGCATGGAGGTCTGCCTGTAATTCTAGGGCTCAGGAGGCAGAGATGAAGAACCTCTGGAGCAAGCTCGCTAGCCAAACTGTCCATATCAGCAAGTTTGGATTCAAATAAGAGACTGTGCCTCATGTTAACTTTAGGTGTGTACATGTACATGCACAAATGTGTGCCTACACACATGAACATCCATACACACATATGTTACACACACACACACACACACACACATACACACACACACACACACATATTCATGAGAAAAAATTTAAAACTCCACACAGCAAAACTACACAGTGGGAAAAAAAAAACATTAAAGGAGAAATGGAAAAGACATCTGGGTGAGTCTCTGCTATAATCCTAACCCTTAAGGCCAAGGCAGAGGGACTGCTTCAAGTTTGAGAGCATTCTGGGCCTGACTCTGTCTCAGTAGATGAAAAGAGGAGGTGGGCAGGGATTGGGGGTTAATTTGAACTTTGCCACCTTGCTGGGTGTGCCCACTTCCTAGGGCCTCTGCTTTATTTTTTAGGAAACTGTTGCATTTTAATGTGTGTGTGCATATGTGTGGTGTGTGTGTGTGTGTGTGTGTGTGTGTGTGTGTGTGTGTGATGTTGTGGGGGGGCATTCTCAAGTCTGAGCCACCCTGCTCTGTTTACATCCCTCTGCCACAAGCCTGAGGATCCATCCCTGATGTAGATAAAGGAAAGAAGTGTTTTTCTTTATTTGTTCCATTTTTTTCTAGAGGTGGGGGCTTGAACCCAGGGCCTTGGTGAGTGCTGTAACACAAGCCTTCTTTTAACTTATAAAATATTTGAGATATCCCATAAGTTGTCCCAACTGTCCTTCAGTCATTCTGTAAGCCCAAGGCCTTGAACTTTTTGATCCTTCTGCCTTGGTCTCCTGATTATCTAGGTTTACAGACTTGCATTAACAAGCCTGTGTCAATAAGCGTGCTTTGTAAACTATAAAGTACGTCACATCCCTAGGATTGAAGGGGCAGGCATGGGGTGGCGGGGGCGGGTGTTTGCGTCTGTGTCTACATGCTGTCTCTGGACCCAACCCCTCCTGCCCACTCTGAAGCTGGTATGTACTTCATGCTGGCTCCAAGATCTGAGTGGGTTGGGGAGAGCTGTCAAACTGACAAGGGCCCAGACCTCAGCCATTGCTGCTCTTTGTGACACAGAAAGGCCCTGGCCCTGCCAGGCTTGGCTTCCCTGAATAGGCAAGGTGGCAATGTCCTCTAAAGCTTGAAATGCTGGCCTGAGGCCCCTTCCTCTACCTTCCACTTGTATAGCCGGTCTCTCCTCATAGCGCCTAGGTGTGGGGTGTTGGGGGACTGTCCTGCTGGCTGTGGGAGCTTCAGGGAGACAATGCATGAGTCAGACCCAGGCACATAATTGTGGTGCCCCAGATCCCACCAGCCCTCCCCTGGCAGCTTCCTTGGAAGAACAGCTGGTCTCACAGCTCCCGAGGAAGCATGAAGATTTATGTCCCAGCACAGCAGCACCTGCAGCCTCTTCTCTTGGGGCCTTGCAAGGGGCATGGGTGTTCAAGGAACAGGTTCTCTGGCCTTGGCCTGCAGGAATGGAAATGGGACTATGTGTCCTGATCTCAGGGCCCAGGATATGATCAGCTACCAACTTTATGGCTTCCCTAATTCGCCTGGGACTAGGGGTTACCTACCCATCAGCAGGCCCACCTCCAGCAGGGGGTGGGCAGCATTACTGGGGGGACAGTACCAGGGCATGGCTCATTAAAGCTAGGTGTGGAAGACGCTGGGTGGGAGTTAAAGTTTGTTGCCTTGTCTCCTCAGCTCTTCGAGTGAAGTGACATCACCGTCTCCGTGGACAGGACACCCCTGGAGTGCAGCCCATAGCCGCCTGGACCTTCTTCCAGGTAAAGAAAGAAGAATGGGAGGAAGTGGGGTGAGGGAAAGGAAGTCGAAACAGGCTACAGAGAACAGGCCCCCTGTCTGCTTCTGAAACAATGTCTGCTTCTCCCTTGGGGAAGAACTCTACAACTTAGGAAGAGAACGAGGAGAAACAGGAAGGTTGTCCCATTTATATAGAGATAAGGAAAGTGCAGCGCCAAGAACAGGGGCTCCTTGCTAGGTACGGGGTCTACATTCTAGGTCTTGTCTGATGTCGTAGCTCACCTGTAACAGCCCGTGAAGTTGATGTCTTATCCCCATGTTATAAATCAGGAAACTGAAGCATTTGGTCACTTGCCCAGTTAACTAAGTAGGAAATCTGGGGTTTGAACCTAAGCAGTGTAGTCTTGTCTGCAGCCTCAATAGCTCATATTAGCTGGTCCTTTGAACTCCACTTTGGGGCTTTTAATGAGCTCACAGCCTCAGAGAGGAGAGCCTAGAGAAAGCCGTGCTTCAGTCAAGGGAAGGAATGGCAAATGGTGGACCTGGAGGCCTGCGCTATGGAACTGCCCTGAGCCCCAAGGTGGGCCTGCTGACTCCTGAGAAATTCTTCCTCAACAGCCAATCAAGGCTTTCTCTAATCACCAGAAAGGATGGTTGGACCTTTGAACAAGGTGAAGACAGGTTTAGGCCTCGTGTTCTGAGACATGCCTAGGCAGAGAGAGACTGCTTCTCTTTGCAGAATGCAGTGGGGAAGAGAGAGGCAGTAATAATGGGAGGAGGATGGGGGAGGGGCAGGGAGGAGATGATGGGGGAGGGGAAGACAGGGGAGGAGATCCTGCACACTGCCTGAGGTCACCCTCACCGGACCCGGGATAAAAGCATGCGAACCTGCATCAGGAGCTTAAGAAAACAATTTCAGGAGAAAAGTGCCTAATTTGAGGAGTTCTTTTCTTGTTGTTGTTGTTGTTTTAAGCAGTGTAGTTCTTTTCCTATAAGTCAGGAAACAACTAATGATTATTACTCAAAGGCAGAGTTCAGCTTAGACTCAGGAATAGCTCTGTAGCTGTGGGGTTGATTGATTTAGAGACAGAACCTTGTTGTGTAGTCTGGCCTTGAACTCTGTCCTGCCTTAGCTGAGGTTAGGCATGTGTGCACCTGCTAGTCGTGTGATTTTAACAACTGATTGGTTTCTCTTTCCTTGTTTTGCACATTTAACCAGTTTTTCCCACTGGAAAACACATAGCCGTCTGCTTAATGTCTAACCCAGTGTGTGATACCCAGGTCCCCTGTTACAGTGACTCCTTGGCAGGGAGAGGTCTGTGGTGTCTTGTGTCCCTATCACGGGGTTCAGGGTGGCAGATACTTGGGGCTTCAGATAAGTAGCCACAAGAGGCTGGAGTCAGGACAGAAGTAGCTGATGATCAAGTACTGAGATCGGTAATGCCTCTCAGGGCTTGGCCAGTCCATGTGAGCCCAGAGGCAGAGGCAGAGGCAGAGGCAGAGGCAGAGGCAGAGGCAGAGGCAGAGGCAGAGGCAGAGGCAGAGGCAGAGGCAGAGGCAGAGGCAGAGGCAGAGGCAGAGGCAGAGGCAGAGGCAGAGGCAGAGGCAGAGGCAGAGGCAGAGGCAGAGGCAGAGGCAGAGGCAGAGGCAGAGGCAGAGGCAGAGGCAGAGGCAGAGGCAGAGGCAGAGGCAGAGGCAGAGGCAGAGGCAGAGGCAGAGGCAGAGGCAGAGGCAGAGGCAGAGGCAGAGGCAGAGGCAGAGGCAGAGGCAGAAGCAGAGGCTATGGGACAGGGCGTCTCAGCCCAGGGCTTGCACCAGGCCTCTGTGTTAGTGTGAATGGGAGCTAGGGACAGGGGCAATAAAGTGGTCAGTGACTTGCCTCCTGCCTGGTGAGGAAGGAGGAGGGAATGGAGACTTCCAGGTTGGTAAACAAGAGGGAAAGTAACCCCCTTTCTCCTCAGAGTCCCAGAGGGAGGCATGAGAGAAAGCCAGCTGAGCCCTGTGACTGAAACTCTAGGCTGTTGAGCAAAGCCCTGAACACTGAGAGTAGATGAGAGGGTGGTGAGTCAGACCATTCTAACACTCACTCACTCACTCACACACACACACACACACACACACACACACACACGATAGTCCTCAAGACTCAACCAAAGGTCTTCAGGATGCTTACAGGTTCTGATTGTTCAGGGAGAACCTGACAGTGCTCCTGAGAGCAGAGAGCCAAGACAGGGGCAGGAACTCCTCCCAGGACAACCTTCCAGCAGTCTTGATGGCCTGGAGAGGCTGCCCAAGTTTCCAGAGAGTTAGGACCACCATACGAGCCTGTCTAAGGAGACAGCATAGGCACTATTGCTGCACAAGGCCGTCTGCCTGGAGGAGAGATGAGAGAGTAACACTATGACTTCATTGGTCCAAAATTTGTAACTTCCTGATTCTGAAATCCTAGTCTGCTTGCTCTAGAATTCTATGGTTGTGGGCATCTTGGGAGAACTGATTTTTAAAGACATTTACTTATTCATTCATTTATTTTAAGACAGGGCTTGTTATGTCGTTAAGGCTGGCCTTAAACTCATGTTCTTACTTTCCTGCCTTACTGAGTGCTCGGGATATGCTCGGCTGTGTGAGCTGATGTTGAGATTGGTTTGGGACATATAAAAGGCCTGAAGTCTATGGTTTTGTGAAGAAAAGCTCTGTTCTCTGGGTAGGACTAGTCATTCTTTTATTGAGATAGTATCTCACTAGGTGGCTGGCTGGCCTGGAACTCACTATGCAGACCAGGCTAGTTATGGACTCACATAGATCTACCTGTCTCTGCTTCTGCTTCCCAAGTGCTGGGACTAAAGGCATGTGTCACACTGTGCCTGGCTGGGCTGGCCACTCCTGTTGACTCTTCAGTCCTGTGCTTGTGACTTGTAGCAGTGTTCTTAATGCTGAAACCCTGTAATACAGTTCCTCATATTGTGGTGACCCCAATGTAAGAAACTATTTTCATTGCTATTTCATAGCTGTTATTTTATTACTGTTAGAAATGATGATATAATTATTTTTGGATTTTTTGGGTTTGTCAGAGGGGTTGTGACTCACAGGTTAAGAACTGATAACCTAGAAGAACAGGTCTCTACAGTCTTTGAGTCCTGAGAGAATCCAAGGCCTCTAGGCAAGTACTTGGGCCTGTCAAACCCATTGCCTTGACTGTCTCCCAAGCACAGTTTTATCTCTCAAGCCCTTGCCTGAGGAAGAAGGCTCTGAAGACATGTGGTCCTCTGCCCACCGCCAAAGCTCAGAATCTGTGATTCCCAGCATCTGAGGAGGCCTCAGGTGACTTCCTGTTCCTCTCACAGATGGTGTCTGTGAAATGCAGATCGTGGTAAGACCTGGGAAGTCAGTGAGACACCTTCCCGGGATGACGCACATGGAAGCTCTTTGTAAACTGTAAAGCGCTGTGCCTGTATTTGCCATTGGAGCTGCTTTTGCTACATTGAGGTCATCTTGAGGGAAGGAGGGCCTTAGTGGTGAAACGCTAGCTGTCTAGAAGTCACTCCTGACCCCAGTGGGAACCTCTAAAATTCCAGTGACAGAGCCCAGAACCTGAGGGAAGGACAGGCTGAGGCCTCAGGAGAAAGCCACCCTTAGCTGTGACAAAATGGGCAGGACCTGGGAAGACTGGATCACCTGGAGGCACACACGCATAGGAAGGCCTGGACTTCCAGGGCCTGGGGCTCACACATCTAGGAAGGCCTGGCCTTCCTTGGCCTCCAGTTCTTTCCCAGAAGAGCCAGCAGTCTCCTGTGACAGAAGAGTTGGGTAAACAAGAGGTCCTAGCATTACCATGCAGAAGATTCTTAATGACCCTAATTATGGCATGATTGCTTCTTTGAGGGCTCTGGTTTGCAGACCTCCCCAACTCAGATACTCCCCCCACCCCCATCAGTGAGCAGCGTGATGGGTGGAGCCTACTGGGCTTTTTTTTTTTTTAAACCCGGAAGGCCTCCTGAGTGCTTCCCTGCTTCCGGCTGCCTGCCAGGTTCTCCCGCTGCCACTGCCTGGAGACTTAGATTTCCTCCGTGCCCTAGGCCTAGTTACTTCACTATTCATTCACCAGAGCTTAAGGCTGTCTCTGAGATCCAGAGAGGCAGAGCTCCTCACTCAAGATAACACAGGAAGATGGTGACAGCTCACTGCTCTCCAAGCAGGCCACCTGATGAAGCCAGGCCATGGGAACCTAGGGCCACCTCAGGCAGACAGCAAGGCTGGTAGGCATTGGTTAGCTTCATGTTGCTGTAGTTGGGCTTTTCAAAGCCTCCAGGCATGAGAACTTCCGGAGTTCTTCATGTTCAAGGCTAGCCCTGGGAATAGAGAGGCTCTTTCTCCATTCACAGGAAGGTCCTCCCTGAACTGTCACAGCTCTTCTTGCCCCCCATCCCACCTCCCCCCCCCCCACCTCTTCAGGGATGAAGAGAAAGCTGGTAAGTAAAGAGCGATAGGAACTGCATGCTGAAGATGCCTCTGGAGACTGTCTGAGAGAGTCTCTGCCCTCGTGATCTCAGTAAGCAAGAGAGGTTAGAGATGTGGTCACACAGAAAATGGAGGTGGCCAAGCTTAACCACAGACCACCACCAGCGCTTGGGGCTGGTTGGGGTTGAGCTGTAGTAGATGCAGCCAAGACTGAGGAGATGTTTCCCAGTGTGTCCTTCCTTCCCTGGGGCCTGGCAGCCCATGGAGAAGGCCAGGCCCCACCCCCAGCCCTGGCACTCTCGAGGGTTTCCTCTTCCAGTTCCTGGCCTGGGCGTCCCTGATGCCAACCAAAACACAGAGCACTGCACTGGGAGGCACTGGCTGCTGTCTCCTGTGGCGACAGGGATGTAGACAGGACTAGACTGAGGACTGGCCCACCCTGGGGGCCACTGCAGAGGTAGCCTGGATATGGGGGCTACTGGAAATGTAGCCTGGATTGTATTAGCACCTTGATTTCAGATGGACTCTTCTGAGATTATCTGTATACGCTTCATAGACTCTCTCTCTCTCTCTCTCTCTCTCTCTCTGTGTGTGTGTGTGTGTGTGTGTGTGTGTGTGTGTGTGGTTGGTTGGTTGGTTGGTTGTAAAGCCTAGTTCCCAGACACCTTTCCTCTGCCCTCCTCTCCTCGCACTCTCTATTTTGTATATTCTGTTACTGTGTTACATTTGGGACAGTTGGTGAGTGAGTGTTGCTACATTGTTACTGATCAGAGTGAGGGTTTGCATGGTCCGTCCTCCAGGGTTTGACAAGTGGGGTATGCCTGGGTTATACAGAATAGGGTGGCTGCTCTAATATCCTTGTGTTCCACCTGGTTCTCCCTTCCCCTGAGCCCTGGGGCGAGGACTGATCTTTCTGTTGTCTCTATTTTTTGCCTGTTCTAGAATGTCTCAGAGAGAAGCCTTCTGTCACCCACCACTATACTTCCAAGTTTCCTCTTGTCCTTCTGTGGCGTGCTGGTTCTTTCTTGGAGACAGAGTCTCACTGTGTAGTTCTCCAGGGCTGGGATTGCAGGTCTCTGCCAGCACACCCAGGTTGCTCTTTTCTTTTTATTGTTAGATAAATATTCAATATTCCATTGTGTGATGCACCATTGGTAACCCACTTCTCTCGGGCAGTTTGTAGACATGGTCTCCCTTGGTAGGGTTGTTGTCTGGAAGTTCCATGGGCAGCACTAAGCATAGCACCCAGCAAGCTCTTACCTCATGGTACCCATCATGTCACTAACAGGGACCTTCTCTGTGATGTTGTCACAGGCCCCTTGTGTCCAGGATGCCCACCACACACCACTAATCCTCATCCCAGGAGCCTGCCATATCGTACATCAGGCAATGACAGCATGATGGACAGTTATTTTTGTGACTAGCAGTTAAGTTGTCCCTGGCCTGTCTTGCCATTCCCACGGCACATTCATTCATTGCTTAAAACCTGTTAAGAGTTGGGGTCACAGTGAACACCTGTGCCCTAATAAAGGGTTTGGGTTGCAAACCATAGAAACAATTCAGTCAATCTGAGCAGAAGAGCTTCGTGAAGGAGATAGGACAGTGCACAGAACTGGCGTGTCCCAGAGATCCCAGCCTGGGCAGGAATAGAGGGGCCCAGGTACAGCAAGAACCCAAGGCCACTGTCCCTTCTGTAACAGTGATTTTCAGACCTGGGCTAACAAAAAGGAAACAGTTTTATGGTATAAGATATAAATTGTCTACTTCATTGTTGTTGTTGGTTTTTCATTTGTTTGTTTTTTGGTTTGTTTGTTTGTTCCTTTGAGACAGGGTCCCACCATGAATCTCTGGCTGGCCTGGAATTTCGAATGTAGATCAGGCTATTTGCGTTGGGCTCCCTAGTGCTGGGGTTTAAAAAATGCATTAAAAATGTTCAGCCTTTTTTTATTTTTGCCTGGAAATTTGTAGACCAGGGTGACCTTGAACTCAGGTGATCCTCCTGCCCCAGTCTCCTAAGTGGTGTGATTACAGGCATGTGCCACTGTGCCTGGCACAACCTGCTTTTTGCTTGCTTGCTTGCTTGCTTGTTTTTTTTTGTTTTGTTTTGTTTTGTTTTGTTTTGTTTTGTTTTTTGAGACAAGGCCTCACTATGTAGCTCTGGCTATCCTGGAACTTACTATGTAGCCCAGGCTGGCCTCAAACTCAGAGATCCTCCTGACTCAGCTTTCTGAGCACTGGAATTAAAGGCTTGCGCCATTATACCTGGCTACAACTTGCCCATTTAAGGAGCACAATTCAGTGGGTTTTGTGTATTCATAATCACACAGATATTACCATTAATTCTTGAACATTTTCATCACTTCCAGAAGCAGCTCCAGACCCACAGTCAGATGCTCTGTCCCTCTCTCACCGCCCCCCGCCCCCAGCCCTGGAATTCATTAATCTGCTATTTGTCTGTTCGCCTCAGCCAGCCTTATAAATAGAGTCACATAACAAGTAGTCTTTTAAAACTGGCTTCCTATATTTAGGGTCAGTTCTCAAGATTCATTTCTGTATCAAGCATCCATGTTTTACTCCCTTGTGGGTGTGTGTATGTTCTGTTTTAGGTACCAACATCCTGTTTTTGAAACAGGGTCTCTCACTTGGCCAGAAAATCACCAATTAGACCAATTAGGTTAGATTGACTGGCCATGGAACCACAGGCTTCTATGTGTCTTCACCACCCAGAGCTGAGATTGTAAATGCATACAACACTGACGGGTTCTCTCTCTCTCCCTCTCTCTCTCTCTCTGTGTGTGTGTGTGTGTATAATGTGGTATGTTTGTGATATGGTATGTATGTTTGTGTGTGATATGTGTGATGTGGTGTGTTTGTGATATGATGTGTGTGTGTGTGTGTGTGTGTGTGTGTGTATGTGTACACACGAACTCGCGCATGTATGAAAGGAAAAGGGAAAGAACAAAACCCTTCAAATGTGCTGGTGCCCCTCTCACCAATTTGCGTCTTATAGAGCTGGTGAAGGGCATATCTTCTGGACCTTCCCATTGTGGACAATTATGCTTTACACAATATATCCACTCTAGCATTGCAATTTCCCTAAGTCTTAAAATCCCTTCATCAACACTAAGCCACGGAATATCAGGCATCTCCAAGTCATTTCCAGTAGGCCATCTTTTGATAAACACCTCAGCCAACCATTCAAACAAACTTTTGACACCTTTTTTAACTATGCGAGCTTCCGTATTAAACCTAGAATCTCTACTCAGAGGACCCATGTCAATAAACTCAGCCTGCTCTAGTTTTATGTTCCTTCCACCCTTATCCCACACCCTTAAAATCCATTCCCACACATATTCACCAGGTTTCTGCTTGAATGAATTAGCAAACTCATTAAGCTCCTTAGTAGTGTAGCGAATTTCCTCATGGACTACACTTTCTACCTCCCCTCTAGGAGCCTGTTTTGCTTTGAGTCTGGTTACAGGTCTAGAAGAAACTATTGGTGGGCCTTGAGAAACATCAGTAGTGAAAGTCATTGCTGGTTTATCAGACTCTGCAAAATTAATTTCCTCATGTGGGGAAGGCATTATTTCAAGGGGTGGGGCTGAGGGTACTACTTCCTCAGGTGGGGCAAACCCTTGAGAATCTGAAGATTCAAAATTCTCAGCTTCAACATGGTCTTCCCACACATCCCCGTCCCATGTTGTAGGATCCCATTCTTTGCCAATTAGAGCCCTTACTTTAACTGTTGACACACTCTGAGGCTGAGACTTGAATTTTCGCTGTAGTTCAGCCAACCTTACAATGAGAGATTCTCGGTGCACCTGTGAGGTCAGAGGAAAATTGGTGGGAGTCAATTCTCTCCCTTTTACCACGTGAGTTCCGATGGTCAAACTCAGA